>NC_083106.1:58396744-59094744 GCF_949774975.1 Lagenorhynchus albirostris | reverse complement strand
AAAAAAAAAAAAAATTCAGTTCATGAGAAACTTTTCAGGAGCAAATTTATTGAGTAAATTAATACTGACAGTGCTGTAGAATTTGGTTATTTCCGAGTAGATGAAGGGAAAATGCTATGATCTGCTAATTGCATACTGGATTTAGGGTTTGAGAGACTTCTTTGAGTTCTATGAAGGATAGTTAGATGAGGTGAGTAAATTATTATTTTTTCAAAATCAGATTTCAGTGAATTATGGGTTAATTCATGATGAGTTTACCAAATATTTATATTGTAGCAAACTAACATTCTTGCAATAGGGTTCTTTTATAAACCATGGCTCCACTTCTCGACATACAAGTTACCTATACATTGATAATATTACTTTCCATATGACATGCACAAAAGTTAACTGTTGTCTGTTACTCTGAAAATGCCTTCCTTGGTAGATTGGAATTGTTTAATCTCCTTGTTTTTTCATAAATATCCTAGGTTAAATGGTAAGAACAAATGAATATGAAGCATAATGCTATAACCATTTTTTAAAAATTTAAGCTAAAACCCATAATTATTCCTATATAATTAAACAGCATATCTATTATACATTTGGACTTTAGCCACACTGGGGTCATATTATTTATTAGGGTCTTTATTTGTCATAAATTTTTAGTTTAAATGGCACAAACACATATGGAACAGAATGTCATATGTGTTTATTTACTTTTTTCAACACTTAGGCTAAAACTCGTAAGTATCCAACTTTATATAAACTATTCACAGATAGACATACTGGCAAAATGCTATTTCCTCATAACTATACTTATATTTTTATTGTATATATTAGATGGAAATGGAAAGTTGTAATAAATCAAAATTTTTTAATTGATAGCACAAAACTAGTTGCTGCACACATCATAGTCATCAAAAAATCATTTTGATTCATTTTTGACTTACTACAGACAAGATTACTGTTCAAAGGAAATTTCTGGTAAATATTTTTCTGAAAAGCCAAAATTTATTCCAAACTCTGAAGCATCATATACATTTGAATCTCCTTTTGTACATTTTACATATTTTTATGGTGGATTACACCTCCACTATACCATTAGTTCTGAGCCACCTTGCAAGGCAAGTCAAAATAATTCTTGAGTTTGTCACCTGACAAAAAAGAGACCGTGAGAATTAATAAATGCATCAGTGGCATGGGGCAGTGCATCTAAATCGGCACAGATGACACAGTATGATAGCTTTAAAAAAATCACAAGTTTTTCATTAGTCCCAAAGAGTCAGACTGCTCTAGATATTTGTGTGGAATGATGGAATGAGAAGGTACTGGTCGAGCTTCAACTGGGTGTGTGGCAACAGCCGAGATTTAGATGAGCAGACGGCTGGGGAATAATTTATGTATGTAGTTTTGTTTTCCTGGTTTTTGTTTTTTGCTTTTTTGTTTGTGTTTTTGTATTAGCTATTTTCTCATGTGTTTCAGAACCCTATTGTATGCCAATTTTAGTGGGCTACATAATTTCCCCTTACCAATGAAATTCTAAAGAAGTTAAATTGTTTACATTTTGCTTTTATTCTAAGTTGAATTTCTTCTGCTTGTTTGGGAACCTACTGGTGATTTCTACAACAGGGCTAGTAATTTGGCTCCCTGAATTATGACAGCTGTCTTCCCAAACAGCAACAACAGAACACGTATTCACAGGAGCCTAAAAAGATAAGTGTGAGATTTTTATCTTCCTTCCTTTCTTTTTCCCTTCCATCCTTCCTCTATTTAGTTGAACACCCACCATATTCCAGGCATTTGGCTATAGAGTTAGAACAAAAAATTGGCCAGGCATACATTCCTTCATGGAACTTACAGTCTAGTTGAGGAGCACCAGCTTTAAAGGAGAAATTGCTAACCCAAGGAATTTCACTGAAAGGGAAATCAAAATGATATGGGAACAAGAAATAGAAGGAAACTACTCTGGTGTGTTGGGTCAGAAAAGGTTCCTCTAAGGTAATGACTATATAAAACTGAAACCTAAAGAGTGAAGAATAGCTATCTAGGTGGAAGAGAAAGATGGAAGAAGCTCAGAGATCAAAAAATTAGAATAAGATAAATCCAATATACAAGTGCTGAGAGAGCAAAGCAAGAGAGTGGGAGGGATGGCAGAAAATGTTACATTAGAAAAATATGCTTACCTTTTATTCAACACCTATTTGTTGAGTAAGTGCCAAGTGTCAAACAGTGTTCTGAGTACTGGGGAATATATCAGTGAACAAATTAGACAAAATTCTTACTCTTATGGAGCTTATGTTCCTTTCTCTGTCAATAAATGACACGTCAAAGCGTATGTCCTTTTATCTGTCAATAAGTGAAATATGAAGTATTTTCTTACCTTCTAACTTCTTTTAGGTGTTTCAGTTTAAAGACCCATGATTATTTTAGATATTTACTTGGCTTATTACACATCACTAAAAACCCAAGATATCATTTTATTTTTCTAATTTAATGATCATTAGTATATTTTCTCCTATATTATATCTTTTTTTTTTTTTTTTGGGGTACGCAGGCCTCTCACTGTTATGGCCTCTCCCGTTGCAGAGCACAGGCTCCGGACGTGCAGGCTCAGCGGCCATGGCTCACGGGCCCAGCCGCTCTGCGGCATGTGGGATCTTCCCGGACCGGGGCACGAACCTGTGTCCCCTGCATCGGCAGGCGGACTCTCAACCACTGTGCCACCAGGGAAGCCCCTCCTATATTATATCTTATTGGCTTAACTTGTATTTCGTATCTCTAAATTGCCAAGAGAAAATTTTGGCCACCAATAATAATGCAAGTAAGAGTTTATATGCTATCAAATAAAATGTTACACTACAATTAATTTTATAATACACAAAAAGTAAAAACAGAAACATTATTTTCATATTAATCCATAATACAAAATGAGGAACTCATTGTCAGAAATCTGGAAGCAGTACTCTCATAGTATGGTACACTCATTAAAATATTTTTTCTGATGTTAAGCTCCATAATATGCAAGATTTTTAAAAAGAACTAGGCTAGGGCTTCCCTGGCGGCGCAGTGGTTATGAGTCTGCCTGCCGATGCAGGGGCACGAACAGGACACGGGTTCGTGCCCTGGTCCGGGAAGATCCCACATGCTGCGGAGCGGCTGGGCCCATGAGCCATGGCCGCTGGGCCTGCGCATCCGGAGCCTGTGCTCCAGGGAGAGGCCACAACGGTAAGAGGCCCGCGTACCGCAAAAAAAAAAAAAAGAACTAGGCTAGGAGCTGTGTAAAGTGACTAAAAATGAGGTAAAGTTAAAAATTGACTTATTGTAATCTTGTTGATCTTCAAAAGTATGGAGTTTTCCTATTACAACCACTTGCTTATATCTGCACATAAGCAAGTAAATAAATAAATAAATAAACTAACAAATAAATAAACTGTCTAATGGAACAGAATAGAAAGCCCAGAGATAAACCCATGCACATATGGTCACCTTATCTTTGATAAAAGAGGCAAGAATATACAATGGAGAAAAGACAGCCTCTTCAATAAGTGGTGCTGGGAAAACTGGACAGCTACATGTAAAAGAATGAAATTAGAACACTCCCTAACACCATACACAAAAATAAACTCAAAATGGATTAAAGACCTATGTGTAAGGCCAGAAACTATAAAACTCCTAGAGGAAAACATAGGAAGAACACTCTATGACATAAATGACAGCAAGGTCCTTTTTGACCCACCTCTTAAAGAAATGGAAATAAAAACAAAAATAAACAAATGGGACCTAATGAAACTTAAAATCTTTTGCACAGCAAAGGCAACTGTAAACAAGACAAAAAGACAACCCTCAGAATGGGAGAAAATATTTGAAAATGAAGCAACTGACAAAGGATTAATCTCCAAAATTTACAAGCTCATGCAGCTCGATATGAAAAAAACAAACAACCCAATCCAAAAATGGGCAGAAGACCTAAACAGACATTTCTCCAAAGAAGATATACAGATTCCAACAAACACATGAAAGGATGCTCAAAATCACTAATCATTAGAAAAATGCAAATCAAAACTACAATGAGGTATCACCTCACACCAGTCAGAATGGCCATCAACAAAAAATCTACAAACAATAAATGCTGGAGAGGGTGTGGAGAAAAGGGAACCCTCTTGCACTGTTGGTGGGAATATAAACTTGTACAGCCACTATGGAGAACAGTATGGAGGTTCCAAAAAAACTAAAAATAGAACTACCATATGACCCAGCAATCCCACTACTGGACATATACCCTGAGAAAACCATAATTCAAAAAGAGTCATGTACCACAATGTTCATTGCAGTTCTATTTACAATAGTCAAGACATGGAAGCAACCTAACTGTCCATTGATAGATGAATGGGTAAAGAAGATGTGGCACATATATACAATGGAATATTACTGAGCCATAAAAAGAAATGAAATTGAGTTATTTGTAGTGAGGTGGTTGGACCTAGAATCTGTCATACAGAGTGAAGTAAGTCAGAAAGAGAAAAACAAATACTGTATGCTAACACATATATATGGAATCTAAAAACAAAAAGTAGTTCTGAAGAATGTGGGGCAGGACAGGAACAGATGCAGATGTAGAGAATAGACTTGAGGACACGGGGAGGGGGAAGGGTAAGCTGAGATGAAGTGAGAGAGTGGCATGGGCATATATATACTACCAATTTTAAAATAGATAGCTAGTGGGAAGCAGCCGCATAGCACAGGGAGATCAGCTCAGTGCTTTGTGACCACCTAGAGGGGTGGGATAGGGAGGGTGGGTGAGAGATGCAAGAGCGAGGAGATATGGGGATATATATATATGTATAGCAGATTCACCCTGTTATAAAGCAGAAACTAACACATCATTGTAAAGCAATTATACTCCAATAAAGATGTGAAAAATAAATACATTAATTAAATAAATTAAATAAATAAAAACTGTCTAAACTTCAGGAAAAGAGATCTAGGGGAGAATTTCCACAGTGGATATTACTGTCCTACTAATTGGTTGTTATAGGAGACTTTGGGAATCCCATTTTAATGACAGAAAGGTGAAAAATTACTAAATCACCTATAAGTGAATCTGTATTCCAGAAAGAGAAAAAAAATTGAGGCAATACAAGTTATAAATAATACAACAATCAAGCAGTATCAGATTATTTTATTCTGAGGTTAAGTGATGAGACAAAGTATGGAAATTTTTTAAATGAAAATTTGAACTTTTAGACGAAAAATGTGATGCCAATAAAGGATTTTTTACATAGAATTCTGATGTTTTTTGTTCTGGGTTTTTTGATTTCAGACTCAGAGGTGAGGTAGATGAGCAGGAGAGAATAAGAGTATGAAAAGGAGAGAAAGAAAACTTATATTGTTAACATTTAAAAGAGTCGCAATGAGCCGTACTTTTACAAACCTTTTAAACAATAGATGTTCCTTTAGCTGGCATGGTTTGGGGTATGTTCCTGCTAAAAGGAACAGAGCTAGACCAGAAGGCCTATGAAATTCATAAAAGCAACACTAAATTTCCCATTTAGTGGATACTATAAATTAATGATAAAGTACACTTTTACCTTTGTAGTAATAGGTACTTGCATATATTGATAACCTACTAGTATTGGGAATCTTCCAGGGCAGTAAATAAAAGTTATCCTTTGGTAGCAGGATTATGGGAATATTATCAGTATTAAAGTTTATTTTTAACACCTGTGCTGGTGGGGCAGATAACAAATGTAGATGCACCTTATAAAATCAGGACATGATAATGTTTTTATTTGTACACAGTTGATCAGTACAGAGAAGATGGTGTTTCTGTCTTATAGTCAGTCTGATGCCAGGTATTTAAAAGGGTTCAATTTTCATAGGATAATTGCAAACATTAATTTGTATATAATTTCAATAATTTGAAGTCAATTGAAGAACTCTTGCTATTTGGCTTAGCTTTTTGAAGTGGATGTGATTATGACCTGAAAGGCAGATGAATAGCAGGATTATGGTCTTATAGATCACACAATTCGTTATGTTCTCACTAATCAATATCTGGCATCAGATACTACAACTTCACTGTATATGTTTCATCCATTTAGATGGGCAGATCTATATTTTTGTTTTTACTTTATTTTGCTGCATATATCATGGGCAAAAGACCTTTTTGAGATCTTTAAAGCTATTAGGCTTCTTATTGCTTTGGAGCTTAAGGATTCAGTATTTGAAAGTTTAGTTTGTCAATAACTTTTAGTCCTAAAGTCCATAACTGAGAAGATCATTAGAAATGATATTTTCTTATATTAAGCTATTTTTTCAATCTTTAATTTTCTCAGTCTCTTTTCATCATAGAAGGACTACTAACCAAATATCTTATTCTTAATTATTAAGACACCTTATAGAAAGACTCATTCTTAAGATTCAGCTTCTTTCTGTATTCTGTGGTGTGGGAACAATTAGAAAGCAATGGAGAAAAATTATTAGATTTTAATCATAAAACATACCAAGGCCTGTGAGTCTGTGAAGTAACACTAAGAAAAGCCCCATAAATGATGTTGTGGCTTTGTTTTGGTCAATGTCTGAAGTGACTGGACCATGTTAGAGATAATATTTAATTTTGGAAGAAAAAATTAAACCCAACATTACTGGCTTTAATGTAAAATCTATGTTAAAGGTGTAAATACCTATAGAACCTGAAAGAAGAAACTGCTGGTTTCACAATTTTACTAAGTATAACCTAATTCTGGGGTTTCAGGGGTAAATGAAATCCCAGAATACCTCACAATTTCAGAACCACAGGATGCTCCCAAGTCCTGTAGAGTCTTTGCCAGTCTGAGGATCTCTTTGCACTACTGCCGGCCGCCACTATTTCCCATTGCTCGGTCAGTGTTCCCTTCTTTCCCCCTCTTTTCAGGGAGTTCTTGAAGCTGCTCATAGCGTCCTCTAATTCTGTATGTGCTTCAGAATGGAGAATTCATCTCTGTGCTGATCCCAATGGAGAATGGAGTTATTCCCACTCTTTCCCAATCAAAGCCAGTCTCCTTGGTGTTGCAGAGGGAATGAATCAAACCTTCTGTCCAGGGACATGCTTGAAGAGCCAGTTCACTGGTGTGCATATGACACATTCTGTGACACGGTCTACTGATGTCCATATCAACCAAACTTATAGTGCATCATCTCAAAGACACTATGCTAGTAGAAGGGCACAATTGCTCATAGCGTTCACCATATTTGCTTGCCCAACCTTCAGATTTCTGATCAGTGAAACTCTTTTTCCATGCTGCAGGCTCTTGCGGAAACTACACATAATGCCTGGGACATCTGGTCATGCTCCTTCAATGCCCTTTTAAACACAGTTACTCTTAGATTTTATCCTTTGAATAGCGCCTACTTGAAGATAGCATAATAAGCAAATTCAAATTGCTCCACAAGTTGAAATATATTAGATGGTGAATATTTTTAAAATTATTTTTTTCTAAAAGTTTACATTATAAAATTCCTTCAAATTATTGTTTGATTTGGTAATTTAAATTGTATATACCTTTATATATACTTACCACTGCATATATATATATATATATGTATATATGAGAGATAGTTAATAAGCATTTCTTGGTTGATTGAAATTATAGTACACCTATGTTAGGAAATAAAGATAAAATTTTAAAATATTAATTTTGAAGTAAAGAATGCTCTATCTTATCATTATAGCAAAATGTTTCCAATTCTGCCTTATTCTAAATCTACTATGAATTTATATATTTTTATTCTTTGAAACCCCCCCAAATAATTATTAATTTAGATAAAAATTAGTAAGCTCTTTGTGAGATATATATATAAATTAATGCTCTAAATATTTAACTTAATTATCCCCATTTAACAGATAAATACACTGATATCTAAAGATATTAAGCAATTTACTGAAAGTCAGACAGATAAATAGTGAAAGAGCAAACAATCAAACCACAAGATGCCTACTCTTCGCCAAAGTGCTATTCTGCCTCCTGCTATATTTAAATAAATTGAGTTCCATCGTTAAGAGTTTAGTTCAATCTATTCAGCATTTATTGAGTCCCTACTTTGTACGTGCTACACAGTATCAAAAGAAGCACAAAAGATTCAGGGAGGTGAGTCATTCAATATGAAAATCTATTCCACAAATGTTAAAAATTATTTAAAATTCTTAGTTTTCTGATAGATCATTTGAGTTACTATATATTTAAAATCTCCAGAATTTGGAAAACATCTCTAACTTTATTCTGTGGCTTCCAGCCAAGGATTGGCATGGTGGGGATCGCTAGGTTGAAATTTCACAAATTTCTGATTCGCCTGACTTGTTCATTGCCTTAGGTTCTTTGGACATTGTCTTGAAATTTTACCTGTAAAATATCTGTAAAGTCACAGAACCTATTAAGCCAAAGCTAGATTCTGTGTCTACGATAGGTTGTACTTTTAGATTTTGACACTATGCTTTTAATTTTTCTCACCGGCAGTGCTAATATCTTACATTGTTATAAGGTTGCTTTAACTTTCAATTATTTTTTTATTTTTTAAAATTTATTTATTTATTTATTATTATTTTTGTGTGTGTGTGGTACGCGGGCCTCTCACTGCTGTGGCCTCTCCCGTTGTGGAGCACAGGCTCCGGACGCGCAGGCTCAGTGGCCATGGCTCACGGGCCCAGCCGCTCCGCAGCATGTGGGATCTTCCTGGACCGGGGCATGAACCTGTGTCCCCTGCATCGGCAGGCGGACTCTCAACCATTGCGCCACCAGGGAAGCCCTGTTTATTTATTTTTAGCAGTGCTGGGTCTTTGTTGTTACGCGCAGGCTTTCTCTAGTTGCGGGGAGCAGGGGCAACTGTTCGTTGCGGTGCGTGGGCTTCTCATTGCAGTGGCTTCTCTTGTTGCGGAGCACGGGCTCTAGGCACGCGGGCTTCAGTAGTTGTGCACGTGGGCTCAGTATTTGTGGCTCATGGGCTTAGCTGCTCCGCAGCATGCGGGATCTTCCCAGACCAGGGCTCGAACCCATGTTCCCTGCATTGGCAGGTGGATTCTTAACCACTGAGCCACCAGGGAAGTCCAACTTTCAATGTCTTTGTCTGATGTTCTGAAACATTTCAAAAGGTGCATGTGATAACCTTTTGTTTTGCTAATAAGATAAACCTTTGTAGTAAAATAATTTGAAATTTTATAGCCTCTCTTCCATAATTCTTTTCTTCATTTACAATTTATATTTTGGAATCTAAATTTTATGTGTAGCCTATACCAACAGACTTATGAAATGAGTTAGAGATTGCCATGTTATTAAGCTGATAGTTGAGTAAAAACAATAAAAGGAAATATCAGACAATAGGTTATCACTTTTGTAGCATTAAATCATTGAAGAATGAAAATCAGCTAGTTAATGTCATTAGAAATAATATGCCACAGGCACTCGAAATATATTATTGAGATATATGTCAATCGGGGACGTTTAGTTATAATCATTGTTTTTGCAGTTGATTGTCTCAGGGTGGAGGAGAAACTAGCACCTGGAAAAGTGAGCTCGGTTTTTATAGTGATGTGTAAAGTTAGAAAAGAGGTCAGAAACAACTTGAATGAAGTCAAATCAGAATGAGTCCTTGGTACATATGCAAGAAAATCCCATTTGTCCATCCAGGTAGACGCAGCACACTGTCATCGAAAGAAAACCTAGGGCTTCCCTGGTGGCGCAGTGGTTGAGAGTCCGCCTGCCGATGCAGGGGACGCGGGTTCGTGCCCCGGTCCAGGAAGATCCCACATGCCGCGGAGCGGCTGGGTCCGTGAGCCATGTGCCGCTGAGCCTGCGCGTCCCGCAAAAAAAAAAAAAAAAAGAAAAAAAAGAAAACCTAATATTTAAACAGAATAATTCAGCAAATATTTTTTCATTACTTTCCAATCTGTTTTTAAATACAGTTTGCAGCAACATTCGTGATTGTTGTTCTATTTTAGTTTGCTTAAATGATGAGAGTGGAGCCTGTAGTGAGGGTAGGAAGGGGAAAAGTGGAAGAGGGCAATGACTTGAATTAGAAAATTGAATGGCAACAATTGCTTAGCAATTCATTCATAAAATGAAAGTATGTTAGTTTTAACTTGGCTCTGGCAGTAATGATTATCAATGAAATAAACCCTAAATAATCCAAAACACATGTGCATTTACTATACGAATTTTATATTAACAGTAGATTGTGAGCACAAGTGGCCTCTCCAGGACTTTAGGAAACATGTTCTTGTATAAATTTTTTTTGCTCCAACTGTTTAAAAAAAGTGATAGATTTTTCTTCTTGGTATGATTTCACTTTTGTCTATGTATGTGTGTCTGTGTATCTGTGTTGCTAGGGCATTTACTGTATATGTTACTTATACAACTGGAGTTATTTGTCATTCCTAGAGCTCGTAACAGAAAACACAAATTAAGCTATATAAATAAATAACAAATGTTTGCATTCTCTTGCAACACCTTGATAGTGACACTTTATTCTGATAATGATAAAATGCTAGATAATATTTTTAAAATTTCCTGAAGTGACAGAGTTTTGTACTTTGGTCTGGGCCATCCAGAGATTAGTTGGCATATTTGACAGTGCAGATTCCACATCTCAGAGAGATCTGGAAGTTCTGTCTTCTGTACCCCAGCAAATACACGGTGCTTGACACTTTCAACACGTTCACGTGAACTGGCTATTTTAATCCCAAAGAATGCCTACTGACAAATTGTAAGTTAGTTTCTTTCTACTCATCAGTCTTTGTGAAACATGTAAAATGCAGCAGACTAAGAATTATTTTTATTTATTATGATTAGTATTCTCTACATTAACTTGGAACTCTAGAATGTGAATGTGGTGCCCATCCAAACATGAATCACTTCCATTTGCATGTTAGATTTAAAGCCATTTCATTTTCACAACCTGAAAACACCCATTTTGTGGAAAAATCTTTCATATTTTATCTCATACAAGATTTAGTACCTAGTAAGTAGCTATTACTGTACTGAGGATTCCCTACTCATCCCACCTCACAGTTTGAAAACAAAACTAGAAAAAAATATGTCCTCCCATCTAACTTGATACCCACCTGGAACAAGGATGCCATCAAAGAAGCAAGTACTTATTTGCTAGTAGTTTGGGAAAAGAGCTGGAAGTACCTGCTAGACTTCACTCTTTTCCAGCTGGTTCAGCTTTTAGTCTGATAAACTAAGATCCATATTGAAGCTCTACTAGCAAGGAGAAACAGGAGTATGGGATTTTCTGCATTGATTCTGTACAGGTATAAATCTTGGTCAGAAAAACTAGAATACAGGAATTTTCATTTTCCTTTTTTAAAAGTCATAGTTAATCTATTTTAGCTCCTGATATCCAGGCCTATACTGAGATCATGAAGATATCTTGGTCTAATAAGGGGCCAGATACACTGGGGGATGGGTGAATTGTATCCTAAGCCAAGATTTCCTTCTCTTTTTTTCTTTTACTTGCCCTTGTAGAGCAGTCAGCTTGTGGCATAATCAGGAGTGCTATTCCAAAGTCACAGACACCTTGCTGACTCCAACTCAGCCCTCAGAGAGCTCTTCTGATCCTCTCAGCTCTGGGCAAAGCTTCCAGACTCCAAAGGATTAAACGTTCCAGAGTAATGCCTCATCTAGGACCTAGATGCACTGAGTAAATCAAGGCCCCCAAAGGTGAGGAAAAGACTGTCAGTCTAAAACATTCATCTCTTTTCCAGTTGTCTTACTCCTACCTCTCAGTAGTTAAGCTTTCTTCCATCAACAAAAACCAAGATGTGGATTTTTTTCTTTAGTTTTTGAAAATTTCTGCTTCCTGCTCATAACACACCCACTTTTTCAAGGAAAAGAGTTCAGAACTTAGGGTATAAAACAAATGCATCTTCTTGGGGTGGAGGGAAAAAGACCCACAACAGGGACAATGTAGATATTTGCATATTCTCAGGCTATTATCCTGGTAAAATTCAACAATTTTTAAATTCACTAAACATTTAGAGATTGTATTCCACATGACGACAAGAGCTGATGACTCAGTGGTGTACAACAGAGTTCTCACAGGACTTAGAGTCTAGCAGGAAACTTCTGTAATTTAGAAGGTTGACAATTGAGCAGGTAAATCCTGGTGTGAGCACACAGCAGCTGCTTTGTAGCTATTTTCAAGATTTAAATCCCAATCCTGAAAGCTGAAAATGAAAAATAAGGATAATTTTTTTTGTTTCATCAGTTTGTAAATTGTATGTTTCTCTTCAGCTTTTATGCCAGGTATCAACTTCCAGAATTTGTTTGTAGAAGGAATTCATGTTAGACCTCATTTTGCTACTGATTCAACCAATTTTGACTAATATTGCTAATTGTTATATTAGAATTGTGTGGAATAGGTATTTTTAAAAGCATATGAGGTAAGTTTGGTTTAAACTCTTAGAGAATAATCTTGATTAAAGGTGGTCACTTACTAGTTTTCAGATACTGCATATTATCACTTACTTTCAGTTCTTTCTAGTAATTTTATGAGAGAAAATGTATAGTCACTGGAGAAAATTTTTCTTACAACTTTTTTTCTCCTCCTTTCTTTCAAATCCTGTAAAACGACAATAAGTATAACCAAATATTTTAAAATTAGCTTCTTTGTATTTTATCTAAGCTTACTTCAGAAAATTTTTTCAGACACCATGTTTAGATAATTTCTGCTTAAGCAAAGAGTCCTGAAATATCAGAGGAAATACGGTGTTGAAGAGAAAGAGAAGAGTTTGTTTTGGTTTTGAAACATGATCATTGTTCATGTATTTAAAATAAATCTCTTCTCTTATCGTTCATCTTTGCAATAATTGCTTATAAAATGATAATTTACAACTCTGAGTTTTGTTTGCTGCAGGGTATTTTAGGACTTGATTTGTCACCTAGAGCAGTGGCATCAAATCACCAATAAGCATTCAGAGAGATCATGCTGGTTGCAGCACCTCCCTGGAGCCAGGGATAGAAAAAGGAGCAGATATATTTGAATATATTCAATTGACTAGAGAAAGAGAACGCGTTTATATTTTATTTTAGATCCAGCCAGAAAGATGACAGTGAATGTGATGGGAATTTTGTCATTGCTTTGGGAGGTGTTGATGTCCAAAGAGGTGAGATTGGGTTCTGGAAGAATTTGATAGGTAGTTTAGTAAAAATTTTCAGGCTTGTATTACTGAGATTTTAAGTCAAAATGCTTCTTATTAAGATTTTGCTTAAAGGGTGAGAGGTTAGCCCAGTTCTTTCACATAAAGATCTTAGCTTGATAAAAAGTGAAATCATAGTTTTCAAGCTTCATAAATTAGTGACATTGAGCAGTTTGCACCTCTGCAACTTTGCTGTGAGGAATACAATGACATTCTGTGCTGTGTTTGCCTATGAGATGATTTCCTTGAAGTCCCGTAATGAGTTGTTTTTGGCAGGATTAATGAGTATTATAATGGTAAATGGATGTTTGCAGCTCAGTTGTGTTCCATCACGGAGTAACATGGGGTTTCTGGTCCCTTGGAGGCCATAATTGGTGGCATTAATGCAGTTTTTAATTACAATTCTTGAAAAAAAATGAATTGGAACCAAAACAAAGCTAAGTGATCATCTCTCTGCTGTTTCAGATGGTATAAACAGAGGACTGTTGCTAACTCTGATATCTATAATTTGAATCATACCCACATACCCAATAGAACATATGCAGTATATTTTGATGATGATTTTGTTTAGAAGTGACTTATTTGCCTTTATTTCGTCTTATTCATATATACTGAAATAGCTTTTATTATATTTATATATAATATATGCATGTATAATATATGCTTATACATGAATATGAAATGAATACATATTATAAAGGTATACATAAAAATGTAAGTGAAGGCAGACATAAAATTATAGGCTCACTTCTTATATTTATACCCCAATATTTGTTTCCTGATTCTCACTGTTAGTATTGAGCAGTATAATTGTAACTAATTCCCGAAGCTCTATGAATGAACTAGAATGCACAAAGATTTTTCTTTCTCTCCTTTCACACACATATGTGAGAAACTACTAACAGCTGCTGCTTCAGCATATCCCATCTTTGCAGTATTATGTTTGTTGGTGGTCTGTAGTGGCAAGTCCAACATTGATCTATAGGATAACATTTGCAAAGTGTTCTATGAAGAGGAAAAATATCTCATAAGATGACCTAGCATACATATATAAAGAATAAAATAATATAAAATTTCAAAATCCACAAAACCAGCCATTTATTCCTAATCTATTTATACAGTTGCCTCAACTGTATTGGTTACCGTATATTTAATTCTAACAATAATATAATCATTATTTAACATGCCTGTATTTTGAAATAAAACACAGGGCAAAATATTAGACTGTGGTTAATTAAATAGTAAGTGAAATATCTGAGATAAACTGACTATGTTACCTTTTATGTTCTTGCTAAAGTAAGTAAATGTGCAGGCTATTCCTTATTTTCATAGCCCTTTATAAAGATATTCTTGTTATCTGAGTTTTTCTTTAGTTAACAGTACATGGGGCAGAAATGCATTTGGATCAATGGCAAGCAATCATATATATGGAAAAAGTACAAAAAACTGGAAGCCATGGAATTGTTTCCATATTTATGGCTGAGTTTTGGTGAGACTTAAACAGCCTCACATCTTCTTAGAATTGCCAGCATTAAAAAAAAAAAAAAGCTACCTTTCTCAACCATGTGTCTTTGAAACTTACTGTCTGTGTCATTTTGAGTTTCACCATCAGGTAAAATTCATTGATAGACTCAAATATCTGGTTCCAAGGCTTTCCACAGTCCTGTAAAACGGTTGCATTTTCTATTTGTAAAGAAGCAAACAAATAAACAAAACAAATAAAAAACAAACAAGAGAGCAAATTTAAAAAAAAACAAAACCCTCCATGATACTTATAAAGAGGAATTTCAGAGTTCGGGAACTGTGGAGCAAATTTTTAACAACATGGCCTACCCAAGAACGGGGACCCAGCCTTGGCTTTATGCGGCTCCATTCTCTTCGTGTTCCTGATGATTGAGTGTGCTGAAGTTGCTTTGTTTTTTCTTTAGAAGAGTGATGATAGTGATTAATTCAGTTGATGCATCATTGTCCCATCCCTACCACTTTAGTAGTTTCCACGAAACATCTTAAAATAACTAGACAGCATTTATACATGTGAGAATTCTGTGTGCTTTTGCATATTACCATTCTATCTAAGTCTGATGCTGATCTTGTCAGCCATACCATCTAAAAATACTGGAGAAAAAAGAGACCAAAATGCAAGTAAAAACTGAATGTTTAAGTAGATGTTTAATGCTAGGGGAATGTGTATATGTCTTACGTGTGTACATACACACATATACATAGACACACGTGTGTAATACACATGCACATATATACATATATAAATATAATTTAAAAATTCATCCAGAGTGTACTAGCAGTGAATATTTTTCCCTAATTACTTTTTTTGTGAATTTTTTAGCAATTAAACATAAATTGTATAATATAACCTTTCAGTCTCATAACATAATAATAATTCCAAATAATAATAGTTAACTTTTATTGAGTTTACTCTGTGCCAAGCACTTTTATATATTTTTTTTCTCACACAATCCTTTGGGATAGGTACTGGTATTTTCTTCCTGTTACTGATTAACAAACAGAAGCACAGACAGGCTGGGTGGCTTCCCCAACATCACGCATGCCTTAGTAGAACAGGGTGGGAGTTAGGATCCAGTTCTCTGCATCTCCAGTCTGTTCATGCTTAAAACCTCTACAGTGCCTATGGAGAGGGACAGAAGTAATAGCAAAACAACAACAAAACTTTGGTTATACTTTTAGCTACAATGTTCAGTGACATAAATAAAATGTATTAATAGGATCTTAATACTCTTATTGCTTTAGTGGATATTAGAGATTACCTAATGCAGTTCACTTTTGAAGTGAAAAAATGAATTTTCCCTGAGTTGAAGTGTGGCAAGAAGCCAAGACACGGCTGCAGCCACTGCCTTTCTTACTATAGGCTCAGCCCACAGCTAGGTATGATCACAGGCCCATACCCTAGACCGTGTGTAGAAACTTGAATAATGTCCACTTCTAAAGGCCACTGTATGTGGAGCAGGATAGATTAGTGGTGAGTGTTGGACTTTGGAGATGGGCAAATATGGAATCTAAACTTATCCTTTCTACCCATTAGCTCCTTGGCTATGGGTAAACTGATGAATGCCTATGTGCTTCAGTTTACTTACCTGTAAAATCATGATAACAGTATTTCTCACAGGTTGTTATAAAAGTTAAATAATGCATTTGAAGCACTTAGCCACCCACAGTAAGCATTCAATAAATGTGTATATTTGTATTATTAAGTGTAAGTATAACTTTCTACTGGAGTGGGTATCACACAGTAGTTACCCAGTACCGCTACCCCTTGTTTTTCAAAAGTAGTCTGAAACACATGTTTAAAAATGAAATTGGAATCACTTCTGTCTCAACTAACATGATTATACTACAAACAGTGAAGTTTTAAAATTCAAACTTTGGGCATTGTTAATATCAGCAGCATGGTCCCCAAATGTCTCAGTACTTTAATGAAGCCTGTGGCTGGTTTTGTTGTCAGATGTTCTTTTTGAAAACATTTTAATTGACTGTGAATTTTGAAAAATTAGGAAGCATATCTGCATGTAATTTATCATAGATAAATACAGTCAAAGCTCCCAGACAGAAGTGACAGAGGTTTGAGGTTGAATTCCAGCTCCTCCACTTGTTTGGCTTCGTGCAAGTGCTTACCTGGACTGAAGCACAGTTGTACCAGCTGTAAAAATGAAAAAAGAAACTATACCTTGCGGGGCTGTTGTGAGTATTAATAATGATATATGCAAAGGGCCTGGGATAAGGCCTGGGACTTAGTAGGCACATAATAAATGGTAGCTATTAATGTTAATATTTCTTGTCCAAGGTATGTATAATTCTTTAATAATAATGCTAATCTATCACTCATAACTTCAGTTGTACAAATTGTGTATCTATATTTTTAGAAGGGAAATAGTTTTCAAGAAAGTTAATTATTTTCACTAAAAATAATTGTAAACTTTTGACTTTTTCCAGGAAATACGTAGGTTATATTTAAATGTACTATAGAACTGATGATAAAAAGAATAACCAATTTTTTTAAATAAAGGAAATTTGTTTAATTCGGTATATTTGAGAAGTTGTAAAAATTAAGCTCTTAAGTTTCATTTATATTTTTCCCTACTCTAAAAATCTTAAAGACTGATCCTCTTAATGTTACATACTCTCTTAAATATGTTTAGTTTAAAAAGTCACATTTTAACACTATGCATTTACTCATACAAGATTAGTTAGTATATAACTTACAACCACTAAATGTGAAATGTTTGAGATAAAATGACATTATACATTTTATTATATATTTAGACTATATGACTGGAAAACAATGTGGATTTTGGCTGATCTTCAGCTTAACTCCTGAAGTATAGTAAATTTTAAAATAATGAATTTACAAGCTAAAATATTATTTCCGTGAAGCCATTTACATCAGATTTTAAGACATGTGAACTTAAAAGTAATAATTACATCATATGAACTATCAAACTATAGTGAATATAGCCATAGTTTTATTTTTCAGTAAAAGAAGTTTCACGTTATTAAATTCCTGAGTCCTTACATTTTAAAAACTCATTAATTAGTATTCTGAATATCATGGATCAAATATACTAAAAGAAACTAATTGAATAACATTTTTTCATTAAATCTATTTGAAGTTACTAAAGACCTTAAATTTTATATACTAGAATGCATTAAAAAGTAAAGCCTGAAGAGTTTTGAGCGATAATCTGTGATCAAAACTATAATTTTGTGTTGGGGGCTTCATATCCACACTGGGAATATAAATGCTACATTTCAGTTTATGGGATATGGAATGGAATCAAAATTCTTTGCTTCCTCTCCAAGGGAATGATGGTCCTGAACATAGGGCCAAGCATATCCTCTTAAAGAGAAGGTTCAGTAAATATTTGTTGAGTGAATATTGAATATGTTTTTACTTCATTGACTGTAAGTTGGTGTGAGTTTACTACATAAAAAAGAAAATGAATTGAGGCAATTTGGAACTTTTAGTAGACAATCTTTGAAATTAAGATAATCTTTTGCTCTTGTTTCATTTAATTTTCCAAATCATATTCATATTCTCCAACTCTAGGTAAATTCTATATTACCCCCTTGGTTTTTGTAGCTATCTGATTTCTAAAAGAATTAGACTTTTTTTTTAGATAGATAGATGTAGGTGGATAGATGGATGTAGTTAGAGAAGTAGAAACCCAGGAGAAAAGAAACATTTCTCAATCTCCCAGAGAGTCTAGGTTACTTTCTGCTCCAAAGAAAAACCTATCCACTTTCTTCTGCTCCTTCTGATACTTCCTGTAAGATATTCCCTATTGGTCCTATGCTAAAGAAAAGAAACATTTTCTCCTTCATTTGTAATTTGTATTTTTCATTTTGTTCATTTATACTCATTCCTTTTCAATATTCCAATTTATTTTCCTCCTCTCTACTCTGTCAGGGAAGTTGGGTTATAGCAAATCAAATCAAGAATATTCTGTCCTTTCTTCATGGCATTTGATTGGTATTCAAAGCTCTACTATATTGGAAATAGCCAATTATCTGATAAGGTTTATAAATTTAAGCTTAAATTAAAAATGAGTTTATATAATAGATAAGCAAATCTTACATCATGTATAAACTAATGGCCATACTTATGAATCAATTAAGCTAAACATAACTGAGTGTGGGTGGTACAGATGCTAATTTCCTCTTTTAAACTCTCTTTATAACATGAATTATGCTTGGTTTTCTCAATAGGCCTCTTCTGGCCCATTTTCCCACATGAAGTAGGGTGAAATTTATAGATTGCCGTTTTTCAATGTTCCATTTTTATCAGTTCAAGGTCTTTGCTGCTTTCACTGCTAGCCCTTTCACCTTCTTCCACTTTTCCCTACACAATTTGTCTCTGGAAATGGCACACTAAATGGACTCTTCTCCATTATTCTCTCACCACTTCCTCTCATTGAGGCCACTGTCCTGGGCTCTCTTACTTTTCCTGTGGCCATTGCATGTCCCTGCTTTATGTTTCCCTCCTCTTCACTCCAGCTGTGTGCTCTGTGGCTGGCTATACATTAAGGATGCTTTTTCACTTCCATGGCCAGCAAGTCACTTAGATTCATTGACTTTGCTGGTTCCATTTTTTCATATCTTCTGCATGAAAGGGTCATTTTCTTTTCTTCTGAATGCCACATTAACTGCCATTTAGGAAGGAAGGGATGACTTTCCAGGATAGTGTCACCATTAAGAATTATCACCCATTGAAAAGAAAAGTTATTTTGTTGTAGGATTCTGTCATTTTTCTCCTTTGGATCAGGTCCTGTGACATCCAAAGCTCCTAGGACTAATCAAAGGAAATATTTGTTCCTGGGGCTATAGAAGCTGACCAAATAACCTGTTATTTAATGCCTTGTGGAAAACAAAGAAATAGTGTAACTTGCTATGCGTCCTCCACTCCCCACCCCCCAGTTAGTGGGTGTCTGGTAAAAAGTCAAAATTTTCTAGGTACTAAAAATTCCAGCATCTGGTGGTGCTACATGTGGCTGCTATAAACTTGATTAATGGAGACAGAAGACTGTAGTATGAGTGCCTGCTTTATGCTTTAGTCCTTCCCCAGAATGACTGCCATGTCAAGTGACAGTTCCCTAACCTTCCAGTTACTTAAAATGAAAAGTATAAGACCTGTTACTCTATGGCAAAATTTCGCATTCAAATTTAGTGTGTTTCTCTTTTTCTTCTTTTTAACCTCAGCTTTTATATTTTTTCTCATAAGTAAAATATACACATAAAAAGTGATATTTGGGAGGTAAAATTACCTTTAATTTCCATGCAAATGTATCTTCCAAAAAGGAATTCTTCATTAAATATTAATTGACTTGTCCCCCCTACTTCCTAAGCACTGGATAAACAATATTGACAAGATTTCAATATTTTGATAATATTGACAATGTCCCAGAGGAAGCAAGACAGACAATATACAAGAAAATAAAATAATTAATATGATAGCATGGTGATTGAATGAGAAAATAGTATAAGGGGTGATGGAGGAGTGCTAATTTTGATTTGGTAGTCAGGGAAACTTCACTGGAGAGAAGATATTTGAACTGATGACTGAAAAACAAAAAAGAGGCAGGTATAAAAAAGATCTGGGGGCACTAGATCTGGTGTAACCACCCAAATGAGCTTTGTGTTCCAAGAGCAGAAAGAAAGCCAGTTGTGTCTGGAGTAGTGAGAGAGTTGAGCTGGGTATGCAAGAGCCCAAAATTTGATGACCTAGGTTTTTGTGAAGAGTTTGGATTTATTGAAATTGGAAAGGAAAGCTATTTAAGGGTTTAATAAGGGGAGTGATATTATCTAATTTAGGTTTTAAAAAGAGTTTTCTGGCTGCTGTAGGAAGGATAGACTGTAGAAATTAGGAATTTGAATAAATATAAAGAGAGCTCTTAGAAATTTATTACAGCAATATAATGAGATAATGGAAATTTGCACTAGGGAAGTATTAAACAGAAATGGAGATAACTGGACAGATTCTGGACACATTTTGGAGGTAAATACAACAGATCTTGTTGATGGATTGGGTATGGGGAACAATGAGGGGAGTAGTGAGGGAGGGGAGGGCATCAAGTATGATTTCTAGAATTTTGGGTCAAGCAACTAGGTGCGTAGTACTATTTCCTGAGATGGGGAACCTAGAAGAAAACTACTTTTGAGGGGCTAATCAAGTAAGCATTGGATGTACATTGGAGTACGATGGAGAAGCCATAAAGTTGGAAATCAATGACATATAGATGGTATATAAAGTCTGTATTGTTATAAAGTTACGGAGGTAAACATTAACAGAAAGTATGCCATGCCAGAAGCATTATTCTCTCTTAGCCTCAAGCTTGCTAATGATAGTCTTTTAATAAAGTCAGTTTTCACAGTTAATTTCTGAATCATGTGATAGGTATATCTTTAACTTTTTAAGAAACCCGTCAAGCTGTTTTCCAAAGAGGTTGTAACATTTTACATTCCTACCAGCATTGTATGGAAATTGATAATTCTTCTACATTCTTGCCAACCCTCGGTGTGGCCATTCATTTTAACTTTAGCCATTCCAGTAGGTGATATCTTATTGTGATTTAAGTTTACATTTTCCTAATGACTAATGATTTTTAGTACCTTCATGTGTGCTTATTTGCCATCTGTATAACTTCTTTGGTTAAGTGCCTATTCAAATCTTTTACCCATTTTTAATGGGTAGTTTGATTTCTTATCATTGAGTTTTGAGATTTCTTTATATATTCTGAATACATGTTCATTAGAAATATATACTTAGCAAATATTTTCTCCCAGTCTGTGACTTTTCATTCTCTTAACAGTATCAAGAGAAAATACGAATGGTCATAACAGCTTTATTTGTAATAGCCCAAACTAGAAACCACCCAAATGCCCATCAACAGGTAAACAGATTTTTTTTAAAAAGTAGTGAATCCATACAATGGAACACTACTCAGATTGACAAAGAGTGAACTGTTGATAAACACAACAGCATGGAAGAGTGTCAGAATAATTATACTGAATGAAAGAAGCCAGACAAAAAGGAAGACATACTACATGACTCCATTTGTATAAAAGTTATAAAAATGCAAACACAGGAAGACACATCAGTAAGAGGAACAGGGAGGCAGGTGGGAGAGATTGCAAAAGAGCTTGATGAGACTTGGGTGTGATGGATGTGTTCATTATTTTGATTGTGGTGATAGTTTCATGCCTGTGCGCTTATGCCAAAATTTTATCAAATTATACACTTAAAAAACATTGTATGTTGTGTGTCAGTTATACCTTATTGAAAAACATAAAAATAGTATAAAATTGGTACTTTTATATATTACGTTTTTTAGCTTTAGTAGATACTATCATTTACATTATGGATATAGTCTAAAATTCTTAGGATAGCCCTATGGTTTTGTTATTTCTACAAAATAACTTAAATGTATTGCTATCAGGAGGCTGAGTATTTAAAGGTTATATTGACCCTATCTTCAGTACATGGTTATATTGCAAGCATTTTCACATATACCACTATGTCCCAAAATGTAAAATATTAAGTAATGTAATAATGAGAATTCTCTATAGAATATAGCTTTCTATACTGATCTATTTAGTTGCTGCCAAGAGTCTCATTGTAGAAGAAAAATGGTGAATAGAAGGAGGAGAAAAAGGAGGGGTGATTACTTTAGAATATCCAAATGAATTAGAGGGTATGCCTCCTGACCTTAAGAATCTAAACATAAAAGATAAAACATATAAAAAGACATCAACATTATTTCCCTCTTTACTCAGTCTTCCAGGAAGCTCAGAGCCAAATTTTTAGCTCAGTTACAGCACATTTATCATGATTATATTTAAATTTCCATTTCGTCTTCAGGCATGATTTTTTCTACTTATACTTCTTGTTTTTATACAAGAAAGGGATGGTCTATTAAAAATTAAATGAAAAGTCTTTCAAGTGTCCCAATAAATACACTAAAAACCCATTTATAAATGGAAGGACTAAATGAATTCTTGAAGAAATTTCACTGAATGAATTTATTATAGAGTTAGATTTACCTTGATTACTTACAAAATACGTACTGAAGATACTTAATGTATATCTTAATTACATCTTAAGATACTTAGTGAATTCATAATAATTGTTGACATTTAGTGATCATTGGTAAAGTATAAGATTTATTTACCAACCAGATGAAGATAAAAATGTAAAATTTGAATAACGTATATTAAGTAAATACTTACTTGTAAGAATAAGAAATGGTCACTTTGCCTGCTTACACGTGAGGAAATTGAAACTGAGTGCTTACCCTATACCAAAGTAATATAGGTTGAACCACTTGTATCGATAATTGTGATAGCCAGCTGTTTTTGACCTACAAAAATAGTGATTTCATATAGTTCGACCTAATATTAATTAGTGGCGAATGCAGGTCTCCTGATTTCCGAGTCTGTGATATTTTATCAAACCATGCTGGTATGTCACAGATTTCCTCATTATTAAAGTCAGAAAATCCACTAATGAGTTCTGGCCCTGAGACCCTGGGGTTTCCTATCTTGATAGACAATGAAAGAACCACAACAATTAAGCACATAAGCAGTGGCTACACATTTTCTTAAGGTAACTCCCTGAAAAGCCATAGTAAAATACTAGTTTCAGTACAACATATTTTTAGAGTCCTGACGAGGCAGAAATCAATAGAAGAAGTGAAAATATTTACTGTCTTGCAAAATCTACCTCTAACTCATTATTTAAAATACCACAATACTTGAAAGACAGATATGTAAAGGTCTACAGATAGAATGTAAGAAATTACCCAATTCAACATCACTATACTAGCAGCGATTAAATATAGCCTCGGTACACATAACAAAGTCAAGTATACACATGTTTTTCCCTTTTGATGGAGGGGGCAATTCTATTGTATAAATTCAAATTAAATTAATTGTACATTTCTTACAGTAAACTGCAGTTGAGTGACCGTCTCTCCTCAGGAAATGAAACCCACGTAATTTCACTTTAGCCTCTGATAAGAAGAAATACCTTTCTTCATATGAGCAGTATTGTTTATTTTATTCAGTGGATGTTGCAAATTTCACATCTTTTAAATGTACATACCAACCACAGTAAAATACTCCCTGGCGTTCAAATCTGATTCTTTTGTATGTAGGACCCCAACTGAGTTGTGAATACCCACTAAAAATGCCCTTCTAAATGACTATAATGACAGGGGAGTTGTACAGTCAGTGAAATTTTCTATTATTTTATTTTGTGTGTATTTTCATTAATCATTTATTGATATAAAAGATAAGAATGTTTTACCTCCACAAATTTGTATCTGTAATTTGTTCTCGGTGCACAGACATATTGAGGATGCCACTCAGCAGTACTGATTGAACATTTATTTAAACAAATATCAGTATAACCCAACTAGCTGGAAAATCCATGAGTTTGGTTTTGATAGCAGAGCATTTCTCAACAATTTATGTGTGCATGCAAATTTTGGTGCTTTGGATATAGGCTAAAGTATTTGCTTTATATGTATTATTTTGTTTGAATACAAGAAAGCTGGTTTGATTTGTATGTTTCTCCCTTATAGAATTGTTCCAAGGCTCTGTCAGAGATCACGTAGAGTAATTTTTCCCATCAATCTTTGCTGTGCAGCCATGCACGAATGCAGTTGGAAAAAGGGGGCAGAAATCAAATCACTTAATTGCAGCATTTTTCATCTACATCTTTTGTTTTATGGTGGTAAAGGCCCCGGAGTAGCCTACCATGATTCATGGCTGTCACTGCTGCCGTTAGCAGTTCAATCCTTCATTCTAGGCATTTTGGTACTGAAAGTACCTACACAATTACTTTGATGAATATGACTTGTTTGTTTTTTCCCTATTTCTAGCAGAGAGTGGTTGTGCTTAATACAGACATTTAAATAAGATAGTATTCGTGCCCACTGCATGTGCATTATATTTTAAAAGTTGTGTGTTGAGTTTAATGATAATATTGCCATTGTCACCCAGTTTTGAGTTTGCTGAGCTTATGGGCTTTTACTCCTATTTTTATGTTTATATAATGGGAAGGCCTTAAAATAACCCCCACTCTATATAAAAGGAATAACTCACCTTTAAAGATCTATGAGGCTGTGACAGATTCCTATGAAACCTCATTTTAAAAAAAAGTCATTTCATGAATGTGGCATTACAAAGCCAGTAAACTAGTCTGCCTCTGCATTTATGCCTAGTTGATCATAAAATAATAACATTTTTGGAAATATATGCATGCATCTTAGAAAGTGACTTTCAGTATTTGCATATTTGGAGAAAATGTCAGTGATGTCAGCAGGGGTTCTGAGAGTAGCTAAATGAGCAAGCTTTTCAAAAATTGCTATTTTATCAGCTATGCACTGTCAGCACAAAATGCAACCTCTTTAAGGAAGAGACAAAAAAAGGAAAGTGATTTAATTTCTTCATTAGCTTACTTGCAACTGTATGACTGGTACACCTAGCAGCATAGACTGTATGATGTAAGCTTGAGGAAATCCATTTACCATCCCTTTTTGCCTTCATGACAAAATGTGTTCAAAGTGTTGAGACTCCACCCTTTCTCCAAAAATGAAAGGAAATTGAAGTTCTACTGATATTAGAGAAATGGCCATTGTCACCACACCCACCTTCTCTACTCTGGTACTATGGTTGAATCTCATGTTTTTTTTTGTTGTTGTTTTGTAGTCATTCTGGTTCATTTATTTCATTTCTTTGTTTACTTTTGGCTGAAAGCTCTAAATACATGTTCTGTATAATATGTTCATGCTTAATAAATGTGTATACAATTGGAGATAGAACATGTCTATACAACTTGGAGATAGAAAATGTCTATTATTAGCTAGCAATGGTAACAGTGTTCATTGTATTAGGGAAATTGTTCACTAGACATTTGAAAAAAGTCATCTCATACATAACCCCAAATAAACTTCAGAACTGAAAAATTCAAAGCATTTACATAAAATAATGATCATTAAAATTAACCTTATTTCAAACCTTAAGTGTAACCATATCTTAAATACCACTAAATATATACTTAGTGTGTTTACAACTTGTCTTCATCTTGTCGTAACATGGCCTATCTAAAATTCAGAACAAGAAAAGATGAATAATTTCTTTTCTTTATTAAAGTTCATATATAAAAGCAGCAGAATGCAAGAATTTTAATTTGTTCTGGTAAATATTTATCTTTTGGACTCTTTTTACATCTATTAAAATGTTTCAACTTTAGGTCACATGTTCCACATTTGATGACAATAATTTGTCTGGGGAAAAGTGACTATTTGGATGTTATACTTTTTAGAATTAAAATTTAAAGAACATTTAAAACTGAAATATAAAGGACTTTTGCCACAAAATTACATCTCTAATTCAAGAGGAAAAAATTTAGATGATGCTTGCAGTAAAATTATAAAGGTTATGAGGTCAAGGAGAGAAAAGTCCATTGATTTCTCTACTGGACAATTCAGAGATGCAGAGTTAAAGAGTCAATTTTTTCAGAATAGATTTAGCACAACCTGTGCATTAGTCTTGGGAAAGGAACTTTTTGCCTCCAAACCTTTATTTCAGCTTTCCCCAAAGCAGGTGCTAGGGAATGCATCATGTGGTCAAACTAAGTTGTTAGATTAGGAGCATAGTTGTTTCAGGTTGGGCAGATTCAGACTCTGAGACAGAATTTGGGAGATCAACACTTGTGCAAAGAAAGGGAGGAGGCAAGTCTGACAGGACAGAGGAAGAAGTGGAATGGGATGCCGAGATGCCTGCTGGGATGAAGCAACAGCACACCTGGAGGGATGCTGACCAGCATGGATTGCTTGTCAGAGTGCGCTGCATTGATTTAGCATGGCAGGACTCCTGGTCCAAACAACAGAAGGGTGTTGCCCCACAGCTGAAGGCTGGGGCTGTCTGCTGGACATGCTCCCTGCAGCTGAGAGCACATATTTCCTTGTAAGGGGAGCTGAGTGATGCATCTCCATACCTACTGCAGTATTTAACAAAATTAAACTTGTTTCTCTACTGGGGAAGTTGGCTGAGCCTTTAATGTGTATTGGAATATTAATACATGTGAAATTTCAAGGGAGGTTATAACGTGCAGTGTTATCCAGAGTGTTTTACCTCACGACCTATGTTTTGTTGTCATTAAGCATTTTACAGAACTACTGTTCTGTGGATCCTACTTCAGTAACCACTGCCCTGGTTTGAAGCAAATTTCTGCAGTTCCTAAATTCTTTCCTTCTCCTCCTCATTCTCTTCTTCCTCTTCCTCCCCCTTCTTGTTCTTATTTTTCATCTCTGCTTATATGCCTTCATTTATGGAGCAGCGTCGCTTGTTATGCTTATTGCTTAATAAGCAAAAATTTTTAATTACACAGTATATATTAGGAAACCTATGTGGTAACGTTTATTGATTAGGAATTCCAGGAATTATAGGAGTAGGTTTTGGAATAGGAATACAGATAATGAATACCTGGTGCTGAAACAATCACTTGCTAGAAAAAACCTAAAAGGTGTTTCATCTTAAGTAGTATCAACTCAAGATTTGGCTGAATATTTTTCTACAAAACTAAGTGTTTTGGTGTCACATATATACAACTCAGTGAAACTTTTTATATAACTGTCCAAAGAGTAGCATGAAATCTAAATTAACCATTAAAAGATTGAAATGGACATTTGGAAGAAAAACATTTTATGCCACTTTCTATAAATGTATAAAGTGCTAAAATATAAGCTGCAGTGAGTGTGTATCTTCTGCTGAAAACGGCCATCAACATTGTTGCTATTTAAAAGATAATGTTCCTATCTTGGTCATGAAATATGTCCATGAAAAATAAATAATGTATTTAATGTCATGTTAGTATACAATGTTAATTAGCTATATTCTGTACACTATTTAATTTTTATATTACAAAAAGCAGCTTTATAATATTTTAAACCCCAAATATATGAGTTATAAAATATGGTATCTCTTACTGAGAAAATATAAAAAATATCTTTCTTTCTTTCTTTTCCTTTCTTTCTTTTTTTTCCTTATAGCTCTTGGTATGGTTTACATTAGAAAAAACAGATGTGAAAATTAGAGTAAGGTTATGGATTAGAAACTCACTGAAAATCCAATGTTTTTTTTTTGTGGATTCAACAACACCTTAAATTCAATTGATTACTTCAGTCATGGTTATGTAATATGTGTCTCTAAAGTGTAAGTTCTATGTAATGTATTATCTCCTCTGGGGGAGCAATAATATTGGATCTTTTAAGGAAATACTATCTCTTCTCAGTAACTAGGTACAGAATAACAAACAAAAGTTCTAACTTAATTTTGTGAAATAATGGGGTTAATTTATCATAGAGCCCAAAACACCCAGTATTACCAATTTTTTAAGTATTTTACAATGTTTATCCTCACTTTTCCATCTGCAAGGGATGTGAAGGATTTGGGGGCTAATCCTTAAAATTATCATCTGCAGAATTAAATCTAGGTTTTGACATTTCTTTTACATATTAGAAAACCCTCCTCTATTCCGATGTAAGAGCAGGTAGGAGCTTGCTTGAAGCTTTCTGGACTAGTCTCTCAGTAAAGCTGTATCCTCGGAGGAAAGGCCTAATAGTAGCACAGTTACTTTATTATTGTAAAACTTCCTCAGAATCCCATTCAAATCCCTAACATTCTAATGTGCAGCCCAGAATTTTAAAACATTTTATTTTTTTCTTTCCTGAACTTAGGCTCAACAGAGTACCCTTGGTGGTATTGTTCATTCAGTATTGACATCTTGAAGTGGACACTGCCTTGAGTGCACATAGAATGCTGATTGGCAATATGTCTGTTTTGCTTTCTTTGCATATAGTCACCCTTTATATTTAGTTTCAATTGGCTAATGCCAGAAATGCAGCACACACATTTCACTATCTGGTTATGAGAACAAAAAGCACACAAACAAACAAAAACCCCACCACATTCTATAAAGTTTAAACTATCGTTCAGGATGCTTATCTCGTGCATAAGATGGTCCCTCATACTCTACATTCTAATTAAGTAGAGCAGTAAATCAAAGCATGCTGGATGTTTTGTGAGGAACAGCTGGATTAAAATGTGCTTGAGAATAGGGGCTGATGTCCTGGATGTCTTTTGGCAGGCTGCCTGCACGGGTGCAGCTACAGAGTACTGGAATGCTTGATAATTTCAGGGCAAGTTCGTTTTCCATGGCTTACAACCTGCTTAATGCAGGGAAGAAAGCTTGTAACTGTTTTGCCATCTCATCAGTATGTGATATGGAATAATCACAGTGGTTACCTAACAGTGATGGAAAGCCTGAGCAGCGAAGGAAAGGGGGATTGCAAATCTGACTGAACGTGGGCATTTCAGGTTTGGAAATATGTGCTACCTACTAAAATGAGCTATCGACTAATTCAGGAAGAAATGTTATATGGGCTTAATGTTCATCTTCATCCACACTATAATGAGAAGGATTAGACTGGCTTCCATATGTGGAATATTTATTTCAGCAATACAAGAAAATGTATTTCCCTAATAATTTTTTTCTGTATGCACAAGGCCCTAAATTTTACAGATGTGATTAATGTTTTAATTTGCTGTTCTAGTTGGATACAAGTTTACCATACAATATAAATTACTTACAAAGAAATTTGCTTATATGGAGTTTAATTCATAAGCTGTTTAACCACCTTGTGTGGTATTGCTGCTATTTCTTTATGGGACTCTGCAGCTATGCAGCTTATTTTAAAAATAAAAGCAATCATCCTGTAAAATGTTTTTTAATCATTTAAACTGAAATATTAGGGAAAGATAACATACACACAAATGATTGTCATTTAGTTAAAATTGAAAATAAAACAAAAAACCCAAGCCTGAACAATTAAATCCTGGCTACATTTAAAAAAATTCAAAGCTAGCCAGATATATTTAGTGTTCAGAAGCCTGATATGTTTAATGTTCACTTTTCAATTCTCTTGTTATTTAGTCATTTAGTATTCTTTGGCATGCATTTAGTATAGGGTGGGCAAATAAAATACTGGTAAATATGATGCAGGACCTCGTTTCCTTCCAAATTAATTCTCACCCCGTTTCTCTCAGAATAAATAATGCATTTTTTAGAAACGGAAGATCATGTTAAAATAGCACTAGCCCACCTCTTTAACTCTTCTCAGCTTGAGCTCAATAAAAGGTGTCTATATGAATTAATTATTATGTGTGAATTTAGGTTCTTTCATTTGTAGTAGAAAGTGACATCAGTATTTTCTTTATTACATTTTATTGTGAGGGCCCATCACATAATATATTTTGAAATGCATTGAAAACTTTAAAATTAAAAATTTATATTTGTTTTTGCTATTAGTACAAATAAGATTTTCATTCGAATACCAAAGAAGACCACTGCTGGAAGGTGAATGATCACAAGAAATATCAGTGAATATGGGACAAAGGGACAGATCCAGGTGTTGTGGGACCTGATGCATATACAATTTCTGAGAAAGGGACCCTCGCCCTCTTAAATAACAAAAGAGTCCAAAATTGTGCTTACAAACTTACGTGAAAAAGTGAATATTCATTTAGAATGAGAAAACAAATCGCAACAAACTGCTGGATGCTTGAAATACAGGTCCTGTTCTAGTTTAATTGAGGCAGTTTACTAGAAATGCTCACATAATAATGCAACCTGAATGCAATCACTCTACTCCTCCCCACCTAGAACCCTCCCCAGCTCTCAGTCATTCTCCTGCCATCTCAAAATGGCCCGGAGAGTTAATCATTAATTTTACCTGGAGTCGGCTTCTGGTGGGAACTTACGTTGGTAAGCACAATATGGATCTTTTCTAGTTTTCTGTTTTAATACTTCATTTGGTGCTTCGTAGGCTGTATAATAATGAAAAGTTGCTTAGAATCAAAGAAATTGTAACAAAAAGAAAGATACGTATGAAAAAGAAACAAAGGGGAGCTGTATAATACTAAGTAGCTTGAAGAGAGGAAATCGTATTTTCCCAAGGTGCTTACGGATTAAATGAGTGAGATGAATCATAAGCATACAAGAAGAGCAGGTGCCCATGCCTCACTGGTTCCAGGTGTATCATTGTCCAGGTCATGTGTAATTAAATCCAGAGCACATAGTTATCACTAGATTCCATTTACAATGGGACAATTTGCATATTATATTTTAATGGATAGTCTGGAAAGTAAATTTTCTGAGAAAATGTCTTACTCCCTTTAATGAAATCTAGAGCACAATGACTGCGGCTTGAGTTGCACTGTTATAGATTTCGTTAAATGCATTTTCTTTTCCTGGCTTTTTTTTTTAATTAATTAATTTATTTTTGGCTGTGTTGGGTCTTCATTGCTGCACGCGGGCTTTCTCTAGTTGCGGCGAGCAGGGGCTACTCTTAATTGCGGTGCGCAGCTTCTTACTGTGGTGGCTTCTCTTGTTGTGGAGCATGGGCTCTAGGCGCATGGGCTTCAGTAGCTGCAGCACGCAGGCTCAGTAGTTGTGGCTCACGGGCTCTAGAGCACAGGCTCAGTAGTTGTGGTGCACAGGCTTAGTTGCTCCACGGCATGTGGGATCTTCCCGGACCAGGGATTGTACCCGTGACCCCTGCACTGGTAGGCATATTCTCAACCACTGCACCACCAGGGAAGCCCCTTTCCTGGCTTTCTTTTCTCCAATGCCGTTTGTTTTTACTGAAGTCCACTTTCGGAGTTCTTGCTATTTCGTTAATCGGGAACAGAAATAACAAGGATAATTTAAGTCCCATGGAATCCAAAATTAATAGTCACATATTTAGCTTTTTTTTGACATTAAAAAGTAAAAACTTCCCAAAGTGTCAAAGTAACCAAATATTCTCTAGAAAAGCCTCTATCAAATAGTTGCAAAGGAATATAGAAATCTGGAAATTTTTTGTTCTGAATATAATAAAGCTTTATAGTTAGATTTTAACTTTTTAGCATGACCAGTATATTCTAAATAAACCATGAAATTTCCCACACTGAAAATATCTGATCATTTTATTAAGTTTAGGAAGATTAGTGTTCTCTATTGTTTTTTTTAAAATCTATTTTTTATTTAAGTATAGCACAGGGAACTATATTCAATATCCTGGGATAAACCATAATGGAAAAAAATATAAAAAAGAATGTATATATGTGTTCTCTGCATTAATGTATGAAAATCTGTGATTTTACTACTTGTCCTTGGACCTCAAAAGACCAGGAAATGTAGTGTGTGAGAGGGGAAGAGAAAGACTCGAACCCCAGATTCAGGGAGGAAGGTTGCCATGCAAGCAGGTAGAAATCAGAAACAGGTGAAGGGCATAAAGAACAGTATATTCCAACTCAAAAGGAATATTTTTCTTTTTCGTTTTTGGCCTGTGTATAGCAGTCTAGCCATTATCAGCTTGAGTATTATGTCAGTTCAGCATTAACTGCATCACCTCCTTAAGGGGGCACAGGGAGAAGCATGTTTCTGAATTCGAATTTTATAGCCAAAAAGCACAGTCCACTAAGTATACTTTTTCAAGGAAGGCCATTATTAAGTAAAAAAGGTATTTAGGTCCTGCAGTACTTGAATTATTGAAAATTGAATTGACTTTCTTGTAGTCTTCCTTATTAGGTACACTGTAACAATGAGTATCAGAACAAGAGCAAACTATTTACAATAGCCAGGACATGGAAACAACCTAAGTGTCCATCAACAGATGAATGGATAGAGAAGATGTGGCACATATATACAATGGAATATTACTCAGTCATAAAAAGTAACGAAATTGAGCTATTTGTACTGAGGTGGATGGACCTAGAGTCTGTCATACAGAGTGAAGTCAGTCAGAAAGAGAAAAACAAATACCATATGCTAACTCACATATATGGAATCTGAAAAAAAAAAAAGATTCTGAAGAACCTAGGGGCAGGACAGGAATAAAGACGCAGACATAGAGAATGGACTTGAGGACACAGGGAAGGGGAAGGGTAAGCTGGGACAAAGTGAGAGAGTGGCATGGACGTATATACACTACCAAATGTAAAATAGATAGCTAGTGGGAAGCAGCCGCATAGCACAGCGAGATCAACTCGGTGCTTTGTGTCCACCTAAAGGGGTGGGATATGGAGGGTGGGAGGGAGATGCAAGAGGGAAGAGATATGGGGATATATGTATATGTATAGCTGATTCACTTTGTTATAAAGCAGAAACTAACACACCATTGTAAAGCAGTTATACTCCAATAAAGATGTTTAAAAAAAAAGAACAAGAGCAAAGTAGATTTTTGTGAAAACTTAATAATAGAAATGTATTGAATACTTACTATATCCCAGACATTCTTTTAAGCACTTTAAATGTAGTAAGACATTTAGTTCTCAAAATATTCTTTTTATTCATTTTACTGATGACAAAACTGAAGCTCAGAGAGGTTAAGGAAATTTCCCAAGTTATAAGCTAGTAAATAGTTGTAAATCCAGGATTTGACCAGAAAGTCTAGCAGCAGAGTCCAAACTCTTCTATACTACCTCTTTGTAAGATACTAAGGACTTAACTCTTCAAATCTTGAGTACATTACAGTAGAGGCCAACTCAAACATGCAGACCAAACCCAGAAAATATTGAACTGATTATGTTAAAACAGTTCTATTCAGATTTGTTTTCTGGTTCAATATTTTTCCTTCTAATGATACAGCTTCTGTACATCTAAGGATGAACATTTAAAAACATACTTTGTGGTGCTGAAAGACTGACTCATAGGTGTTTGCCCAAGTCTATTTTTATGATGAAGCCCTTGATAGCTATTCACTTTGCATCTTCTTGCTTGTAGGTAGTACCTTTTACCAAAACATTAAAACAACTTTGTACCACCTATATTTCAGCAAATCATTAACATAACTTAAGTGTACAAACTCAATGATTTAGTAGAAACATAAGAGTAGGATTCTAGCATTTGTGTATATAATGTAAGATCCATTATTTTTTAAACAAAAATTTAAGGACTCCACAAATACAATGCAAACAGAAATGGAAACATTTCAAAACAATTCATTCAAAACAATTCATTTTGAATTCAGCAACGGTTTAGAATTAACCCTACTTGACTTTGTTCACCTAATTAATAAACATTTATTCATAACCTTTGACATCTTTCTATTGTGATGGAGAATAGGATTAGAATTAAAAAATAACTATTGGTCCTGTTTGATTTATTACTTATTTATATATTACATATGATACTGTCTTGTTTCAAAAAGAGGGTTATGTAATATGATTCTTTATATCTTCTTCTTTCTATGATTGAGAAAGAATAGAATGCAGATTGTCCTAGCTAGAGACATGGAAAAGTTATAAATTGGCTTAAAATAAAAAAAAATTTTTTAAACTTGATTCACCTGTTATGACTTCTATGTATGACAGTAAGAAATTGCCAAATTTCTGTGGGATATACAGGTGATCCACAGAATAAAGGAGAAGTAGGAGATATGGAACTTTACACAATAAACTTAAAACCTATTTGGAAAAAAAATGGCTCACATATGAAGCAATCTGAGATTGTTGCAAAACAGCATGCAGCAGCGTGAGACGTGGGGAAGAGCTGCTTAGAAAACAGCGTATACATGTGGTAAAGGAATGGTCTCTGTCGCTGTGGGTTTCTCAAGCATGTGAAGTTTCAGCTGGTCCTTGGGAAAAAAGGATACCTACTGATTGACAGGGAAGGACTGGGAGAGAATTCCAGGTGGAAAAATAGTGAACTTGAGGGCATGGTGTCAGCAACTTGTAGACTTCAATTGTGTGTAGGCAGTTACTATAGCCTTTATAAGTGCGTATTTAAGTTCAATGATATAAGACAAAATAAATTATATTATCTCTTCAATGAATATAGTTAACTTATTTGTTTTCACTTGAAAACAAATAACTTTGTTTGGAGAGTTCCACCAGTGTATTCAGTTCAATGCAAAGAAATAAATAACTAAAGGTAAAATCTACCATACTATTTATATGAAAGCTAAACATTATTTTAACATCTAGTCTAGTGTTGGGGTACTAGTTCTAAATTGTTTTGTGATTGAGAGATGCATGTTATTAACAGAAACTTAACCTAAATACAAGAGTTTAATAGGGCTGGAGAAATCAACTGTGATGCTTTAGTGGATTATAAAAAGATTTAATGATCAGTGACTGATTCCTATTTCCTTTTTCATTACTGGTAACATAGCAATGAAATTGCTGCCAGAACTGCTTTCTGTAACTTTACTAAGAATCATTGTTTTTTAAAAAAAGACAAAATGAGATTAAGATTATTTGTTTGGCTGTATAAGCTTTGCTTGACCCTGTTTAGAGTCACTTCGGGGATCTGCAAGTTTTTATTCCAAAGTTATGCCATTTGAAACCCTTCGGTGGCATAAACATTCCATTATATAGAAAAGCAGACACATATACAAACTTAACTTGGCAGAAATATATGTTTGCAGCCGACAGACTGTGCACAGTAAGCCCAGAATGAAATATAATCAGGGGTCTGATGCTTAAATGGTAAGAAGACTGTGGTCTCCTTAAAAAGTGATGAAAATGTTTTCCCTTAGAAATCAATTACAAAGTAAAAGGGGGTGGGGGAAGCTCCACTGTTTTCTCTGGAAATGTGTGTTTAATAATTGTTGAATGTTTGTTTTTTTATAGAAAAACTACCAAAACAAATTAAATGTATCTTTTGCATTTTGAAGGCCCTGTACATTAAGACAGGGAGTTGAAAGATTCTACAGACTGACCACTCAGAAATCGTCAACACACTCTCTCTCCATCAGTAAACTTGCCACATTCTCAGGCCTGGTGCTCAACCTTTCAGGATCAGCAATTTGTTTTGGTCAACACACCAAGAGTTCATGGGTCCCACACAGCTGGATACCCATTTATTACTTTCACAGAGAATGCTTTGTTAAACATCAAATGACAATTTATTCATTTACAATGAAAAATACAAATGTTGATCAATCCAGATTTCTCCAGTTGGCCTAACCAAAGCTTTTTCTCATTTTAGCAACGCTTCTGCATGGGAGGCTGAATTATTAGAGAGTCTCTTGGTTTCCTCCTACAGATGATGAACGACATCTGTTGTGACAGGTTTTCCTAGTTTAAAGGCAAACTAATCAACCTGTTTTTGCATGGTTATCCTTATACAGCACCAGTGATACCTAGGACAGTTTTTCAAGTTTATTTTTTCCTCGATATATGTGTGTGTGTGTATATATATATATATATATATATAAAAAACACTATAAAATGAGTAGGCATTAGGGATCCAAATAATTGATGAGACATGTCTGTTTAATTACAGGTACATTAATGTGATACAGAGAATATACATTCGACATAGAACATTTCCTCCATGTATTAAAAAGGGAATATGGAAATCGTTTGTTGAAATTCACTAGGCAACAGATGGATAATATTTGTTATTAATATAAGTGGGAGATAAATTCAATTAGCATTTATGCTCATATACTCAGCTTGCTTACCTTCAGCTGGGAATTCCCCCACCCAAATGATACACTAGGTACCCCTCCAAACCTTCTCCCAGAATCAAGCTAATCCAATTGTAGTAACCTCTTACCATGTCCAATGTTGGTCCAGAGGTAAACACTTGGCCCTAGCCTGATCAACCACAGTCCATTTTTTGAGTATTTGGGACTTGAAAAGTCCTCTCTTTCTTTTTCTGGTGGCTAAAGCTGTAAAATGTATACCTTGGGAACTGTCAGTGGCCACGTGGAAAGTGCAGGTCTGCAAAGAGAGAGTGCGTATAGCATGTATAAAGAATCAAAGAAAATAAATGAAGAAAGAGTGTCCTAGAAGCATTAAAATTCCTGATTCTACTTGCCTTTGAGGTTCAAATCCCTGAGCTTCCTGTAGGAGTTTTGATTTTCATTCTGAGTATGAAATTTTGAGACAGAAAACTCCCTCATCTGCTGCACTTTTGTTCAGTTTCCATTAACTGGAACCAGAATTTTTTTTAATAATAAAAGGAAAATTATTTGGAAATATTGAGATTTATTTTTTAGCCAGATAAAATCAAAGAAACTTAGTGATAAAAAATAAACATTTGTAATAGAAAGAAAAATATATTGTAAGTTATATAGCATTTTCTTGATTCATTAAGGGGCCTTGGTCATTGACAATTAGTATAAAAACCGTGTAATTCCATATAAAAACTCATTATTTGTGCCTGTATATTGGTACCCGAGGGAGACATATATACTCCTATATATATAGGAGTATTAATTTTCAATGACATATCGATTTTTATCTCTTATAATTGAAAACATTGCATTAGTAAGATAATATCTAATTACTACTAGAATCCTAAAGGAGTTATCATTGCCAATATTTTCCTAATAACAGTCCTAAGTAGGGTATTTGTTTTTACTCATAATCAGTAAGCATATTTTCTAAATGTACACTATTTCCAAAGCACTCATCTAGATGTTGAGGGTGAGATGTAAAATGAAATGCATAATCTTTAAGAAGAAATGAAAGATGGTTGGATATACTTCCATATATGTAAAAAATATATATAGCTTAGCACACAAACAACTATTTATTAGAACGTTTAAAGCATCTAAATTCTCAATGAAACATTGATGAATATGGAGTGGGGTTAAGTATGTGTTCTGCAATAAAAGCTTTTGTAATATTTTGAATGAAGAGAAAGACATTTGAGGGTCCACTATGCATTTTATGTAACTATATACGTGGATTTAGTTACTGTTTCAGTTGGGAATGTTAACCTAAAGAATCAGTCTCAGTTAGAAATGCCTTCTCCCAACTCAAAACACCAGGCTGCCCTCCTTTGCCTAAAACACTTTTTCCCATCCCACCCCACCCTTAACTCTCACCTTGTCTAACTCCTGCACATTCTTCATATCCCAGTTGATGGACCCCTCTTCCAAAAGCCTGTCATTAGCTTCCTAAAACTGAGTTAGATGCCCCTCGGAGGACAGTCACTTCTGATCTCATGCCGGGGCATTCTCACTGAGTCGAAATGCCTGTTTGCTAATCATTCTCTCCTCAATAGATTGTAAATTCCTATTCCTGCAGAGTAGAAATTGTGTTCATTTTGAACACAGTATCATCAGAGATTAGCACAGTGCACAGTGTATAGTTTCTCAATAATAAATAAAGCAGAGATAAATGCACTTAGGGATTTTATATAAAAATTATCCAATAGGTGGGTCATAGAAAAGAAGATGGAAAAATAGTTAAAGAAAATCTGAGAAAACCCAAGGTTGTTTTCTCAAATTAAAAATTGAAGCTAAGGGTTTGGTTATAATAAGGAATCATAGAATAAATGAATATATTAGGCGGGAGGGATCTTATATTACTTAAATTACCTCTCAAATGATAGGCAATAGTGAGATGTGGCATGATATTTGTTGGGGAAATTGTAAACCTAAAATAAATTGCACCATGCTTCCTGGCCTGTATAGCATACCGATATGGAAGTCATGACTGGGGACAAGATATTTCACACCAGTAACTAAGTGTAAACATGGTGTTCTTGCTTCTACTAATGCTCATAACTATGCACTTATCCACTTTGGTTGGAAAAAGGAATAACTTTTCATATAAATTATTGTTAATAATACCTTAATGAACAGTGTATCCCCTCTTAATTTTTTTTCAGAGTAAGTTCTTTTTATTCAGAAAAGGCTATTGAATGAAAAGATTATTCTGCCTGATTTATGGGGCTTTTAAATAGCAGACAACTCTTCCAGTCAGGAAGCAGGACTGTGATTTTTAAGATTCACGGCCTGTAACGAGGACACAGCACTGAGCTGTCATCACACACAGATTAGAAATAAACTGCGATAACTTCCTTTTATATTTTTGTTCTGTTTACATAGTGTAAAACCACATTATTTTATATAAGTATTAATTGATTATCCCTAATAAAGATTATTTTTAAAGAGGGCAAAACAGGAGAGTTGGCCTCAAATAATAAGGGAAAAATATTGAACTTGGTTAATTATTTCTGTTAACCACTTATCTTCAAGTGTGAATAACCTTACACAGGTATTATACTAAATGTATATTAATTCTATCTACTGATCATGTGTGTTTATATGATAATGTGTCGTTAGAATTATACCTATGTAAATGGACAAATAGACATTGATGTATTTTAATTATGGGAAAATATTAAGCATTAGAAAATATAAATTATCTACTAAACACACATTTTTATACCACCCAGCTTCAGAAATAAACTTTAAAATTGTTAGAAACCCCTGTGTTTGTCTGATCCCTCACTCTGCCCCCAAATTAACTTCCATTCTGAATTTGCATCCCTTTATATTTGTTATAAATATGTTTAACGTATAGCGTTGGCTATATGTTTTTTTGTTTTGGGTTTTTTTTACAAATTTATTTATTTATTTTTGGCTGCTATGGGCCTTCTTTGCTGCGTACAGGCTTTTCTCTGGTTGCAGTGAGCGGGGGCTACTCTTTGTTGTGGTGCTCGGGCTTCTGACTGTTGAGCATGGGCTCTAGGCACGCGGGCTTCAGTAGCTGTGGCACATGGGCTCAGCAGTTGTGGCTTTCGGGCTCTAGAGCGCAGGCTCAGTAGTTGTGGCGCACGGGCTTAGTTGCTCCTCAGAAGCAGGAATCTTCCCAGACCAGGGCTCGAAGCAGTGTCCCCTGCATTGGCAGCTTGATTCTTAACCACTGTGCCACCAGGGAAGTCCCTGACTATATGTTTTTAAATGAACATGACTCATGCTACAAAAATGTTTGAGCATCTTACTCTTTGCACTAAACATTCTATATTTGAAAATCTGAGACTTGTGGCTCCATATATTTACTTTTGCCACTTAATGACATTCCATTTTATGCCAAATTTTATTTAAAATGCACTTGTTTTATTTTAATTTTAAAATATTATAAACACTGATATTATTCTAATACATGCCTTGTGTGCACACACATGTGAAAATGTCTTTAGAGTGTATACCTTGATTGAAGTTGCTAAGAATTTGAAACTTCATCTGTGTTTGATATTGTTAAATTGGTTCTAAGTGATTTTAACAATTTACACTCCTATCAGTTGTAAATAAAAGTGACTCTTTCTTTTACATCCTTGAGAACACTTGATATTTTCAGAATACCAATTCTTTGCCGTATCTATTGGATGTGAAATAATATCCCATTGGACCATTTCTTGACTACTGGGGGCGGGGAAAGGGGGTTGGAGAGGTTCAGATTTCTTCTTTTTTTAAATTCTATTTTATTTTATTTTGGAATGTAGTTGATTTACAATGTTGTATTAATTTCAGATGTACAGCAAAGTGACTCAGTTATACATATACATATATCCATTATTTTTCAGATTCGTTTCCCATATTGGTTATTAAACAATATTGAGTAGAGTTCCCTGTGCTATACAGTAGGTTGTTTATTATATATTTTATATACAGTAGTGTGTATATGTTAATCCCCAACTCTTAATTTATCCTTCCCCTGCCACATTTCCCTTTGGTAACCATAAGTTTGTTTTTGAAGTTTGTGAGTCTTGTTTCTGTTTTGTAAATAAGTTCACTTGTATCATCTTTTTTTAAGATTCCACATATAAGTGATATCATATGATATTTGTCTTTCCCTAACTAACTTACTTCACTTAGAATGCTAATCTCTAGGTCCATCCATGTTGCTGCAAATGGCATTATTTCATTCCTTTGTGGCTGAGTAACATTCCATTTATATATGTAGCACATCTTCTTTATCCACTCATCTGTCGATGGACACTTAGGTTGCCTCCACGTCTTGGCTATTGTAAATAATAGTGCTGCAATGAATATTGAGGTGCATGTATCTTTTCAAATTATGATTTTCTCTGGATATGTGCCCAGGAGTGGGATTTCTGGGTCATATGGTAGGTCTAGTTTTAGTGTTTTAAGGAATCGTCATACTACTCTCCATAGTATTTGTACCAATTTACACTCCCACCAAAAATGTAGGAGGATTCCCTTTTCTCCACACCCCCTGTAGAGTTTATTGTCTGTAGACTTTTCGATGATGGCCATTCTGATTGGTATGAGGTGATACCTCATTGTAGATTTGATTTGCATTTCTCTAATAATTAGTGATGTTGAGCATCTTTTCAAGAGCTTTTGACCATCTGTATGTCTTCTTTGGAGAAATGTCTGTTTAGATCTTCTGCACATTTTTTGATTGTGTTGTTTGATTTTTTGATATAGAGCCTCATGAGTTGTTTGTATATTTTGGAGATTAATCCCTTGTCAGTCACTTTGTTTGCAAATATTTTCTCCCATTCAGTGGGTTGTCATTTCATTTGTTTTATGGTTTCCTTTGCTGTGCAAAAGCTTTTAAGTTTAATTAGGTTACATTAGTTTATTTTTATTTTTATTTGCATTACTCTAGGAGGTGGATCCAAAAAGATATTGCTGTGATTTATGTCAAAAAGTGTTCTCCTAGATTTTCCTCTAAGACTTTTATAGTGTGCGGTCATACATTTAGGTTGTTAATCAATTTTGAGTTTATTTTTGTGTATGGTGATAAGGAGTGTTCTAATTTCATTCTTTTACATGTAGCTGTCCAGTTTTCCCAGCACCATTTATTGAAGAGACTGTCTTTTCTCCACTATATATATCCTTGCCTCCTTTGTCATAGATTAGTTGACCATAGGTGGGTGGGTTTATCTCTGGGCTTTCTATCCTGTTGAATTGATGTATATTTCTATTTTTGTGCCAGTAGCATAATGTCTTGATTACAGTAGCTTTGTAGTGTGGTCTAAAGTCAGGGAGTCTGATTCCTCCAGCCCATTTTTTCCCCTCAAGATTGCTTTGGCTATTCAGGGTCTTTTGTGTCTCCATAAAAAATGTAAGATTTTTTTGTTCTAGTTCTGTAAAAAATGCCATTGGTAATTTGATAGCGATTGCACTGAATCTGTAGATTGCTTTGGGTAGTATAGTCATTTTCACAATATTGATTCTTCCAATCCACGAACATGGTATATCTCTCGATCTGTTTGTATTGTCTTTGATTTTTTCATCAGTATCTTATAGTTTTCTGTGTACAGGTCTTTTTCCTCCTTAGGTAGGTTTATTCCTAGGTATTTTATTCTTTTTTGTTGCAGTGGTAAATGGGATTGTTTCCTTAATTTCTCTTTCTGATCTTTCATTGTTAGTGTATAGGAATGCAAGAGATTTCTGTGCATTAATTTTGTATCCTATGACTTTACTAAATTCATTGATGAGTTCTAGTAGTTTTCTGGTGGCATCTTTAGGATTTTCTATGTATAGTATCATGTCATCTGTAAACAGTGACAGTTTTACTTCTTCTTTGCCAATTTGGATTCCTTTTATTTATTTTTCTTCTCTGATTGCCATGGCTAGGACTTCCAAAACTAAGTTGAATAAAAGTGGTGAGAATGGATCTACCTTGTTGACTTTGATGAAATGCTTTCAGCTTTTCACCACTGAGAATGATGTTACTGTGGGTTTGTCATATATGGCCTTTATTATGTTGAGGTAAGTTCCCTCTATGCCCACTTTCTGAGAGTTTTTTATCATAAATGGGTGTCGAATTTTGTCAAAAGCTTTTTCTGCATACATTGACATGATTATATCGTTTCTTCAGTTTGTTAATGTGGTATATCACACTGATTGATTTGTGGATACTGATGCATACTTGCATCCCTGGGATAAATCCCATTTGATCATGGTGTATGATCCTTTTAATGTATTGGATTTGGTTTGCTAGTATTTTCTTCAGTTTGTTAATGTGGTATATCACACTGATTGATTTGTGGATACTGATGCATACTTGCATCCCTGGGATAAATCCCATTTGATCATGGTGTATGATCCTTTTAATGTATTGGATTTGGTTTGCTAGTATTTTGTTAAGGATTTTTGTGTCTATGTTCATCAGTGATACTGGCCTGTAATTTTCTTTCTTTGTTGCATCTTTGTCTGGCTTTGGTATCAGGGTAATGGTGGCTTCAAAGAATGAGTTGGGAGCGTTCCTTCCTCTATAATTTTTTGGAAGAGTTTCAGAAGGACAGGTGTTAATCGGATTTCTTCTTTTGTGAGTTACCTTCTCAAATGAATTGTGCTTTTTTTTTAAAAAAATAGTGTTTTTTGTTTATTGATTTCTATCAGTTCTTTATATGCTCTAGATGTGAGTTTTTTGTCTCATATATGCCCTGCATTTATTTCTACCAGTCTGTCAATTCTTTTTACTTGATATAAAGTTAATATACAATCTTCTTTGAAATTTTCTACTAAAATTACTAAAGTTTTGCTTTTCATAGTATTTAATACATTGGTTTTTTGTTGTTATAAAACAGGTTTCTAAATTTTTATATGAATCAACTAACATTTTTGGCACCAGTGATTGAATATTTTACCTCTTCCCCATGAATTTTCAGTACCAAACCTGATATAAAGGAGGGGGAGAAAATCTTAAAATATCAACTCGTAGATTTATATACTACATTTTAAGCTGAAACAAGAAAAATGAGGATTGAAGATATCGTGATTGCTTTGGCAAAACTAAAAATTCCTGGATAAGACACTAATAACTTTCTAGCCATGAAGACCATGACATTGAGACAAATATAGAAATTTGAAGCACTGAGGCAGCAAAGTTGAAATGCATTATGTATTGATGAAAATTAGGACTGTTTTAGGATATTTCATGTACTTTATTTTTTTTCAGAAAATTCTTCAATTTTACCTTGGTTTTTAAATTACTAAAAGGAAAAGATACTCTTTAAGGAAATTTTGCAAAAAACAAAAAGAAAAAAACTTTAGTGACAGCACATAAGTAACAATGAGCATCCATTACAGTAAGTTAACTTGCTCCTGGTGGGAAATCTGACATTATAGCTAGTTTCTAAGGCATCTGTTAAAAAAAAATCCTGTAATGTGCCCTTTTAAAATTGAGTTTGTGGAAAAGAAAGCAGTAATTTCCTACCACAGCATAAAATATCATCATTAAATTAATATGTTTAGCTATTACCTCTCATTTCTACCCTGTTCCATTTTGTATAAGCATGAAGAAACAGCAAAATCAATTATGAGAAAGCATCTTAAATTAAAAAAGCAAAGAAAGGAGTTGGATAATTGGGTAAAGTTTTCAGAAAAATATAAATAAATTTATTGTGTATTTGTGTAGAAATATTGAAATTAATATGGAAATTTTTTATTATGATGCTCAGCCTATTAAGAAATGTAACCAATAAGATACATATGCTTTTTAATATACTCATATACTCATATGAGACTGATTTTGAGGCATAGTGTTCTTGAATACCAAAATAAAGTAAAATATTTCATTGAGATGCATGCATGTTATGACATGGCCCTGTGTAGATTTATTACTTAAGCTATGATCAGAAACAATCATTTGAAATTACCATTATTTGAAAAATTACAAGACTAGTATCCACACACAGATGTTTGTCCATATATTGGCAATTGTGTTGTTATAATTTCTTCCAAATGATTCTTTGAATTTTGTGGTATTTGATTTAGTCAGTGGGACTAATGTTTGATATCTTTTGAGCTAAGGTCCTTACAATAGTTTTCTTTCTTTCTTTCTTTTTTTCCAATAATTCTAAGTCATTAGAATTATTGGAAAAAATTGACAAAAGCGGATTAATTAACAACAAATTTCCCTTTTTCTCATAGCAACTGTAGAATATTTAGCAATTTGTCTACCGGAAGAGTTATGCATTGCCCCATTGAATAGATGTGAACATACTTAGTTGGTTATAGCCACATTAATTTTATAGAACATGATAGAAATATGTTGATAATGTATCATCCTACTCCAAACATTTGTTCTGTGGCAATTATTTTATTTTTGTCACCATTGAAAATATATTGGGCAATAAAATTTTGTTAAATGGGCAGATGCCCCACCAATCCACTGCAAAGAGATTTCTTCAGTCACTTAGAAAGGCATTCTTAGTTCTTAACTCACAGGGTCGTACTGAGAATTAAATGGAAATAATTCACAAACATCAATAAGGACTAAAGTACTTAATTAATATTGTTTTAAAATCAGTTAAAACAAAATGAAAGATAAACTGTTATTCATAAAGCTATGATTCCTTCCAAAATTACATTAGTTTTTTTCTTCTTAACCCAAGTACTTACCTATATACATATGTAGACATACTGTCTTGTAGTTACAATTTTGTATTAAGCTTAAAAATACATATTTTATGAAAAATTTTCTTTGTTGCTAAATAGACTTTATAAGTTTCATATTTAATGTCTATATATCAAATAATATGTGAAGGTTGCTATTTGCTTTTTGAATACTTAACATCTTATCACAAATAATTCTGCCATATTTTCCGTCCACCTCACCATCATTAGGGTGACTCATGACTTTAAAATTAATTTTGGGAGAAAAACAATGTCACTTGATTGTTGTTTAAATTGTAATCTATTGATAACATTTAATGTTAAGCATATTCTCTTCTGTCTGTATACTAATTATATTATGTGACTTGTTGCTTCATGTCATTTGTCCTTTGGATTTGCTGCTATGTATTTATCTATAATATATTTGAATGTATTTCTTATCAATTATGTAAATGATTTATATAACATAATAAAACCTGTGGCCATAATTGCTATAAATATTTTTTATGCAGGCCATATTCTTTTTATTCTGAAAACTTATAGCATAGTCTTAATTTCTATATAGTAAAGCCTGTCTACCTTTTGCTTTCTAAATTCTGCTATCACTTCAAAGCTAAAAATTGCCATCACTTAGGAGAGCTTTAAATGTTAAAGTATATTTCCTTCATTTTGTGATTTAAACATTTAAAATACTAACTCAATATAATTAGAATGTATCTGGTATTTATCTATATGTGGAATTCCCAATTTTAGTTCATTTAAAGAACCCTACATAAATGATTTCTTGTTTTTTTCTATTATACTCTGACTTTCTCATTTCAAGATATGATAAATGTACAATAGAACCTAATTTAAAATTTTTATTCTATTTATTTCTATGTCTATTTTTTTAACATCTTTATTGGAGTATAATTGCTTTACAATGGTGTGTTAGTTTCTGCTTTATAACAAAGTAAATAAGTTATACATATACATATATCCACATATCTCTTCCCTCTGCGTCTGCCCCCCATCCACCCTCCGTATCCCATCCCTCTAGGTGGTCACAAAGCACCGAGTTCATCTCCCTGTGCTATGTGGCTGCTTCCCACTAGCTATCTATTTTACATTTGGTAGTGTATATATGTCCATGCCACTCTCTCAATTTGTCCCAGCTTACCCAACCCCCTCCCCGTGTCCTCAAGTCCATTCTCTAGTAAGTCTGCATCTTTATTCCCGTCTTGCCCCTAGGTTCTTCATGACCACTTTTTTTCTTTTTTTTTAGATTCCATGTATATGTGTTAGCATACAGTATTTGTTTTTCTCTTTCTGACTTACTTCACTCTTTATGACAGACTCTAGGTCCATCCACCTCACTACAAATAACTCAATTTTATTTCTTTTTATGGCTGAGTAATAGTCCATTGTATATATGTGCCACGTTTTCTTTATTCATTCATCTGTTGATGGACACTTAGGTTGCTTCCATGTCCTGGAATCCTTTTAATGTGCCATTTGATTGTGTTTGCTAGTATTTTGTTCCTTAAAAAACTGAGGAACCTCCATTCTGTTCTCCATAGTAGGTATGTCAATTTACATTCCCACCAACAGTGTAAGAGGGTTCCCTTTTTTTCACACCCCCTCCAGCATTTATTGTTTGTAGATTTTTTGATGATATCCATTCTGACCGCTGTGAGATGATATCTCATTGTAGTTTTGATTTGCATTTCTCTAATGATTAATGATGTTAAGCATTCTTTCATGTGTTTGTTGGCAATCTGTATATCTTCTTTGGAGAAATGTCTGTTTAGGTTTTCTGCCCATTTTTGGATTGGGTTGTTTGTTTTTTTGATATTGAGCTGCATGAGCTGCTTATAAATTTTGGAGATTAATCCTTTGTCAGTTGCTTCATTTGCAAATATTTTCTCCCATTCTGAGAGTTGTCTTTTCGTCTTGTTTATGGTTTCCTTTGCTGTGCAAAAGCTTTTAAGTTTCATTAAGTCCCATTTGTTTATTTTTGTTTTTATTTCCATTACTCTAGGAGGTGGATCAAAAAAGATCTTGCTGTGATTTATGTCAAAAGAGTGTTCTTCCTATGTTTTCCTCAAAGAGTTTTATAGTGTCCGATCTTACATTTAGGTCTCGAATCCATTTTGAGTTTATTTTTGTGTATCGTGTTAGGGAGTGGGCTAATTTCATTCTTTTATATGTAGCTCTCCAGTTTTCCCAGCACCACTTACTGAAGAGGCTGTCTTTTCTCCATTGTATATTCTTGCCTACTTAATCAAAGATAAGGTGACCATAGGTGCGTGGGTTTCTCTCTGGGCTTTCTCTCTCTGTTCCATTGATCTATATTTCTGTTTTTGTGCCAGTACCATACTGTCTTGATTACTGTAGCTTTATAGTATAGTCTGAAGTCAGGGAGCCTGAATCCACCAGCTCCGTTTTTCTTTTTCAAGATTGCTTTGGCTATTCAGCGCCTTTTGTGTTTCCATACAAATTGTGAAATTTTTTGTTCTAGTTCTGTGAAAAATGTCATTGGTAGTTTGATAGGGATTGCACCGAATCTGTAGATTGCTTTGGGTAGTATACTTATTTTCACAGTGTTGATTCTTCCAATCTAAGAACATGGTAATCGCTCCATATATTTGTATATCTTTAATTTTTTTTCATCAGTGTCTTATAATTTTCTGCATACAGGTCTTTTGTCTCCTTAGGTAGGTTTATTCCTAGGTATTTTATTCTTTTGGGTGCAATGGTAAATGTGAGTCCTTTCTTAATTTCACTTTCAGATTTTTCATCATTAGTATGTAGGAATGCAGGAGATTTCTGTGCATTAATTTTGTATCCTGCTACTTTACCAAATTCATTGATGAGTTCTAGTAGTTTTCTGGTGGCATCTTTAGGATTCTCTATGTATAGTATCATGTCATCTGTAAACAGTGACAGTTTTACTTCTTCTTTTCTGATTTGGATTCCTTTTATTTCTTTTTCTTCTCTAATTGCTATGGCTAAAACTTCCAAAACTATGTTGAAGAATAGTGGTGAGAGTGGGCAACCTTGTCTTGCTCCTGATCTTAGTGGAAATGGTTTCAGTTTTTCACCATTGAGGATGATGTTCAATGTGGATTTGTCATATATGACCTTTATTATGTTGAGGTAAGTTCCCTCTGTGCCTACTTTCTGGAGGGTTTTTATCATAAATGGGTGGTGAATTTTGTCAAAAGCTTTCTCTGCATCTATTGAAATGATCATATGGTTTTTCTCCTTCAACTTTTTAATATGGTGTGTCACATTTTTTGATTTGCGTATATTGAAGAATCCTTGCATTCTGGGGATAAACCCCACTTGATCATGGTGTATGATCCTTTTAATGTGCCATTTGATTCTTTTTGCTAGTATTTTGTTCAGGATTTTTGCATCTATGCTCATCAGTGGTATTGGCCTGCAGTTTTCTTTCTTTGTGACATCTTTGTCTGGTTTTGGTATCAGGGTGATGGTAGCCTCGTAGAATGAGTTTGGGAGTGTTCCTCACTCTGCTGTATTTTGGAAGAGTTTGAGAAGGATATGTGTTATCTCTTCTCTAAATGTTTGATAGAATTCACCTGTGAAGCCATCTGGTTCTGGTCTTTAGTTTGTTGGAAGAGTTTTAATCACAGTTTCAATTTCAGTGCTTGTGATTGGTCTGTTCATATTTTATATTGCTTCCTGATTCAGTCTCGGAAGGTTGTGCATTTCTAAGAATTTGTCCACTTCTTCCAGGTTGTCCATTTTATTGGCATATAGTTGCTTGTAGTAATCTCTCATGATCCTTTGTATTTCTGCAGTGTCATTTGTTACTTCTCCTTTTTCATTTCTAATTCTATTGATTTCAGTCTTCTCCCTTTTTTTCTTGATGAGTCTGGCTCATGGTTTATCAATTATGTTTATCTTCTCAAAAAAACACCTTTCAGTTTTATTGACCTTTGCTATCATTTCCTTCATTTATTTCTGTCTGATCTTTATGATTTCTTTCCTTCTGCTAACTTTGCGTTTCTTTGTTCTTCTTTCTCTAATTGTTTCAGGTGTAAGGTTAAGTTGTTTATTTGAGATGTTTCTTCTTTCTTAAGGTAGATTTGTATTGCTATAAACTTCCCTCTTAGAACTGCTTTTGCTGCATCCCAAAGGTTTTGGTTCATCGTGTTTTCATTGTTATTTGTTTCTAGGTATTTTTTTATTTCTTCAGTGATCTCTTGGTTATTAAGTAGTGTATTGTTTCGCCTCCATGTGTTTATATTTTTTACAGATTTTTCCTGTAATTACATGTAGTCTCAGAGAGTTATGGTCAGAAAAGATACTTGATGGGATTTCAATTTTCTTAAATTTACCAAGGCTTGATTTGTGACCCAAGATATGATCTATCCTGGAGAATGTTCCATGAGCCCTTGAGAAGAAAGTGTATTCTGTTGTTTTTGGATGGAATGTCCTATAAATATCAATTAAGTCCATCTTGTTTAATGTATCATTTAAAGCTTGTGTTTCCTTATTTATTTTCATTTTGAATGATCTGTCCATTGGTGAAAGTGGGGTGGTAAATTCCCCTACTATGATTGTGTTACTGTCAGTTTCCCCTTTTATGGCTGGTAGTATTTGCCTTATGTATCGAGGTGCTCCTATGTTGGGTGTATAATTATTTACAATTGTTATAATCTTCTTCTTGGATTGATCCCTTGATCATTATGCAGTGTCCTTCTTTGTCTCTTGTAATAGTCTTTGTTTGAAAGTCTGTTTTGTCTGATATGAGAATTGCTACTCCAGCTTTCTTTTGATTTCCATTTGCATGGAATATCTTTTTTCATCTCCTCACTTTCAGTCTGTATGTGTCCCTAGGTCTGAAGTGGGTCTCTTGTAGACAGCATATATACGGGACTTTTTTTTGTATCCATTCAGCCAGTCTATGTCTTTTTTTTTTTTTTTTTTTTTTTTTTTTTTGTGGTACACAGGCCTCTCACTGTTGCAATTCTGCTATTGATCCCTTCTAGAGAATTTTTAATTTCATTTACTGTGTTTTTCATCACTGTGTATTTGCTCTATAGTCCTTCTAGGTCCTTGTTAAACATTTCTTATATTTTCTCCATTCTATTTCCAAGATTTTGGATCATCTTTACTATCATTATTCTGAATTCTTTTTCAGGTAGACTGCGTATATCCTCTTCATTTGTTAGGTCTGGTTGGTTTTTTTTTTTCCTTCATCAGCTGTGTGTTTCTCTGTCTTCTCATTTTGCTTAACTTACTGTGTTTGGAGTCTCCTTTTCTCAGGCTGCAGGCTTGTAGTTCCCATTTTTTTGGTGTCTTCTGCCAGTGGCTAAGGTTGGTTCAGTGGATTGTGTAGACTTCCTGGTGGAGGGGACTAGTGCCTGTGTTCTGGTGGATGGGGCTGGATTTGGTCTTTCTCGTGGGCAGGTTCACGTCTGGTGGTGTGTTTTGGGGTGTCTGTGACCTTATTATGATTTTAGGCAGCCTCTCTGCTGATGGATGGGGTTGTGTTCCTGTCTTGCTAGTTGTTTGGCATAGGGCGTCCAGCACTGTATCTTGCTGGTCGTTGAGTGCAGCTGGGTCTTGGCGTTGAGTTGGAGATCTCTGGGAGATTTTCACCATTTGATATTATGTGGAGCTGAGAGGTCTCTGCTGGACCAATGTCCTGAACTTGGCTCTCCCACCTCAGAGGCACAGTCCTGACACCTGGCTGGAGCACCAAGAGCCTGTCAGCCACACAGAAAAAGAGAAAAAGGGAAAATATATATATATATCATTGCTCCCTAAGTCCACCTCCTCAATTTGGGATGATTCGTTGTCTATTCAAGTATTCCACAGATGCAGGGTTCTTCAAGTTGATTGTGCAGATTTAATCCGCTGCTCCTGAGGCTTCCGGGAGAGATTTCCCTTTCACTTCTTCGCACAGCTCCTGGCATTCGGATTTGGAGTTGGCCCTGCCTCTGAGACTCCTGAGGACGTCTATTCTTCACTCAGACAGGACGGGGTTAAAGTAGCAGCTGATTAGGGGGTTCCGGCTCACTCAGGCCAGGGGCAGGGAGGGGTACAGATGCGGGGCGAGCCTGCGGCGGCAGAGGCCAGCGTGACGTTGCACCAGCCTGAGGTGCGCCGTGCGTTCTCCCGGGGAAGTTGTCCCTGGATCACGGGACCCTGGCAGTGGCGGGCTGCACAGGCTCCTTGGAGGGGAGGTGTGGATAGTGACCTGTGCTTGCACACAGGCTTTTTGGTGGCTGCAGTAGCAGCCTTAGCATTTCATGCCGTCTCTGGTGTCCGCGCTGATAGCTGCGGCTTGCACCCGTCTCTGGAGCTCCTTTAAGTGGCGCTCTTAATCCCCTCTCCTCGCACACCAGGAAATGAATAGGGAAGAAAAAGTCTCTTGCCTCTTCGGCAGCTCCAGCTCCAGACTTTTTCCCAGACTCCCTCCCAGCTAGCTGTGGCACACTAGCCCCCTTCAGGCTGTGTTCATGCAGCCAACCCCAGTCCTCTCCCTGGGATCCAACTGAAGCCCCAGCCTCAGCTCCCAGCCCCTGCCCACCCTGGGGGGTGAGCAGACAAGCCTCTCAGGCTGGTGAGTGCTGGTCAGCACCAATCCTCCATTCGGGAACCTCTCTGCTTTGCCCTCCGCACTCCGGTTGCTGCGCTCTCCTCCGTGGCTCCAAAGCCTTCCCCCTCTGCCACCCGCAGTCTCTGCCCGCGAAGGGGCTTCCTAGTGTGTGGAAACCTTTCCTCCTTCACAGCTCCCTCCCACTGGTGTAGGTCCTGTCCCTATTCTTTTGTCTCTGTTTATTCTTTTTTCTTTTGCCCTACCCAGGTACGTGGGGAGTTTCTTGCCTTTTGGGAGGTCTGAGGTCTTCTGCCAGTGTTCAGTAGGTGTTCTGTAGGAGTTGTTCCACATGTAGATGTATTTCTGATGTATTTGTGGGGTGGAAGGTGATCTCCACGTTTTACTCTTCCGCCATCTTGAAGGTCCTCTCTATTTTTGAATACCAGTTTTAATTCCATATACTTTGGTGCTGTATCTGAAGATTGAATTTAAAGTGTTAAGACTTATATTCTTATGTTTTCTTTCATGAGTTTTCATTAAAAATAATTCATAACTCAGTACCCTGATTTGTTCCATGTAAGGGTTAAAATATGACAATTCTCTCAGAATTATAACATTTTATATGGGTATGAAATTTGGATTTATTCAAACTATTGAAATTAATAAAAGTATACATTCTCTGAAACATTTTTTTCAACTTTTTAACTATTTTAGTAAGATACTTTCATGTAATTTTAAACTTTTGATTTAGGGCATACTGATTTGCATTTTGTAAATTGAGTACTGACAAACACTGTCTTGTAGAAACATGATTCTTTTCCTTCAATAAAAAAATGTATGCCCTGCTATATTTAAAATGGATAACCAACAAGGACCTACTGTATAGCACAAGGAACTCTGCTCAATGTTATGTGGCAGCCTGGATGTGAGGGAAGTTTGGGGGAGAATGGACACATGTATATGTATGGCTGAGTCCCTTTGCTGTGCACCCGAAGCTATCACAACATTGTTAATTGTCTATACTTCAATATAAAATAGTTTAAAACAATATAAAAAAATTCTTCTGAAAAGCTATAAATCAAAATACTGTTATGTCAAACAAGGCTTATATTCTACTGAACAGTTTTACATTTGGAAAATAGCTGACCTAAAGACCCTGTTTTGAACCTATATTGCTCCTTCCTTGGTGGCTCTTCACCCCTTTGGTCTGCTTCTAAACTTTAGAAAAATGTTATGCCATGTTCAGCTTAAATTAGAGAAAAAAAATAGCTCATTTTATAGAGAGGTTTTCTGTAACACTTGTATGTGTATTGATAGGACCATAGTAAAGGAAGAAAAGAGAAGAAATGTTTTCTAAAATGGGATGACTTTCATGAAACTGATGTCTGTACAACAGTATCAGGTATTTTACTTGAATGAAGTTGTTAAATAAGATCTCTGTTTACATATACTGTTGTGCAGTTATCAACCCAATCAAAAACTGACTCATTGTTTTTTAATTCAAAAGTGATTAGCAAATGCTGAGAAGTCACCTTATCTCACTAAAACACAGGTACCAACTCAGAGTAAATATTTTGGTAAACAATTATTCTGTCCTTGCATATTCAGCAGTGTGCTAAATTATACATAATCTTGCATAAGTAATAAGTGAAGGTAGCTTAAATTCAGTTGTTTTTTTTAACCTGACCTATTTCTTTCAGTGCTGTTAGCTGCTTAAATCATGTATGAGCTTTCTGTAAGGCTTCAATGAGTAGTTCGGGTGGAGAAACTTCAGTAATAAATTTCAGGAGAAGACAAGTTTTTTGACAGGTATAATGCAACACATACAGAGTCTGGAACTCACACTCTGGGAATTTAGAGCAATCCTTGCAAAGCAGCTTTTCTCTGTTACATTAATAGAGAAAATGAAGTATGAAAGTCCTCAGGAATTACTGCTAGGTGTAATTTAAATAATTTACCAGAAGACAGTTCAGCACATGCATAGAACAGGGGCATACAGAGTTTGCCATAAGCAGTTTATAAATAAACTATATTCCGCTGAAGTAAGTCAGGCATAAATTATAACTCTTCCTTCTTTGGATGTACCCTGTTCCTCATTGTAATAGTTATTTTTAAAAAAATTCTGAGTTATGACCTTCTGGAAATCACTGACATGCCTGCCTTATACCTTGCTTATGAGCATCCTTGTGGTTAATAGTTTGGTGGCTATGAGATCAAAGTAAAATTGCTATTGTTGGAAGTAAAGAAAAAAAGCATTACATATCTGTAAACAGAATTCTGGAAGAATTCCTTAGCCGGGTTGGAGGTGGGGGAGAAATGTGGCCAAAGACCCTCAAGGAGATACCGCCCATTTTATGAAAGCTTTACACCTTATAAATAGAGAAAAAAGGGTATAATTTCTATTTCTTGCCTCAAGTATTGTGCCTTGAATATTGGGCCAAAGTAAAAATACCAAAAGGAAGTGCATAATAAAGACTCAAAATTATGCAGAAATTATTTGTAAAATATGCATGTGGAGGTTAAAAATCTTCTATTCCATAGAACCTTGAGTTAATAAAGAGCAGATGGGCTAGAATGGCAATCGAGGTTTCCCTAAAATATACTGTTAGTGTTTTTGAAAGAGACTTTGTGAAACGTAGGGGATCTGGAATGCTTACTCCACTCCTAAAAATCAAATTATAAACCAGCATTCTGTAACTTTTACTTTCACTTAGCTTTCCTCTGCTAGAGAAAATAGACTCCTTTGAAAAAAATAATATAAAGAGTGAACAGTGAGAGTGATGTTACATAAAAAACACAGAAAGATAGTGTTCATTCTCATAAGTGCTCTTTTAAATATATATGAGTCACTTTATAGGTTGTCCTTTGGGGTAATATCCACGGTGGCACCTCAGTTCTCCATACTCTATATACATGCATATATGCATGTACGCATATATATATATATATATGATTATATGTACATATTTATGGGTTATATTTGTATATTTATGTATATATGAGTTAGAACTTATTATATATCTAATTATATGCATATATTAATACATGTATGTATATTTGTCAGAGTTAAAATTTTGTCTGGGAATGCATGCTCTAAATACAGTTATTATAACTAGGACCCTAAAGGGGATAGTAGGGAACATAAAGGAAAATGTTGCAATGATTATGCTTTTATTTTCAGAATCAATTTTTTAATATTGACCTCATAACTTGAAAACACCTGTTAACAAAGGAAATTCTCCTCTGAGCCTTGATCTGCAACATGGAATGGAAATACACTTACATTTGCCTATGTCTTTAATGGAGAAGAAATACTTGATGTAGTTGCCATTCAGACTTGCAGATCTGGGCTCTGATTTATTTACATGACCATATGTGATATTAAGGGTCTTCATTGGGATATATTGCTTGTGGTGATGGGACTACATTGAGAAACTTGACCCAAGTTATGAGATGAGTAAGTTCTGAGAATGTAATGTGCAGTATGGTGACTATAGTTAATAATTCTGTATCATATATTTAAAATTTGTTGAGAGTAGATCTTAAGTGTTATCAAAAAATGAAAATAAAAAGTAACTATGCAAGGTGATAAATGCATTAATTAACTTGACTGTGGTACTCATTTCACAATAAATACGTACATCAAATCATCATGTTGTAAACTTTAAATTATTACATTTTTGTCAACTATACCTCAGTAAAGCAAGGGAAAAAAAGGAAAGCTTGGCACAGAATCCTAAAATCGGCAACCTGGTTAATATGGGGTAGAACCTGTAATTTCAACTCAGTATTGTAAGTAACTAAATTAAACAGCCGCAGTAGGTATGTAACCTGCAGGAAAATTCAGAAAGTTGTATAAGACTCCCTGAAGCGTATTTGGATTTGTACTTGCCTGAATACAGGAAGAAATGAAGAAATTCTAATATATTTCTTCCCTTGATAAGCAATCAGTATCAACATGTATAAAATTATAACTGGAGATTATTGCTAAAATATTTGTGATTTTCTCTGTGTATCATTCGCACAATGTGAGTACATTCATATATAACTATTGTAGATGCTAGTCTCACAATGTAGTTTGAGAAATGTTGAAAGTCTCTCTGCATTTGGTGGGTAAAGGTATTTTTAAAAGTCTGAGACAATACTGTTCTAACTTCCAAAGGGAATAATATAGGAAATTCTGTGAAAAATAAATGCTATAATAACCATTTACATAATGCTAATTTCATATTTATGTGAGATTAAAGTTTGATTCTATGGGTGTGAAATTTATGTACAGTATTTGTTGATGAGATGTGGTTGGCAAGGTTGGGCAGGGAGAAGGGAGTTAGTGCTATCTTGTGCTGCTGAGGAAGGGAATCCCCCACTGGACCCCCAGAGCGAATCCTGAAAAGTAGGAGATATTAACATGCCCTGTAGCTACTGAAAGTTGGGAGTATATATCCAAGACAATGAAAGTAGTGCCACAAGGAATATAAGAAATTCACAGCTTCACGTTTTGGCTTTGGCCAGTCTGAGGTTGGCACAAACAAATTCAACTTCCTATCATTTTATTTAGCCATTTATAAATCTGTAATCCAAACCCATATTGATAATAGAAGCCTTCTTGTTGATAGATTTGACACATATGAAAATCTAAGCCATTTATTACTGTAATAGAATTCATCCTTCCAACATAGCTTTTTTATCAGTGATTGTTCCCATGTTAACATGTTGAACTTGTTACTCTAATGGAAAGTTTGGCAGCTCCTCTCATATTGCTATGTGAAAGAAATAGTCTGTTAGAGAAATAAATCAGGTTAACCAATGTGCAAAGATCCGTTTTAACCTACCGTGTGCCCACCTAGTGTAAGATATGCGTGTGTGTATATTTTGGGTGTGTAGAGGGGATGGTGTGTGTATGACATCTGGCGTTTTTGATAGTTGTCTATGTAGTCTTCTATGATGGAAGTACTCACATAACTGGATTCTCAGCATTGCTATTGCTGGGTTTTCTGCATGCAGATATTTTCCTAATATCTTCTCCTATTCTGGCTCTGCAGTGAGGCTCAAGAAATTCACTGTGGCTGAGCAGAAGTAAGGAAAAAAATCTCTGTTTCACGATCCCCATGTAAAGGTCTTTGAATAGATCTATATAATATCAGTCCAATCAAATGCAAACATTTAATAAATAGAATTTTGTAAGTTTTAAAGAAATTCTGTACTTAGAGTCAGGATATATGGTTTTAGTCTGATTTTTGTCTCCATTATAGGCTCCAAGAATTCTGCTTAATGTTAAATATTTTAACTTAATCAATACATCTTAAAAACAAAACAGGAGGGCTTCCCTGGTGGTGCAGTGGTTGAGAGTCCGCCTGCCGATGCAGGGGACACGGGTTCGTGCCCCGGTCTGGGAGGATCCCGCATGCCGCGGAGCGGCTGGGCCCGTGAGCCATGGCCACTGAGCCTGCGCGTCCGGAGCCTGTGCTCCGCAACAGGAGAGGCCACAGCAGTGAGAGGCCCGCATACCGCAAAAAAACAAACAAACAAAAAAAACAAAACAGGAGAACAAAACAAACAGACAAAACCATAAATGAATACCAGTCTAACACAATACTGTTTTTCTTTGGAATGTAGAATGGCACATTATAGAGACTGAATAAATGCAGAGTAAATAAGTTCTTTTCTATCCAGTTTTAGTATAGCCTATCCCTGAAAAATAAGCTAAGGGATCAAGCATGTTCTCGTATTCATGCAAACTTTCTGCAACTGAATCTTAGTTTAATTACAGAAATGTTGGTAGAAAACAATATTTTATATATTTTTATTCATTCATTTTTTAATTCAAGGAATTTTTACCCAGGGAACTATGTGGTAGGTATAGTGTACTACTTACTGAGAATCTATGATATACCACAAGAAAGTGTGCTGAAGTTGTTTTAATTACTTATGATCTGGAGCTAATCATCAGTAGAAAAATTATAATGTAACTTATATTAGCATGAAAACTAGCGCTGGATTTACCTTTGGAAAATTTTCCTTTATAAGGTTCTTTTCATGCATATTTTAAAAGGAAGTTCTAAGACTCCAAGCACTTCTAGAGTTAAATGCAACTTGTGACATATGTGGTATATTAATAAGAAGTGTTTCTTTGATCTATAATTTGAACTACTATAGAAATATTATTTTAATTTTCTCTTTTTTGTTCCAATTTCTGCTTGAATTATCTGTGAACAGTAAAAATATATCATCATTTGAACTCTTTTAAGCAATGACATTCTTCAGAAAAGCATATTTTTATTATTGAATTGAAACTTCAGTAGATTAAGTAATGTTAACATGAAATTTATTCTTAATATGCAATAAATAGGTTGTAGACCTGATAAAAACTGTTAACAGAATTCCATTAGCATCATTACAATGATAGAGAAAATAATGTGCAAAATAGAGTCACTGTCATGATCCTGACCTTGTGATACAAATTAAAATAAAGAAAAGTGTCATATTTTTCCATGGTTCAACTTGGGTTCACCTAATAGAACTCTGACAAAAGCAAATGTTTTGTCACTTAGTCTGTTGCCAAGAACATTTAGTGCGTAATTAATGATAATCCACTCTTTAATATGTGTATATGAATGAACACAAAGTTGCTGCTGGTGCCACAGAAACAATATCATGTTCAGTGTGAAGAGAGCAGCACAGTATCTACTAAAATAATAAGCCGTGGAAAGGATAATGGAAGGTGTCAGAAGCACAATAAACGTGATTAGAGTGGATGAGGAGAAAAGATCGAAATTTAGCACCATCAGGATTTTTCTCTTAAAAAAGAAAAGTAATTCCTTCATGGATTTTTCATGTCTCCTCTTGCCAGGTTATCTATAAATATCATGGAATATGCAGGCCATTGCTTAGCTTACATCTCTCTCTTGTATAATTGACCCTCAAGATTTGGCATTCTCTAGAGTAATGATTGTTAGAGTAATGCTTATTATTTTACTCTGCATACAGATCATCTGGGGAATATGTTAATATGCAGATTCTGATTCAACAGACCTGGGGTGGGACCTGAGATTTTGTATTTCACACTAGTTCCCAGGAGATGCACTTGTTTCTCGTCCATGGACCACACATGAATGACAAGGCCTAGGGAATCATCCTTGGGGTTCTTCCCAGTAGATACTATCTTCCTGGCCAGTTAATCCACTGCCATGAATTTAAATATATCCTGTATATTCATGATTTGGTATTCTTTATGTCTAGTCTCAACTCTTCTAATCTTCAAAATCTTCATTTAGCATATTAAAAACTAAACTCATTATTGTCACCCTCAAACCCAACCTTCCTGCTTCATGCCCTATCATATTAATGATACCATCATTCCTCAACTTGACTAAAATGGTCATATTATACGCATTTTACAGATATGGCTTTGAAAGTTAGGTAATATGTAAATGACTCCACTAGTAAATAAGAGTCAAAATTTGAGTATATGTTATCTGATTTGAAAGTCTGTATTCATTCAAATATTTGATTATCTCTTTTTAAAGTAAACTTCCCCTAATGGAGTTCAAAATTAACTAGATTTTATGGCAACTCTTTACTATGAAGACTCTTAAAGGTTAAAAAAAATAATAAAATAAAATAAAATAGCCTTCCCCTTCTTTACCTACTGATAAGCTCATACTCAATCATAAAATGTAGTTTTCTGTGTAACCTTTTTCAATTTTCAGGGCAATGTAATATCTTCTTTCTTCTATGATTCCACAGCAGTTTGGTATACATTCCCACCAAGGAACACATCACATTGTATACCAATTGTTCATTGAGGTGTCTGTCCTCACACCCTGGGGTATAAGCTCCTGGAAGTTAAGAACTATGTCTTATTTATCTGTTGAATTTTTAAAATTAGAATAAAATAGAAAGGAATACATGATCGTTTCAAAAATTAATCAAATGCTATAAAAACATATGTAAAAAAAAAAGATTTGTCTTGCAAATACTCTCTCCAAATCCCACTTCCCTGAATTTAAGTAATCATTGTTGTAAATCTCGTATGCAATTCTTGAAAACATTATGTATGCCTATCTATCCATATACCACTTATAATCTTCCCATCTGCATAGCTATAGGCATATATATACATATATATATATGGTCATATTGTACAAATTATTCTGTAACTTGCTTTTATTTCCATTAGCAACATATCTTGGGCAACTTTCCATATCTTTATATATAGATGTAACATTTTTAGTGAATATATAGTAACTCATGATACAGTTATAATATTTTATTGAAGTATAGTTTATTTACAGTGTTGTGTTAGTTTCTGGTGTACAGTGAAGTAATTCAGTTATATATATAAAGAATATATATATATACTTTTTCATATTCCTTTCCACTATGGTTTATTACAAGATATTGAATATAGTTCCTTGTGCTATATAGTAGGACCTCGTTCTTCATTTTATATACAGTAGTTTGTATCTGCTAATCCCAAACTCCTAATTTATCCCTTCCTCTTTTCCCCTTTGGTATAAGTTTCTAAGTCTGTAAGTCTGTTTCTGTTTTGTAAATAAGTTCATTTGTATCATATTTTAAATTCTACATATAAGTGATTTCATATATTTGTCTTTGTCTGACTCACTTCATTTACTGTGATAATCTCTAGGTCTATTCATGTTGCTGTAAATGGCATTATTTCATTCTTTTTATGGCTGAGTAGTATTCTGTTGTGTGTGTGTATATATATAAATAAGTGTATATATATATATATATACACACACACACACACACACACACACATACACATACCACATCTTCTTTATCCATTCATCTGTTGATGGACATTTAGGTTGCTTCCATGTCTTGGCTATTGTAAATAGCTTTGCTATGAACATTGGAGTGCATGCATCTTTTTGAATTAGAGTTTTCTCCTCATATATGCCTAGGAGTGGGATTGCTGGATCATATAGCAACTCTATTTTTAGTTTGTTATGGAACCTCCATACTGTTCTCCACAGTGGCTGCACCAGATTACATTCCCACCAGCAGAGTAGGAAGGTTCTGTTTTCTCCACACCCTTTCCAGCATTTATTACTTGTAGACTTAAAAAAAAATTATTTATGTATTTATTTTTGGCTGCATTGGGTCTTTGTTGCTGTGCGCGGGCTGTCTCTGGTTGTGGTGAGCAGGGGCTAATCTTTGTTGCAGTGCACAGGCTTCTCACTGCAGTGGCTTCTCTTGTGGAGCACGGGCTCTAGGCACGTGGGATTCAGTAGTTGTGGTATGTGGGCTCAGTAGTTGTGGCTCACGGGCTCTAGAGCGCAGGCTCAGTAGTTGTGGTGCACGGGCTTAGTTGCTCCGTGGCATGTGGGATCTTCCCGGACCAGGGATCAAACCTGTGTCCCCTGCATTGGCAGGCAGATTCTTAACGACCACTCCACCAGGGAAGTCCCTATAGACTTTTTAATGATGGCCATTCTGATCTGTTCAAGGTGATACCTCATTGTAGTTTTTATTTGCATTTCTCTAATAATTCACGATGTTGAGCATCTTTTCATGTGCCTATTGGCCATCTGTATGTCTTCTTTGGAGAAATGTCTATTTAGGTCTCTGTCCATTTTTTGATTGGGTTGCTTGTTTTTTTGTTATTGAGTTGTATGAACTGTTTGTATATTTTGGAAATTAAGCCCTTGTCAGTCACACTATAATTTTTAAATATTCACATATATATGGAGAATTTAAAGTTTGCAAAATTTTGCTATTACACATAAAGTTGGGAAAACATGTTTGATATTTGTTTTTGTTCATGTTCAAGTTTTTCTCCATGATAGATATCTAGACTTGAAATCACTGATTCAAAATATGTATGCTTTTGATATGTACAGACAAATTACCTGCTAAGTAAACTATACCAGTGCATTCTGCCATGAATAGAATGACCGTGATTTTTTCCTAAGAAAGAGACTTTTCCCTCACCTGCACTGGGTCTTATCAAACTATTAATTTATGCCAACAAAATGAGTGAGAAAAAAATCTTATATTTATTTTCATTTCCCTAATTACTTGTGATCTTAGTATTTCTTGGAAGTATTTTTACTGTTTTAATTTTTTCTCTGTGGTGACGATTATTATTACCATTTATTTATTTTTTCTAATGATTTTTTATGTTCTTAATGGTTTGCAGAAGTTCTTCATACATTTAAGAATTAATCCGTGTTATTTAATATATTACAGATTTTTTCTCAGTCTCTTGCCTTTAAATTTATTTGAGGTATATTTAAATGAAATCCAGATTTCACATTTTCTTGTTAACTTCATGATTTGTTGTTGTATAGTTTGCTTATTTTAATCTCTTAGTTTCTTCTTTATGTCATTTATTATGTTACTCTATGTACAGTAAGACCATTATATTAAAGTATATAGTTACATGAGTTTGAATAAACATAAATAGTTGCATAACCATCACCACAATGGAGTTATAGAAAAATTAGTCACCACAAAAAGTAAAACTATTCTCCTCTGTAGGTGACCATCAGCCCCATGTTTTCATTTAGCATAATAATTTTGAAATTCACCCATGTTGTGCATGTATCAGCAGTTCTTTTCTTTTTATTGTTGAATAGTATTCTGTTTTAAAAATGAGCCACACATTTTTTATTTCCCTTTTAATCCATTCACCAGGTGATGGACATTTGTGTTGTTTCCAGGTGTTGGTAATCATGAAAAAAAGTATAAACATTCATGTAGAGGTCTTTATGTGTAAATATGTTTTCTTTTTTTAATATCTTTATTGGAGTGTAATTGCTTTACAGTGGTGTATTAGTTTCTGCTTTATAACAAAGAGAATCAGCTATATGTATACATATATCCCCATGTCTCCTCCTTCTTGCGTTTCCCTCCCACCCTCCCTATCCCACACCTCTAGGTGGTCACAAAGCACCAAGCTGATCTCCCCGTGCTTTGTGGCTGCTTCCACTAGCTATCTATTTTACATTTGGTAGTGTATATATGTCCATGCCACTCTCTTACTTCGTTCCAGCTTACCCTTCCCCCTCCCCTTATCCTCAAGTCCATTCTCTATGTCTGCGTCTTTATTCCTGTCATGCTCCTAGGTTCTTCAGAAACTTTTTTTTTTTATTCCATATATGTGTTAGCATACGGTATTTGTTTTTCTCTTTCTAACTTCACTCTGTATGACAGACTCCAGGTCCATCCATCTCACTACAAACAACTCAATTTCATTTCTTTTTATGGCTGAGTAATATTCCATTGTATATATGTGCCACATCTTCTTTATCCATTCATCTGTCAGTGGACCCTTAGGTTGCTTCCATTTCCTGGCTATTATAAGTAGAGTTGCAATGAACACTGTGGTACATGACTCTTTCTCAATTATGGTTCTCTCAGGGTGTATGCCCAGTAGTGGGATTGCGGGGTCATATGGTAGTTCTATTTGTAGTTTTTTAAGGAGCCTCCATACTGTTCTCCATAGTGGCTGTATCAATTTACATTCCCACCAATATATGCAAGAGTGTTCCCTTTTCTCCACACCTTCTCCAGCATTTATTTTTTGTAGATTTTTTGATGATGGCCATTCTGACTGGTGTGAGGTGATACCTCATTGTAGTTTTGATTTGCATTTCTCTAATGATTAGTGATGTTGAGCATCCTTTCATGTGTTTGTTGGCAATCTGTATATCTTCTTTGGAGAAATGTCTATGTAGGTTTTCTGCCCATTTTTGGATTGGGTTGTTTGTTTTTTTGATATTGAGCTGCATGAACTGTTTGTTTATTTTGGAGATTAATCCTTTGTCAGTTGCTTGATTTGCAAATATTTTCTCCCATTCTGAGGGTTGTCTTTTCATCCTGTTTATGTTCTCCTTTCCTGTGCAAAAGTTTTTAAGTTTCATTAGGTCCCATTTGTTAATTTTTATTTCCATTTCTCTAGGAAGTGGGTCAAAAAGGATCTTGCTGTGATTTATGTCATAGAGTGTTCTGCCTATGTTTTCCTCTAAGAGTTTTATAATGTCTGGCGTTACATTTAGGTCTTTAATCGATTTTGAGTTTATTTTTGTGTATGGTGTTACAGAGTGTTCTGATTTCATTCTTTAATGTGTAGCTATCCAGTTTTCCCAGCGTCACTTTTTTTTTTTTTTTTTTGCGGTACGTGGACGTGTCACTGTTGTTGCCTCTCCCGTTGTGGAGCACAGGCTCTGGACGCACAGGCTCAGCGGCCATGGCTCACGGGCCTAGCCGCTCCGCAGCATGTGGGATCTTCCTGGACTGGGGCACGAACCCGTGTCCCCTGCATCGGCAGGCGGACTCTCAACCACTGCGCCACCAGGGAAGCGCCCCCCAGCATCACTTACTGAAGAGGCTGTCTTTTCTCCATTGTATATTCTTACCTTCTTTATGAAAAATAAGGTGACGATATGTTCATGGGTATATCTCTGTGCTTTCTATCCTGTTCCATTGATCTATATTTCTGTTTTGGTGCCAGTACCATACTGCCTTGATTACTGTAGCTTTGTAGTACAGTCTGAAATCCAGGAGCCTGATTCCTCCAGCTCCATTTTTCTTTCTCAAGATTGCTTTGGCTATTCAGGGTCTTTTGTGTTTCCATACAAATTGTGAGATTTTTTGTTCTAGTTCTATGAAAAATGCCATTGGTAGTTTGATAGGGATTGCATTGAATGTGTAGATTGCTTTTGGTAGTATAGTCATTTTCACAATGTTGCTTCTTCCAATTCAAGAACATCATCTTTAATTTCTTTTATCAGTGTCTTATAGTTTTCTTATACAGGTCTTTTGTCTTCTTAGGTAGGTTTATTCCCAGGTATTTTATTCTTTTTGTTGCAGTGGTAAATGGGAGTGTTTCCTTAATTTCTCTTTCAGATTTTTCATCATTAGTGTATAGGAATGCAAGAGATTTCTGTGCATTAATTTTATATCCTGCTACTTTACCAGATTCATTGATCAGCTCTAGTAGTTTTCTGGTAGTATCTTTAGGATTCTGTATGTATGGTATCATGTCATCTGCAAACAGTGACAGCTTTACTTCTTTTCCGGCTTGGATTCATTTTATTTCTTTTACTTCTCTGATTGCTGTGCCTAAAACTTCCAAAACTATGTTGAATAATAGTGGAGAGAGTGGACGACCATGTCTTGTTCATAATCTTAGAGGAAATGATTTCAGTTTTTCACCATTAGGAATGATGATGGCTGTGGGTTTGTCGTATATGGCCTTTATTATGTTGAGGTAAGTTCCCTTATGCCTACTTTCTGGAGAATGTTGAATATTGTCAAAAGCTTTTTATGAATCTATTGAGACGATCATATGGTTTTTCTCCTTCAATTTGTTAATATGGTTTATCACTTTGATTGATTTGCATATATTGAAGACTCCTTGCATTCCTGGGATAAACCCCACTTGGTCATGGTGTATGATCCTTTTAATGTGCTTTTGGATTCTGTTTGCTAGTATTTTGTTGAGGATTTTTGTATGTATGTTCATCAGTGATATTGGCCTGTCATTTTCTTTCTTTCTAACATCTCTTTCTGTTTTTGGTATCAGAGTTATGGTGGCCTCGTTGAATGAGTTTGGGAGTGTTCCTCCCTCTGCTATAATTTACAAGAGTTTGAGAAGGATAGGTGTTTGCTCTTCTCTAACTGTTTGATAGAATTTGCCTGTGAAGCCATCTGGTCCTGGGCTTTTGTTTGTTGGATGATTTTTAATCACAGTCTCAATTTCAGTGCTTGTTATTGGTCTTCTTATATTTTCTTTTTCTTTTGGTTTAGTCTCAAAAGGTTGTGCTTTTCTAAGAATTTGTCCATTTCTTCCAGGTTGTCCATATTATTGGCATATAGTTGCTTGTAGTAATCCCTGTATTTACTGTAATTCCATTGTATAATTCCATCTGTATTTTTGCAGTGGCAGTTGTTACTTCTTATTTTTCATTTCTAATTCTATTGCTTTGAGTCTTCTCCCTTTTTTCTTGTTGAGTCTGGCTAATGATTTATCAATTTTGCTTATCTTCTCAAATATCCAACTTTTTAGTTTTATTGATCTTGCTCTTGTTTCCCTCATTTGTTTTTCATTTATTTCTGATCTGATCTTTATGATTTCTTTCTCCTGCTAGCTTTGGTTTTTTTTTTGTTCTTCTTTCTCTAATTGCTTTAGGTATAAGTTTTGGTTGTTTATTTGACATGTTTCTTCTTTCTTGAAGTAGGATTGTATTGCTATAAACTTCCCTCGTAGAACTTCTTTTTCTGTATCCCATAGGTTTTGGGTCATCGTGTTTTCATTGTCTTTTGTTTCTAGGTATTTTTTGATGTCCTCTTTGATTTCTACAGTGATGTCTTGGTTATTTAGTAGTGTATTGTTTAGCCTCCATGTGTTTGTATTTTTTACAGATTTTTTCCTGTAATTGATATCTAGTCTCATAGCATTGTGGTCAGAAAAGATACTTGATATGATTTCAATTTTCTTAAATTTACCAGGGCTTAATTTGTGACCCAAGATATGATCTATCCTGGAGAATGTTCCATGAGCACTTGAGAAGAAAGTGTATTCTGTTGTTTCTGGATGGAATGTCCTATAAATATCAATCAAGTCCATCTTGTTTAATGTATCATTTAAAGCTTGTGTTTCCTTATTTATTTTCACTTTGGATGATCTGTCCATAGGTGAACGTGGGGTGTTAAAGTCCCCTACTATGATTGTGTTACTGTCGATTTCCCCTTTTATGTCTGTTAGCATGTGCCTTATGTATCGAGGTGCTCCTATGTTGGGTGCATAAATATTTACAATTATTATATCTTCTTCTTGGATTGATCACTATGTTGTGTCCTTCTTTGTCTCTTGTAATAGTCTTTATTTTAATGTCTATTTTGTCTGATATGATAATTGCTACTCCAGCTTTCTTTTGATTTCCATTTGCATGGAATATCTTTTTCCATCTCCTCCCTTTCAGTCTGTATGTGTCCCTAAGTCTGAACTGGGTCTCTTGTAGACAGCATACATACAGGTCTTGTTTTTGTATCCATACAGCCTGTCTGTGGCTTTTGGTTGGATCATTTAATCCATTTATATTTAAGGTAGTTATCAATATGTATGTTCCTATTACCATTTTCTTCATTGTTTTGGGTTTGTTATTGTAGGTCTTTTCCTTGTCTTGTGTTTTCTCCATAGAGAAGTTCCGTTAGCATTTGTTGTAAATCTGGTTTGGTCGTGCTGAATTCCCTTAGCTTTTGCTTTTTTGTAAAAGTTTTAATTTCTCCATTGAATCTGAATGAGATCTTTGCTGGGTAGTGTAACCTTGGTTGCAGGTTTTTCCCTTTCATCACTTTAAATATGTCCTGCCACTCCCTTCTGGATTGCAGAGTTTCTGCAGAAAGATAAGCTGTTAACATTATGGGGATTCCCTTGTATGTTAATTGTTGTTTTTCCCTTGCTGCTTTTAATATTCTTTCTTTGTATTTAATTTTTGATAGTTTGATTAATATATGTCTTGATGTGTTTCTCCTTGGATTTATTTTATATGTGACTCTCTGTGCTTCCTGGACTTGATTGACTATTTTCTTTTCCATATTAGGGAAGTTTTCAACTATAGTCTTTTCAAATATTTTCTCAGTCCCTTTCTTTTTCTCTTCTTCTTCTGGGACACATATAATTCAAATATTGGTGCATTTATTGTTTTCCTAGAGGTCTCTGAGACTGTCCTCAATTCTTTTCATTCTTTTTTCTTTATTCTGCTCTGTAGTATTTATTTCCACTGTTTTATATTCCAGGTCACTTATCCGTTCTTCTGCCTCACGTTTTCCGCTATTGATTACTTCTAGAGAAATTTTAATTTCTTTTATTGTGTTGTTCATCATTGTTTGTTTGCACTTTAGTTCTTCTAGGTCCTTGTTAAACGTTTCTTTATTTTCTCCATTCTTTTTTTTTTTTCAGTATACAACACCACTTGTATTCCTACATACTGAAAAATTAGAAAATGAAAAATTTTAAATACCATTATATTTATATTACTGACATCTAAATCATGAAATATTTAAGGATAAATTTAACAAAATATTTGCAAAACCTATTCACTGAAAACTATAAAAAATTGGTGAGAGAAATTAAAGATGTAAAGAAAAATATTGTGTTCATAGATTGAAAGACTCAGTATTGTTAAGATGTTAGTTCTCCCCAAATTAATAAATGCAATGCCAATCCCAATCAAAATCTCAGATAGCTATTTTGTAGAACTTGACACGCAGATCCTAAAATGTATTGGGCTGGCCAAAAATTTCCCTTGCTTTTTAAGTAAAAATAAAAGACACATTTTTCATTTTCACCAAGAACTTTATTGAACCATGTAGTCACCATTTTGTTCCACTACCTTCTGCCACTTTTCAGGTAACTTCATAATTCCATCTTTCCAAAACAACTGTTTTGAAACAGTTGAAACATTACTCTGAATTCTTTTTCAGGTAGACTGCCTATTTCCAACTGTTTCCAAAACAGTTCTTTTAGAGCAAAGAACTGTTCCAGGTGCCTTTTACAGTCTTCTAGGGAATGGAAAGTTTTTCCATTAAAAGAATTTTGTAAAGACCGAAATAAATGGAAATCTGAAGGTGCAATGTCTGATGAATACTATGGATGAATCAGAACTTCCCAGCCAAGCTGTAACAGTTTTTGCCTGGTCATCAAAGAAACATGCAGTCTTGTATTATTCTGATGGAACATTATGCATTTTCTGTTGACTAATTCTGGATGCTTTTTGTCGAGTGCTGCTTTCACTTGGTCTAATTGGGAGCAGTAGTTGTTGGAATTCATCGTTTGGTTTTCTGGAAGGAGTTCATAATAGAGGACTCCCTTCTAATCCCACCACGTACACAACATCACCTTCTTTGGATGAAGACTGGCCTTTGGTGTGGTTGGTGGTGGTCCATTTCACTTCCCCCACGATCTCTTCTGTTCCACGTTATTGTACAGTATCCACTTTTCATTGCCTGTCACAATTTGTTTTAAAAATGGAACATTTTCATTACGTTGAAGTAGAGAATAACATGTGGAAATATGGTCAAGCAGGTTTTTTTCACTTAACTTACGTGGAACACAAACATCAAAGTGATGAACATGACCAAGCTGGTGCAAATGATTTCCAACGCTTGATTTGGATACTTTGAATATGTCGACTATCTCCCATGTGGTATAACATTGATTGTTCTCAATTAAAGTCTCTATTTGATCACTATCAACTTCAACTGGTCTACCCGACCATGGAGCACTGTCCAGCGAGAAATCTCCAGCACAAAACTTCGCAAACCACTTTTGACACGTTCAGTCAGTTACAGCACATTCTCCATACGCAGCACAAATCTTTTTTTTTTTTTGCGTTTCAGTTGTGTCCTTACCTTTATTGAAATAAATAAAGCATAATATGCCGAAAATATTGCTTTTTTTCCGTATTCGATATTAAAATGGCTATACAAAAATTCACAAATTTTGATTTTTTTTTTAAATGCACGATTATATGACAGCTGTCACAATACAATCTAACAAAATTGTTTCAAACGAAGTTAAAGAAAACTAAGGGCAAAAACCAAACAAACTTTTTGGCCAACCCAATATAAGGAAATGCAGAAGACATGCTGCAGCCAAAATAATTTGTTTTTGTTTGTTTTTGTTTTGTTTTGTTTTTTTACATCTTTTTTGGAGTATAATTGCTTTACAATGGTGTGTTACTTTCTGCTTTATAACAGAGTGAATCAGTTACACATATACGTATGTTCCTATATCTCTTCCCTCTTACGTCTCCCTCCCTCCCACCCTTCTAGGTGGTTACAAAGCACCGAGCTGATCTCCCTGTGCTATGCGGCTGCTTCCCACTAGCTATCTATTTTACGTTTGGTAGTGTACGTTTGGTAGTCCATGCCACTCTCTCACTTTGTCACAGCTTACCCTTCCCCCTCCCCATATCCTCAAGTCCATTCTCTAGTAGGTCTGAATCTTTATTCCCATCTTACCCCTAGGTTCTTCATGACATTTTTTTTGTCCTTAGATTCCATATATATGTGTTAGCATACGGTATTTGTCTTTCTCTTTCCGACTTACTATACTCTGTATGACAGACTCTAGGTCCATCCACCTCACTACAAATAACTCAATTTCGTTTCTTTTTATGGCTGAGTAATATTCCATTGTATATATGTGCCACATCTTCTTTATCCATTCATCTGATGATGGACACTTAGGTTGCTTTCATCTCCTGGCTATTGTAAATAGAGCTGCAATGAGCATTTTGGTACATGACTCTTTTTGAATTATGGTTTTCTCAGGGTATATGCCCGGTAGTGGTATTGCTGGGTCGTATGGTAGTTCTATTTTTAGTTTTCTAAGGAACCTCCATACTGTTCTCCATAGTGGGTGTACCAATTCACATTCCCACCAGCAGTGCAAGAGTGTTCCCTTTTCTCCAGACCCTCTCCAGCATTTATTGTTTCTAGATTTTTTGATGATGGCCATTCTGACCAGTATGAGAGCAGCTCATGCAGCTCAATAACAAAAAAACAAACAACCCAATCCAAAAATGGGCAGAAGACCTAAATAGACATTCCTCCAAACAAGATATACAGATTGCCAACAAACACATGAAAGAATGCTCAACATCATTAATCATTAGAAAAATGCAAATCAAAACTGCAATGAGATATCATCTCACACCAGTCAGAATGGCCATCATCTCCATTCTGTTTTCAAGATTTTGGATCATCTTGACCATCATTACTCTGAATTCTTTTTCAGGTAGACTGCCTATTTCCTCTTCATTTGTTTGTTCTGATGAGTTTTTCCCTTGCTCCTTCATCTGCTGTGTGTTTCTCTGTCTTCTCATTTTGCTTAACTTACTGTGTTTGGGATATCCTTTTCTCAGGCTGAAGGTTCTTAGTTTCCATTTTTTCTGGTGTCTGCCCCCAGTGGCTAAGGTTTGTTCAGTGGGCTGTTAAGGCTTTTTGGTGGAGGGGACTAGTGCCTGTGTTCTGGTGGATGAGGCTGGATCTTGTCTTTCTGTGGGCAGGACCAGGTCCAGTGGTGTGTTTTGGGGTGTCTGTGACGTTATTATTATTTTAGGCAGACTCTCTGCTGATGGGTGGGGTTGTGTTCCTGTCTTGCTAATTGTTTGGCATAGGGTGTCCAGCACTGTAGCTTGCTGGTCATTGAGTGGAGCTGTATCTTAGCATTGAGGTGGATCTCTCTGGGAGAGCTTTCGCCATTTCATATTGTTTGGAGCCGGGAGGTCTCTAGTGGACCAATGTCCTGAACTTGGCTCTCCCACCTCAGAGGCACAGGCCTGACACCCAGCTGGAGCACAAAGATGCTATCAGCCACATGGCTTGGAAGGAAAGGGAGTAAAAAAGAAAGAAAGAAAGAAAATAAGAAAGTTGTTAAAATAAAAAAAGTAAAAAATTATTAAAAATAAAATAAATTAAAAGTAAAAAAATGAAAAAGAAATAAATAAAGAAGGGAGCAGCCAAACCAAAAAAAAAAAAAATCCACCAATTATAACATGTGCTAAAAACTGTACTAAAAAGGAAAAAAAAAAAAAAACGGACAAACAGAACCCTAGGACAAATGGTAAAAGCGAGGCTATACCTGCAAAATCACACAAAGAAGCATACACATACACACTCACAAAAAGAGAAAAAGGAAAAAAAAAAGAAAAAAATATATATGTAAAAGAAAAAAAGGAAGAGAGCAACCAAATCAATAAACAAATCTACCAATGATAACAAGCTCTAAATACTAAACTAAGATAAACATAAAACAAGAAGCAAATCAGATGCAGAAAGCCAACCCCAAGTCTACAGTTGCTCTGAAAGTCCACCGCCTCAATTTGGGATGATTCTTTGTCTATTCAAGTATTCCACAGATACAGGCTACATCAAGTTGATTGTGTAGATTTAATCCACTGCCCCTGAGGCTGTTGGGAGAAATTTCCCTTTCTCTTCTTTGTTCACAATGCTCCTGGGGTTTGGCTTTGGAGTTGGCCCTGCCTCTGCATGTAGGTCTCCTGAGGGCATCTAGTCTTCACTCAGAGAGGATGGGGTTAAAGGAGAAGCTGATTAGGGGGCTGTGGCTCACTCAGGCTGGGGGGAGAAAGGGGTATGGAATGCAGGGCAAGCTTGTGGCAGCAGTGGCCGCGTGGCATTGCAACAGCTTGAGGCGCATTGTATGTTCTCCCAGGGAATTTGTCCCTGGATCACGGGACCCTGGCCGTGGCTGGCTGCACAGGCTCCTGGGAGGGAGGTGTGGATAGTGACCTGTGCTTACACACAGGCTTCTTGGTGGCCGCAGCAGCAGCCTTAGCGTCTCATGCCTGTCTCTGGTGTCTGCGCTTATAGCCGCGGCTCGTGCTGTCTCTGGATCTCATTTAGGTGGTGCTCTGAACCCACTCTCCTCACACACCCAGAAACAATGGTCTCTTTCCTCTTAGGCAGTTCCAGACTTTTCTCCGGACTCCCTCCCAGCTAGCTGTGGTGCACTAGCCCCTTTCAGGCTGTGTTCACAGGCCAGCCCCAGTCCTCTCCCTGGTATCTGACCTCCGAAGCCCGAAACTCAGCTCCCAGCCCCCACCTGCCCCAGCAGGTGATCAGACAAGCCTCTCAGGCTGGTGAGTGCTGTCCGACATCCATCCTCTGTGCAGGAATCTCTCTGCTTTGCTCTCTGCGCCCCTATTGCTGTGCTGTCCTCCGTGGCTCTGAAGCTTCCTCCCCACCACCGTTTCAACCAGTGTAGGGGTTTCTTAGTGTGTGGAAGCATTTCCTCCTTCACAGCTCCCTCCCTGAGGTGCAGGTCCTGTCCCTATTCTTTTGTCTATGTTTTTTCTTTTTTCTTTTGCCCTACCCAGGTACATGGGTAGTTTCTAGCCTTTGGGGAAGTCTGACATCTTCTGCCAGAGTTCAGTAGGTGTCCTGTAGTTGTTCCACATGTAGATGTATTTCTGATGTATTTGTGGGGAGGAAGGTGATCTCCAAGTCTTACTCCTCTGCCATCTTGAAGGTCTTCTCACATATGTTTTCTTATTTACTTGAATAAATAAGTAGGAGAGGCATTGGTGGATTTTATAGTTAGCAAGAGACTATATAATTTGCATTCCCACCAGCAATGCATGAGAGTTGCAGTTGCTCCTCATCCTTGTCAGCACTTGATATTATCAAGTTGTTCATTTAGCCATTTTATGTCTGTGATGATGGGGAAATCCATATAGCTATTGGCCATCTGTACCTCTGAATAGAAGTGTCTGTTCAAATCTTTCAACCTTTTTAAATATTAGAATATTGGTTTACTTATTTTTGAATTTGAAGAGTTTTTCTGGCTACATGTCCTTTATCAGTTATGAGTTTTGCTAATATTTTCTCCCAGTCTGTATCTTGCTTTTTTATTTTTAAGTGTTTTTCAAAGAGAAAACTTTTTAACGTTAATGAGGTCTAATTTATCCAGTTTTTAAGTTTGTTTTTTGCATTCTATTTAGGAAATAATTGTGTAACCCAAAGTTACAATGATGATTTTATTTGCTACATTATCTTTTAGATTAGATGTTTTAGAGTTTTAGGTTTTACTTTTAGGTCTAGGATACATTTTTAGTTTTGTTTCATATGGCATAAGGTAAGGATCTACGTTAATTTCTTATTTTCTTTTTGGCAGCTGTACAATTGTCCTATCATGGTATATAGAAAAAAATTATAATAAATAATGAACAAAAATTAAGTGAAAATAGCATGAAATAAAACCGTTAAGTGAAGCGGAGCCATGGAATACGAACATAAAGTGAGTAAATTGTATGAGGCAGGATACAATTTTAAATAAGGTAGTCAGGGTAGGGCTCATTTGAGTAAGCACTTGAAATTGCTGAGAGAGAAGCCATTCAATATGTTAGGGGCTGATCATTATTGGCAGTAGGAACCACAGAGCCAAGGCTCTGAGGCTGAATTATGGCTACCATGCAAGGAGCATCATGGTGACCAGTAAGGCTGAGACACAGTGATCAAGAAAACATAGGAGGACATGAAGTCACAGAAGTACAGGGACTAGATCATATAAGACTTTGTAGGCTACTGGCTCTTGCTAGGGAATAAATGTAACATCATTAGCGTTTAAATAAGGGTGACAGATTTAACACAAGTTCTTAAAGAATCACTTTGAGTGCTGTGTTGGAAAGAGGCTGTAGGGAACAAGGAAAGAGGGAGATCAGTAATGAGGCTGACCTGGGAGAGAAAAATCAGAATTTTATGATACTTAAATTTGATATGTGAAAGAAAGAGGGGAGTTAAGAATGGCTTCCAGTATCTGATCTGGGCAATGAGAAGGATGAAGTTGTCATAAACTGATATGGGAAGTATGAGTAAAGCAGATTTGAGGGGAAATATCAGTTTAGGACATTTTAAGTTTGAGATGCCTAATAGACATCCAAGTAGAGATGTGTATAAACAATTGGGCATAAGAGTCTGGAGTTCGGAAGTCTGAACTGAAGATATAATATGACAGTCATCTTCACATAATTGTAGTTAAAGCCTGTTTGAGATTTTGAAAGAGACTGAATGAAACTTCCAAGAAAATGAATGTGGCTAGAGGCAAGAACAAAGGACTGAGCCTTGTGACACTCCAACATCAAGATTTTGGGGAGAACACACCCTTGTAAAGCAATTATACTCCAATAAAGATGTTAAAAAAAAAAAGATGTTGGGGATAAGGAGGGGAAGTAGCCAAATGGGCTGGGAGAGAGCCCTCACTGAGGCTGGAGGAAAAGCCAGTGTAAAGACGGTACTAAATATTGAGGGAGTGATTCACTGGGTTAAATGCTTCTGATGGCTAAAGAGATGTAGGATTGAGAATTGACCACTAGATTTGGCATTGTGGGCATCACCTATGACCTACAAGACCATTTTGGTATAGTGGGGAGAAAGCCTAACTGGAATGGGCTTAAGAGAAAATGGGAGAAGAGAAATTGGAGAAATATAGACAATTCTTTTGAGAATTTTGCCATGAATTGGAGAAAGGAATCAGGAATATAGGGCTAAAAAAGTTTTTATTATTTTTTAATGGAAGAAATAAGCAACATGTTTGTATGAATGATGGGAAAAATAGAAAATGATGAAGCAGATCAAAGGAAAAAATTACTGAAGCAATGTGCCCAGGCAGGTAAGAATTTCTGATATCTAATGCAAAAGTGGAGGGTGAAGGTAATAACCTTAAAAACTTAAGGAGTCCATCTATTGTAACTGAAAGGGAGGCAAATACATGAGTACAAATTATGGTTGCTGGGTAGATATGGTAGTGGGAGCTCGAGGAAGTTACTTTATGCTTTTATTTTCTCTGTGAGATAGAAAGCAGGGTCTTTGCCTGAGAGTAGAAATGGGGGAGAAGATGTTGGAGGTTTGGGAAGAGAATTTACAGAATAGTCACCTAGGAAAGTGGACTAGTGATTGGACAGATGAAGTGTTGTAGAATTGCTGGACACCAGTATGGGAGTCCTTAAAGTTCATGGTCATGAATTTAAAATGAATTTAAACACATAATCTATGTGGTTGTGGTGCTTTTCTCCAGCTACATTTAGCATGGTTGCAGGTATAGAAATAGATTTAAGAATTAACATTTTAAAATATATATATTCTCAAGGAAGAAAAGGGCAAGGAAGCCAGTGGTGTATGGAAAATGAAATGAAGAGAGGCATTTAGACCAAGGATTTCATTCACAGCAAAATCCAAAGGGTCAATGACTTTAGTTTCTTTGCAGATCCATAGTAAATTTCAACATACAGAATAATTTTGCTAGGAAAAAGAGGGAAATGTCAACAAAATAAATGTAGGCAGGAGATGGTAAAAGGAAAGGGACAAGGAATACTGGAGCTATAAGATAGCTGAATCTAGATAGTTTCAGTCACATTTGTGATCTCCTGAATGGCAACCATCCCTTTATTGTTCCTACTTGTTTTTCTTAGTTTTCAGCCTTTCTGTAACTCAAATACCACGTTCTCAGGTGGCTAATTCAGCTGTCAACAAGGATGTAGTTTTACTTGAAATAGTCAACAACATTTCTGTCTCCCTTTACAGCACTATTTCAGGCACCCATTTAAAATGTGAAACAAGACTCTTCAGTAAAATATGCATGTGGACACAAGTTCAAAAAGTCATTCCCACCATGCTTCTAAAATTTAAAGACAGGAAAGTAGTAAAGTGCCATTCATCAGTCATTCAAATTGGTATACTTAATGGAATTATGACAAAAGCCAATGTTCTTTTCTTTTCAAGAGTGTTGCTGTGTTAAATTGTAGAGCCTTGTTAATGATATTCTACTCTTGTCATTCACTTCAGGAAGTGTTAAAATAAGCATTAGAATATGATTATTGTATAATATAATAATTTTTTGCTTCTAGCCCTATGTCAAACCAGACGCCCATCTAATTTCAGTGCTGTGACTGCCACAGATCTCAACGTCTTGATGTTCCGGGTGCTGCTGAACTAGTTCAGAATACTTCATTAGTGATATCAATCCGATGGCTGGCTGAAACACTAAAGTTTGTAAATAAAACTATATGTGCTCATTTTGAAGCATGAACACTGTTTCCACTTATAAACTGGGATGAGAAGCCTTGGCAAGGAGCCACATCCTTTCCTGGCATTACTTAGATGACCTTTAATGCGCTTGATCAGGGTATGAGTCACTGTTTCTGAGAATTGGAGTTCTTGCAAGTGGTCACCTTGTTGGAAGGGAACTGAAGATGTAATTCCTTAGTCACACCTCTATGATCTCAGTGTGTGCAGTAAAGTTGATAGAAAAAAAATTAAGCAAAATAAAATAATTTGAAACTTGAATTGATAAATATTTCCTATTTAAACAAAGGGAAAATGCTCTATCATGGAATATGATTCATTTTTGTTGTAGTACCTTATCCATAAAGAATGAAAAAAGGATTTCAAGATATTAGTCTCTGTTCTAGCTTTTTGAATAACTTTCTCAATGGTTATAAAGTTAGATATACTTCTGCTTGCATTTGATTAAGTAAGTATTATACTATAGGACCTTACCTGTCAGTGTTGCTAGCAGAATAAAAGAAGAGAAAGGAATGAAATGGAGGAGTTGATGAATATTTATGCTTTTAATCAATCTCACCAAATAAACATTCTCATGTTGCTTTGCAAATGAGATTTGCCTATCATAGGAACTTGCAGATGGTAATTTTTCTTTTCTCCATTGAAAATCTTGGAAGTCTGGTTGGATTGGTAAATGATTTTATAATCATTAGTGAATTTTAATGACTGACAACTTAAACAAAAATAATATTGAAACCTGTTTTCTTGGTGAAGTTTTTATCAAAATATACATTGCATTTTTTTCCTGAAGTATTCACTTATTAAGAAAATAATCTTTTGTATTTTGATATTTAATTTATACGATTTCTTATATATCCCCTAACCACTTTAATTGGCACATTTAGTAGTTGTGGAAATCAGTAGAAGCAAAAAGAAATACCAGTCATAGTACGCAAGCCATAAAGATCATTTCAGATCATAATTAATTTGGAAATGTTAAGGGGTTTGCTGTGACTGTAAATGATAAGACTTTCTTAAAAAAGGCCCACTCTAGTGGTACCTCTTTCAGTAAATGTAAACAAAAATGAAGCAGATATGTCATAGCTGGGAAATCAACCAATATGGAGAAAAAAAGGATATTATATAAAGTATTGTTGAAAAGCAAGATATTGTGTTATTAAGCCAATGTACATGTCCAGAACTAAGTAAAAATTTTGTAGTCTGATTAATTGCCTTCAGGATCAATAGGGATGGTCTAGTTGGATCTTGGGAGCAAAAAACACATTCCTGCAGATATCTATTTGTTCTCATGGTGACCAGTTTTAACCCCTTATAATTCTTGTGCTCCTCCATAAGTAGCTCTCCAATTTGAGAGTGAAGATTTCTTCAAAATGCAGTAGAGTGGTTTCCTTGGGGTGTCTAGAAAGCCAGTGAAATGAAACACTGATTTTGAAGTTGTTTTGCTATATTGTGTGTGTGTGTGTTTAAAATGAATAATTAATTGCAAGAGACTCTTCTCATTCTTTTTTTATGGTTGACATATTTTATGAAACAAATGAACTGTGTACATAGAAAGATAAACAGTGGAAGAAATATAACTTCTCCATTTTTGCCATCATGGACCCCCTTCACAAATGACTATGGCTTTATCTAACTTAAAAAAATTGGGTGCTAGTGGTGGTAGACGTGATTGGGGAGACAGTATTTACAACATTTATAAAGCAGATATCACTTGCTACAAACACATGTCTCACAATAGATATTTTAAATCACAGTAACCAGAACTTTTCCTAAAGCAGAGTATATGAATCCAGATTTTACCACAAAGGAATGTAAACAGCATTCTGGGCTTAGTTCTGAACTTTGACCTGAGTCGTGCTAAATTGTAGTTTCCTGTTCATTATTACGGGTTGGAAATATTTCTCTGAAGCACTGTGTAAGCCAGATTGGTAAAGACAGACAGGGAAAAGTCTATTGGAGAATAATTCTAAATCTTTTCCAATACCATGTTCTTTTCAAATCTCTTTCAATTCTTCCTAATGTTCCAGATTCATTTGCCAGAAGTTTTCAGATGACTTTTGATTGGAAGGCTTAAAAACAAACAAACAAACAAACAAAACCTAGGTTTTCATCAGAAAATTACATTTACAGTTCTACTCTGAAAGTGTTTATCTACAGAATTACCCATGAGTTCATCTCCTAGGTTAGTTCCACCTTTCACCTCAATCAAGAAAATGTCATCTTTTATGACATAGTCCAAAATCCATACAACCCAGAGAGGTCCTGCCCAGCCATTTTGTGCTGCTAAGAGGGATCTGAAATTTTATCTTTATCTTTTTAACAGTTAAGAATTTTAAATATAGACAAGTTTTTCCTTCATCCTAGTTATTTTTTTTTAAAAGCCACTTTAGAAGAGATTGAAGAGAAGCAAAGGCTTCTCCTCACTTTTAAAAATGTACTCTATACACTCTGATTTATTTAATGTCTTTTGTCAGACTCAAAGAGGGAGACAGAGAAAGAGTTCTGGTTCATATAGGGTGACACCTAAATACAGTTATTGTAAAAGAGATTTAATCCTAAACAAAATATTTAATAAAAGTATGAATTAATGGGTATAGGAAGAAAGCCTTTAAAAAGTCCAACTATTTCTTTTGATTATTTTTAAAGCAGGCATTTAGTTGTTAAGTAAAAACTGAATTTTATATATAAAAACTGGTACTGAAGAGCTAACTTAAAAATAAATAGACTATTTTCTAAAGCAGTTTAAGGTTCAGAGAAAAACTAGGTGGAAGATACAGAGATTTTTCATATACCCTCTGTCCCCCAATACATGCATAGTCTACGGCATCTTCTACCAGAGTGGTGCATTGTTACAATCAGTGGACCTACATGACACATCATTATCACCCAAGTCCATAGTTTGCATTGGAGTTCACTCTTTATCTTGTATGTTTCAGTGGGTTTTGAAAAATGTATAATGATGTGTATCCACCATTATAGAATCATATAGAATAGTTTCACTGCCCTAAAAATCCTCTCTGCTCTACCTATTCACCCCTGCCTGACCCCTAACCGCTGGCAACTACTGATCCTTTTACTGTTTCCATAGTTTTGCCTTTCCCAGAATGTCATACAATTGGAATCCTAAAGTATGTTGCCTTTTCAGATTGACTTCCTTTACTTAGTGATATGCGTTCATGTTTCCTCCGTAGCTTTTCATGGCTTGATAGCTCGTTTATTTTTAGCACTGAATAATATTTCACTGTCTGGATGTACCACAGTTTATCTACACATTCACCTACTGAAGGACATCTTGGTTGCCTCAAAATTTTGACAGTTATGAGTTAAGCTGCTATAAACATCCATGTGAAGGTTTTTGGGTGGACCTAAGTTTTCAGATCCTTTAGGTTAAATACCAAGGAGCACAATTGCTGGATCATATGGTAGGACTATGTTTAGTTTTGTAAGAAATTTCCAAGTGGCCGTAATATTTTGCATTCCCATTACCAATGAATGAAGGTTCCTGTTGCTCCACATCCTCACCAGCATTTGGTACTATTAGTGTTTTGGATTTGACCATTCTAAAAGACGTAGTAGTATATCATTGTTGTTTTTTTAAGTACATATTATGTGGACTATCTTTTCACATGTGTATTTGCCATCTGTATATCTTCTTTGGTGATGTGTCTGTTCAGGTCTTTGGCCCATTTTTAAATTGAATTTTGTTTTATTATTGTTGAGTGTTTAGTCCTTTGTATATTTTGAATAATAGTTCTTTATCAGACTTTTGCAAATATTTCCTCCCAACCTGTGGGGTTTTTTTCTCATTCCCTTAACAATGTTTATTACAAAGTAGAAGTTTTAATTTTAATGAAGTTCATCTTATCAATGCCTTCTTTCATGGATTATTTCTTTGATGTTGTATCTAAAAAGTCATCACATACCTGTGGTCATTTAGGTATTCTCTTATGTCGTCTTCTAAGAATTTTATAGTTTTGCATTTTACATTTAGGTATATGATGCAGCTGAGTTAATTTTTGTAAAGGATGTAACATCTATGTCTAGATGCATTTTTTTTTTTTGGCATGTGGATTTCTAGTTGTTCTAACACCATTGTTGAAAAGACTATTTCAACTATAAAGCTTTTGCTCCTTTGTAAAGTTGACTATATTTGTGTGGGCCTATTTTTGGGCTCTCTATGCTGTGCCATTAATCTATTTGTCTATTGTTTCAATGATATGACATAGTCTTGATTACTGTGCTAATGTAAATGGTTTATAGTAAGTCTTAAAGTTGGGTAGTGTCAATCTTCTGACTTTGCTCTTTTCCTCCAACATTGTGTTGGCTATTCTGAGTTTTTGCCTCTCCATAAAATTTTATAATTTGTTTATTGATATCCACCAAATAACTTGCTGGGATTTGGATAGGAATTATTTTGAGTCTGCAGGTCAAGTTGGAAATAACTGACTTCTTGCCAATATGGAGTTTTCCTATATATGAACATTGAATATCACACCAATTACTCAGTTACTTTGATTTCTTTCATCGGAGTTTTGTAGTTTTCTATATATCGGTCTTGTACATATTTCGTTAGATTTATACCTAAATATTTCATTTTGGGAGATGCTAATGTAAATGGTATTATGTTTTCAGTTTCAGATTCCACTTATTCATTGCTGGTATCTAGGAAATCAAATGACTTTTGTATATTAACCGTGTATCCTCCAACATTACTATGATCACTTTTTTAGTTCCAGGAGGTTTTGTTTGTTTGTTTGTTTGTTTGTTTTACAAGGATTTTCTGTATAGATGATCCTGTCATCTGTGAAAAACTCCAGTTTTATTTTGGTCTTCACAATTTGTATACCTTTTATTTCCTTTTCTTGCCTTATTGCATTAATTAGGACTTCCAGTACAGTGTTGAAAAGGAATGGTAAGAGGGAACATTTTTGCTTTGTTCCTGCTTTTACTGGAAAAATGTTGTTTCTCACCAATAATTATTATGTTAGCTGCAGGTTTCTTGTTGATGTTCTTTATCTAATTGAGGAAGCTCTCCTCTGTACCTATTTTGCTGAGAGTTTTTATCATGAATGCATGTTGCCTTTTCTTGAATGCTTTTTCTGCCTCTATTGATATGATCATGTGATTTTTTCTTCTTTCACTTGTTTATGTGATGGATTGCATTAATTGATTTGCAAATGTTGACCCAGGCTTATATACCTGGGATAAATTCAACTTGGTTGTGGTGTGTAATTATTTTTATACATTATTTAATTGGGTTTTCTAATATTTTGTGAGATATTTACATTGATGTTCATAAGTGATATTCGTTTGCAGTTTTCTTGTAATGTCACTCTCTAGTTCTAGTATTAGAGTAATGCTGGCCTCATAGAATGAGTTGGGAAGTAATTCCTCTGCTTTTGTCTTCTGGAAGAGATTGTAGACAATTGGTGTAATTTCTTCTTTGGTTGTTTGTAGAATTAATCATTGAACCCATCTGGGCCTCTTGCTTTCTATTATGAGGGGATATTAATTATTGATTCAATTTCTTTAGTTAATATAAAATTATTCACATTGTTATTTCTTCTTGTGTAAGTTTTGGCAGAGTGTGTTTTTCAAGGAATTGGTCCATTTCATCTAAGTTATCTAATTTGGGAACATGGAGTTGTCCAAAATATTCCTTTATTATCCTTTTAATGTGCATAGGATCAGTACTGATGTCCTCTTTTCTTTCTGATATTAGTAATTTCTGTCTTCTCTCATTTTTCCTAGGTAGACTGGCAAGAGGTTCTTTAATTTATTGATCTTTTCAAAGAATTGCCTTTTGGTTTTGTTGCTTTTCTCTGTTGATTTCTCATTTTCAATTTCATTTATTTCTGCTCTAATTTTTATTATTTTTGTTCTGCTTATTTTGGAATTAATTTACTATTTTTCTAGTTTCCTAAACTGGAATCTTAGATTATTGATTTTAGATCTTTCTTTTTTTCTAATATATACACTCAGTGCTATAAATTTCCCTCTAAGCACTGTTTTCACTGCGCTCTACAAATTTCGTTAGGTTATGTTTTCATGTTTGTTTACTTCAAAATATTTTGCCTCACACATTTCAATGCCCTGTTTTTAGCTGCATGCATATTGAGGATTGTTATGTCTTCTTGTTCCATTGATTCCTTTGTCATTATTTAATGCCCCTTTTTATCCTTGATAACTTTCTTTCCTCCAAAATCTGCTTTGTCTGAAGTTAATTCAACTACCTCCTTTCTTTTAATTAGTGTTAAAATTGGTGTGGCTTTCTCCTCATTTACTTTTAATCTGTATGTATCCCCATACTTAAAGTGAGTTTCTTACAGACCACATATAATAGGATCTAGTTTTTGATCCACTTTGAAAATCTTTATCTTTTAATTGGTGTATTTAGAACATTGACCTCTAAAGTGGGTATTGATATAGGTGCATTAATATCTACCATATTTTTATTGTTTTTTTTAATTTGTTGCCCTTGTTCTTTGCTCCTTTGTCTTTCACTATTTTTCTGCCTTATGTGGTTTTCATTTCATTTGGTTTTATTTTTCTCTTCTTTAGCCAATCACTTATACATTTTTTTTCTTTTGCGGTACGCGGGCCTCTCACTGTTGTGGCCTCTCCCATTGCCGAGCACAGGCTCCGGACGCGGAGGCTCAGTGGCCATGGCTCACAGGCCCAGCTGCTCCGCGGCATGTGGGATCTTCCCAGACCGGGCCACAAACCCGTGTCACCTGCATTGGCAGGCAGACTCTCAACCACTGCGCCACCAGGGAAGCCCAGGACTAGATTTTAATCTGAGCAGAGAATAGTGTGATCTGACTTCTATTTTAAAAGGATCTCTCTAACTGCCATGCAGAAAATAAGCAGGGGGTGAGGGTAGAATTAGGGACGGTAGTTAGGAGACTGCCGAAATAATTAGACAAGAAAGGATAATGGCTTGGAGCATCTTGGTAGTGCTAGAATAAGTAACAAGAGAATATGCTCTGGAAATATTTTAGAGTAAGAGCCAATGAGATTTCTTGATGTGTCAACCTAAGTGTGAGGTGTTAGAGAAAGTATCCATGATGGTTCAAGGCTTTTCAGCTGCTCTGACTGTTCTTTCTCTGACCTTGCTTCCATCTTCTTATAGATCCTTGGACTTCATCAGTTTATTTTCTCCTTTAAGTTTCTATCACTGACTTCTCTAGTCCTGGTCATCCAAGACTGTCTCTAGAAAGGACATAGGCTTCTGGGCTCTTCACAGCCTTAAAAACAACTTTGGGCATTTTACTGTAAATCACTATGTGAAAACAGGCTATGTATAATACAAAAAAAAAAAAAAAGAGAGAGAGAAGTTATGAAGTTTACAAATTACAGCAATAATACTTAGTAAACTATACTTATTTCCTCTGAGAGGTAAATGAAGGCTTGGTAGAATCCTATTTTTACCTTGAAATGAGATTCTGCATTCCATCTCCTTGGTGAAAGTCATATAGCCTATCTCAAAATGATAGCTTTTCACTTCTGATGAGCACGCAGTCCTGGCAGAACAATAGGTACTCCTCTGTTTACTAAGGAACATGTGCATCTCTGTGAACTTCGACTGGGTAACACCCAAAGGCAAATCCAATTTTTTGACTGCTGAAAACTTATACAATTTTGGGAAAGGGGGAGTTTACAATAATGTATACAAGATTTTTAGATCCTCCCAGAGCCTTGAAAGACACTTGTACAAATTAGGACCTAAAGTTATGTTTCATTTACCACAGAGTAAACCTGACTCTAGTAATACGCTTTTACCAACTCCCCATTTCACCCAGTTATCTTAGTCTAATAACTTCTGCATAGGATCCACAAGCTTTGGGGTAGGAGTCCTCTCATTGGATCTGGTCTATGATTTAGAAAAAATATTGTCACGCAGTGTAAGGATATTTTGGTACCAGAGGCTATAAATCGGGGTGATTCTTTAAAATTGCTTCACTATCATTCTCCCATTCTTAAATAAGCATCCTTGGACATGGAATTTTTCGAGAACTTAATCTTTTTGTGTGAGAAAATTATTTTCACAATTATTTTCTCTCCAAATGTAAAACTGACATGCTCTTTAGTTTAGGCATGCTTTCTAGCTCTTAAACTTTCTGATCTTTAAATTTATTAAATAGCTGTATATATAGTAAATACCCATAAAACAAAATACTATTTGAGAAATTACATTGTACTTTCAGTGAAATCTCCACACTCCGTTTTCTTTTCTTTTCATGGCAAATAGTTACACACTCTACAACAGAGGAAATCATATGGGGCAAATTAGTATCCCTAGAGCACCAGATAAGTTCTTGCCTCCTATGAAGCAGTGACTCTCGGGTGGCTGCAGACTTTCATGGTTTCCATCAAGAAACGCTGCTGCGGCTCTTCATCTGTATGCACCACTGAAAAATATTTTTACGATTGATTTTCCTCTGGCATTGATCTACCACCTGATGCCATCAATAATGAGGTTTGTCAGCTGATTTCTTAGACTGTCTGGAATTTTTTTTTTTTTTTCCTGGCAGAAGAGGAGCTGGTAGTAAGACAGGAAGAAAGGTTAATAACTTGAACTTGGGAATATGCAACCAACCTACCTACCCCACTAAGTGGTTCCGTCCAGCCCTTCTTCCTCTTTCCCTGTTCACCCAGCACTTTATTAGTTGATAGGAAGCCTTCCATTGGTTTGGCCTCCTGAGTGTTGCTATTTTTCAGTTTGGTATGCATTCGAATGCAAATTAAATGAGACAGTTATCTGTGGTAAAGTGTTTTCTTGATGCTGGAGGAAAGCTTTTTCTTTTGCTTCCCTTACAAATTTGGAGGCATCTAAAAAGCTGATTCAACTCAAGTACTTTGTGAGAAACCAATTTTGTAAACTATACCACTTTCATTTATTGAAGTTAGCCCATGTTTGGGCCTAAAGGGAGAATTTTCTGAAACACATGTCTATTTCACTGTGGCAGAATGCTTCCCTTTACAAAGCAATAATATGGGGAAAAAAGTAGAAAGTAGATATTCAGCATTCCCACATCCCTTGTAAAATAAAATGAAAATGCAGATATCCTTCTGTCAAGGTCCTGATCCTGGACAAAATTATATACCAAAATTTGACAAAGCACGTTCTGAGAGATTTATATTCATTATTATGCATTAACTTAACTAAGTATTGATTACTCTGAGAGGAACAGATGGAAACAGCTATTTTTGTGGATTCCAGATATTGAACTATGAGAAGTCAGGGGAAAAAAATCTCATTGATAGCTCAAAACAAAATAATTCAAGAAACAAGATAAGAAAGGATACTATTTTATGTACAGTATATCTGGTTGAAAAATATTATCTCTTTTGTTACCTCCATATATTATTAAAGATTTCTAACCATAATAGGTAACTGTCATTGACAATATAGGTGAGACATAAAAAATTCTTAGTATTTTATCAGGAATGCACATAACAACTATTTCAATTAATTATATGTATTTTCTATGAAAAGATTTTTTTCACACATTCATTCTATCTTTTAATTAGTTATAAATTGAACAACTTAACATTTGTTTCAACTGTATATCTCTGTAAAATTCAGGTATATTTACATGTAATACATATTTGCATGTGCAATATACTCCTTGAAATTGCATAGCACACAAACTACTATATTCTGTGGCCCTGATCTACTCAGAAGCAGAATTGAGGAGTCATTTGGTATTTATTTAAATACTTGATTTCATTAACGACTGCTAGATTGCTCTCTAGACCAGCATTTACCCTCCTACCAACACTTAATACTTTCCTATTCTCTAGCTTGGGGGAGCATTTAATCTTATCTTTCTGATGTTTGCCAGTCATGTGAGTCTTTGCTATGTGGCCCTCTCTTATTTGAAGTTACTGGTTTTCTCTGGTATTAGAACCCAACCACCTTTTATCTTCCTCAGGACTTTTCAGAATAAGCTTCAGAATCCATCACCATCCCTGTTCCTTCTGAGACGTATCCTGGGTTAGGTTTAGAGAAAGAAAACTGAGCTACTGAGCTAATTCCAGATCACCAATGTTTTGGAAACATGCGTTGTCCAAAGTGTGTGTGTGTGTGTGTGTGTGTGTGTGTGTGTGTGTGTGTGTACACAAATATTAAGTCTGAATCTGCTTGAGTGATCTCAATTTTTATTCAAGCTGTGTTTTTGCTTCCACCTCAATTCTCTTTCAAACAAGTCACCTGTTTTGAGTATTCTGCATATCTCCCCCTTCTTGTGGGTCTCCTTAGATGTGTTGCTTTCTTCTCTCTATATAATATGTCCTAGGTCCAACTGCTAGGATGCAATAAGCAGCAGCTATCCCATAAGTGAGGACAGACATAGGAGCCAGATGTTTTGCCAAGTGATCATCCCCTCTCAAGGTAACAGGAAAGAGCTTCTCTGCTCCCTACATCTGTAAAGGCTAAGGCTCTCCCAGCCTCCGCTGACCAGATTGATCAGGTGGTCCTTGCAGGGATGCTCATGGATGGATGCCCTATCCATTTTCTTACAGGTTTGCAGATTGTCAAAGACCACACAGCAGTCAGGGGAGAGAAAATTTAAGAAGGAATGTAAAACTGGGACAAATGCTGAAAGAATTTTTTAAAAATCTGAGAATTGGAAAATAATCTTTGAAGTTCGACATTTTGGAGGAGATTCATGATTTTTCCTTACAGTAATCTTGTAACATATTAGAAAAAAATAAAAAAGCAAGGATAAGGATATAGAAACTGCTAGTAAGAATTGTTCTTCCAGAGGAAACCTTCAGGATGGTGGAGGAGTAAGACATGGAGATCACCTTCCTCCCCACAAACACATCAGAAATACAACTACATGTGGAACAACTCCTACAGAACACCTACTGAATGCTGGCAGAAGACCTCAGACTTCCCAAATGTCAAGAAACTCCCCTCGTACCTGGGTAGGGCAAAAGAAAAAAGAATAAACGGAGACAAAAGGATAGGGATGGGACCTGCACCAGTGGGAGGGAGCCGTGAAGGAGGAAAGGTTTCCACACACTAGGAAGCCCCTTTGCGGGCAGAGACAGCGGGTGGCGGAGGGGGAAAGCTTCGGAGCCACGGAGGAGAGCACAGCAACGGGTGTGCAGAGGGCAAAGCAGAGAGATTCCCGCACAGAGGATCAGGGCCGACCAGCACTCACCAGCACGAGAGGCTTGTCTGCTCACCCGCTGGGGTGGTCGAGGGCTGGGAGCTGAGGCTCGGGCTTTGGTCGGAGTGCAGGGAGAGGACTGGCGGCGTGAACACAGCCGGAAGGGGCTAGTGTGCCACAGCTAGCCGGCAGGGAGTCCGGGAAAAGTCTGGAGCTGCCGAAGAAGCAAGAAGCGTTTACTTCACTCTGTTTCCCGGTGCGCGAGGAGAGGGGATTAAGAGCCCCGCTTAAAGGAGCTTCAGAGATGGGCGTGAGCCGCGGCTATCAGTGCGGACCCCAGAGACGGGCATGAGACGCTGGGGCTGCTGCTGCCGCCACTAAGAAGCCTGTGTGCGAGCACAGGTCACTATCCATACCTCCCCTCCCGGGAGCCTGTGCAGCCCGCCACGGCCAGGGTCCCATGACCCAGGGACAACTTCCCCGGGAGAACACAAGGCGCGCCTCAGGCTGGTGCAATGTCACGCCGGCCTCTGCCGCCACAAGCTCGCCCTGCATCCATACCCCTCTCTCCCCTTGGCCTGAGTGAGCCAGAGCCCCCGAAACACCTGCTTCTTTAACCCTGTCCTGTCTGAGCGAAGAACAGACGCCCTCAGGCGACCTACATGCAGAGGTGGGTCCAAATCCAAAGCTGAAAACCCCAGGAGCTGTGTGAACAAAGAAGAGAAAGGGAAATTTCTCCCAGTAGCCTCAGGAGCAGCGGATTAAATCTGCACAATCAATTTGATGTACCCTGCATCTGCGGAATACCTGAATAGACAACGTATCATCCCAAAATTGAGGTGGTGGACTTTGGGAGCAATGCCCTGTGGCTAACAGGGTCTTGGTGCTCCAGCTGGGTTTCAGGCCTGTGCCTCTGAGGTGGGAGAGCTGAGTTCGGGACATTGGTCTACCAGAGACCTCCCAGCTCCACATAATATCAAATGGCGAAAGCTCTCCCAGAGATCTCCATCTCAACGCTAAGACCCGGCTCCACCCTAAGCCAAACAACTAGCAAGACAGAAACACAACCCCACCCATTAGCAGAGTGGCCGCCTAAAATCATAGTAAGGTCACAGACACCCCAAAACACACAACCAGATGCGGTCCTGCCCACCAGAAAGACAAGATCCAGCCTCATCCACCAGAACACAGGCACTAGTTTTGCCCAGCCAGGAAGTCTACACAACCCACTGAACCAACCTTAGCCACTGGGGGCAGACACCAAAAACAACAGGAACTACAAACCTGCAGCCTACTAAAAGGAGACCACAAACACAGTAAGTTAAGCAAAATGAGAAGACAGAATAACACACAGCAGATGAAGGAGCAAGGGGAAAACCCACCAGGACAAACAAATGAAGAGGAAATAAGCAGTCTACCTGAAAAAAGAATTCAGAGTAATGATAGACAAATGATACAAAATCTTGGAAATAGAATGGAGAAAATACAAGAAACGTTTAACAAGGACCTAGAAGAACTAAAGAGCAAGCAAACAATGATGAATAACACAATAAATGAAATTAAAAATTCTCTAGAACAAATCAATAGCAGAATAACTGAGGCAGAAGAACGGATAAGTGACCTGGAAAATAAAATAGTGGAAATAACTACTGCAGAGCAGAATAAAGATAAAAGAATGAAAAGAATTGAGGCCAGTCTTAGAGACCTCTGGGACAACATTAAATGCACCAACATTCAAATTATAGGGGTCCCAGTAGAAGAAGAGAAAAAGAAAGGGACTGCGAAACTATTTGAAGAGATTATAGTTGAAAACTTCCCTAATATGGGAAAGGAAATAGCCAATCAAGTCCAGGAAGCACAGAGGATCCCATACAGGATAAATCCGAGGAGAAACACACCAAGACATATATTTATCAAACTGTCAAGAATTAAATACAAAGAAGAAATATTAAAAACAGCAAGAGAAAAACAAGAACTACCATACGAGGTAATCCCCATAAGGTTAACAGCTGATCTTTCAGCAGGAACTCTACAAGCAGAAGAGAGGGGCAGGACATGTTTAAAGTGATGAAAGGGGAAAACCTACAACCAAGATTTCTCTACCCAGACAAGGATTTCACTCATATTCGACAGAGAAATTAAAACCTTTACAGAAAGGAAAAGTTAAGAGAACTCAGCACCACCAAACCAGCTTTACAAGACATGCTAAAGGAACATCTGTAGGCAGGAAACACAAGAGAAGGAAAAGACCTACAATAACAAGCCCAAAACAATTAAGAAAATGGTAATAGGAACATACATATCAATAATTACCTTAAATGTAAATGGATTAAATGCTCCAACCAAAAGACATAGACTGGCTGAATGGATATTTTAAAAAGACCTGTATATATGCTGTCTACAAGAGACCCACTTCAGACCTAGGGACACATACAGACTGAAAGTGAGGAGATGGAAAAGATATTCCATGCAAATGGAAATCAAAAGAAAGCTGGAGTAGCAATTCCCATATCAGACAAAATGGACTTTAAAACAAAGACTATTACAAGAGACAAAGAAGGACACTACATAATGATCAAAGGATGAATCCAAAAAGAAGATATAACAATTGTAAATATTTATGCACCTAACATAGGAACACCTCAATACATAAGGCAAACACTAACAGCCATAAAAGGGGAAATCGACAGTAACACAATCATAGTAGGGGACTTTAACACCCCACTTTCACCAATGGACAGATCATCCAAAGTGAAAATAAATAATGAAACACAAGCTTTAAATGACACATTAAACAAGATAGACTTAATTGATATTTATAGGACATTCCATCCAAAAACAATAGAATACATTTTCTTTCTGCTCATGGAACATTCTCCAGGATAGATCATATCTTGGGTCACAAATCAAGCCTTGGTAAATTTAAGAAAATTGAAATCATATCAAGTATCTTTTCTGACCACAACGCTATGAAACTAGATATCAGTTACAGGAAAAAATCTGAAAAAAATACAAACACATGGAGGCTAAACAATACACTACTTAATAACCAAGAGATCATGGAAAAAATCAAAGAGGAAATCAAAAAATGCCTAGAAACAAATAATAATGAAAACACAATGGCCCAAAACCTACAAGATGCAGCAAAAGCAGTTCTAAGAGGGAAGTTTATAGCAATACAATCTTACCTCAAGAAACAAGAAACATCTCAAATAAACAACCTAACCTTACACCTAAAGCAAATCGAGAAAGAAGAACAAAAAACCCAAAGTTAGCAGAAGGAAAGAAATCATAAAGATCAGATCAGAAATAAATGAAAAAAGAATGAAGGAAACGATAGCAAAGATCAGTAAAACTAAAAGCTGGTTCTTTGAGAAGATAAACAAAATTGATAAACCATTAGCGAGACTCATCAAGAAAAAAGGAGAAGAGTCAAATCAATAGAATCAGAAATGAAAAAGGTGAAGTAACAAGTGACACTGCAGCTATACAAAGGATCATGAGAGATTATTGCAGGCAACTATATGCCAATAAAATGGACAACCTGGATGAAATGAACAAATTCTTAGAAAAACACAACTTTCTGAGATTGAACCAGGAACAAATAGAAAATATAAACAGACCAAATGAGCACTGATATTGAGACTGTGAGTAAAAATCTTCCAACAAACAAAAGCCCAGGACCAGATGGCTTTACAGGTGAATTCTATCAGACATTTAGAGAAGAGCTAACAGCTATCCTTCTCAAACTCTTCCAAAATATAGCAGAGGGAGGAACACTCCCAAACTCATTCTGCGAGGCTACCATCACCCTAATACCGAAACCAGACAAGGATGTCACAAAGAAAGAAAACTACAGGCTAATATCACTGATGAACATAGATGCAAAAATTCTCAAGAAAAAACTAGCAAACAGAATCCAACAGCACATTAAAAGGATCATACACCATGATCAAGTGGGGTTTATCCCAGTGATGCAAGGAGTCTTCAATATATGCAAATCAATCAATGTGGTAAACCATATTAACAAATTGAAGGAGAAAAATCACATGATCATCTCAATAGATGCATAAAAAGCTTTCTACAAAATTCAACACCCACATAGATTAAAAACCCTCCAGAAAGTAGCCAAAGAGGGAGCTTACCTCAACATAATAAATGACAAACCCACAGCCAACCTAGTTCTCAATGGTGAAAAACTGAAGACATTTTCACTAAGATCAGGAGCAAGACATGGTTGTCCACTCTCACCACTATTATTCAACATAGTTTTGGAAGTTTTAGCCACAGCAATCAGAGAAGAAAAAGAAATAAAAGGAATCCAAATTGCAAAAGAAGAAGTAAAGCTGTTACTGCTTGCAGATGACATGATACTATACATAGAGAATTCTAAAGATGCTACCAGAAAACTACTAGAGCTAATCAATGAATTTGGTAAAGTAGCAGGATACAAAATTAATGCACAGAAGTCTCTTGCATTCCTATACACTAATGAAAAATCTGAAGGTGAAATTAAGAAAACACTCCCCTTTACCATTGCAACAAAAAGAATAAAATACCTAGGAATAAAGCTACCTAAGGAGACAAAAGACCTGTATTGCAGAAAATTATAAGACACTGGTGAAAAAAATTAAAGATGATACAAATAGATGGAGATATATACCGTGTTCTTTGATTGGAAGAATCAACATTGTGAAAATGGCTATACTACCCAAAGCAATCTACAGATTCAATGCAATCCCTATGAAACTACCAATGGCATTTTTCACAGAACTAGAACAAAAAATTTCACAATATTTATGGAAACACAAAAGACCCTGAAGAGCCAAAACAATCTTGAGAACGAAAAATGGACCTGGAGGAATCAGGCTCCCTGACTTCAGAATATACTATAAAGCTGCAGTAATCAAGATAGTATGGTACTGGCATAAACACAGAAATATAGATCAACGGAACAGGATGGAAATCCCAAAGATAAACCCCGCACATATGGTCACCTTATTTTTGATAAAAGAGGCAAGAACATATAGTGGAGAAAAGACAGCCTCTTCAGTAAGTAGGGCTGGGAAAACTGGACAGCTACACGTAAAAGAATGATATTAGAACATTCCATAACACCATACACAAAAATAAACTCAAAATGGATTAAAGACCTAAATGTGAAGCCAGGCACTACAAAACTCTTAGAGGAAAACATAGGCAGAACACTCTGACATAAATCACAATAAGATCCTTTTTGATGGACTTCCTAGAGAAATGGAAATAAAAACAAAAATAAACCAATGGGACCTAATGAAACTTAAAACCTTTTGCACAGCAAAGGAGAACATAAACAAGATAAAAATACAGCCCTCAGAATCGGAGAAAATATTTGCAAATGAAGCAACTGACAAAGGATTAATCTCCAAAATATACAAACAGTTCATGCAGCTCAATATCAAAAAAACGAACAACCTAATTCAAAAATAGGCAGAAGACCTACATAGACATTTCTCCAAAGAAGATATACAGATTGCCAACAAACACATGAAAGGATGCTCAACATCACTAATCATTAGAGAAATGCAAATCAAAACTACAATGTGGTATCACCCCACACCAGTCAGAATGGCCATCATCAAAAAAATCTACAAACAATAAATGCTGGAGAGGGTGTGGAGAAAAGGGAACCCTCTTGCACTATTGGTGGGGTTGTAAATTGATACAGCCACTATGGAGAACAGTATGGAGGCTCCTCAAAAAACTAAAAATAGAACTACCATACGACCCAGCAATCCCACTACTAGGCATATACCCTGAGAAAACCATAATTCAAAAAGAGTCATGTACCACAATGTTCATTGCAGCTCTATTTACAATAGCCAGGACATGGGAGCAACCTAAGGGTCCACTGATAGATGAATGGATAAAGAAGATGTGGCACATATATACAATGGAATATTACTGAGCCATAAAAAGAAATGAAATTGAGTTATTTGTAGTGAGGTGGATGCACCTAGAGTCTGTCATACAGAGTTAAATAAGTCAGAAATAGTAAAACAAATACCATATGCTAATACACATATATGGAATCTAAAAAAAAAAAGTTGTTCTGAAGAACCTATGTGCTGGGTAGAAATAAAGACGCAGACATTGAGAATGGAGTTAAGGACACAGGGAGGGGGAAGGGTAAGCTGGGACGAAGTAAGAGAGTGGCATGGACTTATATATACTACCAAATATTAAATAGATAGCTAGTGGGAAGCAGCCGTATAGCACAGGGAGATCAATTCAGTGCTCTGTGACCACCTAGAGGCGTGGGATAGGGAGGGTGGGAGGGAGATGCAAGAGGGAGGAAATATGGGGATATATGTATATGTATAGCTTATTCACTTTGTTATAAAGCAGAAATTAACACACCATTGTAAAGCAATTATACTCCAATAAAGATGTTAAAAAATGAATAAAAAATAAAGAAATATAAGCTATGTTCTCTAAGGAAAAAAAAAGAATTGTTCTTCCTAGGAAATCTCTGATAAAAAATGATATACAAGTATAAAAAATGCAGATGGCTAAAAGTAGACACAGGGCTAGAGGTCAAGAGATGTTTTTAATTTCACTGATGGGGTATCTTGTATATGTGTATACAAATGGAGCTAGCAGAGAGAGTATTTGGAAATACAGGAGGCAGGGGGCAAACCAAGGACACATAATTCTGGGGTTAGTGGCAAAAAAATCATAACTAAGGTAAACATCTTGAGCAGAATAAAAGACACCTCTGAAACAGCTGGAAACGAGGTCAGAGTGAGGAAAACTACAAAGAAATTTGTAGATATGGGGGAAAGAAATTAACAAAATTATGTACAGTGTGTTTTCTCAGTAAAGTATGAGGCAGGATCACTGGCACAGAGAAATGAAGGTTAGCCATGGGAGAAACAATGATGTGCTGGTGCTGGCTACCATGAGCTAGCAAGAGCTAATTTCTGAGTTTTCAAGAATTTCGTGAACCAGTTGTAAAACATGGCCATTATTGCAACACAAATTACATAAATTTACAGTTGAATTATTGTAAAAAATGTAATAAATGCTCAATATTCATCACTTCCTTTCTACTTTCTGTGCTCTTGGTATTATATTTATCTATTGTGTCTGAGCACAGGTATAATATTGTATCTGGGAATGCCATAAAAGCTGTGCTACTTACTACACACTGCTTCCCACTCTGCTTTTAGTGGTGTTGCTGATGCCTTGAAATGTGCCCTGGTGGAAGTATCTGTGACTTGAAGATCAGCAAATGCTATTGTACAAATCAGGGCTTTTTTTATTTCGTTTTGTTTTGCAAAGAGCTGTTGATTGACCATATACTGACAAACCACGAGGTAAAGTTTTTGAGGCTAACAGTAACTATTTTGAATGAGTTCTTTGAGGAGTAGGAAACAGCTGACTATTGACTGTTAAAGGATGGTCACAGCTGCTTGGGCCAGGCTGAAGTTAGGGGCTACATTTGTAAAGGCAATCTACCCCACGAGCCCCCCAGCTTTGGAAACAGCAAAATAGTTGGATTGAATTTCTTGGATGCAGGGCCTGAGGTGGAGAGGTGGGACTGGTTGAACTGGAGCATATTGAGACTAGTTATAGAGAGTAGGGAACTCAAGAGGAAGCTAATGTACTGGGAGAAAAGGTTGAGAGTGTGGAATCTCAACTTAAAGTCCAGGTATAGCTGAAATGATGCAGAAGAAAAGTAAAAAGGATGCAGAATTGTAATCAGAGAGTGGGGTTTTGTAAGTTATTATTTCATATAAAGCCATTTCCAGACCTTGGGTGTGATGGTACTTATGAGTTTGCTCAAGTTATCATGACTGTAGATACAGTGGGATTAGAAGAAGAGTTGCTGGTTTGGGTTGTTGGATGAGTTGATCTTATGGGCTGAAGGCACCAGGGATGATGGCAGGAATTAGAGTGAAGAACTGAGAGTTATGTAGGTGTTAGAGTGGAGAAATGGGGATGATGTGGGTGTTGGAGTGGAGAGCTGCATTGATTTGGATCAAATAGCTCTGGAATTCCTTGTGTGCAAGGAAATCATTCAGTGAGAATGGCTTCTGTGGAAATACACAGACAAGGCTACCTCACCAGCCACTGTCATCCTTAAGCTATAGCTGCACTGGGTATAAACAGTGTATTGGAGTGCATAAGGAAATAGTATTCTTTTTAAAAAATTTTTATTGGAGTATAGTTGATTTACAATGTTGTGTCAGTTTCAGGTGTACAGCAAAGTGAATCAGTTATACATTTTTTTTTTTTTTTTGGCCGTAACGTGGCATGTGGAATCTTAGTTCCCAGACCAGGTATCAAACCCTCACACCCACTGCATTGAAAGCACAGAGTCTTAACCACTGGACCACCCGGGAAGTCCAGGAAATAGTATTCTTAATGTAAAAACATTTATAGTGTTTTGCAAAATTTAATTTGCTTAACATTCTATAGCATTTCTGATGAAACTGACATACAGTTGTACTAATGGGTTGGGGACTGTGGCAAGGATGTCTCTTTTAAAAAAGATTTACTTTTTCTAACCCACTTCTTCCAGGCCACTGCAGAGAGATTTTTTTTTTTCTCTTTTGCATGTTCATAAACAGTTAAGGAAATATCCCACTTATTTTTTTCTCTGTTGAATTCTTAAACATTTTCAAATTCTTGGTATTGCGGTATATTCTCCAGAATTTATTTTAGTATTTATTATGTTTCATTTCCTTTACTGTTCCCACTAGGTATCATTTTCCCTTTCTACCTTTAGTAAGGGTGTCATATTAGCTCTATAGAGCATAAGCTTTCAATTTTACCTTTCATTTTTTTGATACAAAGAGCATCAAAAAAATGATATATAAAATATCATTTTATCCTTTAGTGTTGCATCCTCTTGTAGCAGTTTTAGCTATTATTTTTCACCAATGCTTTGAAAGTAGGCACTTAGCGCATATTTCTTAATGATGCATTTTTCAAGATGTAGGTGACATTGTTAAACAGGTGTATTTGTAATAAAAAATTTTTCCCCAAACTTCTGTCTAAATCTCTTGCTCAGTGCTACTCAACTGGGACTCAAAACTCAGCAGTGTGACAACAGGTTATTCTCTTTCTACATTTTCTCCTTCATTATAAGTATAGCCATGGTTTTAACAAGGGCCAATGGCTTAACCCGAAGGATTGATCTGGGACCCTTTGACAGGTCAGTGCATGGGTATCAAAGATATCTATCCCTCAAATCTCATTAGCAAAGCATTTCTTAAACAAGGCTATGCAAAAAGGGAGAAGAAAAGCAACCTTGAGAGAGAGAAAGAGAGAGAGAGAGAGAGAGAGAGAGAGTGTGTGTGTGTGTGTGTGTGTGTGTGTGTGTGTGAACTTACAAGAAACAATCTTTCTTTTATACTCACACACTCAATATCTTCATGCAAATTCCCTTCTATTCTCTACCTGAAGGTAAACACTTGAGTTGAGTTGAGTCATTCATATTCCTATGTGGTTTAGTTTACTCTTTTGCCATTGCTATGTGAAAATGGTGAGTTTTGATAAGACATCAGAGAGAAGAAAGTAGTATTTTTAAAGTCCAGGCCAAGTTTGGATGAGTGATTTGGGCAACTTGGGCCTCAGCGAACTGCCAGTGCTTGAAGGGTGAAGCATGGCTCCATTTCCATGACAAGGAGACGGTTTGATGTGGTGAAAGATATCAGATTCGGCTCCACAGTCATGAGTTGCAGCTCTTTCTTGGCTTTGCCTTACTCTGAGATTTTTGGCAAGCTGTTTAGCTTGTTTAAATCTCAGATAAGGTCTATAATTTGGGGATATTAACATATATCTCAACTGTTTTTTAAAGGATTATATGAGGTGTTTTATTAAAAATCCTTGCCACTCACCTGACACAGAGTGGCCTTCAATAAATAAGAGTTTCCACATCTTTAATACCCTGAAGGTAAAAAGTTGCATTGCTTTGCCATGATCTGTCAAGATGCTAAAGCACTGCAGTATCTATAACTCTAATTTCTACAATTTGAATTAGATTTCCAATATAAAAACTCTTGAAACAGGATAAGTGGGTAGTGTTTACGAATCAGATTTCTTAAAAGTACATAAGAAGTTTAAGAAATACCTACATAGAAAACAATAAACTATTAGTGAAAAAAGAAAAATTGTGGAAATGGCACTCTTTCTTATATTCTAGGTGTAATAGCCATCACAGCTGAATTGGTAATTTTATTTTTCTTATGAAAGGTTTGCTGCTTTATTCTTAACTCTGGGAAAATATTTTATTATCTTCACCAAATGATTCAACTATAGGTTTTTATTTTTGAATCTTAGCTCTTTTAATTGTAAAATATTATCACTTTTATTCTTAATAACCTAATAACTATTATTGATCTGCGATTGTTCTCTGCTGGATTAAAATCCTAATGTGACACAATAAAATATTTCCTCCTCTGGTTTCAGCCACCTGTTAAGGTAATCATTGTATACTGTTGGTCAGTTTATTTAATGTTATTGAGATGATTTATTATACATGTTATAACTTCTCTTATGTTTACTCTCCATCCAATAATACTTTAATATTAGTAATTGTTATTGGAATTTACACAGTAACATTATTTAAGAAGTAGAGAGAAAGATGTACATTAACTTCCCAGTAAACTTTAATTGAAAATTTGGGGTTTATATTATTTTTGTTCAAAGATGAAAATTAATTACAGTGTTCTGTAGGAAAATTTACTATATTCTGTATATAACTAAACTGGCCATTAGAAACCAGACCTATTTGTTGTCTACGTCTCACACTGACAATTACAAAATGACATAAATTCTGGATTTATTTAAAATACATAATATATATTCCTCTACTGTCAAGATTATCTGTGTTATAAATGGGGGTGTGTCCACAAATGCAAACTTATAAATCAAAGAAATGGCGATTTTCCCAAGTAAAAACAACAGTAAAAGGCAATTGGCTGAAATTCCTTTTAAACATATGAAGGAATCACATTATAGCTTTGCTTAAAGACTATTAGTTTCTGTTTATGGTGTTGTAGAAAGTCTAAGCTTCTTTAACAGAAAACAGTCTTTTACAAAAGTATCTAATCCTGTCCTAACACTGGTTGCTAGGAGAACATTTGATGCAAATTAATCAGTAAACATCTAGCAGCCAGCTACCTAAGGAGATGGGGAAGGGGAGAGACTTTGAAGCTGGCCAGCAGGGAAACCGCTGACGGGAAAATGACTGTCGAGGGTTTTTTATACACGCCAGCAGCATCACACTGTGATATGAATTTTTTTCCCTTTATCGTTCTTGTAGGTAAGGAGGGGAAAAGAAAGCAGGAAAAATTGAAAAGATAAATGGGGTCTTCCCAGTGAAGGTGAGCATGATTGTTTTCTGTTGAACTTTGGCAACAGCAAGGATTAGATTAATTAATGATTAATAACAAATGAAAATTAGTGAGAATGGAGTAGGGTGCTTAGTCCTCCCTAGATATTTGTATTTAAATTTTACTCTACATCCATCATGTGTTCTATTTGCAAATGATGTTTCTATAAACGACAACAACAACAGAACAGTTTGAGTGTGAAAAAGAATCTCCTTCACCTAAAATTTCATCTGGGACAAGATCCTAGAATATTTTAGAGATAATAAAGGATAACTATCTAGCCATTTTAAAATGAAAACTATGCTTTAAAATATCAACATGAGAAATACATTTGCTTTCTTAAATTTTAATGGAATTTAGGTGTGTCCCACAGAGAGATTTATGTCATTGATCAATATTCATATCTGTAGAAGCAAAGTATCAGTCTTAGTAGAGCTGAAGAAATTTACACACCAGGAAATTGTTATCTTGGTTTACTGGACCTGGATTAATTCCTAACCTTTAGTCTTTTCGAGCAGTTTTTTTGTTTTGTTTTGTTTTGTTTTGTTTTGTTTTTACTACTGAAGAAAACCAAAAATTGGAATTCAATTTATAGAATTTTCATTTTGTAATGAATATGAGAACATAGATGCTTTATGTTTAGAAATGATTATCTATGGGACTATATAAATACATAATATCCTACAAAATCTGCAAAGGAAGTAACATAATGAAAAATATGTTTATTAGTTTTACATAAACCTATTAAATTATCTTTTTAAAATAGGAACAAATTTGGTGTGGTTAAAGAGTTTATTATTTTTAGACTAAAAATAAATCTTTTTAATTTTTCTATAATAAGGAAGTTAACTTTATATTATTTCTCTTTTAAATGATTTATACATACACATATTAAAATCATGCCATGTATTTCAATCATAATCCAAGGTTAAAAGTCATGAATTCTGCTCAGAATTTTGCCACACATGGTACTTGATCTAAGATCTACAATGTTGACTAAGATTTTCTATCTTCTCTTCTGTACAAAATTGTGAAGTGTTCAATAAGTTTAAGTTTCTGCTTCACTTTTAAATTATCTGGCAATAACATATAGAATATTATCTTATTTCCCTTCTTTCATTCTTTCCTATGTATGGCTCAGGATAAATAAATCAACCAATATACAGAGCACAAAAATATAAAATCAAATGGTTGCAAGGGGCTATTGACCTCAAAGTGAGAGATTAGGCCCTGACCTCAAAGATATTACCATCCGCTTTCAGAGTTAAAATTAAAACAAATACAAGAAACAATAAGTCAAGATGATACATTTTTGATGTGGATTATGTTCTAGAGAAGTTTGGAAACAAAGTTTGGCAACATCTATAGGAACCAGGGTAGGCTCCACAGAAGGGATGAACTTTAGTGGAAGTTGAAGAATGAGGGGAGTTGGAGGCACCCAGAGAGCCCTAGAGTTACAATATGTTGTACAATTAAGTGTTGAATAAACAACTAATATCAACTTATCTACCTTTGCAAATGATATTGAAAATGATATTTTTTGCAAATGATATTGAACGTATTCAGTTTTTGGTATAATCAGATAGCATGTTCTCTCATGGAGCTCCACACAAGAAAAGTTAGCTAGGTAATTATTGTTTGTGATTAGTAAAAATATAATTAATATATGTTAAAATACATTAGTTTTATATGTAGCAAAGTCCAGGGTTATGGAAGAGCTATCTACACAGACACAAATAGTTTGGAACAAAGATAATTTAATTAAGGGATTTTTTTTTGTATTCCTTTATTGAATAGCTATTTACCTGAATTGATTTGTTTTCAAAATAAACAATGTTATTACTATTGTTTCAAAACACTTGCATGAAAAGATATAGAAAATAGAAAAAGTATAACATCCAACAAAAATATCAGATAAAAATATTAAACTAAAATTCTTCAATACCAACATATTAATGTCTTGATAATATAGTGAATCTATATATACAGTGTAAGTGGAATATTGACTTTACTTATTCTTTTTCTAAGGGAAATGTAGATCACCTTAGTGCTCTAAATTCTCTTATATTTGATCATGTGAAAGAGACCCATACTGAGTGGTTATAATTTGGTTCTAATAATAATTGGTTACATAAAAGTTGTCCGTCTGAATGCTTATAATGACCATGTAAAGCACATCTTTATTTTAGTGCAAACTTCTGCATGCTGGTTTACCTCACATGTACTACTTCAATTTTTCCAAACCTAAACTTCCCTATATTTACCCTTCCTCAGGCGCATCTCACAGTAGTCAGTGATATCACATTTTACCCTGGTGTGCAAGACAGGCTCTTGGGCATCACACGTGTCCATCATCTGTGAGAGCCATTTGATCTCCCACTTCTATTACATAGACTCTTTGTACTCTTCCCACAACTGTTCTGACTTCAAGCCTGTGATGGTTAATTTTATGTGTCAATTTGACTGGGCCAAGGGGTGCCCCGGACATCCCGGACATTTGGCTAAACAGTTTTCTGGGTGTGTCTCTGAGAGTGTTCCTGGATGAAATTAACATTGAATCAGTAGACTGAGTAAAACAGATTTCCCTCCCTAGTGCGGGTGGGCCTTATTCAATGTTAGAAGCAGGAATACAACAAAAAGTCTGATCCTCCCAAGAGTAAGAAGGATTTTTTTCCTGCCTAGCTGCTTTCAAACTAACATTGTTTGTTTGTTTGTTGTTTCCTGCCTTTGGACTCAAACTGAAACATAGTCTCTTTCCGAGTCTCAAGTCTACCGGCCTTTGAACTGGAACTACACCATAGGCTCTCCTGAGTTTCCAGCTTGCCAACTGCAGATTATATCCTATTGGTTCAGTTTCTCTGGAGAACTCTGACTAATACAAAGTCCTTGGCACTTCTCTTCTTGGATTTTGTAGTATTCTCTTAATTGCTCTCCATTTTCTCACCCTTCCCATATGTCTAACATACACCCGCCATACTTAATGTTTCTCAAATGTAAATCTCTCAGGCCTTTTCCTAGATTAAAATTCTTCTTGGCTCCTCATCCACTTCAAGATAAAACACAACTGCTAACATATCAAATAAAGCACCTCAGTGACCCAGGCCAGCCTTGTTATTTCCCTTCCTTCCAGCAAAACTGAAAAAGTTCCTGTTTCCTGAACTGAGCTGCCGAACATCTTTACATGTTCTACTTGGTCTACCTATACTGTCACTTTTTTCACTTGTCCATTGTCCACTGTTTAATTCCTATGCTTCCTTAACACTTGGCTCATGTTGTATTTCCTTCTAGAAGCCTCCTATTAGTTCCTTCTCCTCCCGTCTCTTTGATTTCCTCTTTTATAGCATGGGGTTGTAATAGTTGATTGTTCACACCTCTATTTCAGAGAAATGATAAAATCCTTGGGCTTCCCTGGTGGCGCAGTGGTTGAGAGTCCACCTGCCGATGCAGGGGACGCGGGTTTGTGCCCCGGTCTGGGAAGATCCCACATGCCGTAGAGCGGCTGGGCCCGTGAGCCATGGCCGCTGAGCCTGCGCGTCCGGAGCCTGTGCTCCGCGATGGGAGAGGCCACAGCAATGAGAGGCCCAAGTACCGAAAAAAAAAAAAAAAAATCCTTGAAGCGAGGAATCTTGATCAAGTCATTTTACTCAGTGCCCAGCATAGAACAGAGCATATAGTAGGTATTCACTAAAGTTTTGCTGAGTAAGAGAATGAGTGAACCTCACTCATGTCAATTAAATTCATTTTTAACACACACTTTCATATTTAACATAGAAAAATTTCAGAAATTCATCTTGTTCTGAATTTAGTTCTCTCTCTATTTTTTATGTTCTTTATTTACCCTGTCACATCCACCCCACTCTGTGCCTCCAGAGACTGACGTTTATGAACTTTATTAATGGGCTCCCCTGGTCTCTGGCTTAAGATTGGGTTCAACCAATAGTAGATACAGGCAAAAATTAAAGGGTGGAAGTGGAGGGAGGCTGGGGTTTTATTCCCATGACACCCTCCGCAACGTGGCAGTAGATGCATTCCTCTCCCCAAAATCTCTGTGGTCTATTACCTGCTTCCTCCCATTGCCCTTCAGACCTGGGGTGGCAACAACTCCCCACTATTAGCCTGAGAGTACTTAACTTTCTATTTCTAGTTTCATTAAGCTTCCTTAAACTTTTCTCAATTACTCTATTGGGCAGGGCCACCAGCTTCCTGCCAGGAGTATGACTAATGCAATACAGAGCCTTTTTTCCCCCTCTAATCTATTTTAAGAATCTAACATGATAGCACGATAACTCCACCAACCAGGTCATATGTTGGACTCATCAAACACATTAAATATTCTAGTAACTATACAGTAGGCCAAACCATACCATGATGGGGAATCTAGTATTATTATTTTTTTAAGGTAACTAAAAGAATCTTACAGCTTTAAAATGCTTTTCAGTTTAAAAGATGGTTTCAAATGCATTGTCTCATTTCATCATATCATGTGTAAATATCTTACTGGCAAACAGTGGAAGTACTCAAATATACAGCTTTGAAAGGTTTATTTCAATTTTATTTAAACTTTAAAACAGAACTTAAACTAAAATTATATTCTTGTTAAAAAAACAGTCATTTTCATCAGCGAAATAAGAATAGAATGTTACCCCAACTCAGTAGTCAATTATAACTCATGTCTCGTTTGTGCCTAAGTGATTCCCTCCCATTAGGGAGTTGGAGGCCAGAGTAACTCAGGACTGCCAGGGCATTTTACCACACCACTGGGTGTGCTCCACTCATGCTCTTTTGCCCACAGTAAATGTAATACTTGGAAACATAGTGTTCTCTTGAATGCTGTAGACAGTGTGTATAAGCCTATAGTCCAAAAAGCATCACCAAATGTGTGTTCTGTAGATGCTGCATTGTGGTGCCTGCCAGCTGGGGAAAGCTCTAGAGCTCTTCATTGTCTTCCCCAGAAGGAAAGCACTAAATGCTCCCTTGTTCCTCCAGAGTTGTTATCCTTCTCCATGTCGAACTCCCAGGAAATCACTGAAGCACCCAGCGTAGTCTGGCTCGTGATATAGCTGGTGGTGCAACACTCCTTTTTTCTGCCCTTTTTCCATTTTGATCAAAAATATAAATATGATATACAAAGACTTAAGAAAAAGAGGATGGATACGCTTTCATGATCAAACACTTTTGAAAAAGGAGAAACTTTGTTTCTGGGAAATTCATGCAAACAAACTAGCACAGTCTTCAAGGATCTTGGATTCCAGAGGTCAAATTATCTTATTCATTTAAAGTAAAAGGACTCATTAGGTTGCCCATGAAAGCTACTATTCCGGAAGCTACTTTTAAAGGGTTTAAAATTCCAGGTGATTCTTGTAGAGGCAACTGAGTTTTCTGAGAACTTCTTCAGCTTTATATTGCATATGTAGAGTGCACTTGAAAAACACCCCTGAATAGATTCTTTAATTTTTTTTTAATATAATGCCTTGTATACATCTGGTAGGGTATCCAGGTATTCTTTTTAAGTATGTCATTTAAATTTGATAAAAATGCACAAAGAGATTGGTCTCCAGACTGTATCAATGTACACAGCACTTTTGATGCATGCCTAGTCCTGTGTCCATATAAAACTAATAGAACAGAGTCAGCAGAACACAAAGGGAATTTAATGCATAAGCTCTGCCCCTTTTTAACTTCAAATCTAGATTGAGACTCTGTAGTGTCCAGAAAGGCCCCAGATGCAAAGTCAAGTATAGTGACTGAATTTTCCCCCAGGCCCTGTTAATTTCACAAAGAAAAATTGCAGGATGAATTAGACAACTATATGCACCCAGTAAAAATTTCTTCAAGTACATGAACATTTCAGTTCTCATTTCAATTTAAACAACTGATTAATCACATAGTTAAAGTGTATTATCAACAATGAGTTCTGTATATTGTAATCAGACCCAAACTAGGAGTGTCTCAAGGGAAGGACTGAGCCATGGAAGCAGGACCCCAAGGGTGTTTCAGGTCAGTAACTGTCAGGGATGATATTCATGTATTTACTGACCCTACCTCCAACCTCAGTGGTATCAGTACATCCTGGCTGATTTTTGGTTTTAGCATCAGAGGAAGTTTGTAATGGAGTCAACCAAATCCTAACTGAGGCAAGAGATCCTCAGGGAGTGCACAGAAACCTGATGAGTGGGAAATCCAACAAGAAGGACACAGTAAGTCAGGCCTGTTACCGTATTTGCCAAGGCATTTGGTAATGCTATGATGGAAGCACTCAAAAGCACCAATATAGGGATAAAAGCAAAGCAGAACAAATAGAAAAGAACAAGGTACTATAAGGTATACTCTATATGAAGTTTAAGTGCAATAGAAGCTATGAAACGAGGAGAGACATCAATCATATTTTCAATTTCCAAAACAATGGCAAGAGCTTCAGTTTACTTTGAAGCCTCATTCAGGATAAATTGATTAACATCTGGGAAAGAGGAAATTTTCCATGTACTTCCATAACCCTAACATTTTTAGCAGAATATCTTTCCAGAACTTTAGTGATTGGTAATTGCATAAAAAGACAGAGGTAAGACTAGGTACAGGGCTCACCAACAACTGGATCCTCAGGGAAGCCAGGACCTTTTGAGGATATAACATAGAATTCAAGGATCATAATTAAATTGGCAGAGACATGAAGGTGAGTCTTCAAGCAAAGCTGTGTGTTTCCAGGAGGTTCTCAGCAGGTTGAAGCAGGACTCCAGCACATGATTTCTCTGGGTGGACAGGCAGGGTAAGGCAAGTTGGCAAAACCCTCAACAAAAGGAGTGGAATTCGGAAAGGTGAAAGCCGTGTGGCTGCCCTCAAGTTGATATGGCTAGGGATGGATAGAAGGTGAGGATTTGGCTAAAGACCTTGTGAAAGAGTATTATTTTAAGAGACAGCAAATAGTCAAATTGATCACAATTGCCTTCCTGCTAAATGACCAGGGCCAGCTATAAGTGGCTTTTGGAATTGTGTCGTAGTTAGCCATGGTTAGAGATCTTTAGTAGTTGAGTCTGAATATTTATCCCAAGAAAACAAATACTGATGCTTATATAGGACACTTCTACTTCAAAAGAAAATGTTAAATAATAGTATTTAGACATCATCAGAAGATGGCAAAGGAAATGTCCATTTCCACATCAAATCCTGCCCAGTCCTAGATGCTAGTATCTACTCCTTGTTATACTAGATTTCCACTGGTGAAGGTCCCTTCCATGGGGTCTATTTGCTTTCACCAGTTGGTGGGTTGTATCTGTAATACTCATTGCAGGCTCCTCTTAACAAACTTATTCAGTGCCTTCTACTGAGTGGCCCATCTATCACCCAGTCCAGTATCATATTATAGTCTATAACTCTCTTCATAAATGGTCTTTTGATAGAAAAGAGCCTAGAAATTTCCCTCCCAATGTGGTTAGGGAATAGAGTATAAAGATATCACTATAGCAACGTAAAATCAGTCCCAGATTCTCTTACAGGATCCAGCCCAGAGTAGGTGATCAGTTTGTTGAGTGGAGGAATCATATCTAGCAAAGTATGTGCTAGATATACTCTTTGATTCTTTTCTAAGAGTAAAACTCACTCTTTAAGATTTTTTAAGACTTCCTTGATTAGACTAAAAGCACACATGCCTCACTCCTTAGGGAAAATTCCTTCTGGCCCAAGTGTCTTACCAACCCTCCTTAGGAAAGGGTTCATTGCTCTATCCAAATGCTGATGCACAGTAAGGGTAAAATATACACTGAATTTTGAATACTGTGTAGAAAAAAAAGAATGTTAAATATCTTAATAGTTTTCATATTTATTTCATGTTGAAATCAAATTTTTAATATACTGAGTTAAATAAAATATATTGTAAAAATAAAAAAAAAGCAATGGGACATTGTACTAAATAAGAAACAAAACTCTTTCAGCAATGGAATATGATTCTGTTTCCCAGAGCTTACAAAGGAAACTTATTTCTTCTAGTATTTCAACATATTTATTTACTTTTAAAAATTTTGTCACCTGTGAAGAAGTCTTATGATAGCATCTGTCTTAACATCATATAGCCAACAATTCACAGTTCATAAATAATCTAGAAGAGAGGTCACAAACATTTTCTATAAAAGACCAGAGGGTAAATTTGGGGGCCGTTGTGGGACATACAATCTCTGTGGCAACTATTGAGTTCTGCCTTTGTAGCCTGAAAGCAGCTATAGCCAATACAAAAAGAAAAAAGAAAAAGAAAAAAAGAATGGTGTGGTTGTGTTACAACAAACTTCTATTTACAAAAACCGACTGTGGGCTAGATTTGACCCATGAGCCATTCTTTGCCGATCCCTGCTCTAGAAGATAATACAGAAGTATGGCCTTAAAGATGGAATTCACTATTCTTTGCCTGCCAAATTCCAGCCAGGAATAATGCTCCTTTTCTAGGATTCACCACTCAAATGAGTGTATAAATGAAATTAAATGGTAGTGATATTGTTTTCTTGCATTTCAACCTGGCAACTTCCATAGGAGGGAGAAAAAATTTAGTAATGTATTTCTTATTGTTTTCATGCATTAACTTCTTTTTAATTTCATATAAGAAAAATGCATTCATAGTATAAAATGGAATGGCTAATTTGGAAGATCAGTCAGTATGTAATAGTTATACTGAGATATGCAAAACTAGCTAGATATTTTTTTTTAGTAGTTACACCCGTTAAGTAGATCAGTGGTGTAGGACAGATGCAGCATTTGACAGATCCCACTCCTGTAGAAGAAAGGAGGGTTTTTAAACTGTACATTACACATCGTCACCTTATATAAAGTTATTGCTACATCAGGTGACACAGAAGAAACTGATATTACATGACCTGATGCAAATTCAAATGGAAAATTTGGAGCATACAAATGGATTAAACACCCTTGAAAATCAGGTAGAGTACAATTCCAAAGGATTTCAGGTCATTCAGAAATGCTATTACCTCCCAGCTAAGAAATGTAGACTGTTTTGTTAGTGATCACACTGAAGCATGAAACTGGGGAGGAAGACTATTAATCGGTCAGTTAAGGTAAGAAATCAGAAATATTATTTTAAGGTGGAATGTTGTGACAAACACGTAGCAAAATGTAAAATTACCTCTCAGAAGAATCTGTGTTTATTTTCAGTCACTATTTACAGTATGGAAACGATATTATGACTGGAAAATCTCACTTGAAAAGTTCTTAGCCTAAAAACCTCACAGACCTTTTCAGAATAGGTCTACCATTTTTCATATATGCTACCAAATTCTTCTCGGAAAGCAATTTACATGTCATGTAAAATGTATACTTTTTCTAAAATAGCATTTTACAGTGTTTTAAAAGGTTTTCATTTTTCTAGATATTGCTAAACTACTTATGAACATATAATGGAGGAATGAGTCAACAGCTATGTTAAGGCTGGAGTACTTTATAACACTACTTACGCAGCAAATGTTTACTATCCAGCAAGCTCTCTATTGATTAAAAAGACAGTCTTGATTGTAGTAGATGGTTGTCTGTCAGAAGAATTAAGCTCCTCCTTTTTTTAAAATATTTTGAATACATGTCCGATTACTTAATTGAAACCACTCTCTTTGATTTCCCTTAAGAAAAGTATTGCTTGATTCTTCTCATCCCTTCAGGTATTTTTTTTAATAAAGAGATCATTATTTGATGTTTAAAATGGAATATCAGGCAAATGAAGCTGATAATAATTGAGGATTTATTACTTAGTATATCTTATATAACCATATGTCATGTGTATTAGAATTGCTTATAAGAAAAGGTATTTACCTTGGGAAATTATGAACATCTAAATTTTGAAATGTAATGCGTAGCCAAGGGATGGTAAAAAAATTCAGTAGAAAGTTATAAAATCTTTGCTGTGAAAATTTAAATACTCTGGTGATACTGTAAGAAATTCATTTAACAAGTTAATTTTGGTTGGATTCTTCCTTTACCACATTTGTAGTGCTTACCACCCTTTGTGTCATCACTAGTAGGTAACAATACTTTGCACTTTGAGGGTATGGTGCATACTTTGTTCATCTTTTTATTCCTACATATTGCCTAAATACCATAGTCCCCTGGCCAGTCTCTTTTCTGGTGTCATGGGTATGCAATAAATGTATTTTAGAATGAATGAATGAAGTAAAAAGCCAAATCAGCATATAATACTCTCTATAGGAATGATACCATAATTTTTTTATAGTGACTGTTTTTAGATCTTTAATTATCAAATTCACTCACTTGCTAAGTAATACTACTCCAAAATAATGTCACCAGAGAGCGAGTTTAATGTAGTCTAAACTCAGGCATGAAAATTATTATGGAATGTCTCAGTTAATAATTCTTAATATACTTAAAATAATTGATCATTTGATTAGCACATTTGTGTATTTCTTAGCTTGTTTAGTATGTTATTTTTAAAACATTTCTGTATTCTAAATATTAAATACATTTCTTTAAAAAGCACATAATGTACTTACCAAATGCTACAAATCAGAAATACATTTTACTTGAAATGAGTATCTATTATTCAAAATAATAGTTGAAATATATAGAGCCCTTATATTTCAAAATATTAACCTTTCACTGAATTGATTAAAAGCAGGTAATATGACTTTGAAGCATTTTGAAAACCTGGCTACTGAAAATCAATCAAATTATTTTTGTTGTTTGGTAATGTAAAACAGTTCCTCCATTTTTCAAAGCCTGTGATTATCCTGTGCACCCTGCCAATGAATAGATTTAGTAGAAACCATAAACTGTAGAGAAGAATCATTAATAAGAAAGAATCAAAAACAAAGGAAAGTAAGTGGGTTAATTACAGTAAATATGATTTAAGCATCTGTTTAGGCTATCAAGGGAATACAAAAGGGAATTTGAGAGATATTATAATCTAAACCCAAATTGACAAAACTCAAATAAGGGTAAAATTCTCTTCACAGCATGATGAGCATTTATTAAATATTATTTTTACTTAAACGTAGACTTGGAAATGGACAGTAAGCAGTACTTATGCTTTAAAAAAAAAAAGTAGTATAAATACCTTACCTAAACCCTCTTTCTATGACAGCTGCCGTACAGAATCTATGATAAAATCAAGCCGTACAGATATGACTAAGGACCAAGGTACACAAGTTTAAAAACACTTAAAAGGGTTTTCAGGGCAAAGTGAGGGATTTTCAGTATGATAATTATACATTTTTTAAGTGACATGTTGTGTAATACTTTTTTTTTTTACATTTTGCTATGCTTTTAAATATTATTGATAGTTGTAGTATTTATCATCAGATACTATAGCCTTTAAAATTTCTTCTTTGTTTTGGATTTAACATCTTCTTTGTGGTCAGTTATCTGATGGGTTCTTTTAAGTATTCCATGGATGTATGAATATTTCATGGACATTCCTTTAATTTGTTTAATCACTTTATTATATGATATAATTACTCTAGGTCCTTAATTTTAACTAGGTCTGTCTGATTTCAAAAGATAGTCTTCCTAATATGCATATCTGATTATGTTCTGCTTCCTTTTGAATTCTTTTTTTTAAATTTAATTTTATTTATTTTTATACAGCAGGTTCTTATTAGTTATCTATGTTATACATATTAGTGTATATATGTTAATCCCAATCTCCCAATTCATCCCACCACCACCACCCTCCACTTTCCCCCCCTTGGTGTCCATGCGTTTGTTCTCTACATCTGTGTCTCTATTTCTCCTTTTGAACTCTTAGTGGCCTTTCATGCCAACAGAATAAAATCTAAATTTCTCTGTATGACAGAAAAAGCCCTTCACCTCCCTTATTTCTTTCAAACTTCCACTGTGCCTCCACATCTAACATACTATCAGCTGATCCATACTGGAAAATCTTGTGGTTTCCAAACTTGGCGTGCTCCCTCACACTTTTGTAACTTGACTATGCTTTCCCCTGACCTTTAAGTCCCTTTACTAATACATCTGTCTCAATTAGTGTCACTATTCAAAACTCATTTTAGTAATAATCTCTGGTTCTCCTCCAATGTATTTGTTTATTTTATAACTGTGCTGTTCGATACAGTAGCCACTAGATACATGTAGTGATTTAAATTCAAATTAATTAAATTTACATAAAATTTGAAAATTCATTTCCTCAGTAGAGTGTCAGTCACATTTCAAGTGCTCAGTATCCACGTATAACAAGTCACTACCATACTGGACAACATAGGGAATTCCCAGGTGGCCCAGTGGTTAGGACTCTGTGCTTTTACTGCAGGGGGCACGGGTTTGATTCCTGTTCAGGGAACTAAGATGTCCCAAGCTGCACAATGCGGCCAAAATAAAAAAAAATTGGCATAGATACAAAACATTTCCATCATCACTAAAAGTTCTATGGGAGAGCACTGACTTAAAATCTCAATTGTGAAATTGTATTATATATAGTAGTCTTTTTATTTCTCTGTTTCTCAATCTGGAGATTTCTAAAAGCAAATAACCTAAACCATTGGCCTTTTAGGCCACATAGTAGGAATGCAGTGTTTTTTCATACTTCACATGCCAACATTCATAAACACTTATAAGAGGAAACCACAGTGATCTATAACCTGAGGGATAAGCAAGATTATTAAAGCACAGAAAACATCCATAGGAATAAAGACTTTAGTGGTACGCGGGCCTCACACTGCTGTGGCCTCTCCCGCTGCGGAGCACAGGCTCCAGACGCGCAGGCCCAGAGGCCATGGCTCACGGGCCCAGCCGCTCCGCGGCATGTGGGATCTTCCCGGACCGGGGCACGAACCTGTGTCCCCTGCATCGGCAGGCGGACTCTCAACCACTGCGCCACCAGGGAAGCCTGGAAAAAAGACTTTTGAGTCATGGCAGTAAAACCTTCTCAGCCTAAAACATAGTTAAAATCTGAAGAAAAAAAGACCTAAACTCTTCCATCACAACTGCTACAAAAAGCATGGGGATCTTAAGCAGAGTTTATTTTGTAGAAAACATGGATAGAGAATGATACCTCTTAGGTTTTCAGCATTTTTTGTGTTGCAGTGAGCAACAATTAGATATTGAAATAACATTGTTGATTATTTGAATCCTGTGAGACTGAACGATATGAGACATTGTTAGAAATGACTGAAAACTTCCAACATTTAATATACTATCCATGAGAAGGAACTGACCATTGTGGGCATATATAGTCCCACGTGGGCCATAGGTACAGATGGAAGAACTGGAGTGGAAAGATAAACTTATTATTACTGATTTCTCATTTTTGAACTGCAAATAAAAATTTATATTCTGTAATTTTCATTCTTTTGGAAAATACTGATGACTATTGCTTCCAATTCCAACCCAATCCATTACTCAAAAGTCATTTTTTCAGTGAAGTTTGTCCTTGCTCACATTATCTAAAAGTTCAAGTTCCACAGTCCATATCTCTTTCTCTCTTTTTCTTCTTATCACCATTTAACATGCTAAATATTGTACATATTTGCCTTGTTTGTTTGCAACCCACAATAAATTTAAGCATTTGAGTGCAGGTGTTTTTGTCAATTTTGTTGACTGGTATCACTAGCTCCTAAATGTGTCTGGCACGTAGTAACTACTCCATAAATATTTGTTAAAGGTTGAATGTTCAATACAGAGCTCATTATTTTATTCCCCTATATATGCTATCTCAAATTGTGGTACTGTAGATATTCTATAGGGTTACTGATCTTAGAAATGCTTTTTCTTAACTTCTCAAGTTCAATTAATTGCCAAGTTTGACCCATTTTCCCTTCTAAGTTCTTTGACTTTCGTATCTACTTCCATTCTCCCTTGTACTACCAGAGAGAGCCTGCTAACTGGCCTCTGTCTCAGGATGGCTTTCTTCAAATAGCACCATCCATACTGCCGTAACCATGAACTTTCTAACATGCAATGCTACTTGTGTCATTCCTTTTCTCAGAACTCTTCAGAGGGATCTCAAACACTTTGGAATAAAGTCCAAACTCCCTATCATTATGCACAAGGCCCTACTTCCTTTTCCATCCTCATCTCCTTCTACTCCTTGTTTGCAAGCACCTGCATAGAGCCTCTTGTTTTACCCCTGGCGTCTCTAGTGCAACAACCTGTCCTTGAATGTCCTCCCACCTTTCACAGAGCTAACCACAGACACTAAGTTTGGACTAAACATTCTCTAGGAACTTTTTTATAATGTAGTTACCAGTTAATGCGCTGATCTTCTCTTACAGACCATGAGTTCCTGGAGAGAACAGAGTACATCTTACCTTTATAATTAACACAGTGCTGGGATAGACTAGGAGCACAGGATTGTTGAAAAAAAGATTAAATAATTGAATATCATCCTAAGGGACTGAGAATGTATGTTCACAGGCAGATGCCATTTATATGACAAACCTCTTCGGGAAAATGGCTAATCTATTAGAATTAGAAAAATCATTTCAGATGTTGTTGTGTTCAAATAATACATAAAAAATCTGGGCACAAATGTTAAAATAGCTTTTTTAATGGTTTTTAGTGAGTTTTAGGTCTAGCAGTTTCAGCTTCACTAACATTTATATTCATGATCTTCCTAAATAACCCTGTCGATTTCCAATACTTTCCGCCTTTGGTTTAAAGGAGAACAAGACGTGCTTGTGGTGAATATTTTCAAATTTTCAAATTTTTCTGAACAATGCTTACCTTAACTGGGCATAGAAAGACTAAGCAAAGTCCATCCTCTGTTTATCTTGAGCAATTTCCAGCTACAGGTTTGTGCACAGAATTTATATTCCCAACTGGATTGAACTACTTTCACCTTTATTAAGTGGTTTTGGTGCTGAAATGGTTTTTATTCAAGCTTAAATCCTTTTGTTCTTTATACATTTAAGAGAATTACTTTTGCTTTGAACATTTTCAGGTTCCCATGATTCTTATCTCACTCTATTCTTTGAAAGCTATGAAGCATTATTTACATTTTATTTCACAGAAATTGTTTTTATAAATGTGTAGTTTTTCTTTCACTGTGTCTATCATTTTCATTTTCTATGAACTGACTTTGAAGGCAGAATACGTTGTAGTATTGTGATCATCATTTTGGAAAAAATACATTCCCCAAATTTGGTTATCAAATAACTTCCATACTGTTAGTTTTAACTCAGGAAAAAAATCAAATCAAATCAAAACAAAACAAAACAAAAACACAAAACCTTTAACAGTTACCCAGAGTTTATAGGTCTACAGCAACTATGAATAAACTGCTAAAGGCAAATTCTTTTCAGCAAAAATTCTGCTCTGCCGTATTTTTTTCCTTAAATTTTTTTTCTAAACAAATGTCATAATTATAATCTTTTAATTAATTTGATACTCCATACAGAGGATTCCTAAATGAAAGCGAGTAGCTGTTTTTGCCATGATGCCCAGAAGGATGCCTCTATTTTGCCAAAAAATTTTCTGTCACTAATGTGAAGCCTGTTGACAAACTGTTGTTTATATGTTGTCAATGTGATGCCAAGTCAATTGTTTCACTACGGGAATCCTGGCTTGGCCCCAGTGGCTGTCTAAATCTTTGTAGACACACAGATACTTCTGGGAAATAAATTAAAGGTAAAAACCTCTTTTTATTTGGCTCTTAACTGAAATTTCATGAAAATAGGAAAATAACTGGTGATCAAATAACTTTGCAAGAACTGTAATTCTAAAACTTTGACATATGGTTGGCTTTTAATTCCTCTAGCTGTTAATTAAGAGGCAAATTGTACAAGATGGTTAGGTATAGATCAACTTGCAAATTCTACCTTTTTTTTCTTGTCATTAAAAAATAGCAAAGTAGGAGCTTTATTGGTCTTATTTATCCTCTAAATCAGTGGTTGTCAACTGGGGGGAGGGCATAATTTTGCCCTCCAGGGGACATTTGGTGATGTTTGGAGACACTTTTTTTGTCACAATTAGGGAAGGAGCTATAGTATGTAGTAGATGGAGGCCAGATGGATGCTGCTAAACATTCTACAATGCACAGGACAGTCCCCTACAACAAAGAAAAATCTGGTCCAAGTGTCAATTGAGTCAAGGTTGAGAAATACTTAAATGGTGTAGGTGTGTAGAGAATAGCATTTAAAAGTTATAAAAACTCAGTAAAGGTTAGAGAAAATATATAATTATTATTGCTAGAAAGTTAAGCGGGGGCACTAAAAGAATGGGAATAACTTCCATGTTAGCAGAGAAAAAAAAAAGGCAAGGATGAGATAAACATTATTGGTTCACAAATAGAAATAAAAAGCAGGGAGAGGTATGAAGGCAAAAGCAAAAAAAAGCTGTATAAACAAAGACCAAAAATATGAGTCTGGAAATAATCTTTTATACATCACTAATAGAAATATATGTAAAGGACATGACTAAAATTACAGAATGAAAGATTAGATATATATTTTTAACATATAAGAAATACATAAAGAAAATGGCACACAAGGTTAAAAATATAAAGATAGCAAACAATGGCCCAAACAATGCCATTGTAGTGAGATCTATATTGGATAGTGCAGGTTTTTAAGGCAAAAGCGTTATTCAATTAAGAAGAAATATTACACATAAGTAAAAGTTACAGTCCACCAAGATGATTTAAAAATATGACTCTGTATACAGCTAATCAAATAACCTTAAGATATGTAACCTAATACTGATAAAATCACAAAAGGAATTGGGCAATTCCACAAGCATAATAGATTGAATATCCTTCTGTCAAAAAAGGATAGATCAATCAAATTCCAAGTCAACAGGATACAGACAGTTTAAATTATAAGATTGCTTAGATATCTGTCATTTATCTTAAATTACTTCAACATACACAGTTCAGTATAAATGGGTGTGTTCATCATGATATATACCCCAGGGGCTCAGATTAGTTGTTTTATCAGAAATGTACACTCCATCGGTTATAGAGCATTTAATCTAAAACCTACACTCCAAAAGTGGCTACTATAGTGCTGCAGCTATCTCTGACTCCCATCAACACCAGAGACTTTGCTAATTATCACAATGAATGTTAGAAATGAGTTTCCATTGATAAAAGTCTTGCTAACCAGCATTGTGGATATTAAAAACAGGTTCTCATTGATGAAATTAGTGGCATTTGACATAGATGGATTGGCTAGAATTTTGTGTACACATGAGCAGGTTATGAAAGTCCAGCCAGCACTATAACCCACCACTTAGGGAAAGCACCCTAGATTAGATACCTCAAGTACAAGATACAGTTAGCTGAATTCTGCCTTGGAATATTGTCATATTTGCTTCAGGTGAAACTTTCATGCAAGGTGTTTTCTCCAAAGATAACAGAACTGGGACTTCAAGATACTTACAGAATAATTGGTATGTAGACATGATTGATACTAATCATCTGTATTAATAAAATATTTTAGCTGGAGGCACCAAGATCTACAAAAGTGAGCCTAAGAGTCAAGTATGACAAAATTGTCTAAGGGTAGTTCACAAAAATAAGTTGGATTTATCCTGGCCCCAACAAATAGTGAGTATACATTCTTTTTAAGGCACATAAAACATTTATAAAAGGCAGTGATCACCTATTAGATCAAAAAGTAATTCTCGCCTGGAGGGGTGGGATAGGGAGGGTGGGAGGGAGGGAGACGCAAGAGGGAAGAGATATGGGAACATATGTATATGTATAACTGATTCACTTTGTTATAAAGCAGAAACTAACACACCATTGTAAAGCAATTATACCCCAATAAAGATGTTAAAAATATATATATATTTTAACACACACACACACAAAAAAAGTAATTCTCAACAGATTTCAAGGAATTAATTATTTATAGGCCAAATTTTCTTACTGAAATATAATTGCAAAATAAATCAACAAGAAAATAAACATTAAAAAAATCAGATAAAATCCTTCCCAGCGTTAGCAATAACATTAAGAAGAAAATAGCAATGAGAATGAAATAATATTTAAAACTGAATGATAAAACGTCTGCATATCAAAACTCGAAGCTTATGGGATAGTTATAAATCTATATACTTACATGTAGTAAAAGTGTAAAAATGTGGACTAGATACAGATCAAATTCATTGTGGTGGTTCTTTTTAGAGAGGGAAGAAGAGACATAGAGTTAGAGGAAAGAATATTGGGGATTCAACTTTATCTGTAAGTTATTATTTCTTAAACAAATAGAAAAAGGAAGTAAAGGAGGGATAATATATACTTTTAAAAATTGCCCTTTGTTTACTTTGAGTGGGATATTCTGTATTATCTTTTGTATTTCTCTTCATTTTAAAGTCTCCAAACAGTAAAATGTATTAAAGTATTATTTCAAGGTAGGGCCATTTTACATCAGCATTTTTCTAAAGCAGAAAATATCTCAATCAAACACTAAACACTGACTTAAAAAGTATTGCAAATTAAGGTGATATTAGATTTTATGACACAAACATGGTTCTTCCAAAATGTCAGCCTTCTGTCCCAAACTAAGGTTTATGAGGAATTTTTAGCACTATTTTTTTTTTTTAAAAAGCAATTGAGGCTTATGGCCACCTTTATTGAATTGTTGTATTAAGAAATTCATTATCATCAGACTAAATTTTCCTATATTTCTCAACTAGAAATCTACTAAAAATTCAACTTTTTACTGTTTCTCAGGTAGGATATCATTGATCCATACAGGAAATATCCAGAATAGAAATGAATATATTATATTTAACATACATTCATTCTAATAAGAAGCTTATAGAAATGACTCAGGTTACATGTTTGATTTTTTCCATGAATTTATAGTTTTGTAAATAAAATAAGATAAATCAAATTTTTGTTATGCTCTTAAACTGAAAGTTTCTTATAAAATATTTTCAAATGTTCAAATATTATCCGTAAGTTCAATATTTAGTATTTCCTTTCCAACATTCTAAAAATGTTTTAAATGTTAATGAAAAATAATACTAGCTAACATTTTTAAGTGTTTACTATATACCAGGTAGTATTCTAATCATAAACACACACATACACACACATGTATATGCACACATATACATGTACATATTTATACACTTATACATATATCCATTTAATTAAATAACTGATTACTTAAATCACCATAAGACACTTTAGTGATTTTTTGTGTGTGTGCTTAATAAACAAACACCTTCAGCCAGTATATGTAACCTTATTTCTATATGCATTCTGGGACTCTCCACAAGTATATCTTGTGCCACAGAGGTACAGGCCACTGGTTGGGAATCATTGCTCTAAAAGTTATCTGTAAAGCTCAGATGAAATTAATGTAAACTGCTGCGAGAAATAGAGCACCTTTTACTTATTTCCAACAAAGACAATTTGTTAAACAAGATGTGTCTTATGCATTATGCTCTCCTTTTAAAAATTAGGGGTTAGGATGGAACAGAAGAGTCATCAGTATTTACCAAAATAATGAACATTAAAGAAATTATTTGTATTTGGAAAAGTAAGGATTCAGTAACAAAAATAATTGCCTTGAGAAAATACGATGGCTGTAAATAACTAAACCGTACCTGTTTTGAAGTGGATATTTTTAGTATCTCATTTTTCCATTCACTTATTCATTTAGTAAAATTGTATTGAAAGCCTACCGCTTATTATCGTGGGTTATGGAATAGATCCACCTTTTACATGTTATATTTGGACTTTCTTTAATGTATAAGTTCAGATTTTATTAAATTAATATTTTAAGTTAAATATTAAGACTATTCAAAGAAATAGTACAATGTGGAGCTAGTAGAAGGCAGCATTTTATTTACCTTACCCTATGGCAGATTTGAGGAGAAATTATGTAAACCAATGAAGTGGCTAGTCCTTCTCTTGAAGAAACCAGGTTTGGTTGATTATTTCTCCCTGAAAATAGTTAATGTAAAAGGAGAAGGATAAACACAGGATCTGTTAGGTCTTCAAAGAAATCCACAGTTAATTCATAATTTGTGGTGTCAGAGACATTTTGTGGAGAGAAAGTTTACTTCAGAGGCAGTAATCCATTCACCTATGCTCCTTATGAGACTATTATAGTGCTATAAGAGCTTACTAATGATGTCTTCTAAATAAAATTGATTATTTGTAGTTACTTTATAAATATTCATTTTTTAACCTTTATTTCAAGGCCATCAATTTTCACTATCAACTGTCATTTTAATCCACTCTTTATTTTTTCCTCAAGTATTCTCTAGAATTTGATTTTAAAGTAGTTTCTACTGCTATATTTTTCTGTACACACTTATTTATCCTTTATACATATTTATTATTTTCATTCACATAATTATAATTGCTTTATGGATTTATATAACTGGCAAATAGATTTTTCATATAAATTAAGACTATAGAAATTCAATATTAGTTCTTATTTGAAAGGGAAAATTAAAGAAAGCAAATGTATAATGAGAGCATATGATTTCAAGATTTTATTGAGCATATTTATTTTTTAAATGCTTTTTAAAATAATGATGTGGCTGATTAGCTAAATTAGTAAAAATATAGCTATGATAGGTAAAAATCAAGAGTGAAATTGTATTGTATCCTCTGAATGAGCTATATTGCTACCCTTAACCACGTGTCCTTTAAGTTGCTGCTGTACTGCTCAGGCTAGGGTGGGAGCTAAGTAAGTAGTAGCAAAGGAAAATAAATGAAATTGAGTGTTCCCTATCTTTCCTTGATCCATCTTTCCCCAATCTATCCTTTTTTTATCCTTTATCTTGAAGGAGAGTTTTTGCTAGCCCAGTTTCCAGATCTTCTGTGATGCAAATTAGGAAAGTTGGATATAAAGAGTCAAATCTGTAGAAATCTGAGGAGAAAGGTGAAAGATTGGTGTGAGGGGCTAAAACAATCTCTGTAGTGGGGATGGGAGTGATGGCAGAAATGCAGTATGGGATGGAGCTGGCGGTAGAGTCCTCAAAGTACCTGCAACTCCCCAAATCTGGGGAAAGATACGGCCATCCAGGGACATGAAGATTAAATATCCCCAAACAGATTTAATTAAAAGAGATTTCCACCAAGACACATTATAATCAAACTCTCAAAATTTAAAGACAGAGAATTCTGAAAGCAGCAAGAGAAAAAGCAAAAAACTCATCACATACAAAGGAACTTTGATAAAGCCATCAGCAGAAACCTTGCAGGCCAGGAGAGAGTGGTATCATATTTTCATGCTCAAAGAAAAAACTGCCAACCTAGAATACTTAACCTAGCAAAGTCATCCTTCAGAAATGAAGGAGAGAGGAAGACTTTCCAAGACAAACCAAGGCCAAGGAAATTTACCACCATAATTCCTGCTTTACAAGAAATGCTAAAGGGAGTTCTTCCAGCTTATATGGAAAGATATTAATTGGTAACATGAAAACATTTGAAAGTATAAAATTCACTGGTAAAGGTAAATATAAAGTCAAATTCAAAATACTCTTAATACTGCCATTGTGGTGTGTAAAGCACTTTGATCTCTAGCATATAGATTAAAAAACAAGTGTTAAAAATAACTATAGCTATAACATTTTGTTAATGGATACACAACACAAAAATATGTAAATTGTGACATCAACAACCTAAAATGTGAGAGGGAGCAAGCAAATGTGTAGAACTCTTTTATGCAATTGAAGTTAAATTGTTATTAGCTTAAAATAGACTGTTATAACTATAAGATGTATTATGAAAGCCTTGTGGTAATCACAAAGCAAAAATTTATAATAGATACACAAATGATAAAGAGAAAGAAATCAAAGCATACCACAATAAAATATCATCAATTGACAAAGGAAGAAAGCAAGAGAGGAAGCCTTTTAATTTGATGTAGTCCTGCCTATTTATTTTGGCTTTTGTTGCCTGTGTTTTTGGTGTCTTACTCAAACAATCATTACCAAGCCTAATGTCTAGCTTTTCCCCATGTTTTCTTCTGGGAGTTTTATGTTTTCATGTATTACACTTAAGTCTTTAATCCACTTCAAATTAATTTTTGAGTGGTGAAAAATAGTGGTCCCATTTCATTCTTTTTGTATAAGTATATAAAGTTTTCCCAACACCATTTATTGAAGAAACTATCCTTTCCCTTTTGCACCCTTGTCAAAGATTAGTTGACAGTATGTGGGTGGGCTTATTTTCTAGTCTCTCTATTCTGTTCCCCTGGTCTATGTACTTGTCTTTATGCCAGTACCATACAGTTTTGATTACTGTAGGTTTGTGATATAATTTGAAATCCGAAAGTATGATGCCTCTAGTTTTCTTCTTCTTTTTTAAGATTTCATTGGCTATTTGGGGTCTTCTGTGATTCCATACAAATTTTAGGATTGTTTGTTCTAGTTCTATAAAAAAATCCCATTGGGGGCTTCCCTGGTGGCACAGTGGTTGAGAATCTACCTGCCGATGCAGGGGACATGGGTTCGTGCCCCGGTCTGGGAAGATCCCACACGCCACGGAGCTGCTGGGCCCATGAGCCGTGGCCACTGAGCCTGAGCGTCTGGAGCCTGTGCTCCACAATGGGAGAGGCCACAACAGTGAGAGGCCTGCGTACCACAAAAAAAAAAAAAAAAAAAAAAATCCCATTGGAATTTTGATAGGAATTGCACTGAATCTGTAAATTGTTTTAGATAGTATGGATGTTTTAACACTATCAATTCATCCAATCCAAGAACATGAGATATTTTTCTGTTTGTGTCTTTAATTTCTTTTACCAGTGACTTATACTTTTCAGTGTACTAGTTTTTCACCTCCTTAGTTAAATTTATTCTTAAGTATTTTATTGTTTTTGGTGCTATTGTAAATGTGATTTCTTTCTTAATTTCTCTTTCCGATAGTTCGTTAGTGTAAAGAAATGCAAATGATTTTTAATGTTGATTTTGTATCCTGCAACTTTACTAAATTCATTTACTAGTTCTAGCAGTTTTTCTGGTGAAATCTTTAGGTGTTCTATATATAAAATCCCTTTTTCTGTTTGTTTTTGTAACTCAACAGCAAAAAAGCAAATAATCTAATTCAAAAATGGACAAAAAAAACCTGAATAAACATTTTTCCAAAGAAGACATACAAATGGCTAATAGGTACATGAAAGGTGCTCAATATCATCAATCATCAGAGAAATGCAAATAAAACTGCAATGACATATTACCTCACATTTTTTAGGGTGACTATTATTAAAAAGACAAAAGATAACAAGTATTGTCAAGGATTTGGAGAAAAGAGAACCCTTGTGGACTGTTGGTGAGAATGTAAATTGGTGCAGCCATTATGGAAAACAATATGAAGGTTCCTCAAAAAATTAAAAATATAACTACCATATAATCCAGCAATCCCACTCCTGGATATATATACAAAGAAAATGAAATAAATATCTTTTTAGAAAATCTGTGAAATATTAGTTATCCTTAAAAAAAGTGGGAGGGCATTATGCTAAGTGAAATGAATGTGAGAAGAAAAAAAAAAATCCCTGGAAACAAGAACTAACTACTGTTTCTGGAACCAACTGGCACTGACAGGAACAAGATGTAGACTGGAAGGAGAAATCCCTTCTGCCTCTGTTATGGGTTGAATTGTGTCCCCTGCAAAATTCATACGGTGCAGTACAGCCCCCAGTATCTTAGAAAGTGACCTTATTTGGAAATAGGGTCATTGCAGATGTAATTAGTTAAGATGAGGTCATACGGGAGTAGAGTTGGCCCCTAATCCAATATCGTTGGGGTCCTTATAAAGGGGGAAATTTGGACACACAGAGAACACAGTGAAAGTAGGAGAACACCATGTGAAGGTTAATGCAGAAACCAGAGTGATTCTTGTACAAGGAAGAACTAGCAAATCAGATCTTACATATAAGATCTCATTAAACTTTATGCACGGAAAGTGACAGACACTGGTTGTGCTGTTTGATACAAAATGGCTGAACTTCATCTTCAGAAGACTAAACCTGACATCTAAACATGCCAATATAAACATCAGAACAAAAGATATTCTAACCAACCATGGGAAGCAGTCTTGTATCAGGAAGGCAATAAGGATTACACCAAGAAATTCCAAAGATTGTCAGCAAACAACCAGAAGCTAGAAGAAAGGCATGGAACAGATGGTCTTTCACAGCCCCTAGAAGGAACCAACCGTGCTGACACTTTGATCTTGGACTTCTAGCTTCCAGAACTATGAGACAGTAAATTGCTATTGTTTAAGCCAAAAACAAATGAACAAACAAAAAACCAAAGTGATCATCATCAATAACAGAATAAATAAAAAGTGTGTGCCACTTGATACAAGATGCAATTGGAAGAACACAACATCGCATATGACATTTCTGCTGAAAATGCATAACAAATCTAATCATGAAGAAGCATTGGACAATCCCAGATTGGAGGCTATTCTCCAAAATAACTGGCTTGTGACATTCAAAATTGTCAAGGTTACCAAAGAAAGACTGAAGAACTATACCAGACTAAAGGTGACTAATGAGACATGACAAATAATGCATGATTCTGAACTAGATCCTTCTGCTATAAGACAGTTGATGAAACTTCAAGGGGGGTTGAGGATTAGATGATAGTGTTTATTTCCTGACTGTATGCAGTTATGTAAAATAATGTACTTATTTATAAGAAATAAATAATATTTCAGATGTGATGGAGCATCAGGTTGACAGGTTACTCTCAAATATTTCAAGAAAAAATATTTTACTCTGTTATTTTTTGTAATTTTGAGATTGTTTCAAATTAAAATTATTTTTTAAATTGCCTAAAAACACCTACAAATTGTGAGAGAATAAGCTTTTGGGTTTGCTTGTTTTAGATCTGTTGATGGATATGAATTATGGATTAGATCCTTTTCAAACTTATTTGAAAGAGATAAAGATTGAACTTTCTTTTAAATTATTGTTTGGTGGTTTGACTGTGGTTTTAGGAGTATGACTTCATGAATTGACTGAGCCACATAGGCTCAAATTTATTAGGATTATAGGTGAAATCATATGTAAGTGACTAATGTAAATTGTAATACTACTTGCACAGTAGTAAAATTATATGTATAAGCAATTATAAATAAGTGCAAAACTGTTACTTACATACAACTTTTTATATTAATGATGTGATTAAGAAGGAATTGAAATTTAGAGTTTATTTTAGTTATATTATTAGAGAGTCAAACTTGAATCTATACAGTCACATAATAATAGAAAAACACCCACCTACAGGTATTTATGAAGTTTTGCGTATTTTGGTCCCACATATTATGTGATTATTTGTGCTTGACTTACAGAGACCTAGCAATGTCAATTACATTACTGTGTATAATAGCTGTTAATTTTGTAATTCTATCTTTGAATGTAGGAACTCAGTTTTAATCTTTAAAGTTTCTTCTGTAAAAGCTATAATCTTATTTACTAGTTTCAATTTTACTGAAGTTTTAGTGTACAGCTTTGAGATAACAGTGAAATAAAAATTGCTGTTAGTGGAAGTTACAATAAATATATCTGAGGAATATTTTAGAGCTAAGTTTTGTTTACTCTTGCTCAAAATAGGAACTATATGGAGAGATGATATTAGAAAATTGTTACATAAAGCCGTATATTTGCAAAGTTGTTCAAGTGCTGGTGGTTTACAACGGATTAATTCTTGGTCACTTTTCTTTTCAAATAAATATGTCAGATGTCACATTATTAGACAGGAAAATGAGGTAACAGCTCAGAGAGAGCTGTTATAAATACTGTTATTATTTATAGAGATAAGTAATCGGGAGGTTTTCAAAGAAACCTTTAGAAACTCTATTAGTTCAAAGCTTTATTAAAAGCAAAGTGGTTTTTACTAGGGGAGGCCAACAAATGACTATCTAAAGGCAAAATTATGTTTTCACAATGATCAATTCAATAAAGCATCAGTCCAGGCAGTCAAGCACTCAACTGAACACTTTGCAGTCAAATCTCTACAGGGCATCGACAAAGCCACACACTTTGTTTTATTTAATCCCCAATTTACAAGATACCAATTGAAATAGTTCAAGTCTAATTTTTTCCAGAAATTACTATTATAGATTAAAATTACATAGCCCCTTAGTTTAAGAGAACTATCTAAATGTTAAATTGTACCATCAGCACCACAAGCATCACTACAAATTGTGGTGGGATACACTACATGCTTATGATTCATGGCACTGTCAATACTTAATCATAAACCCCGTAGACCAATTTAATAAACTCAGTATACTTGAAAGTGAAAACCTCTACTTTGTATTTTAAGTTACATCTACCTTTGTATTATCCTTTGCCTTTAGACACGAACATCATACCCATAAGATGTGAAGAGCTTGTAAAAGATATCACTGGATGCAGTATTTTCCACACAGGTAAGTTGTTTTAACAAACCACTGCTAACTTACAACTATCAATCAGTAGACTGATATGAACCGGTGTTTAAAATCTTTATCAGATTCCTATGCATAAAAATGTCATCTCCCCTTACTAGTAATGGGAAGTTCGTAGATATTTTATTAGATTCTCCTTGACTTTCCTGCATATACTTCTAATTTCATTGCAATTTCTCTAAAGAAAAACAGAATCCTGAATACCGTATGAGATACACATACTGTGGTTTCTGTAGGTTATTGAATCTATTTTTTTCATGTGCCTAGCCTAATGTCCTACAGCAGTGTCAAAAGGGTTTAGAATTTTATTAAACTAGGTCATCATTAAATACTGGGATTTTTAAATTTGTACAGAAAAACATGGTCATAACCCAGCCTTTATAATATGATATACCAAACATTAGCTACAATTCTCTTTGGAAGGAACATGCAAATTTTCAAGTTTTATTATTCTAAAAGCAGGTAATTTCCAAAGTTTCCAAGAACATGGTTATAGTTCGAGTCTACCTTTCTCCAGTCAGCTCAAAAGGAATCTCGATTCATATGGCTTAAGTGACTTGCTTTTCCTTAACATGAATCTCGTGATCTGATTTGCATAGCCAAACCATCCTACAGGGGGATTCTTATTTAATCAGGAAAACTTCTTTTAAGAACTGCCTACTTTATAAAATACCCAGAAAGCGGATGTAAGTTTCCAATAACATTCTGACTCAGCCTTCCTTTACAGGCTCATCTGAAGCTATGCACTTACATGTAGTTTCCAACATAGCCAAACAGCTACATATTCTTTCTAAAACACCTTTTATTCTATTTGGCTGTCTTTTCACCAGAAATGCCCTCCTTCATCCTCTTCCACTAAAGCAGAACCTATACAACTTTTGATGTACACCTCATGTTACATGTTCTTACAGAAGCCCAAGATGTCCCCCAAGACCCTCAGTGATCTCCATCTCCTCTGGCACCTGTATGGCCAGTTGTCTGGCCTATTCAGTTACCAATAGAGCCTGTATGTTTAGTTATGTTAGGCCTATTCAACCAAATGGTAAGTTCATTGAAGATAAAGATCATGACTCATGACTTCTTTATATCTTTTATAGCCCTTAATTCAGAATTTTGCACACAGCAATCATGAATTTTTAAATCTAGAAGGAATCTTAAGAAAATCGCAACCATTTTAGACAGATAAGAGACCCAGATCTAAAAGGTTAAAGTAAATGCTGAAAAAGATATTTGGTGATTAATGAATGCCAGATTTACTCCTGAGTGTTGGAAAGGGTTTTATTTTTTTTTCTCTTTTTTAAAATATTCTCAAAGAACCATCTTTTTCACACTTGTGGATGCATCAAAATCAAATAGAGGGCTTGTTAAAACACTGAGGGGCCTGAAGCCCAGTGGTTTTGAGTCAGGAGGTCTGTGATGGGGCCTGAGAATCTGCCTCCCTAACAAGTTCCCAGGTGACACTGATACTAAGGCTCATGGATTACCTTTGGAATAGCATTGCTGCAAGAAAAAAATTATCATATGTAAATGTTATCTCAATTACAGTTTTTCTATTTTTGAAAAAATACATAATTTAAAACTTTTATATTAAATTATCATCTTCTAAAAAACATATCAACAGTTTCTATTCCTAACATGCTTTTAATTTGCTTCTAAGAGTTCCACTTTTATAATAATTCAGTGATATTAATTATCAAAGCAAAGAATTTTTAAACCTCTTTTTATTCATTCTAATCAAAATTAGATCTTATTGGAAGGGACAACACAACTGTCAATAGGGCAATGATCTCATCTAAATTTAGGATTCTTGTCTATATCACAGCATGGCTAATTGTAATAAGCTTCTGGAAGGCAATTTGGCAATATATAGTGAAAGCTTTAAAAATGTACATACCTCTCACTCCACATTCTAGCTCCTAGTGATTTATCCTAAGAAAAGAACAAGTCATCAAAGATGGGAATATTCTATATCTTGATGTGATGATAATTAACCAGGAATATAATTTGTCAAAACTCATCAAATCATATACCTTTGGTACCAAATAGATACTTTTATGGAAATTATACCTCAATAAAATTAATTTAAATTTTTCTTAAGAGTATCAGTAAGCAATTATTATTTTTTTAAAGCTGCAGTCATGGCATTAGCCACCTAGTCACTTACTTTAAAATAAAGTAGGGGGCTTCCCTGGTGGTGCAGTGGTTGAGAGTCCGTCTGCCGATGCAGGGGACACGGGTTCGTGCCCCGGTCCGGGAAGATCCCACATGCCACGGAGCGGCTGGGCCCGTGAGCCATGGCTGCTGAGCCTGCGCATCCGGAGCCTGTGCTCCGCAGCGGGAGAGGCCACAACAGTGAGAGGCCCACGTACCGCAAAAAAAATAAAAATAAAAAAAATAAATAAATAAAGTAGGGACACAGTTGAATGGGAAATTGAGTAAGAGGTATTTGCCATGGCCTTTGTGGTAAGTATTGTAAGTATGTGGAGAAGGCCAGGGTTTAGAGAGTGTGTGTACCCAGGAAATGAGGAGTTGTCCTGCAGCCACTTCTCTGGTTTTAAAGTGCTGGAGAGTGCACAGCCATTTTAAAGACTCACCTGTTGAAAGTTCCCTAGAGAGTTAGAGACCGTGGAGACCTTGATATGACTTTAGGAAAGGTATAGTGGTCCAAAGACACAGGTTATCAGCTTGGGTTCTAGCCATTGGCTAGGGTTCACTCTAAGGGTTTTGAGTTGAATCTCAAGTGATTTCATGGTCACACCTCCTTCAGAGAGAGTGAAGCAAATAAAGAAAAGGGCAGGGCAGTAGCTTTCCTAACCATCTTTCTGGGATCACAGACAGGCTTGCCATTTATTTCTGCATCATCTTTCTGCTTTCTCACCTAGATTGTCAACTCCTTGAAAGTACTTACTCATCCTTCTGTCCCCTGGAGCCCTGCTTTACTCCTTACTATTGAGATTGTATTTTGAAAACTTTAACTTCAGCCTAATGCAAAGATACCAATGTAGTAATTTGGGCAGATACTAACCAGCATATTTGGAAGGCATTTCTAGCAGTATTAGAAATTATCCTTTAACAAAACTTTTAAAATAGCATCTATTTTCTTCCTAAGTAACTTGCAAATTAGATTTTCTTAATTTTAAAAGTAAAAAACAATGTTTTTCTCCCTGTATCCCAGAACTGCAGATGAATGTAGTTTCTAAAACTTTTGCCGAGTCATATATTTTCATTAGCCACGGCGATCTTACAACCAAAGCTTAGCTATAGGCTCTGTTAAAGATACATGAGTCAGAATATAAAATAGCTAGAATTTATTGTTACACGGTATTGCAAAATTAAGGCTAGCTGCTTTTTTTCTTAATCTAAACACATATAGTCTGGCTGCAAAGATGCTTTGAGGTCACTCTTTCAAATAATAAGTTATATTTTAGTTAAAACTAAAATAAAAAATTGTTATTACCATATGGGTGAAACTGTCTGGGAAATGCCTGTATTCTTGGGAATCTGCTGGTGTTCTTAATGGTTATTCCAGTAGAACAAGGGCCATTCATTAGAAGAGCGTGGTGTTATGGCAGCTGTATCCAGTGCTATGATAGAAGGAAGTCTATAGGGAAAGAGCACTCTACTGCCTCTACTTTATTGGAACTTCCTATTGACTCCTATATAAAATCTCAATTCCACTCATCGCTTGCCTTTTGTTGAAAATGTAATTAACCTTAGCATTTTCTACTTTGTACCCTCTAATTCTTTTTCAGTGGTGCAGGCATTTGCAAACTGCTGTTATTTTGTATGTTAAAGTATTTTTCACCTTGTAAGAAAGCTAAGAATGTCTCTTATGGAATCCAAGTCTATGAAGTAGGTACTGTCAGAGAGATGAAGTGACTTGCCCAAAGCCACTCAGTTGATGGCCTCAGAGAGAGATTTAAATTCTGGTCTGTCTGACTCCAGAGCCCAAGTGTATTTGTCCATATGTCAGAGTTTTAGACATTTGTACCCACTTTTTAAATGTCCTTATTTATTTCTGGCCCTCCTTCCTTATACCCCTGTCAAAATCTTGGACATACTTCTTCTGAGTGAAATTGGCTTTAAATAATTCTTAATTTTTCCCTCTAGAGAGATGTGTCTACAGTAGAAAATAATTGATTATGCTATATAACTTCCATAGTTATTTGTCTTATCTCAAATCTCACCCTCTTTAGACTTTCCCTGTCTATACTACCTACTGTTGCCCAGTTACTCTCTGTAGTGATTGCTGACTTTATTTTCTTCAAAATGTTTTTCATTATCTAAATTTACATTATTTACTTGTATACATGTGTCCTGTTTCTTTCCAAGATACCTTGGAGCATAAAACTCATCTACTTATTCCACCTTTCCCCCTGGCATTTATGTACTGCACATGGAATAAGGCTCACTTGATTTTGGTTCAATTAGTAATAACTAGGTACTTAACGATGGGCTAACAATTAGCAGGGCGATGACATCATGCTCACACTTGGCTGCAGTTCTCCTAGTATGAAAGCAGTATATTTTTGTTTCTAGTCATTACTTTCCTACAGAGCTTTTCAAATGGGTTCCAGTGTAACTAAGCTGAAAATTATTACCATTAACATGCTTCCTTTCCTCTAGAAAGTTATATAAATGAGATAAAAGATTAAAAATATTATTCTCTTTTGGTTACATGAGAGCAGTTTATGTTTTAAGGTCTTCAAAACGTTTTCCTATGTGTATTCGCAAAATATCACATTTTGTTTAATTATTAATTTCAGCCATTTGCAGACATTTATTATTGGATAAAAGTGAATATTAACAAGGAAATCAAAATCAAAAACATCTTCAAGGTTTTTCTTTTCATAACCTAAAATCATTCACACAGTGCTTGTACATGACTTTTTCTCTTTTCTTCTAAATCAATCATGCATTTTTTTTCTATTAGTAAGTGAACACATAGATTGTTTAATAAATGCGATTATAACCCCACACTTAAAAGCTCAATCACTTTTAATGCCCTTTTATGGTAAACTGAGAAAAAGATTGACATTAAATATTATGAACAACTGTTTCCTAGTGAATGAGTTATATTTTATACCATGTTTAGTGATAATACTCTTTCCATGGGCAAAAAACAGAAAGCAAGAATAGAGCACAAGTAGATGAAATCATAAACTGTGATGGGAAGTTCTCCTAATTGGAAACAGTTTTGAAATAGGTATAAACCCATGGGTCATTCTTTTTCAGTGCATTTGAGCTGATAGTAACACTAAATCATACACACACATATTTGAATACGTACATTTGTAAATATATATATGCATATACTTATCCTGACCTCGTTTAAAAGTAAAGTGACTTTTAATCATATTGTTTTTTATTCATAATAATCATTCTTGGAAGCAGGTGTTAGGTATTTTCCATATTTTACCAATGAGGAAAGTGGGGCATGGGGATATTGTATGACCTACTCGAGACTGATTAATTTTGATAAGAAGTAGACATGGACCTTGAATTCTGGTTATCTGACTAGTATTTCACTACCTAAAAAGAATAGAAATTAAAGAGAAAAAAATCTACAAATCAAAATTTAACTTTTGACTTTAATTTGTCAATCTTGTAAACTTTTTGTTTTGTCAGTTTTGTTGGCACATAGTTCTTAATAGTGTTCTCTTACTGTTCTTTAATGTGTGTAGGTTCTAACTCAGTTTATTTTGCTACTATCATTAATCTTGTTAACCCATTTTAAAAAATGTAAAAGTAAGACAATCACTGTCTCAATTCAAGGTTTGGTTGCAGGTAACATGATCTGCTTTAGTTATTTAATGGAAAATACATATTTCAGGGCATCAGCTAACAGAATTACTGGGAAGGCCAATGTTGCAGGCTTAAATACTACCAAGTTAGTAATACCAAACAGTACCAGGAGACTGTTTCATGGAAATTCAATTATTGCTGCTGCCTGCATCTCAACTCTTATAGGACCAGCAGTTTTAGCCGCTGTAGAAACACTGTGCCTCCAAAACTGTGCAGGCTTCTTCAATCTTCACTCTAGCCCTATGATTCTTACTAGATAGAAGCTAGTAAGCTTGTGACAAGGTTGCTGAATGAATGAATTTATTAAAGGCTCTATCTACCATAGTGCTGCAGCATAAAATACTACCTCAGATTCGTTTTTGCTCACACATCTACACAGTGGCTGAGGTTAGCTGCTATAGTTGGGGCTCGGTTGGGTGGCTCTGCTGCATGGTATAAATCTGGCTGGAGTAGGCTCTTTGATATGGGTTGAATTCATTCTGGATCCAAATTGTATTCATTTTGCGACCCAGGCTGAAGGGAAAACACTTCTCATGGTGATGGCAGAATGCAGGAAAGCAAGCAGAAACACACAGTGTCTCTTACAACCTGCAGCCTGAATCAGCAAATTCTCATCCGGCTGTTTCTTTGCCTAATGCAAGGCACACGGCCAAGTCCAAAGTCAAGATGAAGTACATTCCACCTCTAGTGGGAGGGACTGCAGGTCACATGGCAAAGGGAGCAGGTAAAGGGAGGGATGAAGAACTGGGACTAATTCTTAAATCTATCACACCAGGAAATAACATTTTGAGATTCTGCCCATGAAAAAAGAAAGGTGTAATTGGAGAGTTATGAAAATACAGAGTTTTCAAAAGATTTTGGGCTATGACAAAGAAAAGAGGTTACTACATACATTTAATGTAATGGAAAATCAAGAACTACCATATTCCAGGGCTTCCCTGGTGGCGCAGTGGTTGGGAGTCCGCCTGCCGATGCAGGGGACACAGGTTCGTGCCCCGGTCTGGGAAGATCCCACATGCCGCGGAGTGGCTGGGCCCGTGAGCCATGGCCGCTGAGCCTGTGCGTCCAGAGCCTGTGCTCCGCAGCAGGAGAGGCCACAACACTGAGAGGCCCACGTACCGCCAAAAAAACAAAAAGAACTACCATATTCTGCATGGCTTTTATAAGCATAAATGTTAAGACATCAATGAAATATTCTGGGTCTCAATTGTAATTTCAAAAGATTTCTATATTGCATAAATAATATGTTCATGTGTAGTACACGACATCGTAGGTATGAGTATATATAAAGCAATCATACCAACTGTTGCATCTTAGTAAGACAGAAACAAGATATATATAAAATTGACAAAGAGATTTAAATTTGAAATAAATTGGGTTTCTGTTTTTTTTTTTTTTTTTATGTAGTAGACACATGGCTATGTACTGAGGATGAGGAGAGAACTCTGATTTAGTTTCTGCTGGTGCAGCCTAGGGCATACTTGAAAGAACAGAGACACAGGCTCCAAGATACAAGTTGTATAAAATGTAAGATATAGGCATTACTTATTAAGTGGAAATTACATAATATATTTATGAACTGGAGGAATTAACAGGTTACTGATTTTGTGAGACTTGACTCCTTGGCCTCAAAAGATTCTAGATTGTGCCATTGCTCCAGCTGCAGCTTGAACTCTGTTCAAAGTCCCTGGCAACCTTACCATGGTTCATGAAACATTCCATAATATTCCATAACCACTCATCTGCCAAGGCCACACAGTACTTTGCTAGGCTCTGTTAGCAATAATTGTATAGTCCTGGATAGGTGGAGTCTCCTCTTGTGTAACGATACCATCACATAGGGAAAGAAGACAAATAGCCTTTTCATTTCATGATCTTTCAAGACACTGGGAAGGGAGTGATTTCATTTAATTTCAAAGATTGGAAGTGTTAGTCCTTTGTTTTAGCAACTGCCATCTTTCCATGCCAAGGGAAAAATCAAGCTATGACTGCATAGCAATGTAGAGTATTACAGTTAAACCAAATAGAAAAAGGCCAATAAATCTGAGAGATGATAACACTAAAAAAATGTAAAAAGGTAAATATAAATAATTACCTTGTATACGATTTTTTTAACATACTGAGTTGTAAAGGCTAGTGAAAAAATTTAATTTGATTTCACCAGATATAAGAGAGCTCTATTTTCTATTACTCTAATATATTTTACTTGCAGCTATGCTTATTTTATGATTATTTTAAATCATTTTTAAAATATTTTGAGGCCTATAAAACATTTTATGTTGTTGTTAGGAACTTAGTCTATGAGCTAGATCATTTAAAAATGTTAACTGCCTCAACATTCAAGTGGTTAAAGTTCTCCCCCAGTAGCAGAAAATACCCCTAATTTTATAGCAGATAATAATGGAAGAAAAATAATGCTTTATAAGGAACTGAATCGTTAAAGGGCTGTACAGCAACATGCAGGATACCATTGCAGAGAGATAAATAATCCAATTATCAGAATCAACAAATGGTTATTCAACTTCTACTTTTTTGTTATGCTAGTTGTATTTTTTTAATACACTCTACAGTAAATGCATTACAGTTAAAATTTTAGAGAACAGTTTCCCATGTATTGCTTAAAATCATCTCAGGTACCACCAATGATACACATACCACACTCGTTCAGGTGAGCAATGGGGAGTCCCTGAAGAGTTTTCAGCAGGTAATGATACAGTAAGATTTACATTTTAACTAGGCTGCTTGACAACTAAGTGAGGGATAGGTTTTTCCTATTAATGTTTTTCAAAACCTCTTGACTTTTACTTTTTTCATAATTAATAAACTCTACTTTTTAGAGCAGTTTTAGGTTCACTGCAGAATTGAGTGGAAAGTATAGAGTTCCATATACTCCCTGTACACACACACACACACAACCTCCCTCACAATCAATATCGCCCACAAAAGTGGTACATTTATTATAATCGATGAACCTACACTGACACATTATTATCACTCAAAGTCCATAGTTTACATTAGTGTGCACTCTTGATGTTGTACCTTCCCTGGGTCTTTACAAATGCAAATTCCATGTATCTACCATTGTTGTATCATACCGAACAGTGTCACTGCCCTAAAAATCCTCTGCTCTGCCTATTCACTTCTCCCTCCTACACAAACCCTAGAAACCACTGATCTTTTTACTGTCTTTATAGTTTTATCTTTTCCACAATGTCATACAATTGGAACCATACAGGTTGGTTTCTTGCAACCTGAGTATATTATCTTCTTCCATGCCTGATTCACTTTGCTGTACAGGAGAAACTAACACAACATTGTAAAGCAACTATACTCCAATAAAACTTTTAAAAAGAGACTCTACAGCCCAAAAAAAAAAATCATTCATATCGATTACATTTGAAAATGATAGTATTTAGGTTAAATAAAATACATCATTAAAATTATAAATAAATAAATAAAATTTTCCATGGCCATCCATGGCTTGATAATTCATTTCTTTTTAGCACTGAATAAAATTCCGGTGTCTGAATGTACCACAGTTTATTTATCCATTCACCTACTGAAGGACATCTTGGTTTACTTTCAGGTTTTTGCAACTATGAATAAAACTGCTGTAAACATCATTGTGCAGGGTTTTCTCTTGACAGAAGTTCCAACTCCTTGAGAAAATACCAAAAAGTGCAATTCCTGGGTCAAATGGTAGAATATGTTGTTTTGTAAGAAACTGCCAAACTGTCTCCCAAAGGGGTTGAATCACTGCGCATCCCACCAGCAGTGAATGAGAGTTCCTGATGCTCCACAGCGTCCACAGCATTTGGTGTGGTCAGTGTTTTGAATTTTTACCATCCTAATAGGTGCGCCGTGGTATCTTACTGTTGTTTTAATTTTCAATTCCCCGGTAACATAAGATGTTGAACGTAATTTCATGTGCTTACTTATCATCTGTGTATCTTCTTTGTGGAAGTGTCTGTTCAGGTCTTTTGCCCACTTTTTAATCACGTTTTTCCTTTACTTACTGTTGAGTTTTTAGGTTTTTGGGGTTTTTTTTGCAGTATGCGGGCCTCTCACTGTTGTGGCCTCTCCCGTTGCGGAGCACAGGCTCCGGACATGCAGGCTCAGCTGCCATGGCTCACGGGCCCAGCCACTCCACGGCATGTGGGATCTTCCCGGACTGGGGCATGAACCTGCGTCCTCTGCATCAGCAGGCGGACTCTCAACCACTGCGCCACCAGGGAAGCCCTTATTATTGAGTTTTAAGAGATCTTTTTATTTTTTGACTGACAGACCTTTAGCAGATGTGTCTTTTGTAAATATTTTCTCCCAATCTGTGGCTTGTGTTTTTATTCTCTTGACAGTGTCATATACAGAGTGGAACTTTTAAATTTTAATGAAGTTAAGCTTATTATTTCCTTCATTCATCATACCTTTGGTGTTTTATCTAAAAATCATCGCTATACCCAAGGTCATTTAGATTTTCTCCTATGTTATCTTCTAGGAGTTCTATAGTTTTGCATTTTACATTTAGGTCTATGATCAATTTTGAGTTAATTTTTTGAAGAGTATAAGATCTGTGTCTAGATTCATTTTTTGCACTTAGATGTCAAATTGTGCTAGTGCTGTTTGTTGGAAAAAATATCCTTGCTCTATTATATTTCCTTTGCTCCTTTGTCAGGGATCAGTTGCCTACATTTAGGTGGGCCTGTTTCTGGCCTCTCTATTCTGTTCCATTGATCAATCTGTCTATTCTTTCACCATTACCACACTGTCATTAGAATCAGTTTGTAGATACTCACAAAATACTCATGGGAATTTGATTTGAATTATGTTGGATCTATAGATTAAGTGCAGAAGAACTGAGATCTTGACAATATTTAGCCTTTCTATCCATAAATTTGCCCTATGATCTCACTTCTCTGATGGATCAAAGAATGTTGTTGATTTCTCAGTTTGTTTAGCTTTTTACTTGTTGTTAGGATGGAATGATGACTTCTAAGCTCCTTACTTTTGGATGAGAAACCAGAAGCCCTGACTTTAGTAGTACTTTAAAAGCCTCAAGTGTTTAATGCTAAACAGAAAATGAGGAGTTCAAAATGGCAAAATATTATTTTATAAATTTTGTCAAACATATTTTTCCAGTAACAAAGTAAAGATGAGCAGACCAAAGTGTAATGGAAAACTATAGGGTGTTATTATAGGACCTGTAGGAATTATAGATAATCCATCTTCGCTGTGAATTTTGTAATTTAATCAATCCCAGCAACTGTAGTAATAGGTGGGTAGACTTTAAATAATAATCTGATTACTTGAAAATAATTCCAGGTAAATTGAAATAAGTTTTATCTTGAAAACATTATATCAATGAAAAGGAAAGCAGAAACAAAAACCTCTCTGAAAGAAGCTGTTTAGGGAAAAGTGCCTCAATTTTCCTTTTATTTTTTATTGTTTTTGATCTCTCCAAACAGAATACCATCCTGAATCCTCTTCAGGCCTAAATTAAAAGGAAATTAATACTCAAGGTTCATGAATGCACCTTTTTTGTTAGGCATTTGCATGAAACATACTTCAACATGATATTGTAAGCTTGGACATTCCTAGGGACAATACTTTTTAGGTTCATAGACTTTAACTGATATATTATCTATCACAGAAAGAATTTCTAGAAGAATTTGCATCCAATTAATATGGTAACTTTGTCCTAGATATGTCTTTAAAGGTTACTTATTCTACTGTTTTAGCCATCAGGTAAAATAATTGAGACAGATATAAGTAAAATAAGATCTCTAGAATATTCAAATATTCTCCAGCCTTCTCTGGTACCACAGTTCAGATCTTAACAATCCTTGCCATTAAGAAAGTTTACCAAATGCCTAAACTAAATCATTCCTATGACATGAATACAATTCTTCTGATTAAGTCCATGGACAGAGGGCTGCTTTCCTTGGAGGCAATGTTAGAATCTGACAACTGAAGAGAATTTTAATGTTCTTATTATTTTTAAGTTCACTTATTAGTTTGCTCAGGCAAAAACTTTGAGGAGTCTAACTATCTTTGGCTCAAATATTGGCTCTCCCACTTTCCTGCTAATGTAGCCATGAACAGGTGATCTAATATTTCAGGACCTCAACCTCCTCACCTATAAAATGGGCATAATAATTCCAAATTTAGCAAATTGTTGTAAGGGTGCAAGACAAAATATGTGTGAACTGCTGAGAGGGTGAGAGCATGTAGTAAGCACTCCTAAATGCAGTTGCTTCTGTCATTGCGATTATTCATATTATTTGATTAATTCATTCACCAATTAAAAGTTGGCAAGCATTTATTAAGAACCTTCAGTATTATAGTCTGTTGACTGCTTATTATTGCCTTGTGCTCCTGAATTAGGTTAAATTAATATAATCTATTATTTTTATCAAAAAATTTTCCTGATCCTGTAACAATATCCACTGTACCCTTACCCCCCAACCCCACACACATGACTAAATTCAGGAATATGCTAATTTATGTTCACAAATTTATTTTCTTTTGTGGCCCTCTTGTAGGTGCCTAATTCAAACCAGGGACTTCTTTCTCAACATAAACACTGTATTTCTTTCCCTTCTTTTATACTAAATATATTATAACAGTTTAACTTGGTGGGAGAAGTGCATGCATTGGACTCTGGCTGACCTTGGTTTCCAGTTTTAGCATTACCACTTATTCACCCAGAAACTTGGATTATCATGCATTATTCCTAAGACTTAGTTTCCTCAACTTTTCCAGACTTAATACCAATTTCAGTGAATGGTTGTGAGACTTAAGAAAAGGTTACTAGTTAGCATCTGATGCTGAGTTGGCTCTCAGTAGATGGTGGTTATTATTATTCAATGAAATAACTTAAAGTCAAGCACAAATTTTAATCTGAAAGTGTCATTTCTTCTATATTTAAAAGTTTTCATTAGTCTTAATTCTACAGTTCTCATAATTTTTAAAACCCCTTCTGTTAAAGAAACTGCCTGTTAGAAGAGCAGCATACTACAAATCTTATTATTCTTTGTCAGGTGAGGACCTCATGAAAACCAGTTGAGGAAAATTTTAAATGGAAATCAGGTGTTAAAAGTTTAATTAGAAAAATTCATCCCTTATACATGGGCTAATGTAGAGAATGGCAAGCTGCTTAATTGTTGATTCTAGGGCTATTTTAACATTGTCAACATTCTATTTAGTAATCTTGGGGGAAATAGCATCAAAAGCAGACAAAGAAAAATGTTTCACTTTCCTGCAGCTGATTCCCATGATTGCCTGACGCTTAGTTACATTTGGGCATCTGTCTCAGGAACTCCCATTGTCTGGAACCATTGCAAACTGAAGCGTGCATTGGGGTATAGACACGAGGACAGAATTTACACTTGGATATGCCATCTGACAGCAGCAGGAGAAGCTAGACAAGCCTGGGCTACTTCATACAGTTCATTTAATGAACTGTTACTTTATTATTTTGTAAGGTTTCTGTAATGCACATTTATGATATAAAAAGTGCCTTGCATACTGCTTCATCGGAAGGGGACCTCATTTAGATTAACCTGTGACTTCAACAGCAGGTGGTAGAATGAACCAACTGCTTCAATTACTGCTTTTGCGCATGACTTTCATGTGTTGCTAAGATTATCAGAGGAACCTGATTACATCCCCTTAGACACTATTGTTGGCACGATGATTAAGCTGTTATTTTTGTTGTTGTTGTTAAGACTGGGAACCTAAAAACCTTTTTGGCATGAGGCAAAAGCACTGTGTATAGAGATCAGTAAGATAGTGTGTATCATTGCCCTGTAGCTTATCTCCACATACACAGCTCCCTGGTGGATCCCTATGATAAACATTATTGGAACAATTAGCTGCTGCTGACACAGAATCCAGACACAATAGCCATGGCCAGCAGCACAGAGCCAAAAATTATGGAGCCAAAAACCATAAAAAGCAACACCAAGCTAGTCTCCCTATTCAACTGCTGTCATAAAACCCTCCCAGTGCTATGTTTGCATAGCTGGCTTCACCGATATGGCACTGTTAACACAAAAGAAGAAGCTGCAGCACTTGTCTTTGTTTAGCTGAAATTACAAGTCATTGAATTAGTATGTCATCTTTATTGTGCTGTCATGCAGAGGAGGTGAGGAAGGCTCCGTAATGGATGGGAGAGTTTGATGGCCTGAAAGACAGGCTCACAGATGGTTGTCGATATAAAACAGTTTTTCCCCCCTTTAAAAAAAAAAAAAAAGGAAGAAAGGAAGGGGGGAAAGCAAAAAGCCTGCTTGGAATAGATCTTTAGAGATTTGTGTGTAATACCAAGCGATATTCATACCAGTCTCATATGTAAGAACTTTGGTGGCCTAGAGTACCTGACAAAGGCAGAGAGAATGCACATATTCTGGGGGATGCATTTGCAGTTTAAATGGAAGTGATGCAGCATTTTAGCTTCTTAGAAAGCTGGTGGTGGTTGTTGTTCTGGGGAAGCTTTCTTATAATATTTTTAAACAACTGTGAATGGTTAGGTAATACGAATGAAAAGGGTTAGCATTATAAGACATTTAAATATAAAAGTGAGAATTTTGACCATTCATTAAAAGAAAGGTCAAATTTTGCACTTGTGTGATGAAATATATTATGATAGGGATATTAGACCATCAAATAATGAAAGAGACTTTGGGCTCAACTTGGCTTAAAATATTTTTAGTTTAGTAATTTTTTGCTTTTCCGGCTTTTCCTCTTTAGTTTTAGTTTTATTTACAACACATCATTAGACACTTGTATTAGATATATCTATTTTTAAATGAAATAACAAACTAATTATCACTTTTAAAAGAAAAATGGTCTGTTCCCTTTGACACAATTGTTAAAAGTCTAAAAGGCATTGTTCTGAATATAATTCTTTGACAGAGAAAACACTCTTTTAACCACTGTTTCATTCAGGTGGGACTCTAACCCGCCAAACATTCAGGGCAGTGTTTTAATTAAGGAGCAATCTAGTTACACCTAAGAGTGTGTAGCATTTTTAATGTGTTGGTAATTATTTTGGGTCAAGTTTGTCTTTTATTTTTTCTGTTGTGGACAAGTAAAACAGGAGAAAATTAAAGATCTGAATTTCTGTGGTGAAACTGAGACAGATATGTGGCCATATATAAAAACTTCTAATGGGAAAAATATAAATGTGAATATATATTTTAAAACTACACTGAATCACATGTAAGAAAATTATAAGGGCTGAAAATCAAGGATTGTATAATGGCAGATATTAGCTCTGTTCATGAACATGCATATTTCTCTTGAAATGTGAAAAAAAACTTTCTGAATATCTCTAAAATAGCACTTGCGTCTTCCAAAAGAGTTGTATAAAGTAGAAATGAGGAATTAAATGCTTAGCCGGAACCCGAAATTTATCTATTCAGCAACATTATTACTTTTATTGAATTCAATTTAATGTTTGTTTTATCTTTATTTGAAGATTGTGATGCTGACATTTCTACTTGGTTATGAAAAGCGGCCTTTTTGGAAAATATTGTTTGTGTGTGTGTATGTTTTGGGTGAGATGGAGGTATGGTGAAAGATTATGAACTTTAAAATTAACCCGATCTGGATTTGTATTGTGGTTTTGCCACTTGTTATCTGTATTACCTTGAAATGGGTTATATAACCTCTTGGCATCTTACTCTCTTGTTTGTAAATATGAGTGAGGACAAATGGGCAACGAGTGGGGATGAGAGCAGCAGGCATCAGGGATTTGGGAAGCAGGTGACCAGGCCACAGCTTGGAAGTGAATTTTCATGGCTGCAAGGTTACAAACTGCAGATGCCACGTCCTAGCGTCAAAGCGTTACCAGTGTATGGGCTAGAACCAGCAGGGCCTGATCCTGGAAAAGGAGGAGCCTAACGTGGAGGTTTGGGCCCAGAAAAATACAAGGTCAGAACAGAATTGACAGAATGACAGTTTGATGGGGTGTCTGTCAGATCTAAAGAGAGAAAGTTCCTAAATCTGTTCAACTAGGGCTAGTTTCAGTGCCCCTAGACTAGGTCGAGCATCAGGAAATTACAGTTCTTGGTAGAGGTGACTTTTGTGGGCACAAAACTAAGCAAATCGTTACAATTTACTATTTAATATGACTGAATCAGCTAAGTAAAGATATTGCAAGGTTGAAAGAAGGGAGAAAGAGCATAAATATGAACAACCAAAGAACTAAGATTTCTTCTCTATGGAGGAAAAAGTTTTAAAAAAAGGAGGAAGTTAGGACAACCAGGGATGAGGTGCTTACTCTTTTATTGCTGGAATCACCTTTTTCATTACCCCAATAGGCAGGGTCTTCCGTGGCAACCACTAAAATGCTCTAGCTCTCCACACTTCAGGTCCTCTATACCAAGTACTGTATTCGTTCAGACACAGTAGCTAGAATAGCCAGCTCCCTGTGTGGTGTGAGGGAGTTCAGGGTTTCCTGTTGTCCCCGCCATTGCTCAAACATCTCCATCTGTTCCATAATCTCTCAGATTCTTCAGTGAAGTGGGTAAAGACTTTTAATCAATAATTAGGCATACACAAAACCTAAGCAATAATAAGTATGGTCTCAGAGAGAATCATTCCTTTTTCAGTTCACGGTCTACAAATCTAGTGAGGTATATGAAAGTCGTGGTAAATCAGAAGATGCCAATGTACATGATAATAAGTAATAACATCTCATTTAATCTGTGCAAAAGAGTGAATGAGGATTAGAAGTTAGTTACATGTTGACTTGAATTTACATAAAGATGTGAACAACAGAAGTGGACCATTACCTGTGAATTGGTGTTGAGAGAAGAATGGGCATGTTAAAGGGAAAGGGCACCTGAGGTAAGTGAAGTGAGAAAAAGGAAAGAAGCAGAGAGGAAGCCCAGGAGAGCTAAGATGAATTTGTTTTCAGCTTTAACAATAGTAGAAAGAGCAAATTACCTGGTGTTTATAGTTGTACAAAGCATTTTATTATGTACCTTTTTCTCTCTTCTTTGATTTCATCCTTCCCATAAATTTTTAATTCACTTCCTGGATAAGAATGAGGATAAAGCCAATGAACAAGAGAACATACCTAGTCATTATATTCAAAGGGGAATATTTTTAAAATGTCACACATACACATATTTGTATTCTGCTGTTCTAGATTTATTCTAGACTAGTGTTCCAATGTTTAGGTCACAGAGTCATGTATTCAGCAATATAAGCTAATTTCAGCTAAAATATTTTTTTTTTCCCTTGCAGCCTGCAACTTGTCCTTTTTGAATAAATGTCACTTACTGTGTTTAAACTGCCTTTTGGTTCACTGTTCTTCCCCCTTTTTTTTCTGGGCTCTGTATTTTGCTTAGGCTGTGTGATTAAATGAGAACTGGATGATAATTTGAAATGATAACAGTGTTATAACCTTGTCAAAATCAACTGGAATATGTTTAGCAATTATTTTAATAAGCAATGCCACCTAAGTAATTTCGTCATTTCTTATTGTTATTTTTATTCACCAAATGTGTAAACAGTAACTGAATGCATCCTACTCCATCATAAAATTGAATTCCATTTTTCCCTCTTCCCTTGTGCATATGTTCCTATCATTCTACTTTTTTTTCTTTTTTTTTATCTCTATATTTTCTCTCTCTGGATACTATTGCATCCTGTGGTTTCACTCCTGTGCAGATAAATGCTTGCAAATCTAGCCCAGAGGATTCTGTCTCCAGTCTCACTTTTATTATTGAGGATTAGATTAATAGTCACATAAATCTCAGATTTTCTCTAAATCAGAAGTCAATAATTTACTTCTCAATCACTCCATGTCAGGTGTGACACCATAATTTTCCTACAATCTAATACACTTGAGTGGAAGGCTACTGAAAACTTACCTTTTAATTGAGAAATTTACCAGCTTTGTCACTTTATCTACTCAGTTTCTTTGCTAATGTCTCAGACTCAATATATCCAAAACACCTTCTCCATCTCCCCACAAACCAGCAACTTCTTTTACTTCAAGCTAAGGGCCTTCAGAGTCCCTATTTACTCTTCATTCTTCAATCATTTGCCACATTCAATAGAATCTAGCTCTACAATATCTGTAATTTCTCTCCACTGTTTTGTCTCACATTATTAATCTCCTGAATCGGGGCTTCTGACTTCTTGCCTCCACACCAAAGATTAGCTTTCTGAGAAGTCTCTTCACCTTCAATTTCTCATCCTTCACTCCTTTAAAATACTTTTTCTATACCTCATATCTCTGTGCTTCCCAAAGGTTTCAAAGGCTCCTTTTCCCTAACAAATTTGAGGTATCCTCTTAAGCATGCACTGATGGTCTTCTACGTCATGGCCAGTTTTATCTCCTGAAAATTCCTTGAACAGAGCCTATGTTTACACAAGCCTAGCCACTTTTCACAAAATCACCTTCAACCAGTAAAATCCTTTTCAAATGGCATCTCCTCTTCTGATTCTTCCAGCCCGATATCTTCTTTTCTTCTGTGAACTTTACCCCCTTGCATTTTCTAAGTGTTCAGTGATCCTCATCATCCTTGGAGATTATCTTATCCTTTGTTTTTCCACTGTCTTTGCCGCCACTCAATTTTAAGCTCCTTCCTGGCCAGATCTGGTCTAATTATCTTTACATTTCCAAAATGTATCATTGCAGTTTCTAAACCCAGTACTCAATAACAATTATTATTTTTGAAGGAAAGCAACTACTCAAAGTTTCTATCTCTTTGCTGTTTGTCTTAGCAGATGCTTCCCCAATACAATACAGAATTATAATGAATTGAGTTCCAAGGTTCTCAGTCAGCTGAATTAAACTGTGGATTGCATAACTTTTCAAGGCGGTGAAATGGAGAAATTATTGTAATCCACCTTGATTACTGGGACATGCATTCTGTGTGTGATTTTTTTTTTTTTTTTTTTTGCGGTACGCGGGCCTTTCACTGTTGTGGCCTCTCCGGTTGCGGAGCACAGGCTCCGGACGCGCAGGCTCAGCGGCCATGGCTCACGAGCCCAGCCTTTCCGCGGCATGTGGGATCTTCCCGGACCGGGGCACGAACCCGCGTCCCCTGCATCAGCAGGCAGACTCTCAACCACTGCGCCACCAGGGAAGCCCCTGTGTGTTATTCTTCACATTCTCATTTTGAGACCTGAGGTTGTCTTTGTGAGGATAGTGTAAAATGATAGTGCACATAGACTTCCCAATTTGCAGGTAAGTTTTCAATAGCTATGCACTCTAATATAATGCTTAAATTGTAAAGATCATCTCACATTTCTCATTGAGAGGAATTGGAAAAATAGTTAATGGCTTTGGACATTGAGAAAATCTGAGTTTTATATGACTGTTCTTTAATTGAGGGCAAAGGACACAAGGAGTAACTCTCCATGTGGAAGTGGTGCTCAAAAGTACCTTTAATTATCAGGCTGTGGTCTAATCTCCCAGACTGGCTGAAGTGGAGGGAGGAGCAAGGGTATTTACAGCACCGCAAAGGCCTTATTCACCCCTGGACTTGACGCTCAGCTAAACTTGGAAATGCAATTGGTTTATTTTGTATAAATAAGCAAGAATGCTGGAAGAAACTAAATATCTTCATAAAACAAAACATTATGATACCAGAAACCCTTAGGAATAGCACTAATGCTTTTAAATGAAGGTTTTATTTGTCTCCAAGCTGCAAAAAGGAGTCACTAATGAGATGTCATTTAAATTCTAACACCTGTTTAATGGCAGTTTTTCTCTATCCCCAAAGAGTAACTGTTTATGAATGTTTGCAGTTTTCCAAGTGTATCTACAAGAATTGTTTTTTCATAAACAATGTGATGCCTTTCTTCCTCATATGCTACAGTTGCATTACAACGTATGATAAAAATTGTTGGTTGTGGCATTTTTGTATTAGATAGGTTTCAAAGATAGTGTTATTTCATACACTGAAACTTAAAATTTTATAATTCACATAGTAAATAGTTTACCAAGAAACTTCATGTTTTACAGCTCTATGAGTATATATTGGTATAAGAAAAAAATTCTGGTTGTACTTTTTAACTTAAATTTAAATAACGTGAAAAGACATTGCCGAAAAATGTTTGCTCCTATATTCCCTGTTATGAAAAGAAAATATATTTATAAATGAACATACATACACATAGATATTTAAGAGCTGCAAAAAAGAAATGCTTGTTGACTTCTTTCCTCAGACGATAAATAACTGAAAAAGTCAGAAATGAGACTGTAGCATTTCTTTTGTGATTTTATTCTTCTTGTGTAAACAATTTCTTATTCATGAAAGGAGTCCACAGCAACTACATTGCCATTTTTCTTTATGATTTCTCCATGAACTGATAGTGATGAGTAACAGATACTATATAGATTCATATATGAAAAAATTATTTACTATTGGAAATATTTTTCTTTAGGATTTGTCCCCCTTGGATTTTATAGCATTTTATGTAGGTTACTTTTATGTTTAACATCCTTTAATAAAACTACTTGTACCTCAGTTAAATAAATGACATATAAGTTTATTTTAAATAAATTACCTCTATCTTGAGAAATTTAAATATAATTAATTTCTTTGGAGTAGCAGAGACGTTAGGCCATGGATTTTTACCAAAATGATTATATGAACTAAGAAAATGCTGGCTTCTAGGGAAGCTGTTAGGATCTCCTCTTTTAAAGTATATATATCTTTGAACTAATATGAGCTAGCATTTTGCTCTCTTAGCATGCTACATGTGTGACAAAGCAATCCTTGTTTGTGTCAGGAAAGCAGGAACTCATCTTGACAAAAGGTGAGACCAGGGCCTGTGGACTAAAGCGTCCTAAGAACTCTTTGGGATTTAAGCTGAATGCACTAGGCTTACTGTAAAAGAGAATGGTTGAGCCATAAATGCTCAAAATGTGGACTTGAATAATTCTATAAAACCTAAATGTTCTTCACATTAAAGGAGGAAAGAAGGAAATTGTTGCAGATATGATTGGATTTCCCATTATGTTGAGAACAGTTCTAAATTTCTTCCTCATGATCATTAGTCCTTAGATTTCTTAGTACCAAATCATTTCTTTTTCTCCCCTCTCATGATTCCCCCTCCATGAGATTCTTGCCAGTTTAAGGTGCTCTTTTGAGTGAACAGAAGGACTGAATGTTTTTCAGTTTTTAAAATGCTTTCTCTCTCTCTCTCTCTCTCCACACACACACACACACACACACACACACACACACACACACACACACACAAGACACTGAAGAACTGAAGAGTATCCATTTGCTCCTGGTTTATAAAATTTTTATTTTTTAGGAGGGACCTCAGTGCTTAATCGGTGTTTTCTCTAATTATCCACTGGATTTATTCACAATCAGTTGACATATACCTTGCACTAAGCCAAGGGAAATAAGCATATTCTTTTCTCTGTACCGTTCCTTCCCGACTTATGAAAGCCGAATATCCATTCTGTATGGAGAGATGAATCAGCAATCCATATAATATCTATTCATCATACATATTTCACAAGGTGACATATTGTGGTGACTGCAAAGTTCTTACAAAAATAATATGGAAATCCGGAACTTGATCTGAAGTGTCAGAGAGCCTCTTACTATTATTTACCTTATCAGCTTTTGCTTTCTGAAATCAATGGAAGGGCATCAAGTTCAGCTAATCCATATTTCTGAGTATGAAATTGAATTTATAGTCTGTAGTATGTTGACTACCGCTTGCATTTAAGGCATAATTGATTTTTATTGAAAAGCCAGCAGGCACATCAAAAATTTCCACAAACCACAAGGATGTTAAATTTTACCCTGTTTAGATAATAGTGTGGCTTTATTTATCCTTTAAAATGAAGCTTTTATATTTATATCAGCACATGCTATGGAAGTGTGACTGATACCTTATGAAACCATCAATCCATGGTTCTGTAGAACTGTACTGCACAGAAATAAGGAACTTTAGATTTCTAAGGTAAATGTCTATGGTTGGCTTGTTTTAAGGATAAATGGATAAATGGAATAATAAATCTCGCACCATATCATGTCATGTGGCAAAGTTTTTGGTTTTTTTTCCATTTAAACAACTGCTTACACCATTATTTCTTTTCCCTCAGATTCCTTCTGCATCTCATTTTTCCTTCTGTTTTATAAATTATATTTTTGTATCTGGATTAATTGTTTATGCATGTGAAATGTAATTCCTAAGGACTAAATCTATTCTTTCTATTTTTTTATGTTGATAGTCAACCTTAGCATTCATGATACTCCATTAAGTGAATTTCACTCAAATGTCCCCAACTGATGTGCTAAGTCCATGATTAGAAGACTCTTGTGTGCTCCTGCCGCAGAATTCGTAAACTCAATGTCAAATGCATGGTGGATTTAAAAAAAAAAATCAAGCTTTGCCTCACCTTAGCAAAACAAAACAAAACAAAATAAAAGCAAAAAAAAATGCAGGTACCATCATTTGTTTTAGCCCTCCTTCTTCTGTAATCCTATAGAAGTAGTTCTTACTGGGAAACAATATCACTGTAAAGAGAATTTGGGGAATTTGTGAGGGTGTATTAGGTTTTTACAAATATTAGGTGGAGTGGCACAGGGACCACCACTGACTTGGTGAACCAAGGAATGCTAGACATTTGCAACTTGCAGGAGTTTTCAGCACATTGAAATATTGTTCCATGCCTGAAGGACTTTTGATTATCTTATCAGATATTCATGTAGATGAAAAACCTGTGTATTATTATCTACAATTAAAACCTACTTCTATTTTACGTGTAATTTTAAAAGATGGTTCACATTTTCATGTACACTGAATTTTTCAAAATTCAAACTATTATGTAAATTTAGAGAAAATTGTTGTCTTGAACTTTACCAATTGCTGGTCACTGGCAGCAACTACCTTCATGGTGTTTGCTGCATCAATACAACAATCTCGTGTAGGTTTGCCTTGGTAGCTGACGTGTTTACAAATTTGCAAGGTTCTCTTAGTTATCAGACTTGGCTTCTTTGTGTCTTCATTATGTAGCAATGCTCAGGTATTTACATTTCAAAATACTTGCTATTTTATTATGAAGAACTTTCTTTTTATTTCTCTTTTATAGTCGGGGCATTGTACTGATTTTTTAAATGATGTGCTTAGAATGGTTATAAGATCTACAAATTTTATGTCACTATAGTAAATGGGTTATAAAATATTTGTTATAAAAAGGCACTAAGTCTGATAAGGTTGAGAACAATTGCCTTTTGGCATCAAGGCATGAATGCATTAGTTAGAAAATTTTTTCAATGATAAATCTAGAGATTATTTTAATAGAACACTTATTCCCAATGAGGAGAGTAGTATCTCAGGGATTTTAAATATGTGGTGATAAGCCCTTAGTGCCTACCTTCTTATGTGTATGGATGAAGAGTGTTCAAAACAATTTGTCATGTGCACAGAAATACAAAAGATGAAACCTAAAGAGATTATACATTAGTCTCTTAAGAGTAAAACTGACAGAGAGAAGCAGTATACCTTTCACAGAGGCAGATATTTTCAAAGCAATGTGTGACAGGTACAGGGACAAATCCCGTTAATAAGTAAGAGGATTTGTGCTTGGCTCTGTCACATGCAACTTTGAAAACCTACCCTCAAACTGTCTATAAATTTTCATGCCCATCTTTTTCACCTTGCTTTTTCCAGAACGTCTGATTTTCTTGTACACCATTTTCCCCTGCTTTATCTCGTGGCATCCTTTAATAATTTTTAGAGGTAGTATGTGTACTATGATTTTGTGCCTATTTTATTGTTAACAAAATAATATTTGCTGATTTTTCACTGTCCCTTTCACTGCTTTGTTATAGGACATTTTTATACCCCTTATGACTTCTAAATATAAAAAAATCTGCCTCATGGAAATTAAGGAGGAAAGTAGCATTTATCACATTGGTTAGTTTTCTCTTTTAATATGTAGTTTTTTTTTTAAAAAAAAACATTAAAAATGTAATGCTATGATATGTGAATGATACATTATCTGGAAAGAAAAAGAGTTGTTCATTTCTTTTAGTTATGAATTTTTTAAAATCAATGATTAAACCTAGAGATATTTAACTTTTTTGCAAAATAGAATCAAAACCAACTTCAATCCCAATGACTGATGGGCTACCTCTGCTTCTGAACATTGACATTGGTGCCTTATCTCATGTGAATATGCTGATGGAAGTAGAGAAACAGAAGTGTTTGGTAGAACATCTTTTGGTCTATAACTTGGTGCTAGTGATGCAACACTCTTTTTCATTCTGTCAAAGATGATTTTCTTTCTGGCAGTTTATATTTGGTAACTTGCTGTTGAAATAAAATAATTCTATGGTACTTTTCTTCTGCGAAATATTTAATAATAAATAAAAATCTGGAGATTTTGCTGGTAGGAATCAAGTACTTCAAAGTTCAGTATTATTTTAAGATGATGAGTTTCTGAAAAACAGTTGTTCATGAAAGGTGTTTTAAAGTGGGCAGTTCCGAACACATCATTGCTCTATGGAATTTCTGGTTTTCTGCCTCAAGAATATTATCGATACCTAGAACCTATTGAACTGGAAGTGTTTTCTAGAGGATTAGCAATATACATAGGACACCACTTTCCTTGATCATCTTTAAGTACAGACCTAGGTCGTCCTTCCATAGCATCCAACAGCTGGATGAAAAGTAGAAAACTAAGCTAATCTGCCAGATGGTTTGTCTACATTAAATCCAGCATCTGGATATTTTTTAAACATTTAGATGATTGGCTGAGTTTTTCACATTACATCTGCATATTTTTGGCACTTCATTGCTGTGTGTGTGTATGTGTGTGTGTACACGCTCAGGCGAGCATGTGTGCAGAGAAACATGCTGCCACTCAGAACAAGCCAGAAAATAGAGCAATGGGTTTTGAACTTCACACATCTTTATTTATCATCTTGAACTATAATCAAAATGAAACATAAGAGTGTATAGCAATTGTTCTATTGGTGGCATATTATGGTTCTATGAAAATTTGAAAGTATGGTATCTTACCAACATATACATTCCCATTGCTTTTTATAGGTTTTATTTGCAACAGACCAATTCTGAAAGATGTTAGGGTCTGGCCATCACTCTGTCATTACATGTTGGTGTGACTGTGAACTATATGATTAACGCTACAAATATTTACTGTGAACCTGCTTTGGGAAACAGGATTCTGGGATGAACCAAATGCAGACACCCCTGCCCTTAAGGAAGATATCAAACAAACCCTTAAGTACATGATGAAGACTAATAAATTGGAGTACACATTTGTTGTGCTTTAGGAACATAAGTGAACGTAAAACTCCAACTAAGAGAGTCCTAGAAGTCCTTATGGAGAAAACACCATTGAGAGGGCCTCAAAGGATGGGCAGGACTTGGTACGTGGAGATGAGCAGAATCCCCAGGGTGAGAAAGCACTGAATGTCTTTGGGAAGCAGCTCTACACTTTGGCCAGCATGTTAGGAGCATTTCTATGACACGAATTGCATGCTCAGTTCACTCAGATAATAGCAGGCCGTGCTAAGGAGTATGAATTTTAAGCTACGTCAATAAGGTAATTTTGAGATATTTGACTATGACATAAAATGACGGATGCTGGGCAATGAGAAGCAACCTGGGCAGGAGTTAGAGGAAGATAGATTGGCATGGGGAAACATAGCTTCAAGGAAGCTGACAAAGAAAGTAAAATATGTTATGTTTCATGAATTTGCAAGACATCCTTTCTATGTCTAAGTTTACTCATCAATAAGATCAATGGACTGGACTAGATTTATTTTATAGTCCTGCTCCAGCTTTTATTTTCTGAATCAATATTTTCTAAATTGTGTTCTATTGAATGCTATTTCTGCTAGATAATAACATGTGCTATGTTAATTAAAAGAAGAAGAGTTCTGTGATCAAACAATATTAGGAAACACTGAGTAAAACAATAATAGTTTGTTTTTGAGAGGACTTCTCAGAGCTTTATGCTGATAAAGTTCATGAATGGTTTTTATACATTTCCAAGGTGGAAAGTATATGTATACTGCTTTCCAAGATTATGTGACCATAGACCCTTCTAGCAGACATCTTTTGGTGTCAGGGTTTTAGGAAATATATGTATTTTATTGCTTGTCCCACTATACATAATAGATTCTCTACTGAAATTGGAATAGGCTTTGGTTATCTGTTTTAGGTGATCCATGCAATGTAACTTCAGAAACTCAGGTGGTAATTGCAAGAATTTCAGTGGAATCTTTTCCCCTCATACATTAAAAGCCATGTAGGAAAGACATATAAGGTGTGCATTCAGCTCGCACGACATGCAGCTGATATTTGAAGGTGGAATCATTTCCTCAACTATCAAAGGAGAAGTTTGGTGCTTCTTATAGTGGACTATTGTGATACCCAAACTCTTGAGTAAAAGTATTCCTCCTTTGTTTGGAAAGATAAATCTCTGACTTATCAGGCACTTTTTGGAGGGGGAAAGACATAGGGTAGTGAGAAAGGAGAGATCAGCTGACTAGTAGACTGGTGCCATCAACCCCTGGCTATCAATGGGGTGGTAGATGTCATGACCAGAAGGGCCACACATCTATCGAAGTAAGCTTGAAATTATCCCCTCAGAAGAGAAGAGTTTTATGGAGAGTCTTAAGTAAGATAGGACACCTGTCAGAGAAAAATAAGGAAATTGTTCCAGATGGTTGAGATTGTGAGAAGAAGACGAAGAGTTCAGAGGAGGCAATGACTGGAGAGAAAAAGAAGAGGAGAAGTGTTGAAAATCCTTGGGGGCTTGGACAGGTAGCTTCAGCTTCATCTGAATGACAATGAGATTCCAGTGAAGAAACCCAATAAAAAAGAAATTCTAAGTACTTTGGCATGCAAAACCAACCTTTTAGAGATATCACTCAGAATTGACTAGAAGGAGTTGTCAGGTAGGAGAAGTTCATAATAACATGACATCACATTTAAAAGGAGAAGAGATCCAAGTGCAATGTACGCTGTCATTGGTTGCTTTTCCCCCGTTTACTGTCGCCTGTTTACACCTTGCTGCTCAATGTACTAACAGTTCCCTCTACTGTCTTTTTTTTTTTTTTTTTTTTTTGGCGGTACACGGGCCTCTCACTGTTGTGGCCTCTCCCGTTGCGGAGCACAGGCTCCGGACGTGCAGGCTCAGCGGCCATGGCTCACGGGCCTAGCCGCTCTATGGCATGTGGGATCTTCCCGGACCGGGGCACGAACCCGTGTCCCCTGCATCGGCAGGCGGACTCTCAACCACTGCGCCACCAGGGAAGCTCCCTCTACTGTCTATTAGCAAGATGGTGATAGTGCAGTCAACACTGCCTGATAGTATTTGCTATCTTAACCATCTTAGAGAAATGCTGAAATGAGGCATATGCTTTTTTTATTAACGACTCTTCAGACTTGGAAGCATGACAAGTTACGTGTTTATTCGTTTTTAAAATATCAAAATACATCTCTTCAGATACCGAAAATAAGTATTTAACTCTACCTAAACCTGAATTTCCTCAGATCTGCTACAACAAAACAACACAAAAGGACTGGTCTCTTTCTGTTCCTACAACATACTTGGAAGTGAAAAGTCAGGGATGTATGTTTCAGCTATAACATCAGCAGCCTATCCAAGCACTCTGGCACTACAGTTGCATGTGTAACCTGGGCCCAAGGTGTTCTAGCCATGTGATCTCGGCCAAATTATTTATCCTTGGTCTTCATTGGTTTATTTATCTTTAAAAGTAATATTTTCACTAATAGAGTTGCTAATATTGAAAAATAAAGTGTATGTAAAGACCTTGGTATAGTTCTGGGACCACGGTAAGGTTCAAATTCTGCTACTTTAGCTCCTGGATTTCTTTCATTCATTTAAACATTAATCACTTTCTAAGTGCTGAGGATACAACAGTATGCAAAACAGACAAAGTTCCTGCCCTTATCAAAATTATATTCCAGTTAGGGAATATCTACAATAAAAAAAGCAAGGAACATATGGTATATCAGCTATTGATAAATGCTGTGGCATTAGGAGTCAAATTACTGGTTTTTGGTTTTTTGTTTTTTCAATCATTCAATCATTTCAATCAATCATTGTTTTTTCAATCATTTCAATCAATCATTTTTCAATCATTCAATCATTTCAGTCATTTCCTGGATAACCTAAAGCAGTGATTGATTTATCCACATGGCTGTGGATGCATTTCCCTACTGAATGAATGTGAAGGTGGTTGGGTTACAGTCAGGATATAGCAGTATGATCATATAATTTATGGACCAAACCAGGACGCTTTTAGGAGTGAAAGGGGAGCTGTGGGTATCACATAGGGACAATAGATGCAAATGGGGACTGTCTCAGGTAAACTAGGGAGATATAACTACCCCAGTAATTGGAGACTTGAGCAGAAGCATTTCTGGCAGGCAGTGCTGATGTCAGTGTAGTTTCATGTAGGTAGCATTAGGCAAAAATGATGTAGCCCAAGTAGTAAATGTCTGGACAGGGTAGGATTGATAGTGGCTTGAGGCTAAACAGGATTCATAAAGAAAGTAGCTCAGAGTCAACTGAAAAGTTCTTGTCCTGATGGAAGTATGCTGCTGGGGGCTGGCTGTTTCTATCCTGCCCTGCCCAGCTGCAAGGTGGGCAGATTCCAACCTTATGTGGGTCCTCCTGGCTCGGCAGCCTGGCCCCTGTGGATCAGGTAGCTGTCCTTCATGGAGGAAGAGGAGGCCACAGTGAGCCCAGGCTGGATGACGAGGAGAGTAATCTCGTGCCTTTCTGAGGTTTAGTGATTGGCAGGGAGTGGTTTTAGGCTCCTCGGAGACTGGGTGAGGTTTTAGTCCTTAGAGTCTCTGGACTGTCCTTGTTGAGGTCCTGTTTTCCCAAGCACCCTGTCTCCCTTCTCTTGAGCTTTCCACCGCCTTGTTCAACTCTCCCTCTGCCTTGGATTAGGGGAAAGCCCCTGATAACGGAGAGTCCTCTGAATAGGGATAATGAAGAAAACCTCTACTTGAGTCTCACAGGACAAAAAAAAAAGCTGAAAGTTTCTAAGTGTGAGTGAAGTGATGACTGGTACTCGGGTCCTTTTCTCTTTCCCTTGAGTCAGGTGCTTGTTGTCAACTCTTACTAAAAGTAATCGTAGTTCTGATGTGTATAGTATTTTAAGTGTCAAAATGCTTTACTGTTAAAAATCTACTTTAATTGATGACAATGGCCTTGTCAGATGTATTGTTAGGTATCATCATTGTCTTTTCTGTGTTTACTGCTAACCCTATTTTATAGGCATTGGGTAGTACAAGAAGACTTATATAGGAAAGTTAAGAGGAGAGTCTGGACTGAAACTTTGGACTATTCTGATCTCTAGAGGATATCTCTACATTCAGTAAACACACAGCATGCTTGTGCTTAAACATACTCTAAAGAGACCATGCTTGCTTAGTAATTTTCATAGTATTTGTTTAAGTTCGGATTTATCATTTGCAATCTATTTTCTTCAGCAAAGGAATTAAGTCATTCCTTCTTTTCTTTATCTTCCATTTTAGCCATCCAACCAACACATATAGCTCAAATGCTTTTTGAGGAATGGCACAGACTTACGTGCTAATCTAGATACAACAGAAGTATAAGAAACGATCCTTAGCCTTTTCATTGAAATGATATAATTCAAATAGCTTCCATGCAGAAGACACTTCTGACAATTACATGGTTTTTGTTTTTAGGTAGCAATAATAATCATTACACCAAAAACAGCAATATTTACACTGTTCTAAACACTTTACATCTATCATCTATTTAAAGTTTACAGTGTATCTATGAGTTAGGTATTACTGTTATCCCCACTATAGAGATGAGGGAGGTTAGGAAAATTTCCTGAATTTGGACTTGACTCTCTTCAGAGGTTATTCTCTTAACTATTTGCTGTCACTCACTGGTGCAAAATGAATTAATTCAGCATACCATGGAGAAGAGTGGGGACTGTCAGTCACACTGTTTTCATATTAATTTCTGGTTCTGTAACTGACCAGCAGCATGGTTTGGACATGCCATTTGTACCACTCAGCTTCTGCATCTTTAACTGCAAACTAGGGACAATAGAGGCTACTTTGGGACATTGCAAGGACTAAATCCATCTCTCCTCTTGACTAATTAATTCATCTCACTTTTTTTGACCACCTCCTATGTTCCAGGCACTGTTCTTGGTGTTAAGGAAAACATAGGTGAGCAAAAGAGGCATGGTTCTGGTCCTTGAGAAGCGTGTAGCCAAGCAAGATAGAGAAACAGAAAAAATGTAAGCAGGTAGAAAAACAGCAAATTACAGCATGTGCTATACAAGGAATGGAATAAGGAGATGAGAAATGAAAGGGTCACATTGAGAGATTACCAATTCCATGGGTATAGTGGTTGCATGTGTCCAGTTCATCACTGTATCCTCAATGCCTGGAATATTATGAGCATTCAAGAAATATTAATTGAATGAATATATAAATGAAAGAAAAAAAGAGTAGAAATGTCTTAAGGGACAGCTTCTTTAAAGAGGTGAGATATAAGTTAAGATCTAAAAAATATGAGAAGGTTGACCATGTCACATACAGGGAAATACACTTTCTAGGTAAAGAAAATACATGAACAAAAATCCAGAAGTGGGCGAGGAAGTTCGTTATTCTCTACCTTGGCACTGGATGGAGGGAAAAATGCCCCCTGAGAATATGAAACCCTTGAATTCGGGTCCCAGGCCAGAATATCGGGCAGGAAATGTTGCTCTGAAGAGACGTTCCCTCAACTCAGACCACATAGAATAGACACAGATAGAGCCCTAGGAAGAAGAGGGTTACTCTTTAAAATTACACAATATGATATCCTATACTGAGTAAGAATTCACAGACATTCACAGAAGGATGAGAGACACAACAAATTCAGACAGTAGAATAGCCTGATGAATAAAATAATAAGCATGTTTAAAATAATTAATGACATAGAGCAAGACTCAATAAAGCTATATACAAATATGAAGCAAATATTTTAATATAGCTTTGAATATCTTTTACATCCTTTTTGTTAGTTACTATTAAAGTTATATGAATACCACCATACACACAGCTGCTAATCAACAGGAACAGTTCAGAACATAAAACTCTGACCTTATATATTAGACTTGACAGCAGTTGCCCATTTACACATATTAGTTGCATTATTTCTTGCCCTGAAATTTCCAATTTTATATTGTTTTATTTAATGTGCATTTCAGTTCTTCACCATGTCAAGCATACACACAATGGTTTATATTTAGTATTCTCTGAGAACACAAAGGAAAACTAAAAGCAGAGGCCTATGATTGATTGTACGTTTAAATAAATGCACTGCAGATTGAGACAAATGCGCCAAGTGTGTGTGTTTCAATCACTGTATCGTCACACAATTGAATAAACACACATGTACAATACAATGCTTAATTGAGTGCAGCAAGTACATTTATTTTAGTGATTGCACCATTGCATATTCAAGCAAATGCACTGAGTTCACTTTGGTGGAGCTGAAGTTCTATACACATATATAAGTTTTAAATCTTTCACTGACTTTGATAGATCACAAATACCCACATATTTTTAAATGATTGAAATGAAGTGTTTTATATCACAAAATTTACTTTTGATGGATTTAAATAAATTTGAAAAAAAATCTGGTTATTAACTCCCTAAAGAAAAAAAACTTAAAAAGCTCTAAACATTTTTTTCTTAAAATGTCACTCTCGTCTCAGTGAGGATGAAACAGGACATTTCCTCTGTGCCCGAGTAGCTTTTCTATGACTATCTTGTCTGGAAATTGCAATTTCAACTCTTTAAGCATCAAGCATTGGACTCATTTTGCTTTAGGATTGTTTGCACATCTTCGGTCAAATTCAGTATCACCTCATGCATGCATGCACATCTGAGGGCCAAATCTGGGCTATTAGGCCTAAAGACCCAAATGGGTCTTACTAGCTTCTTTCATGCCTCCTTCATGCTCTATTTACATAAATGTTCTTTTTCAGAAGTGCTGCCATACACAGATTTCTATGTCATTTCCATTAGTACCATCTTGAAAGGAAGAAAAAAGAAAACAAAAGCTAAATAGTAGTCCTTGCTTTACTGTGTCAGCTTTCTAACATCTGTTTCATTTTCCAGGTGTGATGGACAGGTGGTAATAAATGTTCAGTACCAGGTACCCAAAAAAGAGGTTGCTCAAGTACCAAGTATTACAGTTTGATCCTCTTTTCTTGAATGCATTGGTTTTCATTATAAATGTCTTCCTTTAATAGGTACTTTAAAAAGAAATAAGCTGTTAACTCTTCACATTGAGGATTTATTAGTTGGAAAAATTCTTCTGATAGATATTTCTCACAGAAATCTTACAATGTTAGTCTAGGGGAGTAAGTTCTGTAAATTTAATTCCAGGCAATGTTACTTGGGAAAAAGATACTTTTCCAGATATGTTTGGAAAAAATATACATGCTGACAATATTAGCTAACTTTGATTAAGTGCTTACTCTATGCTTTGCCTGCATTAATTGGTTTGAGGTCCTGTGTTTGACCCCATTTTCCAGATTAGGAAACAGTTTAAAATGTAAAATAACTTCCTCGTACATTTCCCACATAAAGATGCACAGAATCCATTAACTAAAAACTCCTGTCATAGGGCTTCCCTGGTGGCGCAGTGGTTGGGAGTCCACCTGCCGATGCAGGGGACAGGGGTTCATGCCCGCACGTCTGGAGCCTGTGCTCCGCAACGGGAGAGGCCACAACAGTGAGAGGCCCACTTACTGCAAAAAAAAAAAAGTCCTGTCATGATTAACCTGGTTAATTTTATTTAGCTCAGTTTTCCCCAAGCTTATTATATGATGGAACATTTGCATGTAAGAGTCTTTTTACATCACACAGGACGTACTTTATGACACTTTAGGAAAATGAAAATAAAAGATTTACCACCTTTATAGGTTTTAATTTAAAAATGCCTATCCATGCACAAACATAGAACAATATGGTTTTTGGATAAACTTGCTGATCGGTTTTGTTAAATGACAGATCATTTTGATGAGAAATCAGTAAAATTGGTTGCTTGAAGATGGCTATTTTTTTAACATCTTTATGGAGTATAATTTATTATAGTATTGGAGTTTATTGGAGTATAATTGCTTTACAATGGTGTGTTAGTTTCTGCTTTATAACAAATTGAATCAGCTATACATATACATATATCCCCGTATCTCCTACCTCTTGTGTCTCCCTCCCACTCTCCCTATCCCACCACTCTAGGTGGTGACAAAGCACGGAGCTGATCTCCCTGTGCTATGCGGCTGCTTCCCAATAGCTATCTATTTTGCATTTGGTAGTGTATATATGTCCATGCCACTCTCTTCACCCCAGCTTACCCTTCCCACTCCCCATGTCCTCAGGTCCATTCTCTACATCTGTGTCTTTATTCCTGTCCTGCCCCTAGGTTCATCACTACCACTTTTTTGTTTGTTTTGATTCCATATATATGGAATTCCATATATATGTGTTAGCATACGGTATTTGTTTGTCTCTTTCTGACTTACTTCACTCTGTATGACAGACTCTAGGTCCATCCACCTCACTACAAATAACTCAACTTCGTTTCTTTTTATGGCTGAGTAATATTCCATTGTATATATGTGCCACATCTTCTTTATCCATTCATCTGTTGATGGCCACTTGGGTTGCTTCCATGTCCTGGCTATTGAAAATAGTGCTTCAGTGAACATTGTGGTACATGACTCTTTTTGAATTATGGTTTTCTCAGGGTATATGCCCAGTAGTGGGATTGCTGGGTCGTATGGTAGTTCTATTTTTAGTTTTTTAAGGAACCTCCATACTGTTCTCCATAGTCGCTGTATCAATTTACATTCCCATCAACAGTGCAAGAGTGTTCCCTTTTCTCCACACCCTCTCCAGCATTTATTGTTTGTAGATTTTTTGATGATGGCCATTTTGACCGGTGTGGGGTGATACCTCATTGTAGTTTTGATTTGCAATTCTCTAATGATTAGTGATGTTGAGCATCCTTTCATGTGTTTGTTGGCAATCTGTATATCTTCTTTGGAGAAATGTCCATTTAGGTCTTCTGCCCATTTTTGGATTGGGTTTTTTGTTTTTTTGATATTGAGCTGCTTGAGCTACTTTTATATTTTGGAGATTAATCCTTTGTCAGTTGCTTCATTGGCAAATATTTTCTCCCATTCTGAGGGTTGTATTTTGGTCTTGTTTATGGTTTCCTTTGCTGTGCAAAAGCTTTGAAGTTTCATTAGGTCCCATTTGTTTATTTTTGTTTTTATTTCCATTTCTCTAGGAGGTCAGACAAAAAGGATCTTGCTGTGATTTATGTCATAGAGTGTTCTGCCTATGTTTTCCTCTAAGAGTTTTATAGTGTCTGGCCTTACATTTAGGTCTTTAATCCATTTTGAGTTTATTTTTGTGTATGGTGTTAGGGAGTGTTCTAATTTCATTCTTTTACATGTAGCTGTCCAGTTTTCCCAGCACCACTTATTGAAGAGGCTGCCTTTTTTCCGTTGTATATTCTTGCCTCCTTTATCAAAAATAAGCTGACTATATGTATGTGGGTTTATCTCTGGGCTTTCTGTCCTTTTCCATTGATCTATATTTCTGTTTTGTGCCAGTACCATACTGTCTTGATTACTGTAGCTTTGTAGTATACTCTGAAGGCAGGGAGCCTGATTCCTCCAGCTCCGTTTTTCTTTCTCAAGATTGCTTGGTTATTTGGGGTCTTTTGTGTTTCCATACAAATTGTGAAATTTTTTGTTCTAGTTCTGTGAAAAATGCCAGTGGTAGTTTTATAGGGATTGCATTGAATCTGTAGATTGCTTTGGGTAGTAGAGTCATTTTCACAATGTTGATTCTTCCAATCCAAGAACATGGTATATCTCTCCATCTGCTTGTATCATCTTTAATTTCTTTCATCAGTGTCTTATAGTTTTCTGCATACAGGTCTTTTGTCTCCTTAGGTAGGTATATTCCTAGGTATTTTATTCTTTTTGTTGCAGTGGTAAATGGGAGTGTTTCCTTAATTTCTCTTTCATATTTTTCATCATTGGTGTATAGGAATGCAAGCACTTTCTGTGCATTAATTTTGTATCCTCCTACTTTACCTAATTCATTGATTAGTTCTAGTAGTTTTCTGGTAGCATCTTTAGGATTTTCTATGTATAGTGTCATATCATCTGCAAACAGTGACAGCTTTACTTCTTCTTTTCCGATTTGGATTCCTTTTATTTCTTTTTCTTCTCTGATTGCTGTGGCTAGAACTTCCAAAGCTGTGTTGAATAATAGTGGTGAGAGTGGGCAATCTTGTCTTGTTCCTGATCTTAGTGGAAATGATTTCAGTTTTTCACCATTGAGAACAATGTTGGCTGTGGGTTTGTCATATATGGCCTTTATTATGTTGCGATAAGTTCCTCCTGTGCCTACTTTCTAGAGGGTTTTTACCATAAATCAGTGTTGAATTTTGTCGAAAGCTTTTTCTGCATCTATTGAGATGATAATATGGTTTTTCTCCATCAGTTTGTCAATATGGTGTATCACATTGATTGATTTGTTTACTTTAAAGAATCCTTACTTTCCTGGGATAAACCCCACTTGATTATGGTGTATGATCCTTTTAATATGCCATTGGATTTTGTTTGCGAGTATTTTGTTGAGGATTTTTGCATCTATGTTCTTCAGTGATATTGCCCTGTAGTTTTCTTTTTTTGTGACATCTTTGTCTGGTTTTGGTATCAGGGTGATGGTGGCCTCGTAGAATGAGTTTGCAAGTGTTCCTCCTCTGCTATATTTTGGAAGAGTTTGAGAAGGATAGGTGTTAGCTCTTCTCTAAATGTTTGATAGCATTCGCCCATGAAGCCATCTGGTCCTGGGCTTTTGTTTGCTGGTAGATTTTTAAACACATTTGAATATCTGTGCTTGTGATTTGCCTGTTTATATTTTCCGTTTCTTCCTAGTTCAGTCTTGGCAGGTTGTGCATTTCTAAGAATTTGTCCATTTCTTCCAGGTTGTCCATTTTATTGGCATAGAGTTGCTTGTAGTAATCTCTCATGATCCTTTGTATATCTGCAGTGTCAGTTGTTACTTCTCCTTTTTCATTTTTAATTCTGTTGCTTTGAGTCTTTTCCCTCTCTTTCTTGATGAGTCTGGCTAATGGTTTATCAATTTTGTTTATCTTCTCAAAGAAACAGCTTTCAGTTTTATTGATCTTTGCTGTCATTTCCTTCATTTCTCTTTCATTTATTTCTGATCTGATCTTTATGATTTCTTTCCTTCTGCTAACATTGGGGTCTTTTTGTTCTTCTTTCTCCAATTGCTTTAGGTGTAAGGTTAGGTTGTTTATTTGAGATGTTTCTTGTCCTTTGAGGTAGGATTGTATTACTATAAACATCCCTCTTAGAACTGCTTTTGCTGCATCCCATAGGTTTTGGTTCATCGTGTTTTCATTAGCATTTGTTTCTAGGTACTTTTTATTTCTTCAGTGATCTCTTGGTTATTAAGTAGTGTATTGTTTTACCTCCATGTGTTTGTATTTTTTCAGATTTTTTCCTGTAATTGATATCTAATCTCATAGCATGTGGTTGGAAAAGATACTTGATATGATTTCAGTTTTCTTAAGTTTACCAAGGCTTGATTTGTGACCCAAGATATAATCTATCCTAGAGAATGTTCCATGAGCACTGGAGAGGAAAGTGTATTCTCTTGTTTTGGGATGGAATGTCCTATAAATATCAATTAAGTCCATCTTGTTTAATGTATCATTTAAAGCTTGTGTTTCCTTATTTATCTTCATTTTGGATGGTCTCTCCATTGGTGAAATTAGGGTTTTAAAGTCCCCTACTATGATTGTGTTACTGTCAATTTCCCCTTTTATGACTTTTAGAATTTGTCTTATGTATTGAGGGGCATCTATGTTGGGTGCATAAATATATGCAATAGTTATATCTTCTTCTTGGATTGATCCCTTGATCATTATGTAATGTCCTTCTTTGTATCCTGTAATAATCTTTATTTTAAAGTCTATTTTGTCTGATATGAGAATTGCTACTCCAGCTTTCTTCTGATTTCCATTTCATGCAATACCTTTTTCCATCCCCTCATTTTCAGTCTGTATGTGTCCCTAGGTCTGAAGTGGGTCTCTTGTAGACAGCATATATACGGGTCCTGTTTTTGTTTCCATTCAGCTAGTCTATGTTTTTGGTTGGAGCATTTAATCCATTTACATTTAAGGTAGTTATCGATATGTATGTGCCTCTTTCCATTTTCTTAATTGTTTTGGGCTTGTTATTGTAGGTCTTTTCCTTCTCTTGTGTTTCCTGCCTAAAGAAGTTCTTTCAGCATTTGTTGTAAAGCTGTTTTGTGGTGCTGAATTCTCATAACTTCTGCTTGTCTGTAAAGGATTTAATTTCTCCATGGAATCTGAATGAGATTTTTGTTGGGTCGAGTCATATTGGTTGTAGGTTTTTCCCTTTCATCACTTTAAATATGTCCTGCCACTCCTTTCTGGCTTGCAGAATTTCTGCTAAAAGACCAGCTGTTAACCTTGAGGGGATTTCCTTGTATGTTATTTGTTGCTTTTCCCTTGTTGCTCTTAATATTTTTTCTTTGTATTTAATTTTTGACAGTTTGATTAATATGTGTCTTGGCATGTTTTTCCTTGGATTAATCCTGTATGAGACTCTGCATTTCCTGGACTTGATTAACTATTTCCTTTCCCGTATTAGGGAAGTTTTCAACTATAATCTCTTCAAATATTTTCTCAGTACCTTTCTTTTTCTCTTCTTCTTCTGGGACCCCTATGATTAGAATGTGTGTGTGTTTAGTGTTGTCCCCAGAGGTCTCTGAGACTGTCCTCAGTTCTTTTCATTCTTTTTTCTTTATTCTGCTCTGTGGAAGTTATTTCCACTTTTTTATCTTCCAGGTCACTTATCCTTTCTTCTGCCTCATTTATTCTGCTATTGATTCCTTGTAGAGAAATTTTAATTTCATTTATTGTTGCTCAATGTATTATTCATCATTGTTTGTTTGCTCTTTAGTTCTTCTAGGTCCTTGTTAAATATTTCTTGTATTTTCTCCATTCTATTTCCAAGATTTTGAATCATCTTTACTGTCATTACTCTGAATTTTTTTTCAGGTAGACTGCCTAGTTACTCTTCATTTGTTTGGTCTGTTGGGTTTTTACCTTGCTCCTTCATCTGCTGTGTGTTTCTCTGACTTCTCATTTTGCTTACCTTACTGTGTTTGTGGTCTCCTTTTAGTAGGCTGCAGGTTTGTAGTTCCTGTTGTTTTTGGTGTCTGCCCCCAGTGGCTAAGGTTGGTTCAGTGGGTTGTGTAGACTTCCTGGCTGGGCAAAACTAGTGCCTGTGTTCTGGTGGATGAGGCTTGATCTTGTCTTCCTGGTGGGCAGGACAACATCTGGTGGTGTGTATTGGGTGTCTGTGACCTTATTATGATTTTAGGCAGCCTCTCTGCTGATGGGTGGGGTTGTGTTCCTGTCTTGCTAGTTGTTTGGCATAGGGTGTCCAGCACTGTAGCTTGCTGGTCGTTGAGTGGAACTGGGTCTTAGCATTGAGATGGAGATCTCTGGGAGAGCTTTTGCCGTTTGATATTATGTGGAGCTGGGAGGTCTCTGGTGGACCAATGTCCTGAACTCAGCTCTCCCACTTCAAAGGCACAGGCCTGACACCTGGCTGGAGCACCAAGACCCTGTCAGCCACACAGCGCAGAAGAAAAGGGAGGAAATAAAGAAAAAAATAATTAAGTAAAATAAAGTTATTAAAAAATATATTATTAAAAATTCATTTAAAAAGAAAGAAGACAGCAACCAAACCAATAAACAAATACACCAATAATAACAAGTGCTAAAAACTATACTAAAAAAAAAACAACAATAAATGGACAAACAGAACTCTAGGAAAAATGGTAAAAGTGAAGCTATACAGAGAAAATCACACAAAGAAGCATACACATACACACTCACAGAAAGAGAAAAAGAGGAAAATAAATATATTTTTTAAAAAGGAAGAGAGCAACCAAATCAGTAAACAAATTACTGATGATAATAAATTCTAAATACTAAACTAAGATAAACATAAAACCAGACACAAATTAGATGCAGAAAGAAAACCCCAAGACTACAGTTGCTTCCAAAGTCCATCGCCTCAATTTGGGTTGATTTGTTGTCTATTCAGGTATTCCACAGATGCAGGGTACATCAATTTGATTGTGGAGATTTAATCTGCTGTTCCTGAGGCTGCTGGGAGAGATTTCCCTTTCTCTTCTCTGTTTGCACAGCTCCTGGGGTTCAGCTTTGGATTTGGCCCCACCTCTGCATGTAGGTCACCTGAGGGCATCTGTTCTTCGCTCAGACAGCACAGGGTTAAAGGAGCAGCTAATTAGGGGGCTCTGGCTCACTCAGGCCGGGGGAGGGATGGGTATGGAGTGAGGGGTGAGCCTGCGGCGGCAGAGGCCAACATGACGTTGCAATAGCCTGAGACGTACCGTGTGTTCTCCCGGGGAAACTGTCCCTGGATCACGGCACCCTGGCAGTGGCAGGCTGCACAGGCTCCTAGGAGGGGAGGTGTGGAGAGTGACCTGTGCTCGCACACAGGCTTCTTGGTGGCTGCAGTAGCAGCCTTAGCATTTCATGTCCGTCTGTTGTGTCCATGCTGGTAGCCGCGGCTCATGCCCATCTCTGGAGCTTGGTTAGCTGATGCACTGAATCCCCTCTCCTCGCGCACCACAAAACAATGGTCTCTTGCCTCTTAGGCAGGTCCAGACTTTTTCCTGGACACCCTCCCGGCTAGCTGTGGTGCACTAACCCCCTTCAGGCTGTTTTCACGCAGCCAATCCAATCCTCTCCCTGGAATCTGACCTCCGAAGCCGGAGCCTCAGCTCCCAGCCCCCACCCGCTCTGGCAGGTGAGCAGACAAGCCTCTCGGGCTGGTGAGTGCCGGTCGGCACCGATCATCTGTGCAAGAATCTCTCTGCTTTGCCCTCCACACCCCTGTTGCTGTCCTCTCCTCTGTGGCTCCAAAGCTTCCCCACCACCACCCGCCGTCTCCAGCAGTGAAGGGGCTTCATAATGTGTGGAAACTTTTCCTCCTTCACAGCTCCCTCCCAGAGGTGCAGGTCCCATCCCTATTCTTTTGTCTCTGTTTTGTCTTTTTTCTTTTGCCCTACCCAGGTACGTGGGGAGTTTCTTGCCTTTTGGGAAGTCTGAGGTCTTCTGCCAGCGTTCAGTAGGTATTCTGTAGGAGTTGTTCCACATGTAGATGTATTTCTGATGCATTTGTGGGGAGCAAGGTGATCTCCATATCTTACTCCTCTGCCATCTTGAAGGTCTCTCCTGATGGCTATTTTTTAAATGGTTCTCTGCATCTTTTCCTTAGCACAGGGGGTCATTGCTGGATTATTCCAACCTAACCCACTGAAAAGTGAACAATTAAGTCAACCAACCAGTCATGATGCCTTATGACTGATTTTTCTCTTCATTAAATTGACTGAATGGAATAGTTTACCCTCAAAACATTTTAATGGTATTTCTCTTGCCTATACTTTTTTTTTTATTTTTGTAGGTTTGCATTAGAAGGAAGTTTGTGTTGCTTATTACACACATATAATTTTGTCCAAAATAGATATAGCCCAAAGAACAGACCATTTAACCACTGTATAAGGTTTCAGGGCAAGGAGAGAAATCACTGTGCTTGTTTTTAAATAACTAGTGAGAGGGCTGGGCTTCCCTGGTGGCGCAGTGGTTGAGAGTCCGTCTGCCGATGCAGGGGACACGGGTTCGTACCCCGGTCTGGGAAGATCCCACATGCCGCGGAGCGGCTGGGCCCGTGAGCCATGGCCACTGGGCCTGCGCGTCCGGAGCCTGTGCTCCGCAACGGGAGAGGCCACAACAGTGAGAGGCCCGTGTACCGCAAAATAAAATAACTAGTGAGAAAAAAAATTAAGCTCCTTTTTTTTTGTTTTGTTTTGTTTTATGGTACGCGGCCTCTCACTGTTGTGGCCTCTCCCGTTGCGGAGCACAGGCTCCGGACGCGCAGGCCCAGTGGCCATGGCTCACGGGCCCAGCCGCTCCGCGGCATGTGGGATCTTCCCAGACCGGGGTACGAACCCGTGTCCCCTGCATCGGCAGACGGACTCTCAACCACTGCGCCACCAGGGAAGCTCTAAACTCCTTTTATTTGTACCTTCTCTGAAGCAGTATCTTCTCTTTCTTGTTCACGCAACAGATAATGTATATGGTAATAAAACATACATAGTTTTTTTTACCCATTTTATATCAGTTAGATCAAAGCAATACTGAAGATCATAGCCCATTAATAAGCAACACTTAAAGATATAACACTATGTACATATTTCTCCTTTGCTCTGATAGAAAGCATATCTGAGATCAGCCAAAGAAATACAAATAAATAATATCACAAACTTTGAGAGAGAACTAAATTAGGTTTCAGCTTGATCGTCCTGAGATGTTTTTATTGCCATTTTGTCCATCCTCTGCTTAGCTTTTGCTTAAGATATTGGTGAGATGATGAAGCTGAAAAGTAAATAGGTGCTTCAATAAATGCAAACAAATGAGTGCTTTCCTAGCAAAGAATTATGGAAAATTAGCCTTTCCTCTAAAGCTAATCCCTCGACAGCTAAGACTGCAAATTCCCCCCCTCAACATGCACACAGATGGGTTGCCACTGAGGATGACAGATGAGTTGTGTTTGGCAGGATTAATGTGCATTATCATGTTAATGGATGCTTAGGTGAGGTCTGAGCAAGTCACAGGCCTGGACAGAATTACTGGGGTTTACAGAGCTCTGTGTGCTCATGCTCCTCTTCTCTTTCTTCTTCTTACCAATAATTAGCTTGTAATGTTTAACATGTTTAGCCCACCAAATGATCCACAGACTACTGCCTCCCTAAGTACTTGGAGCATTTATAGATCGGGCATCATGCGCTCTGTCCTTTGACATGCAAAATGCAGGCAGTCCTGCCTGATTTGTCCTTCCATTGCCTTTGTGCATTCAGCTCTCTCATAATCCAGAGTCTACTTTGTTGCAATCGCTTTTGAAATCTGACATATTGATCAAGAGTTTAGCCTTAGTAACTACTGCACATATATCAACGGTTGTTGAGCGTGTCAGGTCACATTTGATGGCAAGATGATCCTGTGCCCAACTAGAAGAGCTCCAGCAGCTCACATGAGTTGATTCTGTTAACCTCATCTGGCCAGAAAGATATGTTTGGGAATCATCGCTAACGCAAGAGAATTTCATAGCATTAGTTCAGGATCTCTGTGTAAGTTAGAGGCAATGGAGATACCACCAAAGAGATAAAAATAAGAGCCTTGTCAATATTCTATAATGGCTTGCATTTTTAAATTACGGCAAGCATCAATAAGTACGATATGAATTTCAGGCTCTTATGTCCTTTTGAAATTGTCTAAAAATGGGGGGTGGGAGGTGGGTTCCTGTTTAGTTTCATTCAGCAAACTCCTTTTCTATGAATAATTATATCAATATCACCAAATTACTGTAAGCAAATATTTACAGGTCTCTGCTTTTAAAAATACTATCGCAGAAGATAATTTCTGTACCACAAAGATGTCCCTCATAACCTAAAGAAGTAGTTCCTTGACACTCACCCCAAATCTTTTTTAAAGACAGAATTTCCACATCATTCAAGTGATAAACGTATGGTGAAGGGGAAAATATTTCACAAGTTATTGATTTTGTGTATTAATTAAAACAAATGGCTCACCAATAGGATGACACTTATCAGTAGATGGACCACCTGCCCCTGATTACTAGAGAGGATCTAGGTTTACTCCTGTTGTTAGAAAGTGGTTGTCAACAGTGCCCCCTTTTATTCCCAAAGGTTCCTATTTGTCTGATAAACCTATAAACCAAAGTAATGGATTTCTAAATGAGAAATTTCTGTCCCATAATCAGAGTCTTCTAGATAGGGAGGAATATAACTTGGCAATAAGTGCCCACTGCTGGAAAGCATATCAGAACCACTGGGTCTGCAGAGGAGGACACAGAGGAACAAGATTTCCTTTTAAGGGGAATTTAAGGCTAGAACCCAAATATCAAGGTAACTCTTTTATGTCTTTTTCAGTAAATTTTTAAACTTTTCGTTCCAAAAATAATCAAGAATATTAAGTACACATGCATGATTTCTTTTTTTGATCCAGTAATTTTTTTAAATTTCTAATAGCTTGTTCTAAATAAGATCAAAATATGAAATTAATTCAGTACAAAATCCTTAGTTCTTTGAAGAGATGGAATTTTGATCACATGTATTAGTCGCATTAACTAATCAATTAATTCTCACATCAACCTTATGGCTAGGAGGAATGACCATTTATACATGAGGAAACAGATCAGAGAAGTCAAGTTAGTTAAGAGGAAACACAGCTAGGAAGTGGGGATATGCTAAATATACAAATATTACTAATTCCAAACACTCAGTCTTAAGCTTTCTGATGTATTAACTTAGGTAAACACAATCTATGTACAAACTTCCTTAAAGTCTAAAACATGTTACTTATTTTGATACTATTCTAGAAATATGTTTGGTGTGAAAATATGTTCACATGACAGAAAATTACCAAACTATTCCATCAGTATATTTCTTTTATTTTTCTATTTTCCTTTTATTGTCCCATTTTATGTTTTCACATCCATTCTCATGTATGGCTAAATTTCAATAAGTAACAGAACAATAAGTAATGTTCATGCAGGATGACCAGTTAGCACACGTCACAAACAACTCAGCAATTCAGACACAAGAAAGCCAGACTGGGAAGGATTCTTTATTAGAAAATAAAAACAATTTAATGGATCAACACATAAATCCTTAATCCTATGTGCTGAAATACAAGCATCATGCTTTTGAGAACCAACGTTAGGTTATACATCAAAAGTAATTTTTGGTAATTACCCCAAGGCCTGAAGTTACTCAGCAAAAAGCAAAGCTACCAAAAAAATGCAAACAGAATAAAAAGCATTCCTCTTAATTAATTAATGCATCATTAATAGTCATTAACTTCTTACCATAGTCTCTCCATTTAAACCCATGATATTAATAATAACTTCTGTCCCACATCATAAGTTTGTTATGAGAACAAATGTGATATTATAGGCAAAAGAGCATTTTATTTCAAGGCAGTCCTTAAGGATTCAAGTAGAGGCCTCACCATTTCATGAATTTTTACCAAAATTCCATGGAAAAGAATTTCCCTGGTCTACCTATACCTCTTCAGTACCATTCCAAGTAGGTAGGGTCAAACCATGGTTTTAATATTGGTATTTTCATATTCTTTATATTTTTAGTAAATGTTAGTCCTGAGAATCTTTAATACCTCAAAAATATATACATAATTTTTATGACCTAAGGGCAAAATGATTTGTGATAATGGCTGAATATGAGTGTAAGTTCCACAGAAACTGAAAAATAGAAGAATATCTTTCTCATTTCAGTATTTGCACTTCCAAAAAGATTCCTCAACCTCAGATAATAACCTTTGTGGTAGGTTTTCTAAAAGGAAATATACATGTGCTGCTAAAGAAAAGTTTTATTTTCCAAAAGATATCATTCAGGTTTCCTCCAAGTTACGTAATAGTCCTTGCTGAACTTCGCTTTACCCCCTCACACGTAGAGATCTAAAGACACGAAAAGGGAGGAAGAGGAAGTCTGCAATTTAAAAAAAAATCTTATCCCATTTTTGTGAACCAATGTTATCAGTGTTGCTCTTGGGCCCCGTGACAGTGTGCAGCTTCCAGCAGATCTTCCTCACATAAGCTGAAACAGAAGGCAGCTGAGGACAGACTGCTCTGCCCCGGCCCTGTTCTCGGCCACAGCCACCCTTCAGGGGGTCAGTGAGCCCTGTGCCCTGAAGAACCACCCCCCAGGTTAGGTGGGTGAAGGTCCTTGGGATAAATCTTGAGCAGCTAGGATCCCCAGTCCATATGTATAGTTTTCCACTTTCAGCATCAGAAACCTGTCAACGCCTATTACCAAGGAGTTAGAAGGAAAAAAAGGCTTACTCGGCAAAACTACTATACAGGAAAATGTGTAAAACGAAAATTATTTGAAGTGATGCACCCATTATGCATTCTGGACTCAGACATTATGCAAAAAGATACTCCTCCCGCGGGCCCTGTCCCTTCACAGGGGTCTGAAAGTGGCCTTTCTGATGACAGCCTCCCTCCAATCTATTTACCTAACGTGTTGCCTATAATCAATATTTACCGTAACAGAATGGCTGGCATTGCAGGGGTTAACTCACTTCTTCCCAGCCTTTCTCAGCGCTTTTCTCTTTGGAGTGGTGGGTTATTTCTGTGATTTGAAGAATCTTTGCTTCTGCTCTGGACCGATAGAAGCTGTGACACTGGTTTCTGATCCATGCACAGCAGGGGCCTACAGAGGTACAGGGGAGGGGTCTACATTAGGCAACACTTTTGGAGAGCAGATTTGTAGCTTAAAGGAAAGTTATTTCTGCCAAATCGTGTCAAATGTGTTGTTTAGTTAAGTTCTCTTCCCTTTCCCTCTTTTCAGCTGGATGTAATGGTGTCATTTTATCTCCACCCAGGAACTTGTGTCAACAGCTCCCTCCATGGACCATTTGCTAGAGTTGCAGTGTCACAGTGTCAGAAGCTTGTGTGTGTGTGTGTGTGTGTGTGTGTTTTGTTTTTTAAATATAGAGATAAATATTTTTTTATGTCTGTGACCTTCCCTTACTCTTTAATGTCTGTTCTTAGCTGAACTCTCTACCGGTCACACTGAGTCCGCCCAATTCCCAGTCACTTGTGCTCCAGCAGGCCCAACTTTCCCCTTCCACCCGCCTTTTGCTGGTTGGGGCTCTCTTTGTTATTACTTTAGTACTCTGTCTAGAAATATTTCTGTTTCTACATCCCTTAATGGTTCAGCTATTTAAATTTTACTGTCTCTAAAATTTGATTATAATAGGGAAGAATCATATTAGTATGTGTTTGTGTGTGTGTCTGTGTGTGTATCTTTAATTTTTGTTTGTTTTTTAAACATTTGAGATCAGGATTAAGTATTTTCTATTAAAAACCTGTTGCTCCTATAGGCGTAAATGCTTTAAGCCTGACCTTGATTGTAAGATTATCTGATAACAATGTAAGGACAGGCCTCCTGCACTGAGCCTTTAGCAGAATGGTTTCAAGATTGTTTTCATTTGTTGCCTGTTGAGAAAAGCCGCAGGGAAATGTCAAAGTAGTACTCAATGACATGTTAGACTACTTTTAAGCAAAGGGTAATTTTTAATTTTTAATTTTTTATTGTTAGTACAATTGCCTGTGTGTGTTTTTCTTTCTTCTGTATCTTTATATCATGTAGTTTTATTTCTTTGTTCTGTACAGTGGCCCTTTGATTGCCAAATCCTTTCTTGCTCTGTGATTTGGATGGAGTGGATTGCTCCTCTCTTAGGGTTCTCTCATCAGATTTTCCTTAAGCCTTGGGATCTTCCCTCATTTCCTTTGTCCCAATACATGAATCAGAATGAGAGTGTCTCTGTGGAAGGGGAGGGAGAAGAGAGGAGAGTTGAGCAGAAGAAAAAAATCTTCTTTCAGAAAAGATGCTGTTTCTTAAGGGGTCAGACCTGAGGGGAAGTGCTGAAAGTCTAGCAAACTTACGAATCTTCCCCTCTCTTCCCCCAGCTCAAACCCCTAACACAGGGGAGATTCAGTACTGACTGTCATGTTATCCACCGGAGAATTTTACTAATAAAATTGTATCCCAGCTCTACTCAGGGTAAGTTTACATGTTGCCACAATGACGTATTTTGTCTGATTTTATTATTAAACTGTCTCAGCAATTCATCTGAAATTGAGTCATCACAATTGAAAACTAAAAGTTTTACTGGAAGATTGTGAAATTTTTGTACAAAATGGATTTCTCCCATGACAGATTGTTATTAACTTGGAATGCCCAGTGAAAAATCAGGTAGGGTAATACTAGGACACAATTTAACAGCATTTATGGTTATCATGTGTACTGCTTTATTATCATCTTTTTATTGTATTCATAATGTAGAAATAATATAGAAGAGATGTATGGTTTATCAAGTGATGACCAGTGGCATATTGCATCTTGTTTAGAGGGAGGCAGTCCTCTTGCCTTGTTGGGAATATAGAGTTTAACAAGACACTTGCCATCATTTCCTTAACAGGGATAATAAACAGAACAATTCTGCATAAAAGCTCATATCAGCTTCTTTCATGCCTTTTCTTTTCAGAAGGCTGCCTAAGGGTTTAAGCAATTTACTGGTCTGACCCGCATCCTTTCTCTGCAGTCTGCGGTTCTTTTGTTTAACATTAGTATGTGGGCAAACAGCATTCTGAGCTGTGCAGAGCTTATCAGCCCGCGTTCAGTCGACCGGAACCCTATTCTATGTATCTAAGCGGGGCCACATTTAATACTTCACAGTGGGAGCATCTGCAGTTTCCAAAAATGACTTGTTTATCAGATAAACTCTGTCCTTATGCTGACAGATGTGGTGGATGGTGGATCTTCAGTATCATACTTCTCTACTCTAAGGCTTGTACAAAATATGGTATGCTGAGGGACGGTGAAACCCAGAGTCATGACAAGGATTGTTTATGTAGCCACTCTCCAGCTGCACTCAGAATTCACTTGCTGGGTTTGGGGAAATGAAGGCAACTCTCAGTTTCTCTTTTGGAATTGAATAAGTAACTAATTCCCATGTTACCTAAAGTGTTAAGAAGAGGAAAGACATTTTCACTGTTAACATAACATCTTATGATTTCATTGGTAAACACTGCAAGGTGCCTGAGTGCCATGGTCTCTAAAAGCCAGGAGCCTGAGGGGGCTCACTGAAATATTGATCACCATTTACCCAGTGGTACCAAAGTGTTGGGAAATTAGAAGAAGTGGGCTTAGGAGACTTATCTGCCATTAACCCAAGATGACGCTGATATAGTCTGTTAACTCAAAATGATCTTTTCTTTAAAATTTTTATTAGAATTATTAGAAGTTATTTTAAACACATTGAGGAATTATAAAAACCCTGCTTCTAAAACATACAACTCCAACTTTGAGATTTTATACTATGGGCATACAGTATTATGCAATTATTTTGAAAGCATTGCCAGCTTTGCATATGTATGTATATATATGCAGATATGCAAATATTTAGTTTATTAACGAAAGGTATTATGTATGCCTTTTAATAACTAAAGCTTTCGTAATGCTGTATTTTTCCTCAAAAGAATGAATTAAAGGATTTTTTCTTTTTGAAATGTGCACTCTTGGGACTTGTTCCCAAGAGAAGTCTACTTGTGATAGAATGATCTGGGCCTTACCCTGACATTTTAGAAATTCTAAAGTAGCATCCAAAGTGATGTTAAGGAACACAGGTATGGGCAACCTAGTGCCTTTCCACTAGGATTGCTGTCACAGAACAAGTACTGATTTTAACTGATAAAGTTTGATCCTTAATGCAATTCACATTGCTTGTGGTACACTTATAATTTAGCACATATGTTACGTTTTTGCTCCTACCTATAATTACTCTTCATACTAAAGCATTTTCCCTCTAATTATTTCACTAGTGGTAGCCCCCTTCACCTCTCAGCTCTCTGCTAATTAAATACCTTTAAACATGTCTTTGTTATTAATTGTGAAGTGTTGCCATGACCATCTGATAAGATAATTATTTGGAAAACCAATTTTAAATTAATAATTTAAACTTCAGTATTTTCATATAGAAATAAAGGCAATATAATAGAGCAAAACAATAATAGAGCTCATGTACCATGAGCTACATCTTTGAAGCCTATGTGGTCAAAACACAAGCAAAGTACAATGTTACTCCTAACGAAAGTATAATTAATATAACATACTATAGAAATACTTCTAGGAAACATGATGTGTTTTTGAATTTCCTCCATATTTGCCTATAGCGTTTAATGACTTTTTTATGTATAGTTAAACACATCCATGCACTGCCTTTATATAAGCAGGCTTATCGAAGGAGCAGCCATTAAGAAATATATTCGATATCAGACTAGAAGACATTTGTGTGCTTTCCCCTACTCTCACTAATGTGTGCTAGCCAACTGTTCATGCAGAAATTGTAACTGTTAATGAGGGTTAAAAGGAAATTTTAAATTAGGTGTCATCTTTTGAGTAAGGTACCTCAACTGTTATATTCTGTCTAATATTTATTTTCGATCTTGCCTCTTGCTCTGAACACAACTCACCACTAAAAAATAAAAATAAAAAATAATTATTATTACAAAATGTTTCAAAGAAACCCCACGCATACCCTTTCCTGGCCCTGCACATTTCCTGGGTCTAACATTTCTGATTGCGCACTGTTTTTCCTGACACTAAATCCCGTGTGTCATATGCATGGCTGCAGACTTTGGCCTTTTCACCTGCTGTTTTGGTTGGCTTTAGATGCAAAGCAAAGAATATGAAAAAGAGAAAGGGGGAGGGAGGGAAGTTTGGAAGACTGAAGCTAAAAAAAAAATGGCAAATGTTTTTAGCGCCTTCATCTAGACATGTGTCCCCTCACTCTGTGACATGGCTGCTCCAATGTTGCCATGGTGAGGATTTCTAATCATCCCTACACATGACAGGCTCCTATTTGTCTGCACTCCCTTGGGTGTAAATTTCTACGCTTAAAAAAAAAATCCATGTGAGCGTATCATCCGCCGTGCAGATGTTTCACTGCTTTAGAATATCAGGCAGCTGCTTGTGCCACCGTAGACAGCTAATTGGAGACTGCATCGTAGGAACAGAGGCGTAATTATGGCATAAATACACATCCTCTGGTGCATCATTGTATCTCTATTAACAGAAAATTTTAAACAGTGCTCAGAGTGTAATTAGTGTAGTTGATAAAGTTGTAAAACATGTAAATAAGGGAAATAGCAGGTACGTGGCCAATCCGCTATCCAGCACTAGGGGATGCAGATTATTGCCTATTTAGAAATAATTAGCAAAGCTGCATTAGCAGAGCCTGTGTCCAACAGAAGCAAGGCAAACATTTATTCTGGTAACAGCTCTTTCTGTGCTAGCCATGAAAATCTACTAATATTGGTAATTTAGCCCTCATTACCAGAGGATAAAGCATGAAAAGAGCTCAGACATGAAATATGACAAGTAATATTAATTTTTATTCCAGAGGAAAGGATGCTTCCTTGGGTTGCATGCTGATTTCTCGGCAGGGTCTCAGCAGTGCGTGCAGAGGCGGCAGTGGGTAGCTGGTAGTTGAGAATTCAGGGTATGGAGCTGACTCCCTGCTGGAGGTATACCCTGGGGTGGCTATGACAGTGGCTGATGAGGCATGCCACTGTTAGTGCCCAGCCAAACCTCAGGTCACAGTTCAAAACAAGCACTCAGCCATTAAACTTCAGTCCTTATGGGCCTGTGAGGGCTTATGTCCTCATTCCTGCTCTTTTCCACCCTCCCAGCCCCTTTTCTCCTTCCTCTCCGACATTTCTTTTTTCTCCCCTGGAATGATTTTGCAGAGCTATACAGGCAATCAGATTGATTTTTGTGCTTGCACCACCCTTTGCAACGTGCTCCTGATAATGAGCTGCTGTTGTGGAAAAGGAGAGTGAGGGAGGGGCGGTTTCAGCTGCGCCCGAACTCCGTCGTGAGCCCTGGATGAGGAATGATCCTTTGGCTCATATACATCGAAGACTGTGTCACTGAAGAATATCACCCTGTGACCAGGAATCATGAATGGCAAAAATTGGGAGCTTGTTTTACAAATACACTTCCTAATGAAGAGAAATGCAAAAGCTAGTTTCAGAAACCTCAATTCATTTTCCAGACAGTGGGATAAAAAGGCAGAATGTTTGGGGAAGAGCCACCTTTTTTGCATTAATCTTTGCCACTAGCTTGTTCTTTGTTTTACTCTTGAAGCGTTAAAAAAAAAAAAAGCAGAATTAAAAAACAAGCCTATGAAACTAAGCATGTTTTGTGGCACTTGTATCCTTTACCATTATCTCCTTATGTCCTTATGCACAGGTATGGCTGCTTTTTACGTGCTTCTGGGCGCATAACACATGAAGAACCTCTTTCCTGAATTTTATGTTGAACTGCTAGGAAAAAGTTAGTCAATAACCAACTCAATTTCCTGCCAGTCTGAGTTTCACTGTATGTTCAGAATGCCATGCAAACACTACATCTTTAAAAAAAGGAAAAAAAAGAGGTTTGACATTTTGGAATTTGTTAAAATGAAAGTGGTACATTCATAAACATGTTGAAGTAAAGAGATGGTCAACCTTCTTTTTCAAATATAAAAATTGAGAATCCGAATTCTAGCTTCTCACAGGATAGACAATGAAAGTTGTCTCTTATCCAGTGCACATTGAAAGTGAACGTGGTGTTTGCTACAGCAAACATCTTTCTATTCCTCCTTTCTACTTTTTAATCTTCTTAAAGGATAATAAGGTGATGGTGGCAGCTAACTAAGAATTACCTTTACTGTTGTAAGGCATGTAAAAAGTGACTAAGACCAGAGTTACCGATGCGTTTTCAACCACACTAGCCTTGTGAATACCGATCTGTATCTATTGGGCATGGTCACACATGAAATGCAAAGGTGCACACTTGCGTACATACGTGCCATACCTATTGATACCCGATAACCACAAACACACACTGTTACTGCAAAACAGACTGAATTCTGAGAATGCATTTTTTTCCTTTTTGCTTTTCCACTTCTGAACCCAAAGCAGCAACCCTGACCAGGTTTTAAAGCACTCTTTCTTCAATTTAGCTCATGTCCCTACCTCTTATGAGCTGAAAATTAGCACTGGAATTGGAATCAGATGACCTGAATTAAAGCTCTGGTAAAAAAAGTTACCTTGGGCAAAGTGACTTCCTTGGCCTCAGTTTCCTCAATTGTGAAATTGAAAATATCTCCTTTGTCTGCTTCAGAGGGTTATATGAGAACCCAATGATATACCTATAGAAGTACTCTGCAGACTGTAAATATGACATAAATTACTCTTTATATGATTTATCCCATTAGTATTTTATTTACACGATTTACTCACTAGACAGTGTTATTACTATATCAGCCCCCCTACCATCACACTGGGACATTTGCCCACGTTTTAAAATGGAGCACGAATAAGCTCAAATAATGTCATAAAATTAATCTCTGTGTCTGTACAGTGCCAAAACTGCTGATTCATAAATGAAATTGCAGTCAACCAACCAGATGTTTCTTCCACAGGATGCCAAACTGCTACTTTAACTGATTTTTATCCAAGAAACTTACTATGTATATGGAGATTGTATAAACACTGCATTAATCATTTTCATTTCAAGTCCATGTAAATAATCTCGTGTAGATCCCACATACCTTGCTAAGTGCACACTTCCTCACTTATTGGAGACACAGCTTTCACATTCTGCAAAGTGAACGGCACTCAGAGAGACCGCCTAGAGGACAGTTATGCCCAAGTCGCAGAGTTTTCCCAAGGGACCTGCCAGAGGAGCCCGCTGCTGAACAGCCCTTGTTAAGAGAAATCCCGTGTAGGACAAAGCTCTGATTTGAATGAGCACAGTTGTTTTAACCCCTAGTTTCCTAATTTCCTCTGTTGGTTTCTGGTGTTTGACAAGCAGTTTCCGTTTGGAGACGTTACACTGTTCCTTCTACTCCAGCACGATACCCACTGCCTTCACTAAATTGGCACCAGAACAGCAACCATTGCCAAGATCCATGCAAGGGCAGGAGGGACTGAAAGGGAACACGAAGCAAAATGATCCCTTAATTCAAGTGAATTATTGTTACCTTTCTTCACATATTCCTTCTCTCCTCCCTCATTGTTCTCTTTTCAAAAGAGAAGTAATAGGTTCCAAATCAGACCACAAAGAGGATCTTCAGAATCAAGTTAAATTGGAGCACAAGGATTGGGGCTGATGGGAATATGGATTTGCAAGGTGCCAAGTCTGATCTAATTTACGTCCATTTCCTGATTTCCAGCCTTTTGGCATTTATTGAAATAGGGTTTCATTTTAGAGTTCTTGTATAACATGTATTCCATATATGTTCTTTTAATTTTAATTCAGAGCACATAATTGTATATATTTTCTTCTGTGAAAATCTATGTATGTATGAATGGTGAATTCGATGTGCCAAGTATTTAGACTAGTTTTATAATTTCTCTGGTGCTTCTCTAAGTAGCTTTCTCCAAAGGGGCTTGTAACTCATAATCACAGGGGCTGTTTGTGAATATATTTCTCTAGGTCAGAAATTTTGCCAGTGCTGACAGGCACCCTGGACAGCTTTTCAGAAATCTCCTGGTTATTACTCATCCATTAGAAAGGAAAAAATGATATTTTGCATCAGTAGTTGTTTCTCTCTCTTTTTCCTTTTAAATTACAGAAATAAAGTGCCCATTGTAAATCGTTCATGCTGGCGGACAATATTGCATGCAGATCAGGCAGTCAGCTCATTGGATGGAGATGGTATGGGGGTGGGGGAGGCCTTTGTGAATGAGTAGACACTAGAGAGGTTCTGAAATGGTTTTAGTCAGGTCAGAAGTAGCTCGTCAGTGGCCAGGAAAACTAGCTGCCCATCCTTTAGGGTACAAAAAGGCTGACACATTTACCTCAGGAGTTTCTCATTAAGTTGTTTTAATAATAATAAAAACATGTGCTTCCTATTACTATACTTGCATTTTCTGTACTCTAGCTTCTGGGTAAACAGGTCTTGAAAAAACAATAGTTATAATAGTTGATGGCCTAACTGAGATTTTTTTTTTTGAATCCTGCAACCTTGAAAAGTAGAATTTAGGACAGCTAGGATTCAGAGAGAGAAAAAAACAATAAAAATGAGTGTATTCAATTTGTGTTAATAATATTAGGGGGAATTTAAATTTCCTTCTTTGTACTTTAACATTAGCATTAACTTTAGGGCTCTCTCTTCCACTCCACCTCAGAATGTCCATGGTTGGGAAACCTTGGAGATGGGAGATTGCATTAGAAGGGCAAGCTTCTTGCCGAGAAACTAACCAAACAGCAGTAGGAGATCTATTGGTAAAAGAGCAAAAGAGGATTCTAAATTCACAATGGTTTTTGAGAACAAACTTTTTTTTTGGTAAATTTCTTTTTAAAGAATAAGTAGGTGTCTCACAGAATCCCAAACATTGTTGCATCTATTGAGGGTGAGAAAGAACTTTTAAAAGTCCTCAATTCCTTATGTGTAAATGGAGAAATATATAAATCTGGAAGGAAGGTGAATAATAGAAACAGGTAAAATATTGGCATATATCATGTAAAAGCCATTATGTTCTCGTTTGCTTTACCTTCATCTTTATTTTTTTCTAAGTTAGTTCATTAAGTAGACCTTTTTTCTTAATAGTCAAAAGCTGGTCTAATAAAGAGAAACTGAGTGTTCATCAAGATTCTCAAAGTTCTAGTCTATCAAACCTCTTGAGGTACAGGGCTTTGATTGTTCTGGAAACATTCTGGTTGGTGATGGTGATAACTGAATTGTTCAACACTAAGTGAAGTGTTATTGACTACAGAACTAGGACTTGATGACTGCACAGGCAAAGCTCTGATCAAAATTTCTGTTACTGTAGATTTATTGAGCATTTATTTTGTGCCTAGCACTCAAAGCCCACAAGTAATGAATTGCTGAAATAAGCTGCTCAGACAGCCAGAACTCACAGTGGCACAGTCATTCCAGCCAGTTCAGATATCCAATTGAACACTTTATTGTCTGAAATTTCATGTCTCCTGGGTTGTCCTGAATGAGCTGAGACAAGGCCACCAACAGCATACTCCGAGTTCTTCTCTGCTTGTTGCTATTTTGAAAGGTCCTGGAGCTACTGTCCCCCTGGCAAAATCATTGTGCTCTTTTTTTTTTTTTTTTTTAATGCGGTATGCGGGCCTCTCACTGCTGTGGCCTCTCCCGTTGCGGAGCACAGGCTCCGGACGCACAGGCTCAGCGGCCATGGCTCACGGGCCCAGCCGCTCCGCAGCATATGGGATCTTCCCAGACCGGGGCACGAACCCGTGTCCCCTGCATCGGCAGGCGGACTCTCAACCACTGCACCACCAGGGAATCCCCATTGTGCTCTTTTCAGTATGAGCTGATTCTTTTTCAGTTTATTGAATGCCTTCAGAAAACCAGAAAACATACGGAAAATCTCTGTGAGTTTTCTTTCAAAAATGGATAAGGTAGGCGATCATAGGTCACCCTTCAAAAAAATCCAAGTATTCCATCATTCCTTTTGGTAATTCCTTTGGGGATGGGAATTATTACTATTTATGATTTTCTATTTCTACTTCAACCTAATTGGGAAGATGGGGGTGTGTATGAAGTATCAGACTTGAGAACTGAAATAAGTGAGAAGTAAAAGTTTTCTATACAAAATTTTAGTGCATGGCAAATAGCCAACTTGGTTCAAAGTAGAAAATAAAGAGTAAGAGATGTGGATGACTAGGAACTGTAGACAATCATTGTGACAACAAAAGAAAGGAGAGAGAGGAAAGAAAAATGAGAAATGGATAGACCAACCTAAGATCCTTGTTTCATGAATACTTGTTTAGCATCTTGTTTATATTTTCTTTCTCTTCTTTATTCATAACGTATACATTTTTTTCTTCTTCCTATTTTGCATCCTTGCTTTTACCATATAATTTTTCTCTAGATATGAACAGGTAAAGGAGAAATAATTGTCTTCTTGTATCACTGACCTATTAAAACATATGAGATAACAGAAAAACAAAAATAAGACTTGTGCTCTGTTAAAAGAATATGAAAGACAACTCCCTCTTAAATCGTTAAACATCTAAATATGTGTGTGAGGTTGACAATAATGTCCTGTCTTAAATTTAAACCTGTAGATGAGAGCTACCACTTTTCATGGATGTATGATTTTTTTCAAGAATGCTACCATTTTCCAAAACAGTCTAGAATATCCTCTTTTAAAATTTTTAATAAACTTAGTTTATTTCACAAGTCACATGAGAATATCAACCTGTTTCTTGTTCAAATTGATTTTACCAGCTCTTTTATTATTAATTTCATTAATTTTATTTTATTTTGAATATTTTCTATACCCCAACATCAGAGTATAAACTTGAAATAATAACTCCAACAAGGAACAACAACAAAAAAATAGATAACTCAGTAAGAGTGTTTCTACCTACATTTCTGGACTTCAGGCTTTTAGTTGTTTAATTAATTCTAAAATATTTTGTTTATCTCCATTATAGTGTAAAGCACAAAACAGAGAGGGGAAACGTGTATGTGAAGTTGAAATCGTTTCTATTAAATTGAGGGCCATAAGGCAACACGTTTTACTTAAGAGAATAAAAATTTAAACCAGAATAGAATTAATGAATTTCATTATTTCTGAATACATTAACTGGAATTAGATCCTAGTCTGTGAAGTGAGCATAAATGCTTCTCTCAGAGGGTATAAGTGGTTTGGGTGACCAGTGTTTTTGTATCTTAGGCTACAATTACCACTGGATGTGGGAGGGGTTCTAGACTTCAGAAAATGGCTTTATAGGTAAATTTTAGTGAACTTTTTGGTCTAAGAAGAGTATCAACCATATAGGATTTACTTGTGGGCTTTGAGTAGTGCCTAGCACAAAATAAATGTTCAATAATTCCACAGATCAATAAATCTGATCAGAACTTTGCCTGTGCAGTTATCAGTTTCCATCATTTGAAAACTATACAAGGTGTACATCTCATGTTGACAAATGACTTCCAATTTGGCAAATATCTGTTTGATTAAACCATCAATACACTTATTTCTGAGTAATTTGTGGTTAGAATATGAGCGCCATACTAACAGCAGGATGATCACAGATTGCTAAGAGAGACAATGCTAGTTGAATTGGGACATATTTTACCTTTTGTATACCAGAACTAAATTTTAATAAAGAGCTTTCCTATTTCCTTATATCACTTTTTCTTTTGTTCATTTCCACTAATGAACCCATTGGTGTATTTGGACTATGGATATTTATTATTTAATTAGAATGTCTTGTAAAGTATATCTGCAACATCCTTGGAATAGTTTTATTTTCCACAAGTTTGGGGCTCTGTAATGCGGCAAAGTTTTGTTCCTTATCAGTTAGCATTAATACAGTTGGGTCACTTGTTCTTTTCAGGGAGACTCTTCATAGACATTTTTTTTAACATATTTATTGGAGTATAATTGCTTTACAATGTTGTGTTCGTTTCTGCCATATAAAAAAGTGAATCAGCTATATGTATATGTGTATCCCCATATCCCCATGTCCCCTTAGACATTTATACATCAGTCTCAAAATATATTAGTAATCATACACAAACTTTTTCCATCATGTCTTTTTGCATTAATAGCTTGGTTAAGGCCCACTTTATTATTGGATCAAGGCCCGTTATTTCTTTTTTCTCTCTCTGATCACCTACTTCTTAGGGACAAGCAGAACATTTGCTTCTTCAGAATATATGAGTATAGAAACAAGCATGGAGGCCTGTGGGCAGTAGGATTCAGTTTCCATCTGTTTGTTCTGAGTATACCCCAACAGCGTATTTAAGGTGAGCTTTCTTACCCCATGCATAGATCTCCCATTGATTTCAAAAGGATACTGAAAAGGGCATAAAGAGATGAAAATCTGATGCTAATCTTAGAAACTGGAATTCATTTTCTTCTTCCAGTGGGTTTTCATCATCTAGTTTATTCTTATCATTTTTAAAATATCTCTATCTCTATCCACCAAAGGTAGAAGTTATCACCAAAGGTAGAAGTTATCACAAAGAGAGAAAGGGAGGGAGAAAGATTGTTTTCAAATTCCAGACTAATAATTTTTACCCAACAATTTCTAAAAACAAGCTTGAAAAGAAAATGCTTCCTTTAAATTAGCTGCCACTGTGCAAATTAAATTAGTTCAATAAGTAATCTGATCGTGACTTGCTATATCATGTAGCTAATTAATATATTATGCTTTGAAGAATTCTCTCTATATTAAATGTATATATAATACACATTTTATGGCTGATTTTGCAAAGCAGTTTTTAACCAGCAATAGCTGCTGTGTGACAGCTCAAAGTTAAATTTGGAAAGTAAACTTTAAAAAGATTAGTTATGTGTGCCAACTTTTATCAATACAAGCTGAGCCATTTAAAAGCAGTAGTTCACTTCCCTTTTAAAATTGTTCATTATGAGTTTAAATTACATTTCATTTTACTAAGTGTTAACAGCCCAAGTTTGTGATTCCACTTTAATATTATCATCTGAAAATTAAGATGGTAATGAAAATCAACCTTCATGATTATTCCCCAGGAATGAGTAAATGTGGTAGTTATTGTGTTCTTAACAAAAAAATATATTAATGCTGCTATAAAAAAGGCATTTAAAGATCTAGGTTTAGAGTAACTCATTAACCCTTGAGCATATTACTCAAAACTGACCTCAGATTTCATAAACACTGATTGTTTCCATCTGTTTAGAAAGTATTTACAGAAAAAAAAATCACCTAGATCCATTTCAGTACACGAGTTTAAACCACTTGCACTTACATATTTATACATATGTGTATAAATATCAGGTAATGAAATTAGTATATACAATTATTTTTATGAAGAAAACCAAATCATTTTGTAAATAAATGCTATTTTAAATATTATTGAATACGTTCTAAATGTCAGCAAATTCAAAAGGTAACATATTTTGCATTTCACATTATTTAGGTATTGTTAGAAAACATACCTACCAAAAGTCTCTATCTTGGGAGGGAACATACTATGACAAATAGCTTGGGAAAAGTTTGCAAAAAAAATCAGGTGCTTTCAAAATATCAACTATTATTAGTCCTGCTTTTCTGAATGACGAAACTGAGTCTTAAAGATTTGAAGCAACCTGGCCACCTTCTCCGAGCTAGTGAGAGATGCAACAGTGTGAATCCTGTACTAGACTGCTTCCAGGCTTTTTGGGGTGAGGGGAAGAGGTGATTTACAAAGTCTCCTTTATTATACAATACAGTACAATAGAGATAGAGGGAGAATGAAGGTAAGCCTTGCTGATTCTAAAAAATTTTCATTTTTGTTTTTGTGTGGTAGCAAGCTACATAAGAGAGAGATCATGAGGGTCCAAACTAGGATAGAGGCAACTGAAATTTAAAATTATATTCAGATGGTAGAAATATTGAAGGTCAAAATCAAGAGTGTTAGCCAACTGACTGGACAGGAATTGAAGAGAGAGATGTGCTAACAAGATAGAAGAGAATTGACTAAATAGAACAGTTTACTCTATTTTTCTAAAGATCAACACAAAAGGAAATTAAACTGGTAGCCTACCACAAAGTTTTAACACTTTTCTATTAAAGGAATCTCCTTTTACCTACCGTGCTTCTAATTTGTTAAAAAAAAGAAAGAAAAATTTTCTTCTTTAGACTTGATTATTCTAAAAAATTTAGTTCTTCAAACTCTAAGTTTTTCGTATGTTTTCTTTCTATATGCTTTTCAAATATGTTTCCCTCTCTTATAGTGAAGACTCACTAGCTAGATTTAGTCAAATTAAATGTTCAAATGCCACAAGTGCCTCTGATATAAATAATCTGCCATTTGGGGAGCAAATTTCCTAAGTGATTTTATAAAATATGTCCAGATTGACATATTGTAACTTTTTCTGCCCTCTCTCCTCCAAAACATGGGTATATATAGGCAGGTAGGTATTCTTACCCAGAACAACTTAATGTAATTCATTGTATCATTCACTATCAAAAATATCATTCGTTCAATAAATTATCCAAAAAAATGCTAAAATAAACTGCACTCCCCCCACCCTCACTTCGTTCTGCCAAATTCTATATTCCTGAGTGCCGATCAGCCCGTCAATGAGATCAGGGTGTCTGTGTGTTAGAACATCTTTCCATTAGGTTGCCACAGCTCTGAAGCAGCCACACACCCGTCTGCCCGTCTCCTGACCTGGTAGGGTCCAGAGGCTGCAAGTTGTTGCCAGTACCTTTAACTTTCATTTGGTTTTCTTGCTTTGAAGCCCTTGGCTCAAATGTGGCTCAAACAATCTTCAGTTTCACCAGTAGGTGGGGGAACTCATTTCTTTTTGCTTCTTGTTACCTTTTTTTTTTTTTTTTTTTCCCCTCTTAGGTGGAAGTATAGCATTCTTTCCTATGGCCTTTCTCACAATACCACTAATGTTCTCTGGGCTTACAGTTACTGCTTCCTAGAATGTAACAATGAGGAATCAGCAGGAAGATATTTTGGGAAATAAGAAGCTCAGATTTAGATCTGTTGACTAAATTAAAGATTAGACATCAGGGAAATTAATCAATTTTAAATGGACTTTACTTTTTGTAATTAAGAGAACACTGATGGCCCTTGAGAAGTGTCTTCATTTGAGAAGTCAGATATAGATAGAAGCCAAATTTTAAACAATAAGTATCTAGATGATGAAAAGATTGCATATAGTTTTCCCTTTAATTCCTTTGAATGAGACAGAACAAAATACAATTAAATAAGATGAAATCTGCTCTATTTTTAAAGATCAACAGAAAAACAAATCACTCAACTCTTTGAGTAAACTACTGTAATGTTTTAACAATTTTTCTATTAATGAAAATCATTTTATCTACCATACTTCTGTTTAACCTACCTATGCTATTTGTGATACAAAGATGGGGAATATTAGCCATCATTTTTCATTTGCAGAGAAAAAAAATACTTATGGTTTTCTTCCTTTGTGTTTTCAAACACTTTCCCCTCCCTTATGTGCAAGTATCACCAGCTAGATTTAGTTAAGGAATTTAAGTGTTTAAAGATAAAGAGTTCTTCATTGCAAGCAATGGAGACTAACTTGCCAGATAAAAGACTCTAGAGGGTGAGTATCGGGTGGCTCACAGCAGTAAACAGGAGTCAAAATGACAGTGATCCATCTAGAGATTAAATCGTGCGTTAGTACTTGGAGCTTTGGCACGCGTTAAATGAATATATGTGGACTGACAAACTTAGGTATTCTTCGAAGAACCTTTGGCTCCCATAGTGCCCTATCACAGCTCATACAGTTGGGGAGTTCACAGAGCCAGGAATGTGTTCCCATTTTAAGAAGCAAAAAGAAATAAAAAATATAAAATAAGGTAGATGTTCACTGAAGATGTATAAGGTACAGCTGAAATTTTTAAATCATTTGCCTCCAGGAAATGGTGACTATGACCTGATTGAAAGTTAGAATTGGTTTGCCCAGTTTTTACTAATCAATTCTCTCAAAATATTGACATACATTGACTAAACCTAAGGTATGCAATGCAGTCAGTTTACTCAAGAGTTATGATTTAAAACGTAGACTCAGAAAACCTGAAGATAAACCCAGATAATGTATTTCACTCTTAAATTATGTCCATAAAGAGTATATCACAACTATTACTAATCTTCATCAATCTATTAATATGTCAAATAAAAATTCTCATGCATGATTTTCACTACCTTATCTTACAAATTTTGCTTAACAAAATAAGCTTATTAAGCAAAAGGCAGCTCAATTCTAAAATCCTTGGCTACACGAATTTATAGAAGAAATATACCTATTATATTAGAAATAGTTAATAACTACCATAACTACTCAGCTCAGCTTGATAAACCACCCAATCCAAGTCTATCTAAAAACATGTGATGTTATTTAATTTATTACCATGTATTATGTGTCTTTCTCAAATTCTACTTCAAAGAACATCTAAGTATGTCAGTCCAAATATACCCATTTAACAAATGTACTGAGGCTCAAAGATATAACACACATTTTATTCTCTAGTCTGGGAAATAGTAATCTTGACCCCTGTATACCACTGTTAAACACAGGGGATTTATTTTGAAGCTTTCATTTAAGGAATTGAGTTATTATTCTTTGCTTGACCTTTGTCCATGGCATATTTATCATGATGCCCTGTAAAACTATAATGTGTGAGAAAAGTAAGAAAAGGAAGTAATATACTTGTGCTTCATGAAGAAAGGAGAAATAGGTATAAATCAGACTTTTAAAATCCGTTCATAGACACCGCTCACATAATCCATTTATAATTTCAAAATCCCTCCTAAAATTATTTTTATACATTCTTAAAACAATTATTACCTAAAGTAACTTGAAATGAATCATGATCTGTGATTTCTAGGATCTATTGCCAGGTATTGTTTATATTTATCACTGAGAAGAAAAGAGGGAAACAACATTATTTTTAAAAGTACAGAAAGAAATGTTTTCAAGCTGTTCTCTTAATGAACTAGAAATAGTAACCCTGTCAATTCATATAAAAATAGTGTTATAAGCCTATGGCATCTATTTATTACTGGAGAACAAAAGGCTTCATCCATTTCCTTTAGAGAATGACATTTTTGTAATTCGCTGCCCATTTCATTTGTTCCAAAGACCTTCGTGGGGTGACAAATATCCCACAGAAATGGCTACTGATACTTGATAGGATAATGTGCAGCCCCTCAGGACAAGGGCAAAGGCAGCAAACTTATCATCCTTTAGTTTAGCTTAGCATGGGTCAGTAACAGCGCCAGAGGTGACAGAAGATGTTAAAGTGTGGGAAGCAAGAGCAGGAAGCTGTAGCAGGGGGGTTTTATAGTTTATCCTTTCTTTTGCCAAGAAGCTACGGAGACGGCTTGAATCACATTGTTGATTTGGTTCACTGCACGCCACACTAACTGTTTCTGGAAAAGAAGAGCGAGGGGGAGAAAAATCCAACACTCATGGGTCATTCTCACCAACAGCATGTGGCATTTCAACATGTCCTATAGGAGTAGGAAATGCATATTTAATATTTTAGCTTCAAGTTCATATTTTAAGAATGCATTATCCTGCTGGAAGGTCTGTGGTGAATAATCAGTAGGACATCGCCATTATATCAACCTGATAATTTTGCAGAGAGAAAAGCACTAGCTGTGTTGTCTTTCATTTGGGAATATTCACTATATTGTTTTCTGTGTCAGAATGGGGGGGGGGAAACTACTAGTATGACTCTTCTTAAAAATTTTAACTTAAAAATGTTCCAAAAATGTAGTACTTTGAATTTATCATTAACACATGTCCATTAAGGACAATTGACTTGCATGAAATCTGAATATACCTATTTTATTCCCAAGAAAATTAAATCAGTGTAGAACTCTCCCTCAAAATATTGTAAAAGAATGATATGCACCAGCTGGTATATTACTCCTGATTCTATTAAAAGATCATGGGAGCAAATTCTTCTAAACACTTCCCTGTTTTGAAAAAAAGAAGAAAGTAAAAAGAAAAATATAAGTTCTTCATTAGGCAGGTATCTCTCGTTATGGCTGTCATTGCACACAATGACAGAAATGTGATGCTTATGCTGTGATGTCACTAATGGCACATCTGGTAAAATGGTTCCTGTTTTGCAATATTAAGAAATCACTTTTTGTGTTACATGTGATTTGAATTAATTTGTTTTAAAAATTAAATGATACAAGGCAAAAATTCCTAAAGGACCGATAGGATAAAGAACTAAAAATGGTGACCTTGTTTCACAAGCAAGATGCCAACTCCACCTGAGTAATTAACAGCTTTGATGAGCATTTTGAACCATGATGTCCTCCATAAGAACTGTCAGAGCCTCTCTGAAACATTTACTTTTCTTAAGCAGAGAAAAAAGGCCCACTTCTGAATCTTGTCTTGCTAATATAGATAATAAGATGTTACCAACAGAGAATAATGAGTATTAAAACTTAAATATACTAAAGATAGTTTTAATTGAATAAAATCCTTTGCAGTTCGACATAAATATAAGGAATGTTATAAAGCGTGAAGTATTTTCTAGCAGACTCATTTTATTCCAGGCATATCTGGAAAATTACATAATGCTGAATTGCAGGAAGATGAAGACAAACTGATGCCTACTTTGAAATAAGTATGTTAAATAGTTCACATACTTTATCTCTGAAAACCTGGTTGTGTGCTCCTAATAGCACTATCGCTGGCTAAAATTTATACAGTACTTTTTCCATTGAGTTGGAAATTGGTCCCTTTTCAGGGAGAGGTTCATGTTTATTTCCGATGCAGAAGAACTTGTTTTAGTTTTGAAGGTAAATTGAACAAGTGATTGCTTTCATATATCATGTAATTCCTTACATGTTGATGGCTGTAACTTTTCTACTTAACACATTTTATTCCTTACCATGCCTGTCACTGGTTTAAGCAATCTGCGGGTAATTGATTTCTTCTGTAAAACAGATAACATTTGCTTAAAGCTCTTCTGATAGCTTTACAGCCTCTGCATTAGGAGAAGCACTTCCGTCACCACTGGCATTCGTATAAAATATAATTATTATATATCCATCAAAGACTAAAAAGAAAAGGGGAATAGGAAAAGGAAGTGCAAATATTTCCTGAATTCAGAACCATGGCAGTCATAATACTACTAGTGCTCATCAACCCACTGCTCACCTGTTTCACCACCTTGGTCAAATAATCCACCCTCCCCTTGAACTTCATTGTTTATTTTAAAACACAAGCAAGGAATCTTAGTCTTTTTCAAATGCTAAACTGTGTTCCAGCCATTAGGTTTCCTAATAAAAAATATCTTTGAGTAGTGACTATTTCCAACTGTTTCACATTTTTACTCATAACTTCAGAAAAATATGTAATAAGTTCCCTAAGTAAACAAGCTTCTAATGCACATAATTTGAATACAAATATATTCAAGTGGTCAGAATTATCTTTTTCTGTCTTCCTTTCTCTTCTCTCTCTCGTTTTTGTTTGTTTTTGCTATTGTGTTGTTTTGCCTTCTCAAGACCCAAACCAGTTGCTACTTTAAGGATTTCTTGTCTTGAGATAAAAGAGGGGATGATTGTGACCCTTTGTAAAGGGTGGTCTGTAACTCAGGAAAGCCAACCTGACTTGGTTTTTCATTGATTTATGTGTGTGTGTGTGTGTGTGTGTGGATGTGTATACATGAAAGAAGACCACCATAAAAATGGAAATATAATGATATTATGTTCCAGAAAAATTATTTGCTGTTCTAAGGAACTAATAGATATGACTTGATCTTTTCTTCTTTCCTTTTTTCTTTTTTTCCCTCTAAAAATCTTTTTACAATAGAAAACTAATTATTCTTCAAATCCCAAGGGTCAGTTCATTTAAAAAGTACACTGTAAGCTTGAAATGTGGATAAGAGGGAGATAGACCAGAATGGGATAGTTCACTTTGAGTTGATGGAGAGTAGTCTGTTTGAGTTGGGTGTTGTATTAGTTTAGTATCTACAATAAATATTTAGATAACAGAGCAATAAATAAATAGTCCATCAACCAAACAGGTAAATGCTTTGTTCTTTTTCTATCATAATTAAATCTGATTGTTCTTCACTTTCAAGAGGAAGTCCTGAATAAGTGGGTACAAAATTATAACTTTTTATCTCTTGCATTTTTCTGTTTTCTTACTAGAATCATTTCTGCATACCTCATATATTAAGCATTGTTCTGCCTTTAGCTCATATGTTTTGCACACTGAAATTCGTGGTTTTGAAATAGAAACTGTCCACGTGGGAATTTCTTAATGAATCATTCTCAGGTTTGTTTATTTCTAATTCCGTTTCTTGAGTCAAAACTAAGAGTGACGTTGACTTCTCCTTGGCCTGGAAAGCTGTAATTTTGGTTCTAGGTGCTCAAATTTATCTGGCCCCCTTTCGGCACTGTTGCCTATTTTGCTGTGTACTTTCTGTTAACTTTAGTCAAGGTCTCTCAGCTTTCCTCCGTCCTGTTATCCTGCTCCCACTTCCCAGCATAGTTCAAGCCAGTACCATAACTCTGTGATCAGAGAGAACTCCATCCTGTCACTTCGCCCCAAACTTAACTCTTTGGAAGCCCTGCATCTTCCAGGAAGCCTTTGAGTAGTGATCAGAAGAGAGCTGACACATTCCCTATCCCCATACTTCTGCTACATTTCACCTAAACTTTTTGTAATCTCCACCATATGCCACTGAGTCTCCTTAGATGAATTTATGATCATAGTTTAGTATCTACTTCTTTTCAGTTAATGTGTTATATGACTGACACTGATTTATTCAAGTTTGTGTCATCAGTTCTGATTTTAAACTCTTAGAAGGTGGAATCTCTGCCTGAATAGTTCTTGTCCAATGACTACTGTAGCATTATATGTAAATTTATAACCAATAGGTATATTTTAATTATGATGCCATTACACATTTTCTAACTGTAAGAGAGAGTAAGCATTCTTTTTTTGTTTAATTTTTAAATTTAATTTTATTTATTTTTGTATGCAGCAGGTTCTTATTAGTCATCAATTTTATACACATCAGTGTATACATGTCAATCCCAATCGCCCAGTTCATCCCACCACCACCCCCCCTGAGAGGAAGCATTCAATGGTACGATGCCATTCGTTCAAAAAGTAGAAATGTTAGTAAAAGATTCAAGTCATAAATCATAATTTATTTCTTTTCCCTTGATTGATTTCAGGGCTTCAAGAAATTTGCAAGTGTTATTATTTACTCTTTTGATAGATTACATGTGTTCAGTGTGCTTAGTTGTACAGTTACCTTCTCTGAATTACATATGACACCAGACCATTAAGATGATGGGGGAAAAAATCTGTCTTTAAAGTTTTATCTTAACAATTGAAATGTTTTATCTTAACACTTGCCATCCCCTAATTTTTAGTACCAATTCTAAAATGATTTAAACTCTTCCTGAGGATCTGTGTCATATATTTGGACTGTAAGTTCTTTGGGGGAAATATATCACAGTTTTTACACTGACTGTGTATAGAAGTCCTAGGCACAGCTCCAGGCCAAGAGATGCTTTTACAGAAATGATGTAGAAAAAGTTGTTTCTTCAAATACCTAGTTCTAAATCACATCATTATGATTAACTTGTCTTTAATATATCAGCAATACCTTAAATAAGGTTAACTTTTTTAAAACTCAGAGAAATATCATTCAGAAGTGAATAACAACATATTACTAATACTTTGGGAAAATCAAAGCAAAAAGCATTGGCATTTGGACTGACTTGTGAGGTAACCCAATGTGATGGAAGGGAGGATTCTTATTAGTTGATTTATTCTTGAGAAAGTGCTTCTAAGTCCAAGTACAGCATTAAATGCCTTTCTCAAGTTCCTAAGCGGGAACTTCCAAGTGACCTATGAATTGAAGTCTTTTGACCTTTGGGTATCAAGTCTTTTGACCTATGGTATCATTAGCTAAAATTTCTCTTCTAATGATATTGTTAAGGCTGGTGTTAATACTGTTATTTTAACTGAAATTTACTTATTCTATGTGATAGCGGTGCAGAGGTCCCTAAATACGTTTTAATCTGAAAGGATGAAATGTTCTATAAACTTAAAAATAGCATTTAAAAATACCTACATTTGTTTGTCCAATACTTTTTCTTTCAAGTATGGGTCTTTGGGGTTCCCATCTAAGTATTTGTGCCTCTGCAAGATATGTGTCCCAAGAATGTAAAATAATGCAAGTTTTAGGCATCAGATGTAATGTAGTGTAGTGTAGTGTAATGTAATGTAATACAGTATAATGTAATGCAGTGTAATGCTGACTCCCTTGATCCCTCTCAGGATGTCAGCACAGTTCAGGATTCAAGAGCATTGCATTAGCAATCGTGCAACTACACCAATTTAGCTGGGGCGTCTGAGAACAGTCTACTTCCTTAGCTCTAGATCTCAGCCACTTGGTCTGCACTGCAACTTAACCGGTGGCCATAGAGATTACCAGGCTGAGTGCTTTGCATTGTGGCAGGCCAGAGAGGAGGAATTTAACATGGAAGAGTAGAATGTGTTAGGCACTGGGCCAGAGGCAGGTGCCAACAGGGTCATGGACATGGTGATTTTGAAGCCAGGATGATCTTCGCAGCTCATAAGTGAGTATGAGTCAGAATGTGTTAGTTTATTTCATCCCATTCTTGTCTTTCTTTTTGTCTTTTTCCTATTTCTTGTCCTCTTAAAATGAGAAATATTCCTCTTTTAAATTCTGCCTTCTTATCTGTAGTACCAGTGCCTGAAACATAGTAAGCACTCAGTTAATGTTTATTGTATGAATGAAGACATGTGTGTATAAGTCTTAAGAGCTTAGACATTACTCCAACTGTAGATAAGCACAGACATTCATGATTATTAGAATCCAGTGGGAATACTCCGTTTCCATATCAGATCACAACTTTATTTGGAGACCTTTAGAGAAATATAGCAATATCAGAGAGAAGCAAATCCAGGTCTCTTATATTTTACCTATGTTGTTGCAATGTTTTAATGTGGAATAAAAAGACATTTGACATTGTTTAAATAAGTCTGAGTCACTCTAGTCTGGCTAAAATGTTCCAGTGTGCTAGTATACAAGGTTTTCCCTCATGGAAAAGCAAAAGTTAGAAAGAAATAATAATCAATAAGGAATGATAGACACTGAAGAATTAAAACTATGTTTTCAAAAGTTACTCTTAGGAGGAATTCTGAATCATCTAGTAGAGGGATCCTGACAAGGGCAGGGAACTGGGATCCATGGAGGACAATGAAAAGACTGGAGCAGAAGAGAGCTTTGCCATCCCCAGGAAAACCAGTACTCCTTATTCTCTCCCCAAGTCCTCTCCAGGTTTCTGGTATTCAACGCTCTTATATTACTATATTCCAAGAAAGTTTTGATTACTATCTTCAAGTGGTAGCCACATGATAGGAGTCAGTAGGTCTACCTTCTTGCATGGGTACCAGGCAAGATATCTGAACAGGAAAATGTATAGACCAGTGCCAGAGAGCAGAAAATTTATATATTAGGCAAGTTTGCAAAATTCTTATTTTCCATTCTTTATTTTTTGAAAAAAAAAAGGACAAAACACACATTTATGCACATGACCCTCAAACTCCCTACATTTTTTACAGCAGTGTTTATAAGGAACATGACTGTTTAAAGTGTTATAGTAGATAATGGTTCCAAAGGAGCTCAAATAGTAACGGTCCAAATATGATTTTGATTTATAAATATCTTCTTATAAACGAAATGTTTTACTAATGATGTGGCTGGTGAAAAATAAATGAGCAGTAGTGCTCCTACATTTGTGTTCAGGTTTATAAGCTATTAGGGGACTTCATAGCACTAAATAAGACTGAAGACAGATTACTTAATGAGTTCAGTCAGGTATTGATAAGCCACTAAAACTCCAAACCATTATTTATTGCTGTTTATTATTCTCCCATCCAAATAAAAAAAAAGACTCTGTTTTATATTCCTAACAGGTATCTGAGAATTTCAGACTTAAAATGAGACATTCTAAGGTAAATTTTCTTATAGGCTATAAATTTTAAGATGTTTCTTCTCGGAGAAAGGTTTCATGTTTAGAGTTAACTTGGTAGGCAACTGGCTATGGCCATTAAACATATTATGATATTCGGCTCGTAGGAAACAATATGCTGCAACACATAAAGTTATCAAGTATTCAAAAAAGGCAGTCTTGCTTTGTGTATAGTCTCCTGGCAAAGGCTCAGGAGACATAGAAGGACATAGTCAAAGACAAGGTGGAGATGCTTGGGAAATTCTCAGGTAAAATTATGCAAACATTCCCACATCCCTGGAATACTCTCACATTAACCATCTCTAAAATCCATTTCTGGTGGTGGAGAAAATAATCTAGTTCACCACTGAACAGATTTCGTCTGCCTCTATTAGCCTGTTAATGAGATAGAAAAAGAGTACAAGCAATGAGGAATAGATCCAGCTAGAACAATCCTAAACTCAACCTGAAGCTTACTATGAAGCTCAGTCAGATCTAGCCTAAATCATTTGACCTCCAGCCAGCCTGAAGATTGGTGAGCATGGAAAAATGGTTGTTATTTTAGGACACTGAGGAGAATAGGAGTGGTTCATTATATAGCACTATTATGGAAATAGCTGGCTGAAATACATGCCAATGGTAATCTCTAGTAGGACTGATTAAGTACAGTTCATTAAGTACAGTCCATCCACATAGACATAGACATATTGAAAGGTACTGACTTTGCTGATTTCATCACTGTATAAAAAGGACATAACCTAAGTCACAAAAATTCTAAAACAACTCTGCACCAGTATATAAAGAATTAGTCATTAAGACATAATTAGGGTGTATTGAAATCTGGCTCCAAGAATAATATATAGAGTAATAAGGAACTAAACCATGAATTTAGTAATTTTATTTTGTGGAAGCACTATTTACAGCTTCCCTGTTTACTAAAATTCTATGAATTTTTAAGGTTAAAATGCTTTCTCTGAGGGCTTCCCTGGTGGCGCAGTGATTGAGAGTCCGTCTGCCGATGCAGGGGACGCGGGTTCGTGCCCCGGTCCGGGAAGATCCCACATGCCGCGGAGCGGCTGGGCCCGTGAGCCATGGCCGCCGAGCCTGCGCGTCCGGAGCCTGTGCTCCGCAGCGGGAGAGGCCACAACAGTGAGAGGCCCGCGTACAGCAAAAAAAAAAAAAAAAAAAATGCTTTCTCTGAAATATTTCCTAAAGAGCTTAATCCACATAAACTGTTTTCATTCTCTAATATTCTACTATTCTTTAAGAAAGAAATTAATATACCTCCAACAAAAACTCTGTACTTAAAAGTTCTCCTATTTTGAAAAGCGTTAAGAGAAGTTATAATTACAGGAGTTTGACCTTCTACAGGAGTTTATGTGTCGCCTTTGAAAAGAGGGTACAAGTCTACAAATATATGCAAACATTGTGGAAAAAAATCACAACTCATATTGTAAATGCTTAAGGAAAGATACTCTTATGCTTGTAGTAGATTAAAACTGTTTCCTACTATATATGTAAGTGAGGTGATCAAGTATTTAGGCAAATGTCTTGGTTAGAATCCTTAAGTTCACTTGTGGGGGTTAATATTCTTTCATCTGACAGATTATCTGGAGTCCAGGTTGTGTTCAGAGAATACAACCTATAACTTCTTGTGAAATTCTTATAAAAATTATGTTTGCGAGTAATATTAGTCATGGATGATTGAATAAAGGTTATATATTCTATCCAGTCCTCTGTATTAAGTGTCTCCTTGCATCAAGCTAGAATAAGAAAGCTGTAAACAATGAACATCCTATTTTAGTTCCTTATACAACTACCTTTATTAGCTTGTGTTTATATTTATATTAACTTCATGAGCAAGAAGAGCCATTTTGGATTTTGGAGCTGAGAGTGACACAATGAAAGCAGTATATTGTGAAGATAAGTCTGTAATTTCAACCCCTCCCTTCATGTAATTAACAACCCTAGAAAGTAAAAAGTTTAAGCCAGGTAAGTAATAGTTTAAAAAAATTACTGTAAACTTTCACTTCTGGTCAAGATGGAGTTATAAGGATTGAAATTACCCTCCTACTGGAAGCATTTAAAACTGGAAAAATTTATTTGAAACAAAGGTTTTAAGACACTGGACAACTGTCAATGAAGGACACTGATTCCTGAGAGATGGTAAACAAACAAGGTGAGCCCAATAACTACCCCAGCTAACTGCCTTGAGAGAGTTTCCAGGTGATGGCACAGAAGAAAGGCACATAGAGTCTTCCAGCTTCCCTGAAATGAAGAGATGGCGTTGGGAGTCCAGGGGTACCAAGGTTGTTGAACTTCACAGAACAGAGTGCAGAAAAGGAGAGAGCTGCACATAGAAAAAACTCTAGATACTACAGAGGGTCCCCTCAAGTAGGCAGTAGAGTACTGATCAGTGCATTCACGTGAGGAAAAAAGCCGGGCCCTGGGAAATATCCACCCCCCAATATTAGAAGAAATGGTGCCCAGCACTCATGATAGTATCATTCCCACCAGCCAGACTGGAAAGACCTCATAATTGGGCAGAGTACTCTGAAGAGTCTTCCCTCATTATTATGGAATAATTTGCCCTAGACAAACACCCTCCAGTTCTAAAGTAGATGCAAGACCAGAATGGCTCAAACTATTTCTAAAACTTAATTGCATCCCAAAGCAAAGCTTAAGAATATTTTAGAAATACAAAATTGTTTACCACCCGACAAGGTAAAAGACACAACATCTTGAATCCAAATATTAATCAGCGTGCAAAGAAGGAAATTATAACATATGATGAGGGGGAAAAAATCAATCAATTGAAACCAATCCTATACTAACACCGATGTCAAAATAAGCAAAGATATTAAAAGTTATTGTAACTGTATTTCATAAATTTCATATGTTCAAAAAGTTCAGTAGAGACATAAAAGATATTATTAAAAAATTCCAAATTAAACTATAAGAAATGAAACGTATAATTTCTGACCAAAAAAAAAAAAAGCCCACTAGAATGGATGAATAGAAGATTAGACATTGAAGAAGAAAAGATTAGTGTACTTGAAGCAATAAAAATAGATACCATTTAGAATAAAACAGAGGAAAAAATAATAAAAAAGAAAAGTGCATCAGTGAGCTATAGGACAACTTTATGTGGACTAATAGGTATATACTTGGAATACCTCAAGCAAAAGGGGTATCAAAACTATAAGCCTACAAATCCAAGAATCTCAACAAAAGCTAAGCACAAGAAACATAAAGAAAATGACACCAAGACATATCATAAATAAATTGATTAAAAATGAAGATAGTGAGAAAAATTTAAAGCTAGCCTGAGAAAAAGAATACATGCACAAAAACAAAACAAGGAGGGTAGTAGATTTTTAATGGGAAAAATGTGAGAAGAAAGTGAATCAACATCATTCAAAGTATTAACAGACATAGAGAGCAAACATAGGGCCACCAATGGGGGAAAGAGGGGTGGTGGTGGGATGAATTGGGAGACTGGGATTGACATGTATGCACTAATATGTATAAAATAGATAACTAATAAGAGCCTGCTGTATAAAAAATAAATACAATAAAATTTTTTAAAAAGTATTAAACAAATGGCAACCTATATTTCTATACCTAAAGGAAATAATTTTCAAAAATGAAATTGAAATAAAGACACTTTTGTAGACCTCCAAAAGCTAAAAGAATTCATCATCAGGTGACCCACACTATGAGAAATATTAAAGACAATTTTTTCAGGCAGAAGGAAAATTATATGAGAAAGAAATATTGATTTACACAAAAAAATGCAAAACATCAGAAATGGTAAACAATGTGTAAATATAAAATATTTTCCTTATATTTAAATTTCTTTAAAATATACAACTGTTTAAACAGATACAACTTCAATGTCATGTTGAGTATATATATATATGTGTGTGTATGTATATATACACACATTTATATGTAAGTAAACTATATTACAATGATAGAATAAGGGCAAGGAAGGGAAAATTAAAGTACACTGTTGTCAAATTCTTATACAGGAAGTGGTATAATATCACTTGAAGACAGACTGTATAAGTTAATGGAATGAGCCATTGATATGGGTAACAACATGGATTAATTTCAAAGTAATTATGCCAGTAAAAGAAACCAGGCAAAAAAAAGACTGCATGATGTATGATTCCATGTATATAAAACTAGAAAATGCAAAGTAACCTTTAGTGACAGCAGATAAGTCATCACCCAGGATGAGAGTTCGGTGGTGGGGTACCAAAAGGAATGAGAAAAATACGTAAAAATGGGAAGTGAAGAAACTTTTGGAGAGTGATCAATATGTTCATTATCTTAATTTTGGTAATGTTTCCACAGGTTTATACATGTATCAAAACATAAAATTGTACTTATTAAGTATATATGGCTTATTGTATAAAAATTATACCTCAATGAAACCTTTAAAAAGACCAATATTAAAAAATGCCAAATGTTTTGGAAACCTTGTTTTTTAATCTAAATAGTAAAGATGATTCCACAAGCATAAGGTGCTCTTCAGCTAACAGTTTAGTTATAACAGTATAACTAAAATAATTAATGTATGTCAGGAGCCTTAAATGCCTATCAATATTTTTTTAATAAAACAAGAATCCAGGATTCAAAGGAAGTTATAATAAAATTAAAATGATATAGTCAGAGTTTTTCCTGAATATAGTTCTTTTCTATTCAAATTGTAAGTGAGAACTAATTTTCAAGTGCCCTTCTCTTCAATTTCTGAGATAAAGAATTTGTCTTTAATGAATAGTCTATCATTCATCATAAAGATGAAATTTTTTGCCTTCTAGTGATATTCTTCTCAATATCACAAGTGCAAGTTTCAAATATATTTATTTTCTTATACAGTATTAAGACTAGATATCAAAAATTAACTTGAGGTCTTCCCTGGTGGCGCAGTGGTTGAGAGTCTGCCTGCTGATGCAGGGGACACGGGTTCGTGCCCCAGTCTGAGAAGATCCCACATGCCACGGAGCGGCTGGGCCCGTGAGCCATGGCCACTGAGCCTGCGCGTCCGGAGCCTGTGCTCCGCAACGGGAGAGGCCACAACAGTGAAGGCCCGCGTAACGCAAAAAAAAATAAATAAAAAAAATTAACTTGGGCATTAAGAACCAGTGATATCATTCTTTTGCATGCTGGTAGTTACATAAATTGGTTATAGACTTTCTTCACAGAAACTTAGCAAAAGTCTTTACTTAACTGATTTAAGAACTATGCTTCCAAATGTTTATTATAAATATCACGATGTGCAAATATTTAGCTATAAGGATGCTCATTAAATGTTTGTTTACAATATTGAAACAATTGAGTACAGCTTTAATGTCCAATGACGAAGTATTATTTAAATAAATGTTGGCACATCCAAATAATTAAGTATGCAGCCACCATCAATGATGTTGATGGATATTTAATGGCCTAAATCCTATTTATAAAAAGTGAAACTGACAAAGTGCAATTTTCAAGACAACCTTCACAGAATGCTGCATTTTATATTTTAAAAGTCTGCGTTTATAGCAATGGATATGCAAATACGTATATATGCAATCCCTTAGTTAATCCTATATTTCACTTAGGAATTTCTATGAAATAAATCAGCTCAAAATGTTGTGACTTAAAACATTTTTAACAATTCTGTTTGTTGGATGGGACCACATGAGATCATCTATGAAGAGTGTAGATAGAGAGAAGGGGTCTCAGTGCTGAGCTTAGAGGCACACCAATGCTTAGGAGTTGGTAAGAGAAGACTCCAGTGAGGAGGACACTGAGAAGGATCAGCTAGTGAGGTAGCAAATTAACCAGCAGTGTGGAATCTGGAATCCAGGTAAAAACAGTGTTTCAAGGAAGAAGGAAAGAGCAACTATTGGGGCTCACAGGAAAGACAACAACAACAAAAAAAAAAAAAGAAAGAAAGAAAGGAAAATTGAATACTGACCATAAGATTTTAAAATATAGAGGCCTTTGGTGACCCTGTCAAAAGCTATTTCATGGAGTAGGTCCAAGAGAGAATGACAAGTTTGGAAGTGGAGGCAGTGAGAATAGCCAATTCTTTAGTTTTATTAACAAGCAGCTTTGCTTTATGATGGTGATACAAAGAATTAGCCAATTTTCTGAAGTCACTAAAATGCAAAAATCAACGATCTCAGTGCAATGGCCTGAATGTTTGTATCCCCCCAAAATTCATATATTGAAATCCTAACCCCAAATGTGATAGTATTAGGAAGTAAGACCTTTTGGAGGTAATTAGGTCATAAGGGTGAAGCCCTCATGAATAGGATTAGTGTCCTTATAAAAGGGACCCCCAGAGAGCTCTCTAGCTCTCTTTAGTAAGCTCTCTCTTATCTCATGTGCAGATACAATGAGAAGAGAGTTTTCCACAACCTGGAAGAGGGCTCTCACTAGAACTTGGCCATGCTGGCCTGTAATCACAGACTGCCAGCCTCCAGAGCTGTGTGAAATAAATTTTCATTGTTGATAAGCCACCTAATCTATGGTACATTGTTATAGCAGCCTCAACTAAGACACTTACGTCTTTCAATTTTGATTGAGAGGACACTGCAGATTTAACTTAATTTGTTGACTTATTTATTGTCAGAGCTGGACTCTTATCTGCTTGGCATTCTGTACCCAAATTAGGGGAATGATTTGTGTTTAGGGCAGTGAGTCTCCCTTATGTAGACTTTTAATTAATGCATTTTTAGCACCCAGTCTCCTATCTGATCCCATCTTAGCTGGTATTTCTCAATTCCCAATGTTCTGAGATTCTCAAGAGAAATTAGGCTCCCTTTATGTCTCTACTTACTTTTCACTTTCCCTTGGAAATAGCTTCCTTTATATCTTTTTTTTCTATCTGCTCCATATCTTCTAAAAATGTATTATAATTTCTTAATTACTGAGGCCCCTCGCCTGTTCCTTCATTTATGAGTTTACTATCATTTTTTTCCTTCTTTCATTTAAATGGACCTCAGGGAAGAGAGGAAATAAATGCATTTATTTAAACTTCCCCTTGTAACCAAAAGATTTGTGTGCATTTTTAGGTGGGGGGCATTGAAGAGGAGGAGGAATGGTTACATTAAGATCTTTACTCTCCTGCATAAAGATATAATAATGCTTTCTTTGGGAAGACAAACTATTTCAACAACATTGAATTAATCAATCTTTGAATAAAGTTGGTTTCTTTCAAAACTTTGGGCTTATCTAGTAGACATATAAACACACACACAAAAAGTTATAAGATAGTTTTATCACCACACATATTGCACTTTTTCTTGGAAAGTGTTTCATCAAGTATAATATATACAATGTATCTTTAGATGTGAGGCACGGATATATTAAGGACCTCAAGAATTATTTCAGAAAAAATCAAAGAGTACATGGAAATTTTAGGGATGCTCTAGGATGAACACAAGCCTTTATTTCACGGGGATATCAAGATGGTAATGAAAAGGAAATTGATGTTATGCTAGATAGTTATCTACCTTAAGAAGTTACATGACTCTTGAAAAAAGAATGAAAGGAAAAAATACAAGTGACCAACCTATTTTATCGACTGAGAAATTCAGAATATATATTATATATACATATGTTGTAATGGATGCCATAGTTTGACACTATAATCAAGTATAGATATAGATACTTAGATATAGGTATATATATATATATATATATATACACACACACACAATGACATATGTATTACATATATAAACATTACCAATATATACACTGCTTAATCTTGATGTTGAGAAACTATATTTCCATAAACTTGTAATTTTGATATGTTTTAAAAATATCTTAGTGCCACCTGTGAAATTTGTGTTAAAAATACAGCATTCAGTCTTAACTTTTGCTGCACTGCCAACAATGGTTGATAAGTTTAGTTAAGAAAGAAAAAGGCGAGGGGGGACCTTCAAGATGGCGGAGGAGTAAGATGTGGAGATCACCTTCCTCCCACAAATACATCAAAACTACATCTACATGTTGAACAACTCCTGAAGAACACCTACTGAATGCTGGCAGAAGACCTCAGACTTCCCAAAAGGCAAGAAAATCCCCACGTACCTGGGTAGGGCAAAAGAAAAAAGAGAGACCAAAGAATAGGAAAGGGACCTGCACCTCTGGGAAGGAGCTGTGAAGGAGGAAAAGTTTACACACACTAGGAAGCTCCTTCACTGGCGGGGATGGGGGGTGATGGGTGAAACTTCGGAGCCACAGAGGAGAGCACAGCAACAGGGGTTCAGAGGGCAAAGCGAAGAGATTCCTGTACAGAGGGTTGATGCTGACCAGCACCCAAGAGGCTTGTCTGCTGACCTGCTGGGGCAGATTGGGGCTGGGAGCTGAGGCTCAGGCTTCGGAAGTCATATCCCAGGGAGAGGACTAGGGTTGGCTGCATGAACACAGCCTGAAAGGGGCTAGTGCACCACAGCTAGCCGGGAGGGAATCTGGGAAAAAGTCTGGACCTGCCTAAGAGGCAAGAGACCATTGTTTTGGGGTGCACAAGGAGAGGGGATTCCTTCCCCATCTGCCCACAGAAGGCAGAGCACCACTTAAATGAGCTCCAGAGGCAGGCATAAGCCATGGCTATCAGCTCGGACACCAGAGATGGGCATGAAACGCTAACACTGTTGCTGCAGCCACCAAGAATACTGTGTGCAAGCACAGGTCACTATCCACACACACTCCCACCCCAAGAGCCTGTGCAGCCTGCCACTGCCAGGGTCCTGTGATCCAGGGACAACTTCTCTGGGAGAATGCATGGCACGCCTCAGGCTGTTGCAACTCACGCCAACCTCTTCTGCCTCAGGCTTGCACTGCATTCCAATTATAACTACCATACCCCTTCCTCCCCCCTCCCCCAGGCCTGAGTGAGCCAGAGCCCCATAATCAGCCACTGCTTTAACCCTGTCCTGTCTGGGCGGGAACAGAAACCTTAGGGCAACCTACACACAGAGGTGGGGCCAAAACCAAAGGTGAACCCCGGGATCTATGTGAACAAAGAAGAGAAAGGGAAATCTCTCCCAGCAGCCTCAGGAGCAGCAGATTAAATCCCCACAAACAACTTGATGTACCCTGCATCTGTGGAATACCTGAATAGACAACGAATCATCCACAAATTGAGGTGGTGGATTTGGGGAGCAACTGTAGGCTTTGGGTTTGCTGTCTGCAACTGACTTCTTTCTGATTTTTATGTTTATCTTAGTATAGTTTTTAGCGCTTGTTATCATTGGTGGATATGTTTATTCGTTTGGTTGTTCTCGTCTTTTTATTATTATTACTTTTTAATTTTAATAATTAAAAAAATTATTTTAACAATTAAAAAGTTTTTTTTAATTTATTATTTTTCTTTCCTTTTTTCTCCATTTTCTTCTGAGCAGTGTGGCTGACAGTGTCTTTGTGCTCTGCCCTGGTGTCAGGCCTGAGCCTCTGAGGTGGGAGAGCCCAGTTCAGGACATTAGACCACCAGAGGCCTCCTGGCCCCATATAATATCAATCAACAAGAGCTCTCCCAGAGATCTCCATCTCAACAATGAGATCCAGCTCCACCCAACGGCCAGCAAGGTCCAGTGCTGGATACTCCATGCCAAACAACTAGCAAGACAGGAACACAACTCTCCCCATTAGAAGAGAGGCTTGAGAGCATGTGATATCCAGTTACTAGGAAGGCTTCCCTACTCCCTGACCTGCTTCCTAGAATCACCTGGCAAACAAATGACTTCACCCAAATCCTTGTCAAAAGGCCTGTTCTCATGGAAACCAAACTAAGGCAACAGATCACATTACTCTCTTCACTGCCTTCCAGAAAAGACCGATCTCCTTCCTCCAGTCTTCAAAACCCTCCAGGACCCTGCATTGGGTCTGCCTCTTCTGAACAACTCTCACCTTCTCCAGCCACAAACTTCATACTCTGGCCACACTGAACTGCTTGTGATCACCAGCAGCACCCTCAGCAGGTATGTCTCCCTGCCACAAAAACAAAAAAACAAAAAAACCATCAACAACAACAAAAAATCATACTAAGTTCACAGACACCCCAAAAAACACCACTGGACATGGCCCTGTCCACCAAAAGACAAGATCCAGTCCCACCCACCATAACACAGGCACCAGTCCCCTCCACCAGGAAGCCTACAAAACCCACTGAACCAACCTCACCCAGTGGAGGCACACACCAAAAACAACAGGAAATATGAAATTGCAGCCTGTGAAAAGGACACCCCAAACACAGTAAGTTAAAAAAATGTGAGAAGACAGAGAAATATGCAGCAGATGAAGGAGCAAGGGAAAAACCCACCAGACCAAACAAATGAAGAGGAAATAGGCAGTCTACCTGAAAAAGAATTCAGAGTAATGATAGTAAAGATGATCCAAAATCTTGGAAATAGAATGCAGAAAATAAAAGTAATGTTTAACAAGGACCTAGAGGAACTAAAGAGTAAATGAACAAAGATGAGCAAAACAATAAATGAAATTAAAAATTCTCTAGAAATAATCAATAGCAGAATAACTGAGGCAGAAGAACAGATAAGTGACCTGGAAGATAAAATAGTGGAAATAACTACCACAGAGCAGAATAAAGAAAAAATGAAAAGAATTGAGGACAGTCTTAGAGACTTCTGGGACAACATTAAGTGCACCACCATTCGAATTATACGAGTCCCAGAAGAAAAAGAAAAAGAAAGCGACTGAGAAAATATGTGTAGAGATTACAGTTGCAAACTTGAAAAGAAATAGTCAAGTCCAGGAAATACAGTCTCATACAGGATAAATCCAAGGAGAAACAAGCCAAGACATACATTAATCAAACTATAAAAATTAAATACAAAGAAAAAATATTAAAAGCAGCAAGGGAAAAGCAACAAATGACATATAAGGAAATCCCCATAAGGTTAACAGCTGATTATTCAGCAGAAAAACTGCAAGCCAGAAGGGAGTGGCAGGATATATTTAAAGTGATGAAAGGGAAAAACCTACAACAAAGATTACCCAGCAAGGATCTCATTCAGATTCAATGGAGAAATTAAAACCTTTACAGACAAGCAAAAGTTAAGAGAACTCAGCACCACCAAACCAGCTTTACAACAATAGCTAAAGGAACTTGTCTAGACAGGAGACACAAGAGAAGGAAAAGACCTGCAAAAACAAACCCAAAACAATTAAGTAAATGATAATAGGAACATACATATCGATAATTACCTTAAATGTAAATGGATAAATGCTCCAATGAAAAGACACCAACTGGCTGAATGGATACAAAAAAAAGACCCATGTATATGCTGTCTACAAGACACCCACTTCAGATCTAGGGAAACATACAGACTGAAAGTGAGAAGATGGAAAAAGATATTCCATGCAAATGGAAATCAAAAGAAAGCTGGAGTAGCAATTCTCATATCAGACAAAACAGACTTTAAAATAAAGACTATTACAAGAGACAAAGAAGGACCCTACAATGATCAAGGGGTCAATCCAAGAAGAAGATATAACCATTGAAAATATTTATGCATGCAACATAGGAGCACCTCAATACATAAAGCAAATGGTAACAGCCAGAAAAGGGGAAATTGACAGTAACACAATCATAGTAGGGGACTTTAACACCCCACTTTCACAAATGGACAGATCATCCAAAATGACAATAAATAAGGAAACACAAGCTTTAAATGACACATTACACAGGATGGATTTAATTGATATTTATAGGACATTCCATCCAAAAACAACAATACACTTTCTTCTCAAGTGCTCATGGAACATTCTGCAGGATAGATCATATCTTGGGTCACAAATCAAGCCTTGGTAAATTTAAGAAAATTGAAATCATATCAAGTATCTTTCCCTACGACAACACTATGAGACTAGATATCAATTACAGGAAAAAAATGTAAAAAATAAAAACCCTTGGAGGCTAAACAATATGCTACTAAATAACCAAGAGATCACAGAAGAAATCAAAGAGGAAATCAAAAAATACCTAGAGGGGCTTCCCTGGTGGCGCAGTGGTTGAGAATCCACCTGCCAAAGCAGGAGACATGGGTTTGAGCCCTGGTCCAGGAAGATCCCACATGCCACGGAACCACTGAGCCCCTGTGCCTCAAATGCTGAGCTATGCTCTAGAGCCTGCAAGCCACAACTGCTGAGCCCATGTGCCACAACTCCTGAAGCCCGTGCACCTAGAGCCCATGCTCTGCAACAAGAGAAGCCACCGCAATGAGAAGTCCCTGCACTGCAATGAAGAGTAGCCCCTGCTAGCCACAACTAGAGAAAGACTGCGTGCAGCACCAAAGACCCAATGCAGCCAAAAATAAATAAAAATAATAAATAAATTTATTTTAAAAAATACCTAGAAAAAAATAATAATGAAAACATGACGACCCAAAACCTATGGGATGCAGCAAAAGCAGTTCTAAGAGGGAAGTTTATAGCAATATAATCCTACCTCAAGAAACAAGAAAAATCTCAAATAAACAAGCTAACCTTACACCTAAAGCAATTAGAGAAAGAACAAAAAATCCAAATTTGCAGAAGGAAAGAAATCATAAAGATCAGATCAGAAATAAGTGAAAAAGAAATGAAGGAAACAGTAGCAAAGATCAATAAAACTAAAAGCTGGTTCTTTGAGAAGATAAACAAAATTGATAAACCATTAGCCAGACTCAACAAGAAAAAAAGGGAGAAGACTCAAAGCAACAGAATTAGAAATGAAAAAGGAGAGGTAACAACTGACACTGCAGAAATACAAAGGATCATGAGAGATTACTACAAGCAACTATATGCCAATAAAATGGACAACCTGGAAGAAGTGGACAAATTCTTAGAAAAGCACAACCTTCCGAGACTGAACCAGGAAGAAATAGAATATATAAGCAGGACAATCAGAAGCACTGAAATTGAGACCGTGGTTAAAAATCTTCCAACAAACAAAAGCCCAGGACCAGATGGCTTCACAGGCAAATTCTATCAAAAATTTAGAGAAGAGCTAATACTTATCCTTCTCAAACCATTCCAAAATATAGCAGAGGGAGGAACACTCCCAATCTCATTCTACAAGGCCACCATCACCCTGATGCCAAAACCAGACAAAGATGTCACAAAGAAAGAAAACTACAGGCCGATATCACTGAAGAACATAGATGCAAAAATCCTCAACAAGATACTAGCAAACAGAATCCAACAGCACATTAAAAGGATCATTCGCCATGATCCAGTAGGGCTTATCACAGGAATGCAAGGATTCTTCAATATACGCAAATCAGTCAATGTAATACACCATATTAACAAATTGAAGGATAAAAACCATATGATCATCTCAATAGATGCAGAAAAAGCTTTTAACGAAATTCTATAAGCATTTATGTTAAAAACTTTGCAGAGGGGCTTCCCTGGTGGGACAGTCGTTGAGAATCTGCCTGCTAATGCAGGAGACACAGGTTCAAGCCCTGGTCTGGGAAGATACCACATGCCCTGGAGCAACTAGACCCATGAGCCACAACTACTGAGCCTGCGTGTCCGGAGCCTGTGCTTCACAACAAGAGAGGCCACGATAGTAAGAGGCCCGCACACCGCGATGAAGAGTGGCCCCCTCTTGCTGCACCTAGAGAAAGACCTCGCACAGAAACAAAGACCCAACACAGCCAAAAATGAATAAATTAATTAATTTAAAAAAAAATCTCCAGAAAGTAGCCAGAGAGGGAACCTACCTCAACATAATAAAGGCCATATATGACAAACCCACAGCCAACATCATTCTCAATGGTGAAAAATTGAAACCATTTCTGCTAAGGTCAGGAACAAGACAAGGTTGCCCACTCTTACCACTATTATTCAACATAGTTTCAGAAGTTTCAACCACAGCAATCAGAGAAGAAAAAGAAATAAAAGAAGTACAAATCGGAAGGAAGAAATAAAACTGTCACTGTTTGCAGATGAAATGATACTATACACAGAGAATCCTAAAGATGCTACCAGAAAACTACTAGAGCTAATCAATGAATCTGGTAAAGTAGCAGGATACAAAATTAATGCACAGAAATCTCTTGCATTCCTATACACTAATGATGAAAAATCTGAAAGAGAAATTAAGGAAACACTTCCATTTACCATTGCAGCAAGAAGAATAAAATACCTAAGAATAAACCTACCTAAGTATTCAAAAGACCTGTATGCAGAAAACTATAAGACACTGATGAAAGAAATTAAAGATGATATGAAGAGATGGAGAGATACACCATGTTTCTGGATTGGAAAAATTAACATTGTGATAACGACTATACTACCCAAAGCGAGCTACAGATTCAATGCAATCCCTATCAAACTACCAATGGCATTTTTCACAGAACTAGAACAAAAAATTTCACAATTTTGTATGGAAACACAAAAGACCCTGAAGAGCCAAAGCAATCTTGAGAAAGAAAAATGGAACTGGAGGAATCGGGTTCCCTGACTTCAGACTATACTACAAAGCTACAGTAATCAAGACAGTATGATACTGGCACAAAAACAGAAATATAGATCAATGGAACAGGATAGAAAGCCCAGAGATAAACCCATGCACATATGGTCACCTTGATAAAGTTGGCAAGAATATACAATGGAGAAAAGACAGCCTCTTCAATAAATGGTGCTGGGAAAACAGGACAGCTACATGTAAAAGAATGAAATTAGAATACTTCCTAACACCATACACAAAAATAAACTCAAAATCGATTAAAGACCTAAATGTAACGCCAGAAGCTATAAAACTCTTAGAGGAAAACGTAGGCAGAACACTCTTTAACATAAATCACAGCAAGATTCTTGTTTACTCACCTCCTAGAGAAATGGAAATAAAAATAAACAAATGGGACCTAATGAAACTTAAAAGCTTTTGCACAGCAAAGGAAACCATAACAAGACAAAAAGACAACCCTCAGAATGGGAGAAAATATTTGCAAATGAAGCAACTGACAAAGGATTAATCTCCAAAATATACAAGCAGCTCATGCAGCTCAATATCAAAAAAACAAACAACCCAATCCAAAAATGGGCAGAAGACCTATATAGACATTTCTCCACAGAAGATAAACAGATTGCCAACAAACACAGGAAAGGATGGTCAATCATTAGAGAAATGCAAATCAAAACTGCAGTGAGGTATCACCTTATACTGGTCAGAATGGCCATCATCAAAAATCTACAAACAATAAATGCTGGAGAAGGTGTGGAGAAAAGGGAACCCTCTTGCAATGTTGGTGGGAATGTATATTGATATAGCCACTATGGAGAACCGTATGGAAGTTCCTTAAAAAACTAAAAATAGAAGTACCATATGACCTAGCAATCCCACCACTGGGCATATACCCTGAGCAAGCCATTATTCAAAAACAGACAGGTGGACTTCCCGGGTGGTGCAGTGGTTGAGAGTCTGCCTGCTGATGCAGGGGACACGGGTTTGTGCCCCGGTCTGGGAAGATCCCACATGCCGCAGAGCAGCTGGGCCCGTGAGCCATGGCCGCTGAGCCTGCGCGTCTGGAGCCTGTGCTCTGCAACGGGAGAGGCCATAACAGTGAGAGGCCCGCGTACCACAAGAAAAAAAAAAAAAGAGGTACCACAGTGTTCATTGCAGCACTTTTTATAATAGCCAGGACTTGGAAGCAACCTAAGTGTCCATTGACAGTTGAATGGATAAAGAAGATGTGGCACATATATTCAATGGAATACTATTCAGCCATAAAAGAAATGAAATTGAGTTATTTGTAGTGAGGTGGATGGACCTAGAGTCTGTCATACAGAGTGAAATAATTCAGAAAGAGAAAAACAAATACCGTATGCTAACACATATATATATAATCAAAAAAAAAAAGGTTCTGATGTAACTAAGGGCAGGACAGGAATAAAGATGCTGATGTAGAGAATGGACATGAGGACACGGGGAGGGGGAAGGGTAAGCTGCAACGAAGTGAGAGAGTAACATTGACATATAAACACTACCAAATGTAAAATAGATAGCTAGTGGGAACAGCCACATAGCACAGGGAGATCAGCTCGGTGCTTTGTGACCACCTAGAGGGGTGGGATAAAGAGGGTGGAAGAGAGATGCAAGAGGGAGGGTATATGGGGATATATGTATACATATAGTTGATTCACTTTGTTATACAGCAGAAACTAACACAACATTGTTAAGCAATTATACTCCAATAAAGATGTTTAAAAAAAAAGGCATGTAACATTTTTATAGTAGATAAAAGTAGTTCAAAGTATTTAGAAGTAATTTCTGTCATCACAACAACAGCTTCAGCAAATATAGAAGTATTATGAAATTTATTTTTGACTTAGAGCTTATCTTGAGAAGATGTATCTGATAAAGGAAATGAATTATGACTTAGTTCCAGAATTCTTAGCTTATTTCATGGAGACCTTTCCATTATACCTTAAGTGGAACTTTAAAGAGATAAGTGCAGACATAAGGAAACTATGAATAAAAAGTTATGCTTGAAGAAAGAAAAAGTAATGTATCCTTTTTTCATGTTTTTTGCTCATATTGATGAAGACCTAAAATGAATGATTCCCCAAAACTTTGTCTTTCTTGATTGACAGAAAAATATTAACATTGGAAACCTTTGATAGTGGTGATTTAATTCAAAACAATTATGCTAAACTTTTTGAATTCTGAATCCTGGAAAACTCTCATTTCAGGAAACACAAGAACAAACCAAAAGAGAACAAGTTTATAAGAGCAAAAATACCATTATTTCTGACACGATGATTCAGAGTTTATGACATTCTTGACAGACTAAAGTTTATCTTTAGCTCTTTGCAGAAGAAGAAAATAAGGTAATGTAAATAAAATGATAACCTGATTAAAGAACTTTCAAAAACTGTCAATTCTCTACACTGTTATAGAAGCACCTATGGCTAATCATTTTCCCACTTTTTAAAAAGAAAATCTCCTAAGGAATTTTTGTAGGGAAGACTTAAGAATCATTGAAAATGAAAGCTCTTGGGAACTGGGGAGATTACCTTAACTTGAAAACTTTCAGGATGAACTCTCAGCTTCTCAAACAACTCAATGTCATTTTTAACCATTGAGAAGTCCTTTCTATCGATTTTAGTAGTTTCTTTGATAAGAGTAAGATGACTGATTTTGGAAACTTTTCAACCTTGGTCAAGAATCTGTTTTGTTTGTTTGTTGTTTTTTTTAACATCTTTATTGGAGTATAATTGCTTTACAATGGTGTGTTAGTTTCTGCTGTATAACAAAGTGAATCAGCTATACATATACATATATCCCCATATCTCCTCCCTCCCACCATCCCTATCCCACCACTCTAGGTGGACACAAAGCACCAAGCTGATCTCCCTGTGCTATGCGACTGTTTCCCACTAGCTATCTATTTTACCTTTGGTAGTGTATACGTGTCCATACCACTCTCTCACTTTGTCCCAGCTTACCCTTCCCCCTCCCCATGTCCTCAAGTCCATTCTCTACATCTGCGTCTTTATTCCTATCCTGCCCCTAGGTTCCTCAGAACCTTGTTTTTTTGGATTCCATATGTATGTGTTAGCATACGGTATTTGTTTTTCTCTTTCTGACTTACTTCACTCTGTAAGACAGATTCTAGGTCCATCCACCTCACCTCAAATGTCAATTTTGTTTCTTTTTATGGCTGAGTAATATTCCATTGCATATGTGCCAAATCTTCTTTATGAATTTATCTATCATGGACACCTAGGTTGCTTCCATGTCCTGGCTATTGTAAATAGAGCTGCAATGAACATTGTGGTACATGACTCTTTTTGAATTATTGTTTTCTCAGGGTATATGCCCAGTAGTGGGATTGCTGGGTCACATGGTAGTTCTATTTTTAGTTTTTTAAGGAACCTCCATACGGTTCTCCACAGTGGCTGTATCAACTTACATACCCACCAACAGTGCAAGAGGTTTCCCTTTTCTCCACACCCTCTCCAGCATTTATTATTTGTAGATTTTTTGCTGATGGACATTCTGACCAGTGTGAGGTGATACCTCATTGTAGTTTTGATTTGCATTTCTCTTTTGATTAGTGATGTTAAGCATCCTTTCATGTGTTTGTTCGCAATCTGTATATCTTCTATGGAGAAATGTCTATTTAGGTCTCCTGCCCATTTTTGGATTGGGTGGTTTTTTTGTTTTGTTTTTTTTTTGATATTGAGCTGCATGAGCTGCTTGTAAATTTTGGAGATTAATCCTTTGTTAGTTGCTTCATTTGAAAATATTTTGTCCCATTCTGAGGGTTGTCTTTTTGTCTTGTTTATGGTTTCCTTTGCTGTGCAAAAGCTTTTAAGTTTCATTAGGTCCCATTTGTTTATTTTTGTTTTATTTCCATTTCTCTAGGAGGTGGGTCAAAAAGGATCTTGCTGTGATTTACGTCAGAGTGTTCTGCCTATGTTTTCCTCTAAGAGTTTTATAGTGTCTGACCTTACATTTAGGTCTTTAATCCATTTTGAGCTTTTTTTTTTTTTTAACATCTTTATTGGGGTATAATTGCTTTACAATGGTGTGTTAGTTTCTGCTTTATAACAAAGTGAATCAGTCATACATAAACATATGTTCTCATATGTCTTCCCTCTTGCGTCTCCCTCACTCCCACCCTCCCTATCCCACCCCTCCAGGCTGTCACAAAGCACCAAGCCAATATCCCTGTGCCATGCGGCTTCTTCCCACTAGCTATCTACCTTATTACGTTTGTTAGTGTGTATATGTCCATGACTCTCTGTCGCCCTGTCACAGCTCACCCTTCCACCTCCCCATAACCTCAAGTCCGTTCTCTAGGAGGTCTGCGTCTTTATTCCAGACTTACCCCTAGGTTCTTCATGACATTTTTTTTCTTAAATTCCATATATATTTGTTAGCATACGGTATTTGTCTTTTTCTTTCTGACTTACTTCACTCTGTATGACAGACTCCAGGTCCATCCACCTCATTACAAATAGCTCAATTTCGTTTCTTTTTATGGCTGAGTAATATTCCATTGTATATATGTTCCACATCTTCTTTATCCATTCATCCTATGATGGGCACTTAGGTTGTTTCCATCTCCGGGCTATTGTAAATAGAGCTGCAATGAACATTTTGGTACATGACTCTTTTTGAATTTCGGTTTTCTCAGGGAATATGCCCAGTAGTGGGATTGCTGGGTCATATGGTAGTTCTATTTGTAGTTTTTTAAGGAACCTCCATACTGTTCTCCATAGTGGGTGTACCAATTCACATTCCCACCAGCAGTGTAAGAGTGTTCCCTTTTCTCCAGACCCTCTCCAGCATTTATTGTTTCTAGATTTTTTGATGATGGCCATTCTGACTGGTGTGAGATTATATCTCATTGTAGTTTTGATTTGCATTTCTCTAATGATTAATGATGTTGAGCATTCTTTCATGTGTTTGTTGGCAATCTGTATATCTTCTTTGGAGAAATGTCTATTTAGGTCTTCTGTCCATTTTTGGATTGGGTTGTTTGTTTTTTTGTTATTGAGCTGCATGAGCTGCTTGTAAATTTTGGAGATTAATCCTTTGTCAGTTGCTTCATTTGCAAATATTTTGTCCCATTCTGAGGGTTGTCTTTTGGTCTTGTTTATGGTTTCCTTTGCTGTGCAAAAGCTTTGAAGTTTTATTAGGTCCCATTTGTTTATTTTTGTTTTTATTTCCATTACTCTAGGAGGTGGGTCAGAAAGGATCTTGCTGTGATTTATGTCATAGAGTGTTCTGCCTATGTTTTCCTCTAAGAGTTTTATAGTTTCTGGCCTTACATTTAGGTCTTCAATCCATTTTGAGCTTATTTTTGTGTATGGTGTTAGGGAGTGATCTAATCTCATACTTTTAAAAGTACCTGTCCAGTTTTCCCAGCACCACTTATTGAAGAGGCTGTCTTTTCTCCACTGTACATTCCTGCCACCTTTATCAAAGATAAGGTGTCCATATGTGCGTGGGTTTATCTCTGGGCTCTCTATCCTGTTCCATTGATCTATCTTTCTGTTTTTGTGCCAGTACCTTACCATCTTGATAACTGTAGCTTTGTAGTATAGTCTGAAGTCAGGGAGCCTGATTCGTCCAGCTCCCTTTTTTTGTTCTCAAGATTGCTTTGGCTATTCGGGGTCTTTTGTGTTTCCATACAAATTGTGAAATTTTTTGTTCTAGTTCTGTGAAAAATGCCAGTGGTAGTTTGATAGGGATTGCATTGAATCTATAGATTGCTTTGGGTAGTAGAGTCATTTTCACAATGTTGATTCTTCCAATCCAAGAACATGGTATATCTCTCCATCTATTTGTATCATCTTTAATTTCTTTCATCAATGTCTTATAATTTTCTGCATACAGGTCTTTTGTCTCCTTAGGTAGGTTTATTCCTAGATATTTTATTCTTTTTGTTGCAATGGTAAATGGGAGTGTTTTCTTGATTTCACTTTCAGATTTTTCATCATTAGCATATAGGAATGCCAGAGATTTCTGTGCATTAATTTTGTATCCTGTCACTTTACCAAATTCATTGATTAGCTCTAGTAGTTTTCTGGTAGCATCTTTAGGATTCTCTATGTATAGGATCATGTCATCTGCAAAGGGTGACAGCTTTACTTCTTCTTTTCTGATTTGGATTCCTTTTATTTCCTTTTTTTCTCTGATTGCTGTGGCTAAAACTTCCAAAACTATGTTGAATAAGAGTGGTGAGAGTGGGCAACCTTGTCTTGTTCCTGATCTTAGTGGAAATGCTTTCAGTTTTTCACCATTGAGGGTGATGTTTGCTGTGGGCTTGTCATATATGGCCTTTATTATGTTGAGGAAAGTTCCCTCTATGCCTACTTTCTGCAGGGTTTTTATCATAAATGGGTGTTGAATTTTGTGAAAAGCTTTCTCTGCATGTATTGAGATGATCATATGGTTTTTCTCCTTCAATTTGTTAATATGGTTTATCACATTGATAGATTTGCGTATATTGAAGAATCCTTGCATTCCTGGAATAAACCCCACTTGATCATGGTGTATGATCCTTTTAATGTGCTGTTGGATTCTGTTTGCTAGTATTTTATTGAGGATTTTTGCATCTATGTTCATCAGTGATATTGGCCTGTAGTTTTCTTTCTTTGTGACATCCTTGTCTGGTTTTGGTATCAGGGTGATGGTGGCCTCGTAGAAGGAGTTTGGGAGTGTTCCTCCCTCTGCTATATTTTGGAAGAGTTTGAGAAGGATAGGTGTTAGCTCTTCTCTAGATGTTTGATAGAATTCGCCTGTGAAGCCATCTGGTCCTGGGCTTTTGTTTGTTGGAAGATTTTTAATCACAGTTTCAATTTCAGTGCTTGTGATTGTTCTGTTCATATTTTCTATTTCTTCCTGATTCAGTCTTGGCAGGTTGTGCATTTCTAAGAATTTGTCCATTTCTTCCAGATTGTCCATTTTATTGGCATAGAGTTGCTTGTAGTAATCTCTCATGATCTTTTGTATTTCTGCAGTGTCAGTTGTTACCTCTCCTTTTTCATTTCTAATTCTATTGATTTGAGTCTTCTCCCTTTTTTTCTTGATGAGTCTGGCTAGTGGTTTATCTATTTTGTTTATCTTCTCAAAGAACCAGCTTTTAGTTTTATTGATCTTTGCTATTGTTTCTTTCATTTCTTTTTCATTTATTTCTGATCTGATTTTTATGATTTCTTTCCTTCTGCTAGCTTTGCGGTTTTTTTGTTCTTCTTTCTCTAATTGCTTGAGGTGCAAGGTTAGGTTGTTTATTCGAGATGTTTCCTGCTTCTTAAGGTGGGCTTGTATTGCTATAAACTTCCCCCTTAGAACTGCTTTTGCTGCATCCCATAGGTTTTGGGCCGTTGTGTCTCCATTGTCATTTGTTTCTAGGTATTTTTTGATTTCCTCTTTGATTTCTTCAGTGATCACTTCATTATTAAGTAGTGTATTGTTTAGCCTCCATGTGTTTGTATTTTTTACAGATCTTTTCCTGTAATTGATATCTAGTCTCATGGCGTTGTGGTCAGAAAAGATACTTGATACAGTTTCAATTTTCTTAAATTTACCAAGGCTTGATTTGTGACCCAAGATATGATCTATCCTGGAGAATGTTCCATGAGCACTTGAGAAAAATGTGTATTCTGTTGTTTATGGATGGAGTGTCCTATAAATATCAATTAAGTCCATCTTGTTTAATGTGTCATTTAAAGCTTGTGTTTCCTTATTTATTTTCATTTTGGATGATCTGTCCATTGGTGAAAGTGGGGTTTTAAGTCCCCTACTATGAATGTGTTACTGTCAATTTTCCCTTTTATGGCTGTTAGTATTTGCCTTATGTATTGAGGTGCTCCTATGTTGGGTGCATAAATATTTACAATTGTTATATCTTCTTCTTGGATCAATCCTTTGATCATTATGTAGTGTCCTTCTTTGTCTCTTTTAATAGTCCTTATTTTAAAGTCTATTTTGTCTGATATGAGAATTGCTACTCCAGCTTTCTTTTGGTTTCCATTTGCATGGAATATCTTTTTCCATCCCCTTACTTTCAGTCTGTATGTGTCTCTAGGTCTGAAGTGGGTCTCTTGTAGACAGCATATATAAGGGTCTTGTTTTTGTATCCATTCAGCTAATCTGTGTCTTTTGGTGGGAGCATTTAGGCCATTTACATTTAAGGTAATTATCGATATGTATGTTCCTATTCCCATTTTCTTAATTGTTTTGGGTTCGTTATTATAGGTCTTTCCCTTCTCTTGTGTTTCTTGCCTAGAGAAGATCCTTTAGTATTTGTTGTAAGGCTGGTTTGGTGGTGCTGAACACTCTCAGCTTTTGCTTGTCTGTAAAGGTTTTAATTTCTCCATCAAATCTGAATGAGATCCTTGCTGGGTAAAGTAGTCTTGGCTGCAGGTTTTTCTCCTTCGTCACTTGAAATATGTCCTGCCACTCCCTTCTGGCTTGTAGGGTTTCTGCTGAGAGATCAGCTGTTAACCTTATGGGGATTCCCTTATGTGTTATTTGTTGTTTTTCCCTTGCTGCTTTTAATATGCTTTCTTTGTATTTAGTTTTTGACAGTTTGATTAATATGTGTCTTGGCGTATTTCTCCTTGTATTTATCCTGTATGGGACTCTCTGTGCTTCCTGGACTTGATTAACTATTTCCTTTCCCATATTAGGGAAGTTTTCAACTATAATCTCTTCAAATATCTTCTCAGTCCCTTTCTTTTTCTCTTCTTCTTCTGGAACCCCTATAATTCGAATGTTGGTGCGTTTAATGTTGTCCCAGAGGTCTCTGAGACTGTCCTCAGTTCTTTTCATTCTTTTTTCTTTATTCTGCTCTGCAGTAGTTATTTCCACTATTTTAGCTTCCAGGTCACTTATCCGTTCTTCTGCCTCAGTTATTCTGCTATTGATCCCATCTAGAGTACTTTTAATTTCATTTATTGTGTTGTTCATCATTGCTTGTTTCATCTTTATTTCTTCTAGGTCCTTGTTAACTGTTTCTTGCATTTTGTCCATTCTATTTCCAAGATTTTGGATCATCCTTACTATCATTATTCTGAATTCTTTTTCAGGTAGACTGGCTATTTCCTCTTCATTTGTTAGGTCTGGTGCATTTTTATCTTGCTCCTTTATCTGCTGTGTGTTTTTCTGTCTTCTCATTTTGCTTATCTTACTGAGTTTTGGGTCTCCTTTTTGCAGACTGCAGGTTCGTAGTTCCTGCTGTTTCTGATGTCTGTCTCCAGTGGCTAAGGTTGGTTCAGTGGGTTGTGTAGGCTTCCTGGTGGAGGGGACTAGTGCCTGTGTTGTGGTGGATGAGGCTGGATCTTGTCTCTCTAGTGGGCAGGTTCACGTCTGGTGGTGTGTTTTGGGGTGTCTGTGGCCTTATTATGATTTTAGGCAGCCTCTCTGCTAATGGGTGGGGTTGTGTTCCTGTTTTGCTAGTTGTCTGGCATAGGTTGTCCAGCACTGTGGCTTGCTGGTCGTTGAGTGAAGCTGGGTGCTGGTGTTAAGATGGAGGTCTCTGGGAGATTTTCGCCGTTTGATATTATGTGGAGCTGGGAGGTCTCCTGTTGACCAGTGTCCTGAAGTTGGCTCTCCTACCTCAGAGGCAGAGCCCTGACTCCTGGCTGGAGCACCAAGAGCCTTTCATCCACACGGTTCAGAATAAAAGGGAGAAAAAGTAGAGGGAATTAGTAGAAGTATGAGGAAAGAAAGAAGGAAAGGAGGGAAGGAAAGAAGGAAGGAAGGAAGAAAGAAAGAAGCAAAGAAGGAAAGAAGGAAAGAAGGAAAGAAAGGAGGGAGGGAGGGAGGAAGGAAGGAAGGAGGGAAAGAAGGAAAAAAGACAGAAAGAAGATACAGTAAAAATAAAATAAAGTATAATAAAGTTATTGAATTAAAAAATTCTTATTTAGGAAAAAAAGGGACGGATAGAACCTTAGGACAAATGTTGGAAGCAAAGCTATACAGACAAAATCTTACACAGAAGCATACACATACACCCTCACTAAAAGAGGTAAAGGGGGAAAAATCATAAATCTTGCTGTCAGAGACCACCTCCTCAATTTGGGATGATTCGTTGTCTAAAGGAGGGAAGGAAGGAAGGAAAGAAAGAAAGAAAGAACGAAGGTAAAGTATAATAACGTTATTAAAATTAAAATTGATTATTAAGAAAAAAATTTAAAAAAAAAACCATGGACGGATAGAACCCTAGGACAAATGGTGGAAGCAAGACTACACAGACAAGATCTCACACAGAAGCATACACATACACATTCACAAAAAGGGGAATAGGGAAAAAAATCATAGATCTTGCTCCTAAAGTCCACTTCCTTAATTTGGGATGATTGGTTGTCTATTCAGGTATTCCACAGATGCAGGGTACATCAAGTTGATTGTGGAGCTTTAATCCGCTGCTTCTGAGGCTGCTGGGAGAGATTTCCCTTTCTCTTCTTTGTTCTCACAGCTCCTAGGGGCTCAGCTTTGGATTTGGCCCTGCCTCTGCGTGGAGGTCGCTGGAGGGCGTCTGTTTTTTGCTCAGACAGGACGGGGTTAAAGGAGCCGCTGATTCGGGGGCTCTGGCGCACTCACGCCGGCGGGGAGGGAGGGGCACGGAGTGCGGGGCGGGCCTGCGGTGGCAGAGGCCTGCGTGCGGCGCAGAGGCCTGCGTGACGTTGTACCAGCCTGAGGCCCACCGTGCGTTCTCCTGGGGAAGTTGTCCCTGGATCCCGGGAACCTGGCAGTGGCGGGCTGCACAGGCTCCGCGGAAGAAGGGTGTGGAGAGTGACCTGTGCTCGCACACAGGCCCCTTGGTGGCGGCAGCAGCAGCCTTAGCGTCTCCCGCCCGTCTCTGGGGTCCGCGCTTTTAGCCGCGGCTCGCGCCCATCTCTGGAGCTCCTTTAAGCAGCGCTCTTAATCCCCTCTCCTCACGCACCAGGAAACAAAGAGGGAAGAAAAAGTCTCTTGCCTCTTCGGCAGGTGCAGACTTTTCCCCCGGACTCCCTCCCGGCTAGCCGTGGTGCACCAACCCCTTCAGGCTATGTTCAAGCCGCCAACCCCAGTCCTCTCCCTGCGCTCCGTCCGAAACCGAAACCAGAGCCTCAGAGCCTCAGCTCGCAGCCCCCGCCCGCCCCGGCGGGTGAGCAGACAAGCCTCTCGGGCTGGTGAGTGCCGGTCGGCACCGATCCTCTGTGCGGGAATCTCCCCGCTTTGCCCTCCGCACCCCTGTGGCTGTGCTCTCCTCCGCGGCTTCGAAGCTCCCCCCTCCGCCTCCCGCAGTCTCCGCCCGCGAAGGGGCTTCCTAGTGTGTGGAAACTTTTCCTCCTTCACAGCTCCCTCCCACTGGTGCAGGTGCCGTCCTTATTCTTTTGTCTCTGTTTTTTCTTTTTTTTTTTTTTTCTTTTGCCCTACCCAGGTACGTGGGGAGTTTCTTGCCTTTTGGGAGGTCTGAGGTCTTCTGCCAGCGTTCAGTAGGTGTTCTGTAGGAGTTGTTCCACGTGTAGATGTATTTCTGGTGTATCTGTGGGGAGGAAGGTGATCTCCGCGTCTTACTCTTCCGCCATCTTCCGAGCTCATTTTTGTGTATGGTGTCAGGGAGTGTTCTAATTTCATTCTTTTACATGTAGCTGTCCAGTTTTCCTAGCACCACTCACTGAAGAGCCTGTCTTTTCTCCAAAGAATCTGTTGTAATGAGTGTATTGAAAATGGGTAAAGAGCGCAAAGAAGAAAGTGAGAAATCTGGTAGAAAGTAGGTGGGAGGAAGCCCCTGTAAGGTAGATTGTGGAGCAATTTGAATGGGGGTTTGTGGAAGGGAGACAGAAGCAAAATGGCAAGGAACTGGCAGAGTGAGAGATTTTACCAAGTGTTGGTATGGAGTAAGAATCCAATCCTTTTAATTTTTTAAAGAGATGAAGAGAAGTGTTGGAAAAGAATTTTTACCACTTGTGGTTTTGCTGCCCAGCAGTCTGAGCCTCGTCCAGCCTGTCTTCTTAGGTTGCATGTTTTTATAGAGAGACAAGAATACTTAGGCTCTCTGTCCCTCTAGTGATGCAATTCAGCCACAGTATGAACAATTGCAATGTCATCAATATCACTATCTATGCTGGTTTTTAAAGAATGTGTTGTATGGTCACACTATCCTACTCTCACTTATTTGCCATGTGCCATTTCACTTGTTTGCAGTACTTTCCTCAGCATGTTAAAAAGGACCTGCGGCTTATCCATAAATCTCAACCTTAATAACATATATGGATGTCACAGAGGCCCTCAAAAAGCAGATGACAAAGCAGATTTAAATGTTCAGGGATTTTATTAGGAGAAATATCTGTGTGAAATAAAACAGGAAGGGAGCTGGATAAAGCTGGGATGATAATAAAACCACATGCAAATCTGACCCACAGTGAAGGGAAGAGGGAGGGAAGGTTGGTGCCAGTGTTCTAGACAGCCCTGCATCTAAGGGAGGTTTGGCAAGGCTGTGAAAGAGTGCTCTCCAGCCAAAGTTGTCCATCAGAGGTGTCACTTTGCCTCCCAAGAATGTGTCTGCCTTAGTATTCCTGCCATTTCAGTCATTAGCTGGGAGCAGCCCGTGGAACACATGACCTCAGCATAAATGAGGCTATAGCTTCTGGAGCACAATGGCTGGGCTCCTTGGTCAGCAACACTCCCTGTAGTGGTGGGTCTGCAAAGCTCATTCCCCTGGCCACTGCAACAGGCCCCTTGACCCATTCAGATCTGCTTCTCCCCACAGGTCCAGGAGCAGCTCCTCCATGTTTCCATGAGCCTTTCTTCCTGAGCAAAAGATTAAAAAGAGGGAGGTGAGTGGAATGAACTAAATCTCCCATCATTACTGTTGATCACTGGGTTATAACCAGTACTTGTCTCCCTCCTCCACTCTTCATTCTAAATTCCTTTCATTCTCACTGATTCCCTTAGCAGGTCTGGGTGGCTTGCCTGACGGTATGAACCAAACTTTCATCCCTGACATATCTCAACCTTTACTATCATATCTCTTACAGTCCGGGTTGCTTCATATGACTGTTCACAGGTACAGTAGGGCAAGGGATTACTAATATCCAAATGGTCTCCACATTCATTCCTACCTGTCTCCCCATGTGCAAGCACCCTTACATCATTCTGCTGATCGGAATGAATTACCCCTGCCAATACGATGACTGCTGTTTTCTCCTGTTGGTCCCCAGGCACCAGGAGACCCAAGTTTCTAGGTAGTAGCCATAACTTATAGCTTGATGGCACCCTTGGTGTATTCCCTGGCAGAGCTCAAGAGTGTAAGGACAAGAAGCACAAAGTCCCTCTGTGAGTCAGTAATGGCCACTCCTTGGTTTTTGGACCCATGTGTCTTTCCTACTGTGGACAAAGCACCATATAGGGGTCTCTGGTTTGATAAACATACCCCATCCTTTCAGAGCATTTTTTCAGCACTGACACTTCACCTGCACATTTAGAAGGTTAGTCGAGCATTCTATGAGGCTGGATGCCTCTGAGTGGCACAGTATATGTTATGATTAGTGGACCCCATGGTAATTGGCCCACTCTCATACTTCCTTTGCTGTGAAGTGTGTCCCTAAATTAGATGTGCTGTGGGTGATTCCATGTCTTTGATTCAGGCATTCTATTAGCCACTGTATAGCAGTACTGGGTAAAGTTTTGTAGGCAGAGATAAAAAGATAAACTCATGCTCAGAATAACTGTCTACCCCTGTAAGTTAAACCAGGGTGGAATGGGGCAATGTAGTCAACTAACTAATTGAATTCTTTAGGAAATAGTGCCATATCAGAGACTCAGAGTTGGTCTTCATTGTTGACAAGTTGGATATTTGGAGGTAGCAGTGGTTAGATCAGTTTTCATAAGTAAGGTCCATGTTTTTGGACCCATATGTAGCTCCTATTTCTGCCACTATGGCTAGTACATTTGGGTGCTCATCATGCCAGTTCTGGAGTGACTGATAATGAAGGCTGGCTAATGTCAACTGCAGGAGTCATTTTGTCTACTTTGTTGTTCATTGCCTTTTCCATAGTGGATGCTTTCTGGTAGACAATGGGTGATACAAAAATCTTCACACCTTGTGCCCATTCCTTTGTGTCCATCAACATGGCTCTATCCTGGACCTCCTTGTCTCTTAGGTTCTTGTTCATTTCTTTCTAGACTCCAATGATCAGGCCACTGACCATTGCCCAGAAATCTATATGTATTCTTACCTAAGGTTACATCTCTTTCCACTCAAAACGGATTACCAGGGGCACTGCCTATAGTGCAGCCATTAGGAAGATTTGTTTTCACTCCACTTTTTCAAGGCCAATCCTGAATGTGACTATAATGCCACCACTGTCCATATTTTACTTGCACCCACATACTGAGGTATTCCATCCACATATGTCAAGCTCAGACTTTTTCTTGATCTTTTACTTAGTGATACAGGAACTCCCATACAAATAAGCAGAGGGACACTGGTGTAACCTTAGTGGGTGACATGTGGTCTGGGCTACTTTCTCATGACCACTGGAGTGTGTCCGGGTCTGTTTGATATTATGATTTGATTGGTGCAACAGAATCCAGCTCATGATGGGCAGTTTCAGATGTATGGTCAGTATGTGTTCCATAACCAAGTGTTCTGTGTTTACTAGAGCCAGTAGCACGGATATTTCTCAAAGAGTGAATAAACCCTCTACTGTGTCGGACCTTACTTCAGAATCCCAGAGGTCTGTGTTGTGATTCTCCACTAGAGCTTGCCATAAGTTCCACACTGCACCTTTGCCAACACTATAGAGTCTTGTGAACCCTCCAACACTATAAAGTATTCTATGCCCCAGACGGTGGGGCTGATTGCCTCGCAGCATGGACCTGCTACAGCATCCTTTCTTGCTCTTCCATTGTTGTGGGTTTTGTTCATTTTTTGTTTCTTAATTTTAGATGTCAAGCATCAACATTGTTGGCCGCCAGTCCCTTCTGCCTGTAAGGATGCCATGCTCTATTAACCATTTCCACAACTCAGCAGGTTAAATCCCTTGACTGTCTCTCCAATTTCACCTGTCATTATGATAATTGAAGCCACTTAACGCTGGCGATAAAGTGCCGTCACCTGACTTCTGTTACTTAGAGGGAGGGCATTATTACCACCGTTGTTAAAGAGCACAGCTCCGTAACTGCCCCTCCTACCATCCTTGGCCTCTGAAGAACCATCACTGAGCTTTTTACTTATTCCAGTGCCCCTCTTACCAGCACATTTGTGATGGCCTTGGTGAAGGGTATATCTTCTTGACTCTTCTGTGCTTATGTAACATATTCATTCAGCATTCTCACTTCCCTCAGCCTCATTATTCCTTCCTCTGCTATCTGCCAGGGCAATATTGGCACTTTTATTTTGCTGAGAGTTTGCCATTATTTTTCACAGACCTCTAAAAGCCACCCAGCAGCAAGGTTGCCCTATTGCCTGGAGTTCTTGCCAGGATGTTAAATTCCATGTCTTTAGAAAGTACATCTAAGGCAATGAATTCTTGCTTATCCAGCTATATGTGGTCCCCTTGATCAAACACCCTCAAAATCCAATCCAAGGGGTACTCCCTTTACCGTTGCCGGAACATGTCAGCTCATTCTTGCAATTTGTTAAGTGTGGAGTCTCTTTCCTCCCTTATCAGGGATAACACACTCCTGGCCAGGTTATGATGGGGTTTGACCTTAGTTATTGGCCTGGCAGTCAGAAGAGGAGTTGGGGCAACTCCTGAGGGGGTAACTATTACCTTATGAGAGAGAAGCTTCTGTATCATCTTCTCCTCCAGTGGGAATACTAGCTCTCACTAAGGAAATATGGGCTATCTTTGCAAGCCCAGAGAGTCCTGGGGTGACCAGAAGTTTGAATGGTCCTCAAGGTCAGCCATCCAGATTTCCCTGTCCCATTTTTCATGAGTGTAGGTTCTTCCCACCAGGGCCCTCATCTTTGCACGACAAACTGCCTTGGCTGAGTATTCAAATATGTCTGAGGCTCTGTGCCTCTGGCAGTTAAGTCTTTAGCCTGTCACTTAATTGTATTTACACTTCCACTACAGGTGATAAGGGCCTCTTTGTAAGCTAGCACTGAGACTCTCCAGGTTCACACACTTAACCATAAACTTCTTGTTAACAACCCTCAGTCTCTCATTATCCATCCAGAGTGTTCTACTCTGCTGTCTTTGTGTGCATTGTTTCCCACCCCCCCATTTTTCAGATGTCTGCATCTTCGCACCTGCTACAGCATTCTGTTCCACTGAGACATTTCCCCAGGTCATCATTGGTAAAATCTTTAACAATTGAGCTGCTACACTGTGCCAAGGACTATCATACTAACCAAGATGGTTTCCTCTGCACCTGCCAGGTGGTAGGTGAGCCAGTCCCAAATCTTCATCTTACTGCTCATTTGCTCAGATGAATGTTGATGCCACTTGTCTTGTACTTCTGAGAAGCAGACACCAAGATTGGATTAAACATGCAAGTATTTTCTTAGAGAAAATACCCCTTTGAGTTAAAATAGTGAGGGAAGTGTTTAGCACCTTCAGGCCACAATGTGGGAGAAAGAAGGAAGGTAGTGTCCTTGACAATTGATACTAAGGAAGTTTTAGCAAGGGCTTTAGGGAGTCTTCAAGCCAAAGTCAGCTGTCAGAGGAGTCCAGTGTCTCCCAGGAATAGGCATCACTTAATATCCTTGCCATGCTCGGTGATTGGCTAGGAGCAGCCCATGGGAAGTGTGGCCTCAGTGCAAATGTCACAGTGGGTTTCAAGGTGCAGCAGTGGGGCCCCTGGTCAGTTACACTTCCCACAGTGGGAAGTACACAAGGCACATCCTCATGGCTTTCACACAGAGACAGGTGTTTACTTCTGAAGTCCTTTCCTGTTCCCCCTTCATTTTCTTCCTTGTTGGTTATAATTTTCGAATTTAGTGATTGTCTTTGCATTCTTTTCCCTAATATAAAAAAATAGAAACAGCAAAGGATTTCCAGTCAGAAGGACCTGGGTTAAATTACTACCACTAGAGCAGGACTTGAGGACAACCTCTGGTTTGCAATTTCCTCATTTAAAAAATAGTGAAGTAGCAAGATTGTGTTGAGAATGAAGGAAACCAGGTCTGTAACGAGACATAATATTATATACTAATTTATTTGTTCTTTGTCTCACTTCCTTTTCCCCTTCCCTAACCTCATGCTCCCTCCACTGGAATGTAAGATCCATGAGTCCCAGGGGCATTTCTGAATCTTTTACTTCTATATGTCACCAGCACCAGAACTATACCTGCCACACTTAAACAGTATTTGTTGAGTGGATGAATTAACTTGTTTAGCTTAGTATTTGAGATACAGTAGGTTTCCAATACGTAAAATTTCTCATTTTTCCCCAGAGTCTGAACAAGTACATTTTCCTCCTGTGTATATTATTGTTATTGTACAAACCAAGAATGAATTTTCTGATAGAAAAAAATTCAAGAAAATGGTGTAAGACACTTCCATGATGGCCAGAGATTTCTGAGCCCATTTGAACAGTGTTGTGAAAATCATGAATGTGGATAAATCACAGTGATAATTTTGGGGATTTTATTTTAGAATTTAATCATTTTGTAATTTTAGACTGAATACTGGGATTATTGTTGATATAGAATATTTTATTTCAAACACATTTTTAATTTGCTTCACCATTCAACAAGTACTTCCCACATTTCAGGCACTGTGCTAGACTTTTTTTTTTTTTTTTTGCGGTACGCGGGCCTTCACCGCTGTGGCCTCTCCCGTTGTGGAGCACAGGCTCCAGACCCGCAGGCTCAGTGGCCATGGCTCACGGGCCTAGCCGCTCTACGGCATGTGGGATCTTCCTGGACCGGGGCACGAACCCGTGTCCCCTGCATCTGCAGGCGGACTCCCAACCACTGCGCCACCAGGGAAGCCCCTGTTTGTTTGTTTTTGAAGGATACTTGACCTACAGCACATTTAGTACCTGTTACACACATAATGATTCAATATTTCTATATATTTCACAATGATTACCATGGTAAGTCTAGTTACAGTATGCAACCACACAAAGATATGACATAGTTTTTGACTATCATCCCCACAATGTATATTTCATACCCCTGACATTTATTTTGCAACTGGAAATTTGTACCTCTTAATCTTCCTCACCTATTTCTTTCCTCCCCACCCCTCCTCCCCTCTGACAATCACCTGTTTGTTCTCTGAATCTATAATTCTGTTTCTGTTTTGTTATATTTGTTCATTTGATTTTTAGATTCCACATATAAGTGAAATCATATAGTATTTGTCTTTCTCTATCTGACTTGTTTCACTTAGCATAATACCCTCTATATCCATCCATATTGTCACAAATGGAAACATTTCATTCGTTTTATAGCTGAGCAGTATTCCATCACACATACACACACGTACCACATCTTCCTTATCCATTCATCTATTGATGAGCATTTACGTTGCTTCCATATCTTGGCTATTGTAAATAATGTTGCAATGTGTCCTTTCTAATTAGTGTTTTCATTTTCTTCAGATGTATATCCAGGAGTGGAATTGCTGGGTCGTATGGTAGTTTTATCGTTCATGTTTTGAGAAATCTCCATACTGTTCTCCATAGTGGCTGCAGCAGTTTACATTCCCACCAACAGTGCACCAGGGTTCCCTTTTCTCTGCATCCTCGCCAGCACTTCTTATTTGTTGTCTTTTGGATGACGGCCATTCTGACAGGTGTGAGGTGATATCTCATTGTGGTTTTGATTTGCATTTCTCTGATGATTATTGATGTTGAGCATCTTTTCATGTGCCTGTGAGCCATCTGTATATCTTCTTTGGAAAAAACGTCTATTCAGATCCTCTATTTTTTAATCAGGTTGTGTTTTTCTTTTTGATGTTGAGTTATATGAGTTCTTTGATATTAACTCTTTATCTTATATATTGTCTGCAAATATCTTCTCCCATTCAGTAGGTCCCCTTTTCATTTTGTTTATAGTTTCCTTCACTGTACGAAAGCTTTTTAGTTTGATGTAGTCCCATTTGTTTATTTTTGCTTTTGTTTCCTTTGCCTGAGGAGACACATCCAAAATACCAAGACCTGTGGCAAAGAGCTTACTGTATATGTTTTCTAGAAGTTTTATGGTTTCAGGTCTTACATTTAAGTCTTCAATCCACTTTGAATTTATTTTTGTGCATAGTGTTGAGAGAGTGGTAGTCCAGCTTGATTCTTTTGCAAGAAGCTACAAGCTGCCCAGTTTTCCCAACACCACTTATTGAAGAAAATTTTTTAAAAATTCCTTACTGAGTAGTGGTATGTATATTATTGTCGTGAATCTATAATATTTTCCCACTGTTAAAACCTTTTTCTTAGGATAATACACTTTATTAAACTAGCTTTTAATAAATTATGCTTAAAAAGACAACTTTTGGGGCTTCCCTGGTGGCGCAGTGGTTGAGAGTCCGCCTGCCGATGCAGGGGACACGGGTTTGTGCCCCGGTCCGGGAAGATCCCACATGCCGCGGAGCGGCTGGGGCCGTGAGCCATGGCCGCTGAGCCTGCGTGTCCGGAGCCTGTGCTCCGCAACGGGAGAAGCCACAACAGTGAGAGGCCCGTGTACCGCAAAAAAAAAAGAGACAACTTTTTACTACTGAGTAGTATTCCATTGAGTGTATATACCATAATTTGTTTATTCTTTCTTCTGTTAATAGACATTTCGATTGTTTCTAATTGTGGCTGTTATAAATGATATGTTTCTAGTTCAGCTACCATGGTCATTTGTATACATATCTTTTTGTAGACATATGTTTTCATTTCTTTTGGATAAATACCTAAGAGTTGAGTTGCTGAGTCATATGATAAGTATTTGTTTAACTTAATAAGAAACTCCAAATTGTTTTCTAAATTGACTAAACCATCTTATATTCCCTTTGGTGGTATGTGAAATTTTGAGTCCCTCCACTTTCTCACCAACACTCGATATCATAAATCTTTTTATTTTTAGCCATTCTGGAGTATATATAATGGCATCCCAAACTGATACATGCAACAACATGGACAAAGCTCACAAACTTTAAGCTGAGTGAAATAATCATGCACAAAGGAGTATATACTGTATGATTCCATTTATATGAAATTCTAGAAGGCAAATATGATCTATAGTGACATAGAGCAGATCAGTATTTGCTTGGTGCCAGGGATGGGGCTAAAGATTACCTACAAAGGACGCAGTGCAAAGGAACTTTTGAGGATCATGGAAATAATCTGTATTTTTATTAAAATAGTGTATCAATGTAAATATTTGTTAGAATTCATCAAAATACACACTTAAAATAATACATCCATAAAATTGATATAATAAGAAACATATTAAACTTGCTTTTGATTATTAGCAAAAAGTCTTAAGCATATCAGCTTACTATTAGGAATACAAGGCATTTTAAAAATGTGAAATAAGTACATAGGCAATCCACAAAATCAGGCACTGTGCTTTCCAGGGAAGCATGTCTATAAAAGCTATCTGAATATCCTTCATTCGGTCAGACTCAATCAAGTCCTTACACTTACAGAGTAAAATTCTAATCAGATGGTCAGTTGAGTCAGGTTATGATATTTCTAATTTACCAAAATATGAGTATTTGTTAATTATTATTAAATTATTAAATTAATACATGTTCTTTATAAAAAACAATGCATGGGAGATTATTCATCATTCCACCACCCAAGGGCAATTATCATTCATATTTTGGAGTATTCCTTTATTTTTAATGCAATTTTTACATGTCTCATATAATATGGTAAGTGATATTTTGTAAGTGCATTTTTACTCAGTATTATATCATTAACATTTTCCCAAGTCATTAAACATTCCATTAAAATCATTTAAATAGCTACATAATAGTTCATCATATGCATGTACCATAATTAACGATTACTCTTTTAATGGCATTTAGGTTTTTTCTAAATAGCAGACACGTTGCCTAGCCCACTGAAATTTCTCCAGAAATTTTATTGAATGAATGAATGAGTCATAAACAATGTTGTGAAGAACATCTTTGTGTCACAATTTATATATTTTGTGAGAAATTTTAAGATAAATTCCCAGAACTAGAATGTCTGTGGCAAATACATAAAAAAATGTTAGAGGTACTGATTCAATTGTCAGAAGCTTTTATCTTGGGAGAAAAGACAAAAATGATACTATGTGTGGATCTTCAAAAATTAACTAAGGCACATTTTTTAAATAATTAAATGTATTTTAGAGAGTTATGGTTCACTTTCGACTGGCTATTTCTCTTAATGGTGTTTTAGTAAGATCAATTAAAGGTAAAACTGTGGCCCTTTTGTTTCTTTCTTTTTTAAAATAACCTCACGGTAGTCCTATCTCTAACAACATCTTTTAGATCATCTCTGATCCTACCACATTATTTAAGTCCACTTTATAAATTCCAGACTTTTTGTCTTGTTTACAGCTTCTGTTCGTACATTTTGCCATTACTGTCTTTTTTCATCCAGTTTGGTCATTATGTAAATTTGTTTCCACTCTGGCACTTACTGAGTAGCAGACACTAAGAAAAACACATAACTACTCTGTTGTGGTGATGGTGACAGAGTTGACGCTTTCTACTTGGTGCTCTACATTAATCTGCCCTGGCTTATTTTCCCAATGTAGCCTCAAGAATGAAGCCACAATCTCTTTTAGTGTTGATTCCTTTTTACATCTATTTCTCAAGGTGAAACTTTCTCACTACCTAAAGGAGCAGGCCTTAGGGCTTACTGAACACATTTCAGGTCTTGCTAGTCAAGCTGGCCATGAAGCGAGAGTACTGGCTGCTGATCTGGCTCCAAGGCTAGAGCCTTGCTCCATGCTGGCCAGTGCTCCTTCCTATTCTGATCCAGATTTCAGCCCTTAGTGGGAGTGGCTCTGCCTTGTGCAATGATATGGAGCTGGAAAAAAGATTCTCTTGCCATATTGCTTCTAGGACATTAATCCCTGGAAAGCTCTTAATTTCTTTGTGGTCTTTTCTAGTTTCTTCATTTCCAGTTCTCCTATTTCTTCATAATTTGGGGCAGTTGCTTAACATAAAAATATTGTGGTTTATTTTCAAAAGCCTGCTTTCGTGGGAGAGAAGTCTCTTTTTTAATACTAACTAGATAATTACATTATGTCATACACCTTGTATAAGTCATGCCTAGGACTTAAATCCATATCCATATGACCAAAATAACCCAACTGGTATGTTTTCTTGATAGTTTGGCGTTATAAGAACCAAATACATATGACGCACACATAGTCTGCCTGGATGACTTTGGTAAAGATGAGTCTGAAAAAAGTAAATGAAATGACTGGAGCAACTTAAATGCCTAAGTGGCAGCATCTCAGTATTTTCTGTATGTTTCAGTTTAGGAAGGAACATTTATTCTTTCACTTCCTTAAACAGAATCAAGTAATTTTCTGTTTTATTGAAAATTTAAAATTTTAATGCAGATTTATAAAACCTATGAGAAAAAACTGGCTCACTGTTTCTTTCTGGGTTATGTATTACAACTGAGGTATCAAAATCGGAATGCTTTTGCAGAAAGTCTCAAATATTTTACAAGTCACATTGCTGACATGTGGCAGTGAATAAAGCTGTGATACCTTGAAACCCAATTTAAAGCTTTTTAGACTAATCAATACTGCTCTTCAATTTTAAAAATGCATTTCTCTTCATCACAAATGAGGTGAGAGTTAATATATAAGTGGTTGGTCAAAAAGTATGGCACAGTTCCCCTGGCAACTGCCCATTTCCTTGACTCCATTGCTATGCACTGCATGAGGGCGCGTCAGAGCTGCAGGCCAAGTAAGGGTCAAGGGTTTGGGGAAAACAGGTGTCGCTCAGACCATTTTACTTGACAGTAGCGAGCACTGAGGTCACTAACCCAGTGGAAGGAAAATAGGCCCAACAACAGTGGCAAGTTGTAGATGTGACATTTTTTGCCCTCCTTTTTACTTTCATTTCCTTTTTGATTCACACTAAATCTTTTCTTTTTCAACAACACGGGGAGGAATGCCTTTGCTTCTGGGCCCTACAAGGACTCAGATCTATAGATAACCGTGGAATTTTGAAATTTCAAGACAGGACGAAAAATTATATTAAGCCAGTGTTGGATGATTTGGTGATAAATTCTGACTTCCATCAAGAGGTATAAATAAAATAAAATGTACAGATGAATTAGACAATGAAATAACTTTTTTTTCTTTGGTTTAATATGCTTTGGCTTTAATTTTCCTAAAACATGAAATAGACACGATGCTTTATTTTTCATTTGACTTCTTATTTATTTACTTGTTTTTCATTTTCTTCTAATTTCTATTTCTCTGTCTCTCTTTATCTTTCACACTCAGGCTCACTTATACACACACACACACACACACACACACACACACACACAATCACATTTCCTTCTTTAAATAAAGGAGCAGGTTTTATACAATGTTTCAAGATTTTTATTTCAAGAGTATTACTTCTCTTGAAAGTTGGGCACATTTTATAATATTCCTTGAAAAATAGCTGTAAGTCATCTTTCTACTTGATGCTTACTGCACAAAATTAAAATACTCCTGCTTTTTACTGTATTTATCAATTTCTTTTAAAGTAGCAGTCCTCTATAAAGGTGCCGTCAGGCAGGAGGCATTGTGACATTAAATAATTTTGTAAAATGTCATAAAAAGTAGATATTTCACTAGATACTCCTAATAATATTTTATAGCTCATGTAGTTGGCATCCTTCTAATACTCTAGAGTATTTATGAAGACAACTGGGAATTAATTTACAAGTATCAAGTTTAAACCCACTACAGCATATTGTATTGCTTGTGTAATACCAGTATAAATGAAAAAAAAAATGTTAAAGAGTGTATCAAGATGCAAATGGTAGTTAAAAAAATATCATGATGTACTGTGATGAAATGGTAATGTTATGAATATCTTTGGGTATATTCTAGCAATTAAAAGAATCTGTTTTTTGTAAATGCAATTGATACATTTAATACACATCTGTCAGATTCAGACCTGAAAAGCTAAGGGAAAAAATAAAGGCAATGACAGTGGATTTTTTATATTTATAAGGAAATGTTATATGGATCAATTTGTAAGCTTGCTTCTTTTTTGATAAAATGAGAAATATCAATTGTTTTCCATAAAACAGGCTTTACTTTTACATTTGACATTAGTTCATACGTTTCTTTGTTTTACTTTTCAGGCTCAACTTTCCTGCATAATTAAGAATTTGCAGCTTGGTAATGCCAAGAACCACACCTGCACTGAAATCAATTATCTATTTGGTAAGTGAGGCAGAAAATATTTGATAAATATTTTTTATCTGCAGTTACTCTGATGTTCACAATATATCTATGATTTTATTGAAGATCTTAAGAAAATTTCTAAGTATCACTTAAGATTATTTTGTTCAAACTGCTTTGTATTCTGGCAAAGTAGGGGACCTGCTTTTATGGATATGTTTAATCCATTGTGTTTAAAAATAGGAAGTTTTATATGCTGCCATTCTTAAAAAGTGGGAAATACTGAAAATGCATGCATTTATATAATCCATTTTTGAATCTAGCACTTTAACTTTTTATCAAAGTCAAGCTCAAAGCAAAATACTTCTAATTCATCACATGGAAAAATTAAACCTCACTTGTCTGAGCATGTTCTGGCTTCTATAACAGAATACCACAGACCAAGTAGCTTATAAATATGGAAATTTACTTCTCATAGTTCTGTGGGCTGGGAAGTTCAAGAGTAAGGCACTGGCAGTTTTGTTTTCTGGTGCAGGTTCATAGAGAGTTGTCTTCTCATAGTATCCTCACATGGCAAAGCAGCAAGGTCTCTGGGGTCTCCTTTGTAAGGGGCCCTAATCTCATTCATGAGAGCTCCTCCCTTATGACCTAATCACCTCCCAAAGCCCTGCTTCCAAATACCGACATATTGGGGATTTGGTTTCAACATATGAATATTTTTTTGTGGGGGGGGGCACAAACATTCAGCCTATAGTATCATTCTACGTTAATATTTCTTTCATCACTTAATTTTATAAAGATTAGGAATTTAACAGCCCAGGACGTTTTACTTCAACTGTTCATCCAGTCTTCCTTAGAGAGTAAGAACTTCCCAAACACCTAACCTAAGTATTCTCTTGTTATACTTGGCCCTTGGCCTCTGTTTTTCCCTTTAGCATTTTCTGTTAATAATTTTTTTTTACTGAAGACTGAAAAATAAAATTGAATGCAATTTTAATCTTTGATAATATCAAATGTATAAAATTCCTCAGTATATTATTGTCATTAGTTAAATCTTTACAAAAATGGTGACAAAGCAGTGAGCAACAGTTTAAAAAGCATTTAGAAAGATTGTGAAGAAATTAATCCAAGACATTAGGGTATAGAAACAAAGTGTAAGAAAACAAAAGGTTGAGAAGGAGAAAACACAATAAAATGTAAAAGAATTAATATTGAGTGCTAATCATTTATTCAATATTATTGAACAACTATTCCGTTCTAAAAGCTGATCTATTTCTGATCACTTTGTACTGAAAATATTTGATATTAAATATTTTTATATCAAGATAATGGCTTTGATATAAAAATATTTATAAGTAGAAAATTTCTAATATAGAAAAATGTCTAAATAGAAAAATTTTTTAATCTTTAATAATATCCTCAAGTACAAAACATTACTAACATTTAGCATCTTGTCTTTTTTCTGTGCACATAAACTGTTTTTACTGAGTTACAAATCTACTAAATATTGAGCTGTATACTCTACTTTTAAAAGTTAACTTAATTTTTTATTATTTTCCATTATATTAAATGTCTAAAATATGATTTTAAATGACTCTATGATATTTCAACAAGTGTAGGTACCAAAATTTATTTAATATTTCCCCTAATCTTGGGCATGTAGGTTGTTTACCATGTTTTGTTGCTTTAGGTGATGTTACAGTCAATATTCTCATTCACAAATCTTTGGTTTGCTTCACCATATTTCCACAAAATAAATCCCCGAAAGTGTAACTATGACTGTAAAACTGATATCCAGCAAAATTATGTCAACTTAAATGTCTACCAGTAGTTTGAAATTATGCCTAATTCTTGGTTCCTCCTCACCCGACTAAGTATAATACTGAAAAAAAAAAAAGTTATTACTTGAGAAATCTTTGCCACTATAATGGATGAAAACAGAGTATTTTGTTTTAATTTGCATTTATTTGATTACAAACATGGTTGAATATTTTTCATATGCTTATTAAACATTCCTTCTCATATCATAGTAACTCTTTTGAACTATTAGTTTTTTTCTTATTGATTACAAAGAACTTTTTACATGTTAATATTATAAATCTCTTTTTAATTTGTAACATTTCCTCAAACACTGTTTGCCTTTTATTGTTCTTTATATATATTTAACATACTTAATATTGACCAAACTCAAATCCTTGGAGTTTTCTATCATAATTTTTTTTAAAAAATGTTTTTACTGAAGTATAGTTGATTTACATGTTGTGTTAGTTTCAGGTGTACAGCAAAGTGATTCAGTTGTATGTATATATGTATAGGAAAGAATATATATTTTTTTCAGATTCTTTTCCTTTATAGGTTATTACAAAATACTGAGTATAGTTCCCTGTGCTATACAGTAGGTTCTTGTTGGTTATCTACTTTATATATAGTAGTGTGCATATGTCAATCCTGAATTCCTGATTTATCCCTCCCCCACCCCTCTCCCCTTTGGTAACCATCGTTTGCTTTCTATGTCTGTGGATCTATTTCTATTTTGTATATACATTCATTTGTATCTTTTTTTTAGATTCCACATATAAGCCATATAATTGATATTTGTCTTTCTCTGTTTGACTTGCTTCACTTAGTATGATAATCTCTGGGTGCATCCATGTTGCTGAAAATGGCATTATTTCATTCATTTTTATGGCTGAGTAATATTTCACCATATATATATATATACACACACACACACACACACACACACACACACCCCACATCTTCTTTATCCATTCATCTGTCAATAGACATTTAGGTTGCTTCCATGTTTTTGCTATTGTAAATAGTGTTGCAATGAACATTGGGATGCATGTACCTTTTCGAATTATGATTTTCTCTGGATATATGCCCAGGAGTAGGATTGCAGGATCATATGGTAGCTCTATTTTTAGATTTTAAAGGAACCTCCATATCGTTCTCCCTAGTGGCTATACCAATTCACATTCCCACCAACAGTGTAAGGGGGTTCCTTTTTCTTCACACCCTCTCCAGCATTTATTATTTGTTCACATTTTGATGATGTCCATTCTGACCAGTGTGAGGTGATACCTCATTGTAGTTTTGATTTGCATTTCTCTAATAATTAGTGATGTTGAGCATTTTTTCATGTGCCTTTCAGCCATCTATATGTGTTCTTTGGAGAAATGTCTATTTAGATCTTCTGCTCATTTTTTTTATTGCATTCTTTGTTTTTTTAATATTGAGCTGTATGAGTTGTTTGTGTATTTTGGAGATTAATCTCTCATCAGTCACATCATTTGCAAAGATTTTCTCCCATTCTGTAGGTTGTCTTTTTGTTTGGTTTACAGTTTCTTTTGCTGTGCAAAAGCTTTTAAGTTTAGTTAGGTCCCATTTGTTTATTTTTGCTTTTATTTTCATTACTCTAAGAGATGGATCCAAAAAGATATTGCTGCAATTTATGTCAATGAGTGTTCTGCCTATGTTTTCCCCTAGGAGTTTTATAGTATCCAGTCTTACATTTAGGTCTTTAATGCATTTTGAGTTTTTTTATCTATGGTGTTAGAGAATGTTCTAATTTCATTATTTTACATGTAGCTGTCTAGTTTTCCCAGCACCACTTATTGAAGAGACTGTCTTTTCTCCATTGGACATTCTTGCCTCCTTTGTCATAGATTAATTGACCATAGGTGCATGGGTTTATTTCTGGGCTTTCTATCCTGTTCCGTTGATCTATATGTCTGTTTTTGTGCCAGTACTATATTGTTTTGATTACTATAGCTTTGTAGTATAGTCTGAAGTCAGGGAGCGATGACATCAATCAAATGGTAAATAATAGTATTACTTTCAAATTTACAGGGATAAAATTGAATGAAAACAATATATATTAAAGATATACATCCCAAATATATAAAATACATTTAAAAATCAATAATAAAAGAATAATTATTTAAAATGGAAGGATTTTAACCCTTTAATTAGTTTTAAAAAATTGAACAAAACATTCACAAAATAGAATATACAAGCTAATAAGAATATGGAAATTTGATCGACATTTTTTATCCACCAGAGAAATGCAAATAATTGAAACTCAGTGGACCATTCCTTCACACCTATTAGAAGAACAAAAAACCAAAATAAATAAATAAATAAGAAGAAAGAAAAGGAAAGAAACAAAAGTTGACAGTGCCAATTATTAGCAAAGTTTCAGAGCAATAGGTACTTTCTTATATTTCCAGTGGAAGTAGAAAACCTAGGAAAACTATTTGGCAATTTCAATCCTATATGTTTATGAAATGAATTAAAAACGTATATTTATACAATACTTGTACAAGGATATACATAGCAGCTTTATTCATGACATATAAAACCTGAAATCAATAAAATGAGTCATAATATGTGAATTTGTAAACAAACTGTGATGTACTCATACAATGAATTACTACTCAGCAGTATAAAAGTTATAAATTACTGAGACATCCAAAAATATGGATGAATCTCTAAAAAGAAGAATTTTTTTTTTTTTCTGCTAAGGAGAGGCTACATATAAATGCCAGACACAAAAGAGTACTTTCTGTATTCTGAGGACATGGAAATGTTCTATTACTTGATCGATGTTGTGGTTACATAGATGTATGTATTTGTCAACTAGGACACATGTAAGAGTATAAACTAGAGAACTATTAACCCGTCTCATTTATTAGTCTTGAGTTAATATGGTAAAAATGTTAATTCTTCAAATTTTGATTATTAAATTTAATGAAATTCCAATAGAACTCAAACAGAACTATTATGGGAATTGGATAAAATGATCTTAAAATGTATGTGGAAGACTAAATAAAGGAGTGTAAGTAGAAGTAATTAATTAATAAATTGGAATACTATAATACAACATGTACAAAATAAATTCTAGATGGTTTTTAAAAGAGTCTGCACAAATATCTCAGAGATTATATATACAATCTGGGTTTCTGTGAGAGGTCTTCCTAAGCAAGAATGGAAATCCAGTTACCAAAAAAAATAATAGATAAGCATGTTTGATAATATAAAAATGAAAACTTTGTATAGCAAAAGATTTCCAAAATTTGAGAAGAAATATGAACTTAGAATAAGATAAATGAGGACCTCATTTACACTGTTTCTAATCATGCTCGCTAGAATATTATATATTAGCTTTGAACAAATTATTTAATTATTATAATTAGATGAAAGTTTTCAACTCAAATTAAGTTATTATTCATTCATCTAATTTATTCAACAAATATGTTTTGGGCACCTATTATATTCTAGCCATGTCCTAGTTGCTGAAGATACAGCAGTAAATAGAACCAAAGAGAGAAAACCAGCTCTCATGGAACTCACATTCTAAATAAGTAAAATTAATAGATAATAAGTAAAATATATAATAAATAATGAGTAAAATAATAAATAAAATAAGTAAAATAGGTGTTAAAGAACATAATATGTAAAATATATAGTATGTTAGAGAGTGATAAGTGTAGTGGTGCAAAACCAGAGTAGTGATATAGGAAGTATGTCATGTGTGTGTGTATGTGCACTGATTTAGACAAGGTGTCCAGGGAGTTGCTCACTGAGAAGGTGACAGATGACTAAAGAGCTGAAGGAAAGGAAAAAGCAAATCACGTGAATATTGAAGTCCAGATTATAGAGGAATAGGAAACAGAAAGTTTGAAGGCAGTGAATTGGGAGCATGCTTGTTTGTTTGAGAATAACAGAGAAGCCAATGTGGTTATAGGGGTAATGAGCTGAGTTGGCAGGGTAGGGGAAGTTTAGGAAACAAGCCCAAAGAGGTAATAGGGGTCCAAAACAGGACCTTATACATTATGAAGTCTTTGGCTTTTACTGTGAGTAGGAAAGGGAAATTTGAGCATAAAGGGTGACGGTATATTTTACCTTATCATGGAATGGCTCTGGCTGCAGTGAGGCATAGACTGTAGGGGGCAATGAAGGAACAAAGAGAACAGCTGAAAGTTTTTGTAATAATCTAGATGGGAGATAATGGTGGTTTGATTTGAGGTAGCAGTGGATTTGAAAACTGTCAAATATTACCTATAGCTGAGATACAATAGATGGCAAGAGTTGACCACTAGATTTGGCGAAATAGAGTTCATTGGTGACCTAGTTTTGGTGTAGTGGATAGTGGCAAAAACTTTTTGGAGTGTTTCAAATGGAAATGGGAGGAGAAAATGAGAGTAGATGTCTTTAAAGGAGGAATTCTGCTGTAAAAGGAAGGAGAGAAATTGGACAGAAGTTGGAAAGGGAAATGGGGCCCAGAGATGGAAGAGCTGTAGAGAAAATAAGATGAGTGATATGAGAAAGAGGAAAGTACTGTTTGAATAATAAAATTGATTAGGCCATATGTGATGCAATCCAATGGCCAAATGGAGGAGTTGGCCTTATGTGGTAGTAAGGACAAGTCATCCACAGTAATAGAAGAAAAGGCAAAATATATAGTCACTAAAGCAGGTTGCTAAAATTATGAAGAAAGTGGGATAAACTTGTGGAAATTGTCTTCCGTGTGTTTTTACTTTCCTAGTCATTGCTGTGAGCTAATATGGGGGAGGAAATACTGGAGAACTGGAGGAGGTGGAGGTGTGAAGAAGTCATCATTCTAGGTGATGGAGAGAGTGGAGTGAATGAAAATATGGTATCATTGAGCACTGAGAACACAATTGAGGTTTGTGATTATAAATGTAAAGTGAGTTTAGAAAGCACTGGGTGTGTGTGTCTGTGTGTCTGCGTGTGTTTCTCCAGTTTCATTCAGTACAAACATATGTGCCAGAATAGGCAGAATTGAATCTAACCAGGTTGGTGGTTTTTCCGTCCGGTACAATGAATTAAAAGAGGAGCAAGGGAGTTGGAAATGTATGTGAGGAAAAAATATAACTGCCTGAGGAAGTTAGCTGTGTAAGGAGGAAAGTGGGGACATGAAGGTGATTAGGACCATGATAATCAAGTAGAATCAATGGATTATAGGTCCTCTGGGGTCAAGGGTTGTTGAAAATGGGGTTTAAGAGAGTGAGCTGAAAACATTAGGTGTGGTAGTTATAGATTGACAAAATCAGCATGGGGTTATAGAAGAAAACAGTTGGAATTCTCACAAAGTTTAAACAGAAGAATAATATCTTTGTTGATATTCATGAAAGTTCCAATTCAGTAGTTTGTTTTGGATATAGGTTCCAAGTGATTCTTTGCACAATATTTAGTTGTGCTACTCAATATTGAGCTCCTTCAAAAACCTGCTCAATGTACTATTAATCCACCATAGATCTATTTTTATCATTTTTTCCTAAATCATTTTAGGAGCCATTGATATAAATTTTCAGGGTAACATCATTTTATGACCTCTGAGTATGAGGTTATTTTATATACCTTAAAAGTATTCCTTTCAAGTTTCAATACCCATTTGTTACATATATTTATCTATACATTTTTGTCTATGTCTATATATGTGTATATACAACAACCCAGGGGATTAGGGGGGCCAACCCTCTGTGCAATTAAGAATCCAAGTATAACTTTTCAATCAGCCCTCCCTATGTATCCGTGTTTCCACATCCGGGGATTCAACCAACCGATGATCAAGTAGTACTGTAGTATTTACTATTGGAAGAAAAGAAAAAAAAAAAACGCATTTAAGTTGAGTTGCGGAGTTCAAACCCGTGTTGTTCAAGGGTCAACTATCTATCTATACCTTTTATGATTGATAGTATTTTGTAACATTAATTCTGAAACTCATATTCAAATACTGAAACATCTTTAAAAACATATGTTCCCGTAAAATAGCCCTTTCTATCTACTCTCATCCGCTTACGGTGGTTCATTTTTCTACTCTGTTCACTTTCCATCCTTCACATGTGTCTTGTAAGGTTTCAATACCAGAGTGTCAGTCCTAATCTAACATTTGTTTTTGGCTATTGAAGCCAACATGTAGATCTTCTGTTTTTAGAGAACTTAAAGTCATTTTGTTATGCTATAAATGTTTGCAGAAATAAAGATTTCTGTAAGCATTGTTAGAGTTATTTTTTCTATAAAGTTTTAATTTATACTAAACTCCTATTTCCTCTATGCACATGACCTCTAAACAGAAAAACCTCTTTAGAATTTCATAGTTCCATAGGGAGGAGGGAACTTAGATTGCTTGGTTTAGCATTTTGCATACTCTATGCAAGATGATAATAAATGTTCTATTTGTTGTATACTCTATTTTCCTATAAGGTAGAAATGAAATATATTAGCATGTTAAAAATTCTCGGAAGTCCTATAGTAAAGAAATCTGACCAAATTTGATATAGCTTTTCCAAAATATATTTGATATAAAAATATTACCCATCTTCCTTTTTTTCTGAACACCTCTTAATGTCTCATTGAAGGAATGCTTCTCAGAACTGTTTGAGAAATGCTGTTCTCCCTGTAGATGAGTAAACAGAGACATGGTATATTGATAGATTTTTTTTCTAAAGTTAAATGGCTATTTATTGGCAGAAATGATCAGAACTAATTTGGACTCCCAATTAAGTGCTCTTTCTTCCTGCCATTTGTCTTCTGGTACTTTCTTATCCCAGTGCCATGCTGAGCCATATTGGAGCCTGAAGCAAAAGGAAACATCTGTAACACTAATCCTGTCTTTATTTAAAATACTGATATTTTGTTTTCCATTGATTTATCTGTATAAATTTTAATTAAGAAAAATATTGTTAAAAATATTATGTATCTTGATTACTGAGTTTTTTGTCGCCCTTTATATTTTGTGCTGGAGAGAGGTCGTTTGCCTAACTAGACATGGCTTGGATTGTCCCAACAAAACTACATGTACCTCTAGATTTGGAATATCCAAATCATTCCATATTCCAAATTATTTAAAAACATGATGAACTAGTCAAGTCCCCACATCAAAACCCAACCTTTGGTGGCTCCCATTCTTCACATTTATAGATAGAAATGTACCAACTATCCTCCGCCCTTTTATTCCTGAGAATTTTAGAGTGTCTCTCCAATTTTTTGGTATATTAATTTATAAATACCGTGTGGATTATAGCATACTTTCTGAAAGTCTGCAATTTTAATTAAATTATAATTAACAACCCAAATCTTCCATTAACCAGTTCCTATGTACAAGGGAATAAGCTTGGGGCTGAGATTACATCTACTAGTTCCACTTCATGAAAATGCATGTCACTAGCTCAGTGAACTCTAACATTACAGCATTTCCCAAAATGTGTTTCAGAGAAGGGGATGTTAATAGACTCAGGGGAGAAAAAATAATATAGTCATAAAATTAACTAGATGGATAAAGATCTTAAGGAAACTAAAATGGGTCTTTATTTCAGGACTTTTCAGAGCCTTTAATATGCTAATGTCCTTCAGGCATATACAAAGAACTTAGAATGCAGCATTTTTTAAATGTATCTGACTGCAGAAAAAAAAAATATATATATATATATATATATGTCTGAATGTGTGTGAGCTTTGGCATAGAACATCTGTCATGGCACTATTATTTCACAGATATCTTTGGAAAGTGCATCTCTAATAGACTAGTCAAGATGGGATTTTCTTTTATAGAAAGTATTTTTTAGATGATGTGTAATTCAGTGTTCAATGATACCACTTTATCTTCTTGACGTATCCCAAAGATCAGCCGAGACTCTTCTTGGGCATGGGAGAAATATTGAAAATTAATTAACTGTTTTACCAAGTGGCCATTTATGAGCATAGATTTTAATTTTCTGATCAATACGCCAACCTTTACACAGCTAAATACTTTTTGTAACTCTCAGGTAGCTATTATCCACTTAATGAAAGAGTTCCCCCTAATCAATCATATTTGGAACAGCTTACATGTTTATCCTTGTTGGCTCAGCTATCTCTGACCTGTTCACTTCAAAAGAAATTTTGAATATCTAATCCTCCTTTCCTGTTACACCTTTATTGTTTTCTATATATAGTGCATCCCATCCCTTCTCATCTGACCATCCCTGAGGCCTGGGAGAACTGTTATTTTGCTTTTTTTCCTTACTCTCAGAGATGCTGACAAAAATAATTCCTTGCCCCCAATTACTAATTGAAAAAAATTAATATTGATCTGCTGAAAATGGAATAGAAAGTCTAAACTTGGTATTCCTGAAAATAAATTTGAAAATAATTTTATATTTTAAAGAAATTTTGGCTAAGTGTGGTAATAGTGCTTTCAATTTCAAAGATTGAATAATTGATCATAATTTAAAATCATTGCCTCTAACGCCTTCTCCATCTCTTTTGTTTTAGGTGTAGACACTTACATAATATGTCAAAGTCTGTAGTGATATACTGTCTTTCAATAGCATCACAACAACTACCCGTAACGTGCCCAGGCTTATTTTCATAAGTTCGTTTTCATCTCTGAGCATCCCATTCATAGTCCATTCGTTGGCCACACACGTGGACTCTATTTGGATTAGAAAGTAATTTTCTTATCTTTAGCGGCATCTCTATCAGCACACTTTAAGAGTATGAGTTTTTCCAAATGAAATAGGTAATTGTCGTTTATAAAATATTATGATGGCACCGATTCTGTACAACTAAAAACACTCCGGTGTTTGCTGCAAGGCATGAGGAGACAGTGACACAGCTCACTTCCTCAGCCGAGCTCTCTTTGCTGCCTTGTACAACACTTATTTCAAAGCACGCCACAGCTTAGAACTGTCGTGATCCCCATTAATATAAAATCATTGACCTCTGCTCCCGCTGGTGCGACTAAATTACATTCTGCTGCTCAGCGGCAGCCGCCCATGGGGCCAGGGCTTGTAGTCATCGCCAGGTGCCTTGATGCCAGCGCAGCCCCTCCTACACCCAGGGTTTGCCTTTAATGAGGATTAGGCACCTTCAAAGATCTAGGAGGACCCGCTCCCAGGATGGAAGCCTTTCTAATGGCATCTGGGCTTATCGTAGGCAGTAATTTAGTATCTCAGAGGAGAACGGAGAGAGATTCATTTCTCGCCTCTAAGAAATTGTGGGAATGTGTGGTTTTGTAATTGACATTTTTTTCCTCTTCCTCTCTACCAGCACAAATTCAAGAGCATTATGCCTAACGCTATCATCTTTTTATGACACCTGGAAGTTGGGTGTGATAAATTATGACGTATCTCAGGTAGGGAAATTCCTCTTTGACACTATTATTATGTGATGTGCTACTAACAAGACTAAACCCACTCACAGATGACCCACACTCAGTTCATCTTTGTATTTCTGGTGGTGGAATTTCTTTACAAAGGGTGGATGACCTGATTCCAAATGTGGTCTGTTTTCTCACTGTGTGGTCTCCTTTACATCAGAGCCTGACCCTTTCAGACCAGCCCTTTCACGCGGTACATTTGCTCTCTGAGAGTGAGGCCATCAGGGGTCTGAACCTTCCTACAGTGGGTTTGGAATTTGCAGGAATGTTCTCTACTGCTACAGCAGTCATTCTTGCCTTGATTATTAAGGAACAAAGCAGGAGAGTTAGGTAGAGAAATGCAGAAAATAGCCATTGAACACAGAAAACGTATTTTATGTATTCAAACTCCTCCCTTACATAAACCTCAGAAAAATGAAAAAACAGAACTAAAAATTTCTCATACATATGGTATCAAAATAAGTGTGATTATGTGAATGTACATACATATATTCACACTATTATTTGCAGTATGTTTAGATGAGTTCTTTATATACAACCTGTTATTCAATAAAAAGCTCAGAAATAATTTATCATCAGAATAAAATCTGGTGTTTGAAGTATTATTTGTGGAAAAATCGGATGTTTTTTTCTGGTGAGGGAAGGAATCTACATATTAGAGTAAAACAGGTTTAATCTGGGAGAATTTGTAATCATAAATCAGTTGATTTTCTCTCTGTTTTTAGTTGTGAGATCAAATCATGAAATTTTCTCAATCTAGTAACCTTCAACAGGTTTTAGTTTTTAAATATATTCTGGTAAGAAACTGTGCCTTAGCTCAGCCCATGTGCACGCCGTAACCAGTTAGAGGTGTAAACTGGGACAGAGTTTAATCAGTACTGTGCTGGTCACACTGACTGTGTATGGAGACTTTGTCTGAATTTTCTACCCTATGATTCCTATCAGAAGAAACAAATTAAGTTTTATGGCCCTAGGGTGTATCTGCAGAGAGTTCTCACTAACTGCAGAGAGGATAAATGGTCTACACTATTTAATTATAAAATTTACCAATACTATTTGTTGATAAAAATCTGTTTTAAATAAAAATGCACCAAACCAAACAATAATAAGGGAAAGTATAGAATTTCTGAAGATTGAATTTATCTCCGTGATATATAAATATAAATGATATAAATAAAAGTAAATTTGCTCACTATACTTTTTAAAAGACTTATTTTTGGTTTCTGAAATTATTTTTTCCCTGAGGTTTAATTGTTTCGTGAAATTCAGTATCTGCATTAACAACTTGCTCTTGAAAGCTGATACCCAAACAGAGGGCTTTCTTTCCAGAAGGGTGTCCTAACCCCAGTCACACGTCTGCTAATTTGGCTTTTCTCTTAATCTCGGAAGAACTTGCTGAACAGAAGTGAAACTATGCACGTGCTAATGGCTCGCGCTCTGCAAACTCCCCTCTCTCCCCGAGAGTGTCTGGTGTGCAAAGCTGAGCTGGAACAAAGATACACTAATTATTCCCCATTAATTTGTCTGCTTGAATGGTCCTAAATACCAGAGTGATTAATTAGCGCAAGGCAGCCGGGGCAGGATGTCACACCCTTCTCTGCATTTAAGTGTCGGGAAGGTTGTGCTCAAGTGTTGACAACAGCATATCTTTAATTTTCTCCAAGAAGAAAAGTTTAGTCAGTACAATTAATTTGAGCTTGGCTGGCTTGCAGGAATAAATGTAACATGTGGAATGATATTACTGCTGTATAGGCATTTTTTTTGCCTCCTTAGGGTACAGTAAAACTTTTTTGGCAACTCCGTTATTGAATAGTGTATTTCTATAATTGGTTCAGTTTAGCTTAATTACTTTGTGCATTTTGCAGAAAAAAAAACCAGCATGGATCATAAAATAGAAATTATTATTCATAATAGGTTAAGAATATAGATAAATGAATGCATAGATAAGAATTAGAAGCAGATAAAGAATGGCATTAAATTTGGTATCCTTTTAATGTATGCAATTTTCTCTCATGAACTAAAATGTACAGCAATGTTATAAAAAGAATTTGAGACCACTTAACCCCTGAAGGTTATAAATCAGTTTACTTAAAAATATATAACTGAAAAGTTGCTTATTTGACCTCATTTTTTGGAAGTGTGTTTTGCTGAGATTTTAAGCTTTATGAACAACATTTTGCCTAGATTAGTCTTCTAACTAGTAACATGTATAAATCACTTGTAAAGAATAATAGAGTAATAGGTGATATTTAGCACTTTCATTCTATTCTTTATTTTTTGTAACTTTATTTGTCAGAGTGTTTTTCATAAGAAAAAAATTAACTCCGTTTTAAAACAATTATATACTGTTTAGAGAAATGAAATGAATCAAATAAAGTAGCTGCTTGCTCATACCGTTTTCCCTGTTTTAAGATTGAACTACAAACATAATTCTGAAATAGAAACGTAATACTTATATAATTAGGAAGTAGCATGTTTCATTTGTTACATTATATTTCTTGGCTGTTACTGAAATTTTAAATTAATTCATTTTGCTATGGGCATGCTGTTTTGTTTTGTTTTGTTTTCAAACAGTGGGAAGAGAAAAAAATCAGAGAGTGCCATGCAGCCGGCAGCATGGATGTTCTCATCTTTTCTTTCACAGCCTTCCTCAAGCTCTATACAAACCCAAAAGGCTATTCAGCAGCAGGGGTGGGAGCACCGAGGGAGGGAAGGGGTCACCTCTCCCATCTCTCCATGTATCTCATTGTTCATCACTTGTCAGTGTATTTCCCACACACCATCTCCAGCCACTTGGAGCCTCATCCTGGCTGCTGGTTCCATGACCTCCACGACATTATTCTCTCTTCCTCCACTCCTCACATCTACAGTCTTGTTTTGTTTTTTAATTTTTCCCAGACAGTGGTTGCTATAAGACTGTCACTCTGGGTATATAGGGTTGTAGAAAATATTTGTTGGAACAATTAAGAGTAAAACAAAAGTTTCTCGGTACAGTGATCCTGGCTCATACTTCATCATATTCTTCCCCTCCAACCTTACTCTTTCACCTCCAATGTCTCCACAGGTTTTCACAGTGGTTGTTAACTTTTCATTGAAGCAGGATATGTAGTGAAAAAATCCACAAACCTCAGGCTGGAAGTTTTATTTCCAGTAGTAGTTTTACTACACGTTAATAGTGCAATTTAAGGGGAGAAAAGTCACTTAACCTATTGAGCCTCTTCTGCAAAATTACTATTTGCTCCGTGGAGATGTAAATGAAATAAGAAATATGATTCTTCATCCACTTTGTTTAATAGTCTGTCACTCTTGGTAGAACAAAGGTAGATGTATTTTCTTGGTGCTTCACAGTTTATTAAATGTTTGCCATATTTGCCCATCTATGGCAGGGCATAAAATTATTGGCAATGTTTATACTTGATTGAAATGAGGTTAAATCCTGTTCGTAGGTTTTGCTAATTCTCCTCTGCCTCAGCAGATAAACGTGGAAAGAGTTGGAAGGGTTTTAGACCTCTTTATATCAAAAGAAAGAACTCTTTTCACTGAAATATCTTTGAGACTTTTATATCTTTGAAGAGAGAAGAACAATTAAAAAGTTATAGTCAAGCTAAATACCTTTAATTCCTTGCCTTCCCTGTGTGTATACACTGCTTCCCACATCAGGAGATGGAGTCTAGTTCTTCGCTTCTTGAATATAGCCTGGATTTAGTGACTTGCCTTTTTCTATGGTTGCAGCAAAGTGATGTCCCAGGACTTTCAAACTAGGTTGTAAGAAGCTTTGCAGTTTCCCTGGATCACTTGGTATACTTGTACTTTCGATGTATCCTCTAAGAATCTATAAGAAGCTACATAAGAGAGCTACATGGATGTTATAAAGCAGAAACTAACACACCATTGTAAAGCAGTTATACCCCAATAAAGATGTTAAAAAAAAAAAAGAGAGAGAGAGCTACATGGAGAGGCCACATGTAAATGCTCTAGTCAACAGCTCTAGCTGAGCTGCCATGTGACATCCAGCATGAACTGACCACCATCTTGGATGTCTAGACCAATCAAACCTTTAGATGACACCAGCACTAGCCACCATTTGTTTGCAACCCCATGAGAGCCTCCAAGTGAAAATCATCCAGCTGAGTCCATTTGATCCACAGTAATGTGAGAGATGATAATAAAGTATTACTTTAAACCACTAAGACTGGGGATGATTTGTTATATAGACAGAATGATGAAACAACAACAAAGCGGCATATTAGCATAATTTAAACTTTTTACATCACAGTGGCAAATCGAGATAAAATTCACAGCTAGAACTTGAATAATTGAGCGAGGAGTTGTATTTGGGTATATCAGCTATCTTCACTAATTCATCCATCCATCCATCATTTGGCTACCATGAGCCAGAAGTTTTGCTTGTTACATACACTGAAGAATTTTTATAAACAAAAGGTTTAGTTCCTCAAAGTATATTGGTTCAGAAATGTGTGTTATCAAAATAATTTTTACAAATAACAAAATGAGATTTAAGATGTACATTTTTAATAAACCATTATAAATTATTTTAAGAACTGATATGAGATACCAGATTTTGAATTGTGGTGATTTATTAACTCTGAATTGCACTCATTCCTTCAAGAATTCTTTGAACAGAGGCTTTAGTTTTGTCAGTGTTTCTCACATCCTAGTGAGAAGTAGAATGGAAAACTGTGGCAAGCTATTAGGACAATAACATCTATTTCCCCCACAATTCCTTTATAAAATTATCCTAAGAGCAGTGGTGTTACTCTTGATCTTTTAGAAAGATCAGTGTCAATACCATCTTATGTGCTGTGGACAACACTGGTCACACAAATCATACCTTTTGGGAAAAAAAGTAGATGAAAACAATTTAATTTATGGACTTGACTTTTTCTAAAAATACACATTTATCCTTTTGCTCCTTGCCTTTGGCCTTCTTTGATAGTTCCATCTCCTTTTCTTTATCACCTTTGAGGGCTTGTTTCCTGCTATACCTAAAGTTGTAAAACTCAAAGAGTGGAAATAGTTTATCAAAACAGTCTGTGTATCTTAGAAAGTGGAAGCGACATAGGGTGGAATGTTTAGTATTTAGACACCAGCAGCTTGTAATAGCTAAAGCAATGATACACTTCCCCTAGTTTCTCTTTAGTGAGTACTTGGCTTCTTGGAACCTGGGAGAGGAAGAGAGATAGAAGGTGATTTTCGGGGGAGGGAAAAAAGAAAAGGCCTAATGGAATGCTGAAAGCAGCAGTGAGCAGTGCAGATGACAACTGTACTAAGTGTAACCAGACACATCTCTTGAACTTTAACTAACATCCTCCTTCTTCTTTCCCGCCAGATTGTTAACATTGTTATAATGTTAAGAAGAGCATTGCCCAAGTAATGAAAATTTTTCTCTCTTCCAACAGAGGGTATTTTTAAAAAATTTTTATTGCATTATAGTTGATTTACAATGTTGTGTTAGTTTCTGCTGTACAGCAAAGTAAATCAGTTTTTTATATATATATTTTTTAGATTCTTTTCACATATAGGTCATTACAGAGTATTGAGTAGAGTTTCCTGTGCTATACAATAGGTCTTTATTTGTTATCTATTTTATATATAGTAGTGGGTATATGTCAATCCCAATCTCCCAACAGCAGAGGGTATTTTTGAAAAGCACTCACTTTCTTCTGCCCATTGAGAGGCTTTCTAAAAAATGGTTTAATGTCTAGTATTATATTGAAACTAGTATCTGTAAACCTTGATTCACCTGTAGCATCTAAATGTAAATTCAGCTTTAGTATCAGAGATTCTCAAATATCTGTCCAAGGTCTGATGCCAGGCAGTTACATTGAAATCACAGGAGAGTGTGTTTAAAATCTGGAATTCTAGATCCACACCTTGCTGGAATGGGACCTGAGAATCTGCTATTGTTCTCATGTACCATCACATGTGGCCCAAGCTTTCTTCCATGAAACTACAGTGCCTTGAGATGCTCTGTAAAAGGAACATTCTCTCCTAGAGAGACACAATGCACATGGTCATATTAAATTCTGAAATGTATTTAACTTGACTTAACCAAGTATTTCCAGACTTATTGGACCTTCAAAACATTTTTTAACATAGTATTCCATGGAGCACACTTTGAGAAAAGAAAGTTTAGAAGAATGCTGAGATGGTCCTTCAATTAAAATTAAACAAAACTTTCTTTGGTTTGCAAAATTTATGTTTTCTCACGTACTCATAACATTTCCTGTAAGCTTGACCTTTTTTTTCTTTCCAATTGCTTACTCTCTGCTATAAACTAATATATATTTTCAAATATAATGGTTTTTAAAAAATAGAAATTACCTTAAAATTGTACGTGTGCCTGAAGTGTTCAGTGTTTTCCAAGGAACATATGTATTGCTCATTACTTCAAAGGTCTAATTCTAAGAATTTACAAAAAAGAATCAAAATATTTCATTATAAAGTAAATGGTCACTAGAATAACTCGCCATATCCTGGCTTGTATTATAATTAGTTATCGACATGAATTTTCCCTCACTCAACTACAAGCTACTCGAGGGAAAAGATATCTTGCTCACCTTTATTTAAAAGCCTTTCCTGAATTGTGTTGATTCCTATAACCAGGTTTCCCTGAACCATGATATCAATGTCCAGATGCTGTTCAATGTGAAGAATTCACACACTTCAGTAGTTTGCTGACCTTATCAGGTTTATATGTTTTGTTTTGTTTTTCAAAGATAAAGTGATACTTCATCCTCAGTTTGCATATTGGAAACATCAGTAACCAACATCCGCTCATCATCCACTTCAGTACAAAACCCCAATCTGTCAAATTCTTGATAAGCTCCTTGAGGACAGGGATTATATTTTTACTTCTTTTTGTCCCTCCTAGACCTTCAAAAACATTCAAGAAGTAGTTGTGGAGTGGATATGAATCACCAAAAGGGAAAAATGTTGAGCAATCTGTGACCATTATGACTTCCTCAATATAATGTTTTTCTGAAAACCAAGATCCCAGACTCGACGTTTATGGCAACATGGGTGCCAACCGTGGGCTGCTTTCTGCACTAAATGGAATTTCTCTGCTTGCTTTTTCTGTCCCTTGCTCTTATTCCTACTCATTTCCAAAGCTCTGAATATTCAGCTTATGTAGTTAAAAGTTAAATTTCAAGGATACCAAATTTCAGAGTGGAGGTTTTATTAAGGGCAGTAATAAACAAGTGAGAGTTGCACTGCACTATGACAAAAGTTCTGCAGTTTCTATGGCCCTTGTGTTCATAGATGAAGAGCCAAATGGAAATGTTCAATAAAACATGTGCGAGACTGCACAATGGAACAGTCCTTACATTTTACATCAAGCTGCATCAGGGTCACGGGAGGTGTTTTATTAGCACAGTCAACAATAATATCGTGATTTTTTATTAGGAAAAGATAGTGAGAGACTCCTAATTATTTTTCAGCCTGAGGGGCATTTTTTCTTAAAATGAGTGTTAATTTGATCATTGTCGTGCAGTTCACAGATTTACATGAACTTATTTCACTGTGACACATGGTTAAGAGCCAGACTAAGATTGTTGCTTTATTAATGGTTTTCAGTAAATGTATTCAAAAGTGCTAACTGTGTGGGTGTATGGATGATATTGATAGCACTCGGAAGGTTGAATCCTTTTGGAAGTAGCTAGCCTGAAGCTCTTTTCACATGATATTTTCTTTGTTCATGCAGTGAGATGTTAAGCCTACAAGAATGAAATAAAATCCCAGTGAAATAAGAATGGCTTTGTCTCAGATATTACCAAAATGGCTTTTCTAGAAATGTTTCCTTTCTTGTTTTCCCCTTCCCCCAGTAAGGCAAGCATTAGAGACCTGAAAAAGCTAGTGATTTTTCAAAACACTTGCTTTAGCATAATCAACAAAATACTGCACAACGTTTTTGTTGTTAAATGTTATCTAATAAGCATAATCTACTAACCCTTACACTAACAATTCTTGCCAAGTGTATTTCTGAAGATTATTTATTATGATTTTCTTTTTGATCTGCACAGATTATGCTAAACTGAAAGCAAGAATCTTAAGCTAGTAGCGACCAGGCTCATTTTTATTTTATCTGTCTTTTTTACAAACATCATTAATTTAGTAAAAAGTCTTACAAAAATCTTCTGCCTTGATACCATAAGAGATTCCACATCAGACATAATTTTAATGTAGAAAAATTCTTCAAAAAGGGCAAAAGTCTAATATGTAGAAGGAGAGAACCTGCAATTTATTCTGTAGGGTTTTCTATTTAATTTATAACTGACTTGTTCTAAATAATTCATTGCATTTGGAAAAAAATCCTGAATTGGACTGAGAAAATTGGCAGAGTTTTTTTTTTTTTGACATAAGAATCTTATTAATTTGAGGAAAAATCCCCATTTTTTAAGATAAATTTTAAAAATTATATTACAAATATACAGGTGATTTGTAAGTTATAAAGTGTATCAAGATTTTAAGTTACTATCCTTATTTAATGAACTATTAATCTGTATGTCGGCCGTAAAGACCACTTGGTGTCTTTATATATTTTAACATGATTAAAAACTACAGAAAATTTGTCACATATTGTTCATAACAGAGTAATCTTAAAAGAAGTATGGTGATTGGGGGCCAGTAAAAAAATTAATGCTTATCCCATGGCAAATCTAATACATAATTGATATTTTTAAGGACATCCTCATTGTTAAGACTGCTTGAGACAGCTGCTTTTAACTCTTACTAATGGGAATTGGATTTGACAAAAAAATGGATTGAAACTTAAATTTAACCTTGCTCCAAATGAGTAAATACAGCACAACATTCAAGTATTATTATTGGTCAAAAATAATTTTAAAGTATTGTGAGGAAATAATCCCAATTATACTTTTGCCTTTCTTTATAGGGGGAAAGGATGACTTTTTTCCCAAGTGCAATTTATATGCTTGGTTGATGAGTAGATTTCCCTTTGAATTATTTTTGCATATTGGGGAATGTACCTATATGAAAAAGAAAATTTTCCATGTGTATATCACTCATCATTAACCAATCCTGTTTTTAAAGCATGTTTAGAATTCCAATTTTCCAAGAATTCAAAATTACAGATTTTTGGCACATGCAGAGACCTGAAAACTCATTGAATCCATTTGTCAGATTCTCAGCAGGACTTGGGAAATTTTGTTTATTTTTTTCATTGCACTTTTCCATAACTCCTTTCGACAATCTCATAGCTTTGCATTGTAGCAATAGCTTTTGATCAAGGCATCAATGACCTGTTTATACTTGAGCAATATTAGCCTCCTTGAAAAGGTAGACCTCCAATATTCTGAGTCCCATAGAGTCTCTGTGCACGGGACTGGGCCACATCTGGCTATGAACAGTTCCTGATATAATTCACACTCTTATCCTTAAAAAAAAATTTGATTGGGAACATTGTGAAGTCACTTCAATTATTTCTCAGAAACCTCACAATAAATCAGGTATATATTAAGTTTAAAGGTCATCTGAAGGTCTCACCAAAGATATTTTGATAGAGAAAAGCCTGTATTGTACACACTGATTTGGCTAACAAGTAGTTGTGATTGAATAATGCCTCTTGTGTTATTTTAGTATAAAAGAGACTTTTAACTTATCCCATTGCTGATGTTGACACATACTTTGTTATTCAGGGCCATTTGTCACCAAGAAGTCTGACTGTTGCAAAAAGAAAAAAAAATTCTTGGCCAAGTCTTGAACCACACTAAATTAGGACAAAAGTCAAAACCAGAACCGAAGCTTTACACTAAGACAAAAACCATCACATAGCCTGCATTGCTTCTAGATTCTTTCATGCACTTGTTAAATTTTCATTTAGTCCATACGCTTAAGATAACTTAGAAACAAGTATGGGTGCTTTGAAAACTTACTTTGACTTTTTATTTACAGAGGAGAGAATTAAGGAGTTTACCTTTTAAATTAAAGAAGCTAATACTACCTAAAATGTCTATGTAATTTGGATTTCCGCTTTATTATCACTGCCATTCATGAGTAAAACCTACAAATATTACCACTGTCATTGTATGCTTTCCTTCTAAAGCAACTTTCATTTCCCTATGAGACTTGCAAGAACTGAAGGATGATTTTTCCCGGCATCAAGTTGCAAGGTGCTTTTATCTTGAATGTATAGAAGAGCAACAAGAGACAGCTGATAATCATAGCAATAATTGACAAAGCTTTCACTCTGTGCTAGGTCCTGTGCTCAGTAATTTACATTCATTGTTGTATCGCATGACACAGACATTAAAATGAAAGAAAGATAGTTCATTCTTAAAATCCTGAAACTCAACTGCATTCAATGTGATGGTGGTTAATAATTTGAACAGCATAGTTGTTCTTGTGAACACATGTAAACTTATGCAATGTGCACTCAGGAAGGTTTATTTGGCCATCAATATAATCTTCACTTTCGAGCATTTCCTGCACTTGAATAAGAAGCCATGAGAACAGCCTATGTATGTTGCTTGAGGAGGAAAGTTGACAAGCAATGAAGGAAAAAGATGTTTCAACTGTGCTCCAGATAGTAGACAGAAAAGAGAAGTGCTGAAGGGACCACATCAGCAAAAAGCCAGGGAAGAGCCAAAGTCCTTTTCATGAAACCATCAGAGCACCAGGAACTGCAAATACTGTGTTCTGGGAGGATGTTCTTCCATTGCTGTGTCTACATTGGAATGTAGATTAAGAAGTATCTTCAGAGAGTTGGTCTCTCTTTTGCTCTCTCTCTCTGCATTACTCTGAGTCACATCTCTGTAAGGTTATAATAGTGATTTGTGGTCATGTGCCTGACCCTATGTATGGAAAGCAACAGCTACCAAAGACAGACTCAGTCAGGTGTGTCGTAGTAGCAGTGCAAGAATAAGCAGCATTGCCCTAGTTATGAAATATGTTGCTAAATGGTAAATAACTTTTATTAGTCTGGAATAAATAAAGGGCATACTTCCATCACTTTATATAATGGCTCAATTCCTGGAAAGTTCCAGTGATGTTGAAACTATACAAATAATAGCTTGAGTTTATTTATAAAAGTGATGTAGGTTCTAGGTGCCGTTCACACCCATATTAGTATCTTGGCAATGCATTAAAACGTGTGCAGGGCTCAGGGCTATATTTCACAGGATATCTAGAATCTCTAGTCTGTACTCAATGCCAAAAGTTCCCCCCGTCATTGTGACAGCCAAAAAACCCCTCTATGAATTTCCATCGTCACTCTTATTATGACAATGAAACTTCTGATCTATTTGAAAGGATTGGCCACTGATTCTCTTCATGCAAACAGGAAATTTCACTTTCATATGCTTTAAGATACAGTTTCCCTAAGTGGTATTATTTGCCTTTCAGCCAACTTTATCCAAATAATTGAGAGCTTTTTTAAAGTGAAACCTGAGAAACAAAGTTTACGATAAATTCACTGGCTGATATGGTATTTGGTTTTTTAACAAATGTAATCATTCCAAAGCTCTGTAGCTACACACATCTGTTTACCACTCATTCACTTTGTGCTGCATAAAGAGTTATTTATTACAAATAAATTTGTGACAAAGCAAAGAATGCAACTTTAGTTATATTTTATATGAAGAATTCCATGGAAGTTCTATTTTCAAATGTCTCTATTCAGGCAAAATCCAGGGGTGTCACACAGTTCCCTTTGGGCATTAAGATGCTCTGTAATACATGTTTCTTCTTTTCTCTGGTTTGCTAGTTCTTTCTGAAGGCTTGCCTTTACAACCTCAGTAGAAATTCCTAGATTTAGACTAGTAAGGTATCCTCACTTCAGGACATCTTGTCAGTCAATATCCCGAATGGTGAAAGCCCTTTATGTGGAAAAGTGTCCTTGACTAAGTACTCCTGCTACTCCTGAAATAGCCCTATTTTCTAGAAGTTTCTACTGTAATGAGTTTCTATTATAAGCATTATATAAAATTGTATTCATTCAACAAGCATTTGTCAAGCAGGTGATATGAGCCTTGAACTAGGGCAGGCACTTCTTAAATCCTTTGCTTGATGGACCAAATAATGAAATATAATTTCAAGTTGATTATTACAATTACTACTAAAAATCGATAGGTTAATTCATAGCCATTGCAACATTTATTATTTATATTCATTGTATAATAACAATAATATAATATAGTATAATATAATAATATGTAATAATATAATAGAGGGGGCAAGCAGAGTGGGTTCAAAGTTTCCGGTGTTTCCAGTGCACTGAGGTGAGTCCTAGATGATTACTAGGGAACAAAATTCTAGCATCTCCAGTTTCTTCTTCTTGGCCCAAAGCAGCCTGGCTGAGACAGACTGACTTAAACATCCAGAGCATTGCAAACAGACTAGACAGACTTACGTGTGGCCTGTAGTAAACATATTTTGAATAATTTATTTTCTGGCCACAAAACTGCAGTGAAAAAGCAAAATTGTCATCTTGTCCTGCCTGCATTATGACTAAGCATATTGTAGCTCAGTCAGAAATAAAAATGAAGCAAACAAACAAAAAAACCCACCTTTGCATTATGGGGTAAACTAAAACAAACAAAACAGAAAACCCGTCTAGCACCAGTCCTTCAAATCAATGAAGACTTTAGTCCTTTCCGCAAAGTGGCCAACTTCCTAGCAAAGTTAATCCTACCTTTGCAGTACTGATACCTACAGATAGGTGAAGACTCTTAGAAATAGGGTAATTATTTGAGGAAATAACTGTTTTTCTTCCACCTTGGTAACCTTACATTTGGATGTTAAGTTTCCCTTTACACATCCATTTCAAACTGTGTTCAAGAAGCCAGTTTTTCAGAAGACTTCCTTATAAACAGTTTGCTTTTGCAAATAAATATGGATTTTTTCTTAATAGGTTTTTCCTTTGACACTAATCTTGTGACATATATTCAAAAGAGAGCATTAATTTATAAACGAATAGAATTACAAACTCTGTGTAACCTTAACTGTGAATTCTACACTCTTTAAGGAGGACCAGCTTTTAAACCTCTTTTCTAAACTGAATTTCAGTTTATTTAACTCTGTTGAAATATGAAATAAAATGTTCTGTTCCTCTCCAGATATTTAGGCAGCTGCATAAAATTATGTCAAATTCAGTCTTTTCATCATTTGTTTATTTATTCAACAAACAACAAATATATATTATGTGCCAGACACTATTTCAACCACTGAAGGTGGCGTGAGAAAAACAGACACAGGACCTGTCCCCATGGGGCTCACATTCTAATAAACTATTAATATATCATAAATTACATGTAATATTAAGGTTAGTTGATTTTATGTAGCACAAACATAGCTAAGCAATTGGGGCTTCAGATTTCATTCAGAAATTACTTTCTACTGTTTTCATAGGAACCATTATTTGAAAAGCAAACTCTGAAGTAGAGGATCTATTAATTACACAGAGAGTAGAAGCACTTAGTGACCCCTTTTGAATGTGATGGCTGTTAAGATGGCTGATACCTATTTTTAAACCTTTGCATTTTGAGATAAGATTGAAAAATGGAACAGTCCAGCAAGGAAAGTCATTAACAAATTAGGTAACAACTTCATGAAAAAGTTTTAGACGTTAGGATGACTCCATTCACTCCATTAAAACAAATGCTAAGTCAGCTTTTAGAAGTGTCTAGGAAGCAACTTGCTCACTGACTGAATTTGGCTCAATATTTATGCAGAAATCATTGCAAACCCCATTTTCATTTTGGGGAAAAAGAAAATAATACTAACACAATATTTACACCTTCCCTTATCATGAGCTTCCTGAACTTATTTTCTGAGATGGATATAGTTAGAGAATAGCAGTAGTCTTTAGAGGGGCTTGTGTTACTTGAAAAAGAAAAGCAAAGTGATTTTTATTGGCCTTACTAAATGTTAGTAATACAGAAATAAAGCTTATTCAACCACTCTTTGTGCTTGTTCACGAGATATCCACCGTACAGAGCATAGATGTGCCCATATAAAGATTATCTTTGCTCATTAGCTGACTAGAACCTCCAGTTTACATCATTCCTTTTGGAGTTAGGGAACTTGGGGTGCAATCTATAGAGTCATTAGAATACTTGTCCTATGCATAAATTGTCTCAATGGCTCTGTCACGTGTTTCCGATTCTTCTTTCCTATCCTAATAGGCAGTCAGATGAGGGCGGCTCTGTTCTTCTGATGAAATGATCAGTGAGGTCAGAGCCAAGTTGTTTAAGGATGCCGGTAGGGTCTGGGGGAGTTTGAGGTATCCTGCAGGGCTCTGAGGAGGGTGCTGGAGCTCACAGATTGTTGTAGGTTTCATCTCCGATGGTTTACCGAGCACTTTGGGATGCCTGAGGTGAAAATTACAGCAATTTTAAGAGTCTGACACACTTTCCAGCTGATAGCGCTAAAAACATGAGTTGTAGCCTCCTCGCCTTTCCTTGTTTGCTTCTTTGAATGAAGATAGCAGAAATGCTCTGTATGAACTATTACCCATTTTGTGAATTTTTATGAATTGAACTGATTTATCTTATAAAAATCCATTTATTTTTTCCTTCTTTGAGAGCAACTTATACGGTGGAGCAGATCCATGTTTATCAAAGTTATTAGAGCCCTGGGTTTTTAATTACTGGTTTGGACCACAGCCTTTCTAGTAGAATGTGGATTGCATACTGAAGGGGAAAAAAAAGAAAAAAAAGAAATAACAGGTTATGCAATATGCAAAGAGGATATCAGCAACTCATTCTCATCTAAGACAATGTTTAATGCAATCATAGTTGCTCTGGACCTCATATCCCTTTTATTTTGCTTTATCTGGGGGAGGGGGATTCTGATGTTACCAACCAGAACAGTTAATTGCAGCCTCAGATGACATATTGTTCTTAACAGAATTAAAATTGTGAAGAGTATAATGTTGCCTGCATAAAAAATTGAATGTTTTTAAGTACAAGCAAAAACTTTAGCCTGCACTGAAAGTTTTAAGTGCATTTCTCTTTAGAATGAAATTATATGCCTGAAAAGAATTTATCTTACTCTTATTTTTATAACCTATCGCATCACAGAATTGCATTTGTCAGAATTTACTCTTAATGATTTGGAATTATTCTTTCGAAGTATATGAACAACCTATTGTTTCTTTCCTAGAACTTTAGAATCTGTGAAAACCCCCAAATGAGCATGAAGAAACTATTATAAAATGAGCCAGATCTGAGGGCACAGTAAGCTATTCCTGTGGACAGTTTTGTGCAATATTCAAAAGTTAGACCTCTAGGTAAATGTGAATTACATTTGTAATTCTAACGTTAGAATCGACGTGTTAGTTTGAAAGCTTCCACATCAAGGACTGATTTTTTTCCCCCATTCTTATGATTCCTCAACAATATAATAAGGTAAATAGTAAGTACTTTATGGGTAAGTCTAAAAATAGCTAGTAAAAGCCATATGATTTTTTAAATAATAAAAGAAAACACATTTAATATAAAATATCTTTAGTTATACGTTACAAGGAAGCTGAATTCAGCTGTGAAAACTAAATTCAGCTGTGAAAAATGATACAGTTTGTTCTGGTTCTCAAAATTCCATATTTCTTATATGCATGGATATATCAAAGAGATTTAGTGAATGAATATCTTATAACAAATGGGTTCTTTCTGCTCTCTACTATGGCTATTTCTTCATCTCTCAACCTTAATTCTGCTCTTTGCTTTCCCGCAAAGTCTGCTAATCTATTAGCTCTTCCTCTCCACATTTCTTTTATAGATTTCTTAATATTAGTAGGAATCAGCCCTCAGCAACCGCATCATAAATCTAAGAGTGCAATCTGAAATCTAATTGTTTCACTGTTGTCAAACAAGAATGACCAGTAAGAAAGGTCTATGACTAAAATTTCCACCTGTGAGTGTATCTTCAGCTCTTGATATAGTCAAACATTTTAATTCATAAAATATCAGTACAAAGAACAACATGCAACTTTGCAATTATTTGCATAGAAGTTACCACTTAAAATGAGCACCAATACCTGTGACATTTGGGCTGTCTAGACAAAGGTTGTTTACCCAAACTAAATCCATTAAAGGTATGTCTCACACTGTTAGCTAAATCCTACTAAAAATATTCATACTGAGTCCGGCATGCCCTGGTGCCTAGCTCCATGGCATAAATTAAGGTTCAGAGAAAGTCTCTTAACTCTTTCAGATCATTAAAGCAGTATTCAAAAGGAGCAATTCAGATGATCATTGAGTTAATCCAAAGTGCAAATATCTACATGTTAAGATTTATTTATCACTGCAAGTTTTCATCTACATTAAAGACATGAAATTTCACCCTTGAAAATAGAGCCACAAAAAAATAGCTATTTACTAAAGCAAAAAGGAGTAAGATTGTGAGTATGTGTGTATGTGTTATAGTTTGGGTAGAAAAAAAGTTTGTGAGGTTTACCCTATAGGAGTGGTTTGTAGATGAAATGGTTGATGATCACAGCAAAATAATAACAGTAAGTACTAAACGTGCAAGAAAGGAATAGCAGGACTTGACAGCTACCCTGAGTTGTAATTGTATATCCTAAACACTTAGATTTACTTCTTTCATGAAATTTAAAAATTAGATGGTTTTCCATTTCCTTGTTCTTTTTTTTTTTCTCTGATGTTCCACAGACTAGTCCTGTAGCTTTTATTTCATAGTTACTGCACCTTGTATCTTGCCATTATTTTCTTGCTGAGAACAGAGTCTAAAACAGATGGAACCGAAACTCTTTAACTAAAGTTAAGAAAAGGCTGTTGCGTTATCAGTGAATTTAGTACCAGAGGTATTACCATGTAAAAAATCTCACCATTTGACAAAAATGTGATGAATATAGAAAAAGCTGGGCTTGAGAATCCACATAATCTAATTGCTCTTTCATTGTCACTTTGATTTTCTTGCTACTCATTTGATTTTTTTCAAAATATTTTAAAACTGCATTTCTTCCCCCAAATCCTGAACTTCTGGGATTGTCTCTTCATATCAGAACATGCACCAGTGTACCCAGTTCCTCATCTATCCAGACTCAACCAAAAACAACTGCTTGAAAAATATTTGGGTAGAGTAATTGTAATCGTTATTGGTTTGGTTTTTGTTAACCTTTATTTTTTGTTTGGGGAAGATTAAGTCAATCCACCTGGAGTTTAATACTGTATGTTACTATAGTAACTTTATAGCCTGTTTGGCTGTGACAAAGGGGCTTCATCTCGTCCATTTCATGCTCCTGTGTCGACCTACTCCCTCCCAGTGTTTTATTATATCTGTCTTTAAGGGTATCTGCGGGAGCCACAGCTGCTGTGCTTTTGTAACAGAAAGCAGCTTTCACTGTGTGAAATGCTGGGCTCTAAGAGGTCTTACAGGCTGATGGCATTATTGAATTTCAAAGCAAAGACAAACAACATCAAATTGTTTAAAGCAAATATTCATGTTTTCCTGTATACCATGTACTTTTCTAGAAATAGTATATGATCTATTTTCCAGAAAAAATATATAATTGCTATCTAATGGAATTATAAATGAAAAGGTAGGAAATAACCCTAAAGTAAGATAAGTTGAAAAAACAAACCCAAAGTATATTCGAGTCAGGACATTTATCAACATGGTATACAGTCTTTTAAAGGGGATGTTTTTCTTTTAATCAGTAATTGGATTGCTTTACTCTTTTCAAGTTTTATAGATATCTAAATGTTGTTTACTGAGCAACTTCTGAATATGTTCTTATAGTTTATATAGAGATGCTGACTGATTTTACTCACGTTAGCAAAACTTTGCCTATTTAGGTTCTGTTCTTAGACCAAGTTTTTCGTCCTGATCACTTCTGAAAAAAATGTTGACTGTTATTCCCCAAGATAATATAGTTTTAGTGTACTCACAAATTATTTATAGAAATGGACCGAGAAAATACTTTTGATAGTAGTTCCCCCCCCACCCCCGTTTCTCACATTTATTTAGCCAAAGCATCTGTCCAACTTGAAACTTCAAAACACTCCTCTCCCCAAAGTGGTCCAATATTTATTTGTCTCTGTTCCATAAAAGGCTACTTTGGTGAGATTCTTTTTCAGAATATCAGTGCAGTGATCTTCCAGTTGTGTTAATTGCTGTGTTGGAAAAGTGGTGAATGCTCAATGCTATCTTGTTAACTTGCTAAGCATCTGGTCAGCAGGGTAGTTCAGCTCCACCGAGGCTCTTGACACCTCTGTCAAGGGTTATTGATACCTCGCACACCCCAGCTGAGGCAGATTGTTTCAGTTGGGTTTCAGATCCATAGCGTAGCCTGTAGTTAGGAAAAAAAAAAAAAAAGAAAACAACAAAAAAAAAAACCCAAGTGATTGACAGCCCACACCTCCTGGGCCCTTCTTACTACCAGACACAACATCTGCTATGCCCTGTGGAGCAGTGAACCAACACACACCGAGAGAGAACTGTTTCTAGTATTGTCAGGGTGGATTTTGCTTAACCCTTTGTAGTTACTCTCTGGAGAAAAGTGTGAGATGGCTTTTATTGGGGGGCAAGGATGGGGGTAAATATAGATTTGGGGGGAGATTAGAATGCCTTACTTTAAAAGGAATTTTACTTAATAAAATATTACTGAAAGTGACAAAAAAAAAAGAGAGAGTCTAGTATAAGTGCCTAGAAATAACCTCATTGCTGTGCTTTTTTTTGTCGTCAAATGAAAGATTTGTCATATCCTTTCCCAGCACTATCTCAGAATCAGAGAAACTGAACTCATGCAGAATAATGAATTAGTGGCAAATGGTTTTGGTTTTCATTCACATGGTACCTTCAAGCCTATAAGATTTTCATTGCATCTAGATTTATAAAAAATATTCTCAATAATTCAGAAGAGATTAGAAAGCCAGTATATTTGTTAAGTAGATAGAAAAGCCACAATGTGTCCATGCCAGACCTTTAAAAGGCAAGGGTACTGTGCATCTAGTATTCTGTGACTTCCGAAGTTATAATGCTGAAATATGGGAGTCTATATATCATTTTAGGAAAACTTGTTTTTTGTTATTGCCAACTCAACTACCCTGCTGATAGAATGCGAAATCCTGTATTTGATAATAAATGTGATTCATTAAAAATGCATCAAGAAGCTTTTGTAGACTGCCAGCAATATACGGGAACATTTAGAGGTTCCCCATAGCAATTTCCAGGTTAAAATTGTTTTGACATTTTTTGAAGGGCTCATTTTTGTGTCTGGATATTTTAAGATATCTTCTGAAACAATTTTTCACACTTTGGGCATATTAGTTAAAAAGGTAAAGAATAGGGAATAATGTTGGGGTAAAATGATCTAATTTCTTTATATATGTGTTCTCTGATACTGACATGAATAAAAATTTAAAAACAGAGCTTACATACTGAAAAAATACAGCAGTGGATCTAAGAGTAATTTAATACATCTCTTTTCACGTGGGCCAGTATTTGTCAGACTAGCTCTCCATCATAATACCACGCATCAAGGCTAATACTTAATGGTCATAATATCTCTGTTTACAATGCTTTAAGGATGAGCTATGCTACAGAATAGGTGTAGCATTTTTATTCTGTTTTTATTACAGCAAGGTAATTAGGAATATTATTATTTTTATGCATAGTCTCACCTCTTGTCAGCATTATGTTACTTCTACATAATTCACCCAATATTACAAAGGCAAAGAAATTATTCCTTCAGTTATATGATATTATTATATTTTTATCACTTGTATTTATATTAGTGAATGAGTATGTACATATCTGGTATCTAAGATCCATTTGTTTCCAACAAACTTGTTCTCATGTCAAAAGTTTTAGCCAAAGATAGATTACCTTCTAATAATCAAAATTTTAAAATACTTATATGCAGACAATTTAAGTAAGACTTAATTTTTTTTTTTTTTTTTACTATTTTGAAACTTTATTATATGCCATGTGCGTGCCCATGCGCACTTATGGCTTACTTCTGTTTCATTGATCTATTTATCCATTACTGATTCAATGCCACACAATTCTCATTATTATAGCTTTACATTATGTCTAGACATGTGCTTGGAAAATACCTTAAATTTGTCCTTTTTTGTCATTTTTTTCTTGGCTGTTTATGCACACGTACTTTTCCATAGAAATACAAAAGAAAGGGAAAAGAAATTTAGTCATAGTCGTTTGGTTTCTTACATGTGATCCAATCATATAGTCTGTCTGGGAATAGGAGAATGTAGCTCATTTACAGTCGGGCCGATCAGCGATTACTGTGTCATCTCATTTTGTGTTTTTTCTTTATCATGCGTTAGACTCTATGTTTCCCTACTTTTTACTAGAAGAACTGAATTTCATATGGTCCCTATTTTGATAGCTCTATATTTTATTTCTATTCTTTCAGTTATGCTTAATTTTCAGTACTCATACTTAAATATATTTTTCGAAAAAAGGTCAAGAGCTTATCATTATCTTCCTCCCTCTTTTCCTTTCTCTCCCTCTCCTTGATCCTGTCACCTTTCCCCAACTCATTTATAACTCTCATCTTGAATCTTATTAGTTTCTTTGCCTCTTCCTCCTCTCTTCCTCTTTTTCTCTTCTTCCTTCTCTGTCGTCTTCTAATTTATACTTACTGAGTTTTAACAATCAATTTATTTAATTTTATGCTCATCATTCTCTCTCCTCCTTGTACCCTTATAAATTCATTTTACCTTGTGGAGGAATATATTCTTTTTTTTTTTTAACATCTTTATTGGAGTATAATTGCTTCACAATACTGTGTTAGTTTCTGTTGTACAACAAAGTGAATCAGCCAAATGCATGCATACATCCCCATATCCCCTCCCTCTTGAGCCTCCCTCCCACCCTCCCTATCCCACCCCTCTAGGTGGACATAAAGCATCAAGCTCAAGCTGATCTCCCTGTGCTATGCAGCTGCTTCCCTCTAGCTATCTATTTTACATTTGGTAGTGTGTATGTGTCAATGCCACTCTCTCACTTCCCCCCAGCTTACCCTTCCCCCTCCCCGTGTCCTAAAGTCCATTATCTACGTCTGCATCTTTATTCCTGTCCTGCCCCTAGGTTCTTCAGAACCTTTTTTTTTTTTTTTAGATTCCATATATATGTGTTAGCATACAGTATTTGTTTTTCTCTTTCTGACTTACTTCACTCTGTATGACAGACTCTAGGTCCATCCACCTCACTACAAATAGCTCAATTTTGTTTCTTTTTATGGCTGAGAAACATTCCATTTTATACATGTGCCACATCTTTATCCATTCATCTGTCAATGGACACTTAGGTTGCTTCCATGTCCTGGCTATTGTAAATAGTGCTGCAATGAACATTGTGGTACATGTCTCTTTTTGAATTATGGTTTTCTCAGGGTATATGCCCAGTAGTGGGATTGCTGGGTCATCTGGTAGTTCTATTTTTAGTTTTTAAGGAACCTCCATACTGTTCTCCATAGTGACTGTATCAATTTACATTCCCACCAACAGTGCAAGAGGGTTCCCTTTCTCCACACCCTCTCCAGCATTTATTGTTTGTAGATTTTTTGATGATGGCCATTCTGACCAGTGTGAGGTGATACCTCATTGTAGTTTTGATTTGCATTTCTCTTTTGATTAGTGATGTTGAGCATCCTTTCATGTGTTTGTTGGCAATCTGTATATCTTCTTTGGAGAAATGTCTGTTAAGGTCTTCCACCCATGTTTGGATTGGGTTGTTTGTTTTTTTGATATTGAGCGCATGAGCTGCTTATATATTTTGGAGATTAATCCTTTGTCTGTTGCTTCATTTGCAAATATGTTCTCCCATTCTGAGGGTTGTCTTTTTGTCTTGTTTATGGTTTCCTTTGCTGTGCAAAAGCTTTTAAGTTTCACTAGGTTCCATTTGTTTATTTTTGTTTTTATTTCTATTTCTCTAGGAGGTGGGTCAAAAAGGATCTTGCGGTGATTTATGTCATAGGGTGTTCTGCCTATGTTTTCCTTGGAGGAATATATTCTTGAGTGTTTGCTCTTTTTCATTCAGAGAGGCTCTCATTTTACTCTTGGGAATAGATTTATTTAAATATTTCCTTACGTACATGCTCTTATATTCTACTTTAGACAGTAGATAAATAAGAATGTTTTCCTCTGTTCTTCTTAATAATTCCATTTCTAAAGTCTTTTGACATGTTTCTTCACCTTGATCATTTATTTCTCTAACTTGCTTTTTACCAGTGTGCAGTTGTTGTTCTCTATTTATATAAAAGTAATTATATTTTTCATACCAAAACTCTAACATTCATTTATGATGATCTGTTTTTATCTCATGAATCCTAGTTTCTCCCTTATTTTTCCACATATTAAAATATACTTATTTTGAAGTTATTTTCTGACTTTTCTATTAACTTTGTTTCTTTGGAAAATAATTTATTTGCATTCTTTGAATTTTCTTTCTTTTATGGGTCAATGACCCTCTGAGTTTGTTTATTTTTTTAATAGTATTTCATCTGTATCTATTATTTTCCAGTGCAGTGGTATCTTCATTTTCTATGGCTGCTGTAACAAATAACCATAAATTTAGTGGCTTAAAATAAAAATATATTGCCTTACAGTTCTGTAATTCAGAAGTCTGAAATGGTTCTCACTAGGCTAAAATCAAGGTGTTGGCACATCTGATTGACAAAGACTAACATTAATATAATACCAGATGACTATAACCTACAAAAAAAATATGTATTTTACATAAACAATGCAATACTAACAAAACTGATTTAGTCCACAAATAAAACCTCAAATTCTACAGACTACATGCAGATCACATTCTCTAACCATAATGCAGTAAAAGGAAATGTTAATATAAAACATTTAAACAAAAATCACTCATAACATACAGTTTTTTAAAATGTATTATGAAATTGCTTAAAAAAGGAAACAAAAATATAATTAGAAGCTCTTGAAAAAGAACAAAATAGGAATATTTTTGTCATCACTCATGGAATATTGCCAAAGTTTACTCAAATGAATATCCATAACTTTGAATATGTTATCAAATAAAAATATGGAAATGAATAATTAGACATTGAACACTGGAAAACAAGAGCAAAACAAACATAAATTAAAAAAAGCAATAAGGGACACCAAGCATTAAAAAAAATCCAAAAGTATAAAGGTGGTAAATCCAAGAACTTGATTTTTGTAGGGGAAATAGAATAAGAAATTTTTATATAGTCCACACCCCAAAATTTGGTTTAAAAAGAGAATAAATTTTTTTAAATGAGATTAAAAATTGTGGGCCTATGTGTATAGATATTTTCTAATTAATTTGACAACATGTTATATTGGATTTATTTGTTTAAAATATGAATGACCATATTTCATAAAAAACAAAAATTCAAAAGAGAACTGGAAAATTTTCAAAGAATTACCCCTAAAAGAACGTACCCATTTTTCACAATTTTTCAAATATGGGAACTACTATATCTTATAGTTAATATTGTAGCCAAACATGGAAGGATGTTGTCATTAATGACACAAGAAATTTATAAAAATTAAAAGGTAGACCTTTATCTTTTGTGTAAATTATTAAAAATCATAAAATATGTCTAAACTACAAGAACCATACATTAAAAAATAATACATCAAGTCCAACTAAGTTTATCTCTGAAGTGTATTTTTTAAAAACATTGCCAATTACTACAATGTAATAATATATGTGTAAATCTTATACAGAATGTTTCAGAAAGTTTGAGATGGAGAGAACAATTTCAAACTTATTTTATGAGGGCAGCATTATCTAAAACCTGATTAAGACATTACAAAAGATAAAAACTAAGACCAATATTCTTCATGAATAAAAATGTAAAAATTCCTAACAGAATGTTAGCAAAAGGAAACCAGATAATAAAAACATGAGTAAATGTGGTTTCTCAAAAAAATACAAGGTTGTCTTAACACTCAAAAATCAATTATTATAATTTACTATATTAATAGACTGAAGGAGAAATAGCTTGACATCTTTGAATAGACGCAGAGTGATTTTTTTCAATTGTATATAGGGCATATCAAAAATACTTACAGCTAATATCATGCATAATGGTGAAATATTGAATGATTTTCCATAAAATTAGAAATAGGTGAGATGTCTGTTTTTACCACTTCTATTCCACATCTTGCCAATAAGGCAATCAAAAGAAATAAATAAAGCTTGGAAACAAAAAATAAAATCTGTCTTTAATTATACATAACACAATCATTTACATAGGAAATCACAAGGAATTTATAAAACAATTACTAGAGCCAGTAGGTGAATTTAGCAAAGTTGCAGGTACAAGGTTAATATATCAGCAGCGTAGAAAATACATTAAAACTCAGTCCCATATACAATTGTGTCTAAAAACATGAACTTTAACAAAGGACTGCAAAACCTCTATACTAAAAATTATAAAGCATTCCTGAAAGAAATTAAGACAAATCTTAATTAATGGAGCAACACACCGTGTTTGTGGATTAGAGCATTCGAGTTTGTTAAAATGTTCATTCTCCATCCTCCCCTAATTGGACTATAGATTCAATACAATCCCAATGTAAATCACAGCAGACTTTTTTGCAGAAATATACTCAAAATTTATTTGGAAATGCAACACAGCCAAAAATTCTTAAGGAAATCAAAAGATGGAGTACTTATATCATCCAACTTTAAAACTTGCTATAAAGTTACAGTAATTAAGACATCTTAACTTTGTTTAATAATAATAACTAGATCAATGGAAGGACTAGAGAGTCCAGAAATAGACTCACATTTATACAGTACATTGCATTTCCACAAAGACACTAAAGCAAATCATTGGGGAAAGGATTTTCAACAGAGGAAGTTGAACAACTGAATATCATATGGAAAAACATGAAACTCAAACTCTACTCAACACCAAATATAAAAATTAATTTAAGATATAGTATAATCCAAAATGCTCAAGCTAGAGTCATAATGGTTCTAAAGGCAAACTAAGGAGATTATCTTGGCAAAATGGGTAGACAAATATTTTCTCAGACAGGATACAATAAACAATTACTATAAGGAAATAAAATGAACAATTTGGAGAATATAATTTGCAGCCATAATGAGATGCCACTCAAATTACTGAACTTAAAAAAATGAAAATACCAAATGTAGGTGAAGATTTGAAGCAATTGGAACTCTCGCACATTGCCACTGAGAATGCAAATGGTACAACCATTTAGGAAAAGATTTTAGCAGTTTCTTACAAAGTTAAACTTATACCTACCATATGACTCAAGTAATTTCATTACTAGGTACTTTCCAAGAGAAGTAGAAACATATGTGTACAAAAAGATGTTTTAAAGAATGATTTTGGCATTTTAGTCATAAAAGCTGAAACAGTCCAGAAAAGCCACTGAGGCATAAGAATTATTTTGAGCTGAAGGCATTTGAAATCCCTTATCTGCCTAAAAGCAGAACTTCCCAAAAGAGCTCAGTTGTCTAAATCCCCTCCCCCAGGAACAAATCTAATCTTCTAATCTTCTTGAGATAAGAAGTTGTTGGCACCACACTCAACATACATTGTCACAAAACTATCATATCTCCCATCTATTCTTTTAAGGGCCCATTTGTCTTTCCAAGAAGTCATCTGTTTTTCCATAAACTCTCCTTTCTCTTCTCTCTTCTAAAAAGTCATTTGTTCTCCCAGATGTGCCCTCTGCTCCTTGCCATTCCCTATTAAAATGGTATATAAGCCCCAAATTCTAACCTCCTTGAGTCACATTTCTTTGTGAACTCCCATGTTATATGTTTTCGCTCTCACTAGTCTTCTTTTGTTTGTTTAATTTGCAGAACACCAAAGACTGCATCTAAAAGGGTTCGGGAAAGTTTTACTTCCTGACAAAGCCAAACCAAACCAAACCAAACAAACAAAAAAACCCAAGTGTTCATTAAGAGGAGAATGAATAAATGAGTAGTACATTATATATAAGAATGCTAATCAGAAATAAAATGGAAAAAGACTCCTAATAGATAGAGCAACAGGAACAAATCTTACCAACATTATACTGAGTTAAAGTCAAACACCAAAGAGACAACTGTATATTCCATCATAGTTTATGACATAAATATTCTAAATTTTGATAGAAGTGTGGGTTTCATGAGTGTACCATTTTCAAAACTCATACAATTTTGTACTTATGATTTGTAAATTTCACTGTATATAAGTTTTACCTATAAATTAATACAAACTTTGAATTTTCAGTAGGCTTGCTTTTTACAGTGGTATGCATTAGCAATTCTGAAAGTATATTCTATGTATTCTAGGCATTAGTGAATGAGTAATTATATTAAGGGTAATGGAAGACAGGCTTCTCTTTTGAAGAAGCAAGTTGTAAATACAGAAAGGGGGAAAACTAAATGTATCCTGTGGCACTGGATTAGAATTGAAACGTATCAGTATAAAATAATTCCATGTGTATTTTCAATATAAAATACACATATGTATGAACATATTTACGTACATATTACATATAGTATGTATTACGTATAAATATACCTATATTTATATATTTATTTATATTACATAAACGCACACAGGTGCACACTTACATATGTTTGCTAGCTCTATCAACTAATAGCTAACACTGATAGCAATTATGACAACCTTGTTTTCTAAATATCATTTCCCAGTAAAAAGAACCAGGGATGTTTGGAAAAATGGTTGAATCTCAGGTCTTTGACAGACAAAGGGCACGATAAGCCTGAACATCTTCTTGCAGCACAATTAATCAAGGGCTGGGAGAATATTGGGGACATGTCCAAAAGACACAAGAGGTAAGTTGAAGTGGCTCAAACTTGGTCAAATCTGGGGCAAATTGAGTATTGTAATAAACAATGATAGTAAATAAATAACAATACTAGTAGATTATAAATCATTGAATGAAATAAGAACCCATAAGTCTGTTTAAATAAATGAATAAGCGGGTGAATAAGTTCTACTGTAAATAGAACTCTGATGGTTATAGAAGAAATGATGGAGTTGGAAAGTCATAACGGATGCTGAAATTAGTGGATAAAACTTTGATCAGGGGCAAAAAACTTACACAGACGTAAAGTATCTCACCACAAATTAAATTCAAAGTATCTCCATAGAAGTTACATTACAAAGAAGAAAATAGTAACTTTATCATGGAGAAACCTAATTATATAATTTGGGGGAGGAAAAATTTTCCTTCTACCCTTCTAGGTTCTTTGGCTGGTCTAATAACCAAATTGACATAAGACATTAACAGGAGAATAAAAATTAAATACATGTATAAGCATTCTCCATAAAAATGTAGGACCCAAGGGCAAATCTGGCAATTGAGGCTAGTGTGCAATCCTGAGCTAAGGAATGGGGCCTGGAGCTTCAAAGGGGAGTAGGGTAATTCACTGGACCATGAGAAGAAACGTTTAGTAATTAGATGTTTACCCTGCCATACAGATAGGTCATTCAGGTACAGGTTATCTCGGGTAATAGCTCTCTTTCTGAGCCAGGCCACCTATCTAAATTATTTTAAGTGGTTAAACTCTCTATGAATCTTTTGGGCCTTGATTGCCTTCAGCTCGAAATAATCTCACATGCCAGAGTGGCATATTTTGGGGAGGCTCATTATGAACCTCTTCAATAACATAATACAATATTTATTAAATGATCAAAGTTAACATCACTGATGTTGGGTTTGGGGCTTCCAGTTTTAACTGCACTAAGGAAAATACAACATCTGTATTATTCATGCCAAAGATGGAAAGTCTAAATTTCATTATGAGGAAATATTAGACAATCCCAAATTGAGGAATATTTTACAAAATAATGACTTTGTACTCTTTATAATGTCAAGATCAGCAAATAAAAGGACTGAGCAACTCTTCCAGGGTAAAGGATTCTAATGATCAGTAGCACTGTGTGATGCCAGACTGCACCTAGACTGGGGGAAAAAGTGTTATAAAGAACAGCCTTGAGTCAGTTTACAAAATTTGAATATGAACTATTGATTATGTAATAATCATATTATTTCACATTACTGTGAAATTTTGTGGTTTTGATCATTTTATTGTAGTTAGAATGCCTTTGTTCTTTAGAAAACATACTAAAATATTTAGGGGTAATAAGGAACAATGTCTCCAACTCTGTTTCAAACAGTTCAGAAAAAATTATGTATACATACAGATAAAGAATGATAGAATCATAAAATAATTGGGGCAAAAAGTAAGTAATTAGTAAATTGGGATAAAGGGCTCATTGGGGTCTTAGAAATATTCTTGCAGATTTTCTGTAAGTTTGACATAATATTAAAATAAAAACTAACAAGTAATAACACAATCCCTCATTTGAGGATTCATAAGTACCTTTCCAATCTTGCTAATTACAATCTTAACTTCTGTGAACACTAGAAAGGGATATCAAAGATCACCCTAAAGCTTACTGATAATTGTATGTAAATTTTATAGGGACATTTTTAACACTGCAGCATATATGCATATTATTTACTGAATTATATTTTTATTTTATTAAAAAATTTGTACTTAAAGGGGGATTCCTCTGTAATTTGCACCTTGTTTCCCCTATAATTTGTCTGTAATATGATTTTTCTCATGGACACTATTTTAATATCATATTGAAAATTTAGAAACTGTGATTCATCATCTGCTAGATTTCCTGTTTTTATATGATTTCCGAATTCAGATTATGTTATTCTACTATTTTTTAATTTATCCCATGCACTTTATTCATTCATAACTTTACTGTTCCATTGTTTATCCAGTAATATATGCTGGTTGGTAATAAAATGTGTTGTGATTCAACAATACAGATTTTCTTCAAAAACTCAGAGGTCAGAGCAGAACAGATGAGTTGAACAACATTGGATTAAAGAGAACATTGAAATAACCTATTCTTATGTCTCACAATTCTCTTTTCCTAGACCACAACTTCCTTCAGTTGATTCAAGCTAAATAATGCATTGTTTATTAAGTATAGTCATTCGTAAAGCAAACATACAATGTTGTGCTTATTGCATTAAAGTTTAATATGACATGGTGTATGAGTCAGGGAGTATATTCATAGACAGTAATAGCAATATTAAAAAATAGAAATTAGCATATTTAAACACATCTTTGTCTTTTAAAAGTAAAATCGGGTTCATCGTTTTCATTGTTAAGTGAATTAAAGAGATTTCAAAATAACCATTTTGTCCTCCATTAACTTATTTTTCTATAGTGTCCAAAACTTGTCATATGTACATGAAGTTATTCTTAACTATTCCAAAATTTGATATTATCTTTGTCGCAGGTACTGCTTCTAAATTGACAGCTATCAAGGACAGTGTCTGTGTCCAGAGCATATGACACAGATATAGAGATAATTAGCTCTGCTACTTATCATTCCTGAATAAGGAAAATAATAAAAGTATACTAAACATTCTTCTTGACTATATGTGCTATAAGAATATATCTTCACACTCTACCTTCTATACTTAACTCAATTAAATGCTATTGATACATACCTGATAGGTTTTCCTTTTTAGATTCCAATTTTCCACTGTTTCTGTAGGAAAGTAATGATAGTTAAACCCTCATCTCTCACAGGTAATGTTTCTGATGATCAGGGTGACCTTCTCTGATTAATTAATTCAAGATCTAAGCTGCCTCATTTTAAGCTATCTTCATTTATACAGGATATAACTACTTTTATGTTGAGTTCTGTTTTACTTTTTATTTAAATTACATTATATTTGAAGAGTAAAATGGTGAGTGTTTTCCCCTGGAAATTACCAGGGGAAATATTACCCTGGTGCTATTGGTAAAATATTACCAATTTATGCACATTTTTTTCTGAAATGTAGTAATGGTATACTTGTAAATACAATCTACATTATTAACATATTACCTCACCCCATATTTTCATATTCATGCTATTGCATTATTTTACCTCTGTATGATGAAGTTTCAAAACTAGACTGTTTTAAGATAGGACCTGTATTTTCCCCATCTTTCACCCTGCTCCTTCTAGCGGCTAACACACCACACTATCAGCCAATTAGTGTCTTGCAAATTGGAAGTTCCTACTTCATTCTAACCTAATTTATATAGTGTTGGGATGTGAAAAGATATCACCATCAAAGCTCAGAAGAAAGTTCTGAAAGTGATGTATAAAGACCCACCAAAATGATTTTGTTAAGAAGGTATATTTGAAATGCCTCTTCATTTAAGTGAAACAGCCTTAGTTCCCAGTATCTTCCATCCAACAATATGTTTATTACTTGGGAACAAACAATGGACACACATGTTTTGTTGGGAAAGACACTATGTTTGCATTTGATGATATGTCTGTCTATCACAGAGCTTTTCATATCATTATTCAGAAGCTCCTGTTATTTACCGTAATGGAACAAGGAGTAAAGTAGGGGGCAATGACGATAAATTGAGCGCTTAAGCGGCACCATATTTGAGCTAAGCATTTATCAAGTGCCATAATTATTATGTATATTAGGTATATAGTGTTTGATTTACACGCTCAAATTTGAAGCAAAGTGTCCTTTTCATGTAAACTTTTGGGTAACAATAGCCAACATTTATAATTTACTAAATGCAAGGTAAATGCAATATTAGTAGCTTCATTTTGAAGATAAGGAAGCTAAATCACAGAGTTTAAATGACTTGTGAATAAAAACTGAAGCCAGAAATCTGTCTCTGGGACTCATGCATTTAACTTCTAGAATCTCTTCGTCTATCATTTCCCAAAACTAGTTGGAGGAATGGGCAAATGGAAAGATAATCATGCTCACACAATGAAAGAGATATCATTTATTTTTGCAATTTAACATAGTTCAGTTACATTTATAAGCATTTATTAAGAATTTACTATATACCTGGGAATGCTCAAAACAGAGAAAAAAGGGAGAATTTCTTTTGGGGCCACCTATCATATTTCAATTAAAGCCAATAAGCATGTAATGAAGGCTAACTGTGTGCCAACTAATATCCTCATCCCAATAGATAGAAAGACCTTTGTCTAGTAGAGGAGCTTGTAATGTAGTTGGAGATAAATGCATATCCATCATGTAGAGGGGTAGGTACAGTAGGACATCAGAAAAGATGGGAGTGATCAGGGAAAGCTATGTGAGTCTCAAAGGAAAGATAAAAGTTTTGAGTTGGGAATGGTGGTAAGGGAATACCAGATATCAGAAATAGTACATTGAAAAGCATAGAAGTGTGAATTAGCATGGCATGTTCAGAGGTGACCAGAATATAGGGTATTGGATGAAAGGTTAAGTGATTATCAAATAAATCTGGAGAGCAGAGAGGAGCCAGAAATAGCAACCGGAAATAATGAGCCATGGTATTATTGGTTAGCTTTGCTCAGAAAGAATATTCTGTCTTAAAATAATTGACTGGCAGACACAGTATGGTGGTCAGCAGAAATAGCAAGAATTGACCAGCAGGAAATATCCAGCTGGCTATTGGATACTCAATTCAGTATGTGTGTCCTGATCGTTGGCTTCAGAAAAGGCCAGCAATTCTATAAAAAAGCTAGAAGGGAAGTCCTCTCCCACCCCACCTCAGAAAATGAGTCCCAATACTTTTATTCTTAGCATCTTCATCCAATAAGGCTCAATCATCCCCTGTCTAGACCTAAGGTACCAACAGCATCTTAGATAACTCCAGTCAATTCTCTCCATGAGCCCTTAGGCCCACGATAGTGTTTCCTTTGGATTTAGTTTCTTTGTCTTGTTACTCTCATTGCTTTGAAGCTTTGCAAATGTGACCCCAAACTGTAGTCTTGTCAGCATTGGGACTGTCACACATGTCTTGGTAGACAAATACATGACTTTGAGACTTGGAGTCCATATCACTATGTTTCACCCATGTGATAAGAACTCTGCTATCTCCTCTCAGAAATCACTGAGCTCACTATTATCTCAGTCACCACTAAACTTGCCTTTCAATATGGAATCTTGACACATTCCTTCAAATTTTCTCAGCATTTCCGTTTCACCTGCCCTCATATCCAACTCTATTGTGTGGGCTGCGTGAAATGACTTACTCTCCCTTTCCTTGCTTTCCTTTGCTTCTAACATAAATCATCGTGCCTCATATCAAGTTCAAGATAGGGAAAATTATACTGTCTTGTTGTGTGAATCTTGCAATCTCAAGGACATTATGCTATGATAAATTTGAGTCTTCTTACACCAAAGACATGGACGGACCTTTCCTAGGGCAGATTCCACAACTGGAACAGACAAAAGAGAGTATTACTGGGAATGCTGCCCATCATGACATCAGCTAAAAATCTTCTGCAAAACTCAGAGCATCTGGTAACAGTTCGACTTGCTGAGAAATATCATTTATTACATAAATATTAATAACACCAACAACAAAATGGAAGCCATCACCTTTAACTCTTACCAAAAGGACATGGTATTTAACTCGGACCAGAAGAACCTCATGATAAAGTAGAAGTGATCTCAGTATTTTATCTTAGTCTTTCTCACATTTTTATTCTCCTCACCCAGAAGTACAGATAAGCAAACTCTCCTGAGGGCAATTCTCAACAAATCAGAGATAGAAGTCAGTGGATAAACAGAATCTCCCTGTTCTCCAGCAGGACAATTCTGGACTATTCCAAGTGGTTTCTCAGAGTATTCATAGAAGAATTGACCCCAGTTGCTCATAGCACTAACCCACTCTTCTACAGACATTCTACTGATCTCTCTCTTTCAGGTCTCACTTCTCTTCTCTCACTTGGTAAACCCTGGGATCTTCTCTCAAATAAACCACCTGCACTCACTCATCATACATCTGTTCTTAAGAGAGCCACACTAAGGTAAGTAATTACCTTTGGAGTTAGTGATAACTGGATGGGGGTGCTGCTAACATTCTTGCTCTTACTCTGGGTAAGGTTAAACGAAATTGTTTAATTTATAAAAGTGCACTGACTGTGCATACATAATTTATTCACTTCTTGTTATATTTGGTATAAACCAATAAATGGTTTTATACAAAGCAGTAAATGTATATTAAAATGTGTAATAAGAAATGTTCAATTCAAATAAAAATAAATAGTCACATTGGGTGATTTTTGATGTATTGCTTATGGTATTAGAATAATAAAGTAATCTAGCTTATAAAATAGCCACCTTTAATTTTTCATTTTGGATTTTTCCTAAATTTCTGTGAATTAAAAAGAATATACATACACATATATATGTGTGTATATAAGTACATACTTATGTTATTTTTAATTAAATTTAATTATTTAGTTGAATTAAAAATTGAATGAGCACACATATGACTCTAGTTATGTATTGATAAGAAATTAATAAGCTATATGACTTAAATTTTATATCCACAGTATTCATTTCAGGTCATATCAAATATTTAATACCAGCTATTCTTTGGGATTTGTTAGCATATCTTTTAAAACTTGCCTGCGGCAGTTACAAGAACGAATGTAAAAAGTGGTTTTGATTATCGTTTTAGATTGTCAACCTTGACAGTTTGGGTGGGATTTATAGGCATGAAGAAAGAATACACAGACACTCACACCAGTGTGTGTACCTTTATCCTTTTCCTGGGAAATATTCTCTCCCAAAATAACCAAAGAGCTTGTTATTTGTTAGAAGAATTAGAGTAGAGCTCTTTAGGAGTAACCTGGGACGAGAGTCTGGAAACCAGAATCTACTAGTGATCAGTTTGGATCTATAGGCACGTACTAAGACATTATTTTAACTGCTTTGTAGCAGAGTTAAAACCTCATTTATTTTATTTTATATTCATAGTCAAGAAAAATATGATACTTTAAACTTTCATTTCTTTTTATATTACTCAGAAACATAAGAAGATTTTTAATTCAAAAGTGGAAGACAAAAACAAAATAGGTTAATATGTGTCTCACTCTTAAGGAAAAAGAAAACCAAGTCATTAATTTATTGCTTGGATATAATCAGAAAGTGAACTTTCTGCATTCAGATGGTTTAGAGAGGCTACTCAGGGCTATTGTCCCCTCTAGGGAAGGACCAAAAATAAACAGAACTATGAACTTTCTGACTGTAGAAATCAGTGTCCCTGAAAGAATGTGTGTATTCTCTTACCTAAGCCTAACCAACGCTTTAATAATTCATTAGAATGGGGGTTCCAAAGGGTTGGCTGTTGAAATGCCCATCTTGTTTTCAAGGGGGTCAGTTTCTGACTAAGCTCTGCTCTGATGCTAAAGCATGAATAAAATATGTTGGGAAGAGGATGATGGTGCCAGAGTAACAGAACTGAAGAATACTGCATTCAGGTTTTTCCTTAAACTCTTTCACAATTTGATTGGAAGCTGAATTTCAAGATTCTTTGTTACTAACACCCATGCCTCATAATTGCTGAGGCATATTATCATGCATCCTTACATTGAGTCTGCATATAACTTTACACTGAAATCCACATGTCTTTGTGAGGCATACATTTCTTTTTCTTTTTTCATTTAAGTCCTTTTATTACAGTGGTGCCAGCTACTGCTGCTATCGTTAAATGCCTGTCAGCATTTCCATTATAAACCTTATTTTCAGGGGATTTATAACCTAGCCATTTGAATTCACATTCGGCTGAAAGTTGCCATCGAAATTCTCAACATACAGTAGGTGCTGTTTTCTTTTATCACCAAATTTTATTTGAATCTGTTTGTCTGCCTGAGATTTAGCAATGTGTAAAACCATAACACTGAGATGGAAGAGAAGTAGAGATATTTTGGTGGCTGTTTTCTAAAGTAAAGCTATACACATGCAAAGCTAGAAAGGAGTTGCAAAAATTGTCAGACCTTTGAAAAGCGAAAGTCTTAATGGAGAATTTGAAACCATTATTATTCGTAGTGCACTAATATTTTATACTCATAGTTTTTAAAATACATTTTACTGTGAGCACCAACTCATAACATGAAAAAGTTATGGTCAGTTCTGCATAGCATCCTGTTCTCTATAATAGGCTTATTGGCATCAATAAAAAGTTTTAATGAACAAATTTGACATCTAATTTTTTTTTAGAAATCCTATCTAACTTTGCTTTTATTCTTCATGAAGGAAACCATGCTTTAATTATTTTTTCCAAAATATAAAATGCTTTTACATCACCTGGCTTCTTTAATTCATTTTTATTGTTGGAATAAGCATACCTCAGTCATTTTTAAACATTCTAAAAACAATAATTCAGATTTTGAACAAGCACAGAAAGAAAAGCAGGTCATCTCTGATCTTATTGCTGCTGAATACAAAAAAAACATATGAACAGGCAATCTAAACTTGTAAAGATTATATAACAATGAATAAAACAGGTATAGTAAACAATGCCCAGGATGAACATGGACAGCTAAATGACTAAAAAAAAATTTTGTGTAAACATATAAAATAGGCATAAAAAATGTGTTGAAGGGAAATAGATGTGAGGATATTGCCACGTTTGACTTTATTACCATTTAGCATTTGCCCTATGTTTGGAACTGACTATATGCTTTACGCCACCGCATTTAAGAATTATAATAACTTTTTGACATGGGAATTATTATTATGCTCATTTCACATATGAAGAAACTGAGGCTAAGTAAATTAAAATTGTTGGTCCAAAGTCAGACAGAATGAGGTGACAGAGCGAAAACGTAACCCAGACCAGCCTAATTCTTCAGGCTGTGACCCCTTGGCCAAAAGGTATAAAAACTGAATGCAAGAAAGATATTCATTTGGCAAATGCATGTGTGTGCACCTAAAAGACAAAGTCAAAGTAAAATACAGTTAACCGGCCCTCCGCTTCTCCACTTCTTCATGTCTAGAACACACTGGCTAGACACATAGGTGAGAGCATCCCATGCGCTATTGTGCTTTACTTCATAGACTGTCGAGCATGGAAACTTCTTCTACTGATGCCTTTTTACAAAATTATTCTTTTCAACATCTGGAATTTGCTTCTGGAATTTGATATTTCCCCGCCTGTATCTGTACAGATTTCGCACAACCTTGAGTGTTGATTCCTAAACACGATTTCAGGTTAAACCCAATAAAATGAGTTGCTGTCACCATTTTTCAAATCTGAGATCTACTTTTGGCCATTTTCAATGTGGGAACTGAATTTAATTGCAATATTAGGATCAGATCCCTTATCCTTCAAAGATTTTGACCATCCCCCTGAGTCTGTAGATTCAAAGCTTGATCTTTCACAGTACCCCATTTCTCTGTTAGACCTATGTCTCTACGTACTTCGTTAGATACCAGACATCTTTGTCCTGATTCTAGAATGGAATTCAGTGAATGCTTCCGCCTTGATCTTTATTGAAAAGTTTAGCTTTTAGAGTTTTTTGGTCTGTTTTCTTTAGACCAAAATTTTCTTTCATGGTACAAAGCAAACTATGTCCTGCTAGGGCTTTTCTTGTTGGCATGTGCTTTAAGATTTTGTTCGTTAGCACAATATCAACGTACATTAACAACTTCTATATAACCATTTTAAGAACACTGGTTAAGGTCAGAGGATAATCAGAGTTCTTCACCTTGTTTTGAGTGTGTTAAGTTTCTTACATGGTCTCATCAAGTTGATCTTAGGAAACCACCTGATCACTCTCATTTTAGGACTCAAATTATTTGAACAGCACACCACCAGGGTTAGTCTCACTGAAGACATCTTCAAATCTGCTAAGGCAGTTTTGAGAATCAAAACTACTATTGTAGAGAAGCTATTTATTCTAAGTTTATCCTTCCATCTTTTCCTCTCTCCTCCTTATCCATTTCCCTCCTTACCCAATCATGGTTAGTTGAGGTGCACCAAACTTCTCAGAGCTTTTGATTATATTTTTATCTCAATGAAAACCATGTGGTTATTACACTCTTAGAAAATAAATAAACTGCTCTTTTCCCCGATATAATGTATTTTTTATAGTTTTATCACCTTTCTGTCATTGTAATATTTTTCTTATGGAGGTGGGGATTCATATGAACCTCTGCTTCTATAATACTATATTTGTTGTAGATCATCTTGCCAACCCTCCATGGAACTCATTACGTGGTATTATAGTTACCTAAGTAGCTGTTTCTCACTTTATTTTTCATCACTGTAACCATAAAATAGTCTCTGGTACTAAATCAATACTTAAAAACTTTATATTTATTTATTTGAAAAATATTCCCCAAAATGAGGAAAAAAAGAACCTTTTAAAAAGCATATATCAGAGAAATGGCTAAATAAATAAGACTACTTTTATAGGATTATGTAACATAAGAAGAATGGAACATATTCCTGGTATATTCTTTAGAGGTAAAGCAAGTTGCAGTATTATAGCAGGAATTCATTTGGTTAAAGACACCCATACACAGACATGCAGAGACACAAACACACATCTCATTACATACCACACACACAAATGCAAACATGTGTACATACACCTGCTTAATAGTTATCTATAAGTGTTGAACTCGAGGAGTGTGATGTGAGGGCATCCTGCTGGGTGGTGTTGCCTTCTTTTTCTTTCTCGCCAATGTTATTCATGGACATGGTTTTAAGTGAAAATTTTCTGAAGCTTATAATTAAAGACAAGCAGCCCCATACCCCTCCCCCCTTCAGAGGTAATTTTTAAAAAAGGTGATTTCTTACCATGCCACATTTAGCCGTTTCTGTTTCTCATAAAATACAATTATACTTCTAAATAATTTGATAACTATTATTTCATGATTTTTCAGTTTAGTATTAGGTATCAGTTTTTTACTATGGGCTTCTCTGACTGCATGCCATCCCTCCCATCTTTTCATTGTAATTACATCATACTTTTGTCTACATCAATATTCAGTCTTTTCATGACCATAAGTTTGAGATCTGAGGCCTAGGGCAGGACACTGGCAAGGAGGGTCCTTTCGTTTTCCTACTCCAAGACTGGCTCTAATAAAATAGGCAATGTTTACATCTGGCATCCTCTTATCTTCCTTTCTAGTTTGGTCTCCCAACATCAAGTGGCAATGTTTCCCAACACCTACTGCTCTCCTGGGACGGTGCATCTCTTCAGCTCAGTTCGGAAATGCAGGGTGGAGAAGACTCTAATGCACAAAGTGCTCCAGAATCTTGAGTTTCTTTAATTCTTCCTGCTTCTCCCTTCTACCTCTGTCCTCCCTCCTCTTCCTCCTTTTCTCCACCCCTCCTCCATCCCCTACTCACCTTCCTCCCCCTTCCTCTCTTCCTCCTTCTCCTTCTTCTTCCTTCATGATGCAAGTATAACTGTAAAACCTTCAGTGAGGATTTTGTTAGTTAGACGTTGGGAGGAAGCAGCTTGATAAAGGTTAGTTCATGCAAAGTTTGGCTAAAAGTTCCTCAATAGTAAAAGTACATTTGCATTTCCCAACAAGGATCCCTGTTAACTGCAGAAAACCTCTGCCTGATTTGATTTGTGGTGGCACATCAAAAGTATCACTAAAGCCTCAGTGGAGAGGTGTAGAGGTACATTGGGACCGAGAGGTATCTTAGACATTCTCGTGGTTACAACAGAAAAGACTCAAACTGATTTGAGGAAATTATAAAAGCTTATCAGTTCATGAAGTCCTGGCTGGATTCAGTGGCTTAATGATGTAATCAGGAGTCCAGCTGTCTCAATGTAAATTGCAACCACAGTGAGACATCACCTCATACCCACTAGGATCGCTACTATCAAAACAAACAAAACCAGAAAATAACAAGTGTTGGTGAGAATGTGGATAAATTGGAACCCTGGCATGCTGTTAGTGGGATTGTAAAATGGTGCAACAGCTTGGAAAACAATATTACAATTCATCAAGAAATTACAATTAGAACTACCATATGATCTAGCAATCTCACTTCTTGGTATATGTCCCAAAAAATTGAAAGTAGGGTCTCTAAGAGATACATCCACAATTATAGCAGCATTATTTACAATAGCGAAGAGGTAGAAACAACCCATATGCCCATTGATGGATGAATAGATAAAGAATATGTGGTATTATTTATATATATATATATATATATATACATACACACACAATGGAATGTTATTCAGCCTTAAAAACAAAGGAAATCCTGTCACATGCTACAACACAGATAAACCTTGAAGACATTATGCTAAGTGAAATAAGTCAATCACAGAAAGACAAATACTGTATGATTCCACTCATATGAGTTACTTAGAACAGTCAAGTTCATGTAAACAAAAATTAGAATGTTGGTTATCAGGGGCTGGGGAGAGGGTGGGAAGGGGGAATTGTTGTTTAATGGATATATAGTTGCAGTTTCCAAGATGAAAAAGTTCTGGAGATGCGTGAATATATAAATCTATTTAATACTAATATGTGAATAATGTGAATATACTTAACACTACTAAACCATACACTTAAAAATGGTTAACATGGTATATTTTACATTATGTGTTTTTTTATTACAATTGAAAATTTAAAAGAAAATTTTTTGAAAAGAGTTTCTCTCTTATTGACTTCAGTCTTCTATAGGTCTCTTCCATATAGTAACTGGATAGATACTATCCCTCCAATATATGTGTTCTTGAAAACTCATTATTCTAGAAGAAAAGAGATCATCTTTCCTGATTGCTTATGGAAAAGCTCAGGTTAAGAACTGACTGGAGAACCCTGAGACACATGACTGGGGAGGTGGAGTTAGAGCAGATAGAATCCTTGCAAACCCCATAGAGCAGCATTACTATGGAATGGGGAGTGTGGTTCTTCCAAAGACACAAATCTACTACGAAGACTAACTTCAGGGAGACAATTCCATTTTGGCAAGAAATATAACCAAAGCCTTGAGCCTTCAAAGCTGTGATGGGTCTTGCTTTTGATTGCCTTTTCCCAATTCTTCCTTTCCAAAGTGGTAGATTTACTAATGGTTCTCAGTTCTACCCTCTACTCCCAAGACAATTGAACATTTATTCAACAAATCATTCTAAGTGCTTATTTGTGTCAGACACTGTACTGAGAGCTAAGAATTAGGGGTTTGGTGTTAAAAGTCATAGCCCTGGGAACTGTATCTTATTGCAGTATAAAAACAAGTAAAGTAATATCTATAGTACAACATCATTATAGGTTTTGATAGAGATGTGAGCAGAGAGTTATGAGAGCACATAAGAGGGATGCTTCCCTCAGCCAGGGAATGGGGAAATTGAAGATGATTGGGGAGGAAAGTTGAACAAGGACTATTAGAACTGAACCTTGAGGAGAAAGGCTTATGTGATAGTTCCAAAACAGATAAAATGGAGAAGTTCAAAGGGGAAGTTAAAAATGAAGGGACATTTCAGGTAGTATGTGCAAGGCATGGAGAGGTGAGAGAGCAAAGCATATTCAAATATCTTCAAATAGTTCCAACCATATTAAGGTTGGAGCATAGAAAGAGTGGGAAGTGAGAGCCAGGAGATGGGATCCAGACCTTAGTCCAAGAAAAGCAACATAGATTTTATTCTGAAAATTAAGACAGTTCACTGAAAGTAGAAATTATAAGGAACACCAAATTATAAATGGTTAGCTTAGAAGTTTAGGAAAGTGACGTAATCAGTTTCCCAGTGTAGAAAAAGTAATTTCTGTCCCATGGGAAAGTATTTCTTGGAGAAGACAGTGAAACTTGACAGATCCTTCCTGATTCCAAAGATTGTTCTTCATTTTTGCAGGTGCCTCTCCTGAACTTTCAGATGAAATTGATAGTTTATCCTGGTGCCTTAGCTCAGCTGATAACCATGAAAGAATTAGCTAGTTCCCCTACCCTGATCCCCACCCCCCAGCTCACCCAAGGTATTCCTAAGAATCCTCCAAAAGAGAAAATGGCTTTGTCATAACTACACTGAATCTCTTTGACTTCTGCACAGTTAATGTAAACTGCAATGTAAGCCCAAGTCCAGAGTCAGATTCTAGTACTTCATCATACCTGGACTGGCTTCTAGAATGTACAAATAAGACCATGCTTGAAACATGCAGGGTTTAAAAACACCAACTCATTCATGATTTAGTATTCCTCAATATATTTCTACCAGTCTTTTAATCTTTTCTCTACACTGTATGCTTTAATGACTTAAATTTACTTTAGAGTCTGCTTCTCAGTACAGTTTCAAGAACTTATTATTTGAACTCCTTTTTTTTTCTTTCCAGTTATAAAAGCATTCCCTGGTCATTCGCCTGTGAACACACACATTAATATATACTTAAAATATTGCATGATAAGCCAGGTGGAAAATTTTCAGTAACACTTAACTTTGATAACTTAATATGTTATATTAAGAGACGGAGCCCTATTCAAAATAAAAGAATTATTCCATTGATCCGTAGACAGGTCAGACTATTCATGAACCAAAATTCTGGCGAAAAGTTTAAATTGATGTTCTTTATTTGATCTTTTCAGAAGGTTTTTATTATTTAATATGTGGTGGGATTTATATGAGTTGATAACGTATTGGTTTTCAAACCTTAAATTGGTTACTTATTGAGCGTGGTAGATATAATGTGTTTTTCATCAATATACTGTACCATAAATCTGCAGTATTTTGCCATTTACTTTAAAATCAGCAAAGCAAGCAAAATACTTGTATATTAGTTTATGTAGTCAGCACTGACCTTCCAAACTGGTCAGAGAGTGAATACATCATTCTATTTGGGATTAAGCAAAATGTACATAAAGTGAGACCCTATATTAAATTAGATCTTTGCTACAGAGTTTCTAAAATACTGCTGTCAATAACATTTCTTGCATGATAATCACAAAAAAGCAATACTGTTTACCCAAGATTAGTGTAATAATTGAACACAGAATTTGGATTTGAATTTGAAATTTTAGTATGGCAAATTCTATTGAAACTTCAATTATTAAAATACATCTAAAAACATGAAGCAAAAACATAAAGAAGTTGTGCTTTAGAAATGCACTATCTTAATATTTTTGGTTATTTTCCAAAATATGGCTTTACTCTAAGGTGAAAAGTCTGGAGAGGTCTGTTCAAAGCCTCATATTAGCTACAAAACAATCTAAAATTAACTGCCTCCTTAAGTCTTTATCAGTGAGAACATTCATTTTTTTTTTTTTTCTTTCAGGACAGGATACAATTTCAAAAATAGGTATGCTTTTTATTTATTTTGCTCTTGTCATTCAGGAGCTTGAATTTAGAATAAACTAAACTCATTCTGTGAAAACTACATCTCTATTTCAAGTTAATATCTTCTATTTAAATAAATTATTTAATCAAGGGGTACAGATTAAGAAATACTCTTCAGTTCTTCTACTTGATGGGCATAACCAATTGTAACAGCATTCAGTAAGACAGGGATTCCTATTAAAGGGTTAACAGAGAGATATTGATGAATTCTGGCTTCATGATTCTTATCTCCACTATTTTGAAAATATAAGGAGGAAAAAATAGGTCAAATAACTATGTTTTCTCCTATTAGTTACTCATTTCACTTTAATTCACAGTGAATTTCACATACTGTGAAATGTCAAAAGCAACCTTAGATTGTTTCATGCAGTAATGATATAGTTACGCAGCTCCTTTAAATAAATGTGTCAAGTTTCATTCATCTTAGATCCAGATGATACGAGAAAACTTCCCATTCTCATGGGGAATGATGGGTGGAAGAAAAATTACTCATTTCTATTGCACTGATGGTAAACACAGATGAGAGTCAGAATCTTGGATTTTAGCCAAAATGGATTCCTACAGTGAAAGAAGAGAAGTGGGTATAAGAAAAATACTCATAAAAGATAAAAAATTAAAATACTCTTAATAATCATCAATGATTACTATCCTAACCAAAAGTTATTATAATGTGTATACCCAATACCAATAACATCAATGAGATTGAACCATGCTAATTTTCAAACAAGAAACTTGCAATTATCAAATTGCTATATAAAATATATTTTTTTCCAAAAAAATCTGATTTCTATACTTCAAATGAGTTTCAAATTATAGTAATACTTAGTAGTGATGAAACTGAAACCTCCAAATTATTAATTCATTCTTTACCTCCTTTAAAGGGGTCCCTTTCCATAATTTTTAATCTCTGAAATTTGATCTTTGGAAGATTAGCAGGTAACACATTTGAGCCAGAAAGAGCACTTTGTCCCAGAAACTGAAAGAACTTCATTCTGTGTAAAACCATGAAGAATAGTGACTGGTATAACTGTGGGATCCTGTTGTTAAGGAACAACTGATTCATTAGGAATTCGAATGCCATAATGCACTAGTTTCATGTTCCATTGACCAAACCTATTGTCTTCCTGTCTATGATTTCAGGACCACAGATGAGAGAGATTATAGTCATATGCCACTAAGGTAGTTTGTAAAATGGAAAAGTGAAGAAACGTGCTCTGAATCCATTGCCATATTGTTTTATGGGGGAGCTGTGGAGGTAACCCAGAACAATGAAGGCTGATTTATACACTAACATCCAATTCAAAACATCCATCCCAGACCAATTAGAAATCTTTCTTCTACCTCCAGGGCTACCTTGGCACATATCAGTGTGAAGCTCTCAAAGGAAGCCTGTATCTATTTTCTATCCATCAACCTCTTTCTTTCTCAGGAAGTGGACAATGTAAGTAGAAAGTGTTGCCCAGAATATCCTCAAGGTTACAAATTATTTAGCAGAGATAATAAGCAATGTCTCAGCTAAAAATGAAGATATGGCTAAAGAGCCAGACCTAAAAGAGTTAATTCCATAGGCTTAAGAAAATTATAATAGCAAAGATTTTGGTGCAGTAGACAAAAATGGTGGCTACTTGAAATTTGATGGATTAATGCTAATAAAATTACTGTAAGACTGCTGATTTTCATGCTTGCAAAAATTTGTAGTTCTAACACTGACTAAATTTAAATTGCAAAATATTGTTTATCCATATTACAGATGAACTGAGGGTTGGAAATAAGAGAGACAAAAATTGATGTAATTTCTCTAATTCTTTCCAAATATTTTAATGAATATTAAATTATTATAATATTTATGAATATAAAGATACCAAAATACTATTCTGTTGGAGATACTGGATGTTCTATAAACATATCTACTGTTTATGGTTTATAGTAATACTAGATTAACCCCAGGGCCACAGAATTTGGTCTTATGTGGTCTTTTATGTACACTATAAAGAACTCACTTATAAATCAATATGGGAGATATGAGATTGTGAAAAGGTTTATAATTATTAAAATGAAAGGTTTTCCAACAAACAAAAGCCCAGAACCAGATGGCTTCACAGGCAAATTCTATCAAACATTTAGAGAACCTATCCTTCTCAAACTCTTCCAAAATATAGCAGAGGGAGGAACACTCCCAAACTCATTCTACAGGGCCACCATCACCCTGATACCAAAACCAGACAAAGATGTCACAAAGAAAGAAAACTACAGGCCAATACCACTGATGAACATAGATGCAAAAATACTCAACAAAATATTAGCAAACAGAATCCAACAGCACAATGAAAGGATCATACACCATGATCAAGTGGGGTTTATACCAGGAATGCAAGGCTACTTCAATATATGCAAATCAATCAATGTGATAAACCATATTAACAAATTGAAGGAGAAAAACCACATGATCATCTCAATAGATGGCAGAAAAAGCTTCTGACAAAATTCAACACCCACTTATGATAAAAAACCCTCCAGAAAGTAGGCATAGAGGGAACTTATATCAACATAATAAAATCCATATATGACAAACCCACAGCCAACATCATTCTCAATGGTGAAAAATTGAAACCATTTCCACTAAGATCAGGAACAAGACAAGGTTGTCCACTCTTACCACTATTATTCAACATAGTTTTGGAAGTTTTAGCCACAACAATCAGAGAAGAAAAAGAAATAAAAGGAATACAAATCAGAAAAGAAGAAGTAAAGCTGTTACTGCTTGCAGATGACATGATACTCTACATAGAGAATCCTAAAGATGCTACCAGAAAACTACTAGAGCTACTCAATGAATTTGGTAAAGTAGCAGGATACAAAATTAATGTACAGAAATCTCTTGCATTCCTATACACTAATAATGAAAAATCTGAAAGAGAAATTAAGGAAGCACTCCCATTTACCATTGCAACAAAAAAGAATAAAATACCTAGGAATAAACCTACCTAAGGAGACAAAAGACCTGTATGCAGAAAACTATAAGACACTGATGAAAGAAATTAAAGATGATACAAAGAGATGGAGAGATATACCATGTTCTTGGATTGGAAGAATCAACATTGTGAAAATGACTATACTACCCAAAGCAATCAACAGATTCAGTGCAATCCCTATCAAACTACCAATGGCATTTTTCACAGAACTAGAACAAAAAATTTCACAATTCGTATGGAAACACAAAAGACCCCGAATAGCCAAAGCAATCTTGAGAAAGAAAAACAGAGCTGGAGGATTCAGGCTCCTGGACTTCAAACTATACTACAAAGGTACAGTAATCAAGACAGTATGGTACTGGCACAAAAACAGAAAAATAGATCAAGGGAACAGGATAGAAAACCCAGAGGTAAACCCATGCACATATGGTCACCTTATTTTTGATAAACGAGGCAAGAATATACAATGGAGAAAAGACAGCCTCTTCAGTAAGTGGTGCTGGGAAAACTGGACAGTTACAGGTAAAAGAATGAAATTAGAACACTTCTTAACACCATACACAAAAATAAAGATGTTAAATAAATAAATACATATATAAATATTTAAATACATAAAATGAAATTTTTATTTTATTTAATTATTTTTTTATTTTGTTAACAACTTTATTGGAGTATAATTGCTTTACAATGGTGTGTTAGTTTCTGCTGTATAACAGAGTTAATCAGCTATACCTATATATTTATCCCCATATCTCCTCCCTCTTGCATCTCCCTCCCTCCCACCCTCCCTATCCCACCCCTTAGGTGGTCACAAAGCACCGAGCTGATCTCCCTGTGCTATGCGGCTGCGTCCCCCTAGCTATCTATTTTACATTTGCTAGTGTATATATGTCCATGCCACTCTCTTCCTTTGTCCCATCTTACCCTTCCTGCTCCCTGTATCCTCACATCCATTCTCTAGTAGGTCTGTATCTTTATTCCCGTCTTACCCCTAGGTTCTTCATGATATATATATATTTTTTTTAGATTCCATATATATGTGTTAGCATACAGTATTTGTTTTTCTCTTTCTGACTTACTTCACTCTGTATGACAGACTCTAGGTCCATCCACCTCACTACAAATAACTCAATTTCGTGAAATGTTTCTTTAACTCACAGTGAACCGTATCCTTAAAATACTCAGTGATATGATTAATTCAATTCAATATGTGGCTTTAATCCATCACATATTGCTTGTACTACTCTTTTTTGGTTTTTTTTACATCTTTATTGGAGTATAATTGCTTTACAATGGTGTGTTAGTTTCTGCTTTATAACAAAGTGAATCAGTTATACATATACATATGTTCCCATATCTCTTCCCTTTCGCGTCTCCCTCCCTCCCACCCTCCCTATCCCACCCCTCTAGGCGGTCACAAAGCACCGAGCTGATCTCCCTGTGCTATGCAGCTGCTTCCCACTAGCTATCTACCTTACGTTTGGTAGTGTATTTATGTCCATGCCTCTCTCTCACTTTGTCACAGCTTACCCTTCCCCCTCCCCATATCCTCAAGTCCATTCTCTAGTAGGTCTGTGTCTTTATTCCTGTCTTACCGCTAGGTTCTTCATGACATTTTTTTTTCTTAAATTCCATATATATGTGTTAGCATACGGTATTTGTCTTTCTCTTTCTGACTTACTTCACTCTGTATGTACTACTCTTTTATTAGGATGCTACTGTTTTAATGGCAAGTCTTAGTTTGAAATTAATCTGGAGACTGAATAAAGCAAATTTAAACACAAAATCTAAATACATAGAGAATAAATCGCTTTATTTTATTCTTTTCTTTATCCTTGGGCATTACGGAAGAATTAATTTATTTCATGTGATAAAGTGCATTTTTCTACAGAGTAGAATTGGTTGTATTACCCATATCTACTGAAATTATTGTTAATGTTAATGTCAAGTGATTCAGACATAGTGTGTCTATGGAAATGGAAATATTTATGATGATGATCATAATGTTCCACCAAACATTAAAAGCTTTGTTATATTTTTAAAATAAGATATTTATGGTTACAAAATAAAGCTGTAACAATTTAACTTTTTATATAACTGGGAACATTAACATTCTCTGAAACAAATTATACATTTCTATATAAGAATTGTATCCTGGAAGATAATAATTGATAGAATATTTTGAACCTTCGTTTTTGTAATGTGATACTATGATTCACAATCTTCACCATTCATTAAGTATATCTATCCCCAAGTTTTCAATAATTCTGAAATAGTTTTGATTTTGTATCTAAGGGAATGTGTGGTCAATAGACTTTTGCTAGGAAAAGAGTCATCTCTAAGATAACATATAAAATCACGTGCCTTTCCTCTCTGCAAAAACTAACATTCTGTATAGTTAATGTTTTACACTCTGCTAATGGAGAAGAATGGCATTTCACCTCAAAAAAGAAGTATTTTCTATGACTAAATATTCTCCTTGTTAAATGTCAAACATTTCATTTGGCATTTTTAAAAATCTTATTTATCACGTACAAAAAGTTGAGTTTCACACTTACAACAATGCTCATAATACCAAAGAATTTTTATTTTAGACTGATATTCCTATGCCTCAGAGAAGTATTAAAAATGTTTAATTATGAGTATGAGTTACACAGAAGAGAGAGTTAATGGCTCTTCTATTACTAATTTGTACATGTGGGGAGAAATGGAATAACTTGTGTGATTGCTTCATGAATGAGTTATTTGTATTTTCTGACTTGTTAAAATAAAGTTTATATGCTATTCTATTTTAATAAACTACCTTATATAGGGGTTAGTATAAATAGGTAAGAAAAAAAAGAATCAACTTCACATACATGAATCACCATGTCTGGTAAAGTTGTACCCAATAATACTTAGTAGCAAATTCCCTCAGGATGATTATTTAAATTCCCTTGTATAACTGTTTTGTGTATAAAACAGACTTTGATTTTAAGCCACACTCTAATGTTTTTGAGATGGTACTGTGCTAATTGGCCAGTGGGTTTCCCTTTCTGATGATAAATAAAAGGAAAGAATGAAAGAAATAATGAAAACAGAAAGAGTTGTGATGGAAAGAAAAAAAATCTTTGCTTTTAGTATAAAATCACTGCCTCTTTTCAACTTACATTAATATTGCATTTGTATTCACCATGAATACTATTTTAGCATTTATATATATCATAATCACTAATGTCTGATAACCCAGATTTTAGTTTGCTTTGATTTCAAAAAGTAGCTCAGTGATTTTCTGAGAAACTAGGCAACATGCACACCTCTCTAGAAAAAAAAAATCCAAGAGTCCTTAGTTGTAGATTAAAAAGCCTATGTTAAGCCATCTTTGCTGAATGTTACAGATATTACTGGTTGCTATTATTTGGAACAAGTAACAACATATGAGATCCATTAAATCTACAATGGACACATTAAAAGACAATACAATTTTTGTTTAAAATGTATTTTAATGATCTAGACAATTTTCTGTTTAAAATTAGGGATTTTTGTGCATTGTTGTATTTTTCTATAAGGGATCCTGTTTGAGATTGTCAAAATACTACTGTATTTAGACATATTCTTCTTTTTCAGTCACACTTTGTCCATTGTTGGCATCAGTCTTTTTTTCTTAATGACTTAGAATTCAAACTCAGAATATTGTATTACTACTGGATAAATCAGGCATAAGAAATAGAATTCTATTTATAAATGCATCTCCTGCTACTCTGAAATTAATAGAAAGGAAATACAGAAAAAGCACATGCCAGTCTTACAGAGAAATATTAATGTGGTGAAATATATTTACTTTGTTACCTAAAATGTGACAGTAGTCCCTTAATCTATAAGAATAATCTCCTCTGCTGTAGCAGCAAATAAAAAGAATGATACATATTATGGATTCTTTGAGTATCAGCATATCACTCTGCTATAATATATCATGCTTCATTGTGACACATTCCCCCATTTGTCACTTTCTGTCATGTTACTGTATCTCAAAAGACACAACATTGCCCAACCTTTTTTTTTTTAAGTGTAGCAAATGGACATCAAATGTTTGACACTGAAAACAGAACTATTTTAAAATCCAGGTAGTCATAGCCAAAGGCTATTTAAATGGATATTTCAAGGACTGGATACCAGGGAAAGTAGCTATTTAAATGTATATTTGTACAGGTTGAATATCCAGTAGAAACAAGTATTTCCCCTTCCTTGTGAGCATTTTATTCTTAAACAATGAAAACTCATTTCCTTCCTATTTGATTGAACTCCAAAAAAAAAAAGAGATTATCTTTCTATTTGTTTCCTACCAAAAAACAAAGTTTTAATTTTTATCTATATAAAAATTCTGAAATAGTCAAACTGCCTTTATCAGCTTTTATATTTAAATATTTCAAGTTAATATTCTAAAATTGTCCTTTGAAACAATACATAAGCCTATGCACATGTATTAAAAATTTAAGACTTCTTGTTTCAATTCAGGCAATAGAAGCTGTAAGAAGTGCAGAGCTATCAGCCATCTTGCTGATGCCACCACTGAGAACTATAAATTTCTGTCAACATTCCAGATACATTTGATAGAATAAAATGGAAATACTTAAGTAAATAGAAAGAAATTGTTATAATTCATCTACCTTCCCATTTAATCCTATCTCATGCATCTTTTTGTACAGATTATGATTTTCTAGCATCAGTGGTTATCTCAAACTAATTTGAAACATATTTTGAACTTCAATCACATTATTTAGTCTCGGAATTTTCTGTAACCATTCGGATGAGTACCAAGGAGAGCTCCCAGATTTTCTTCTCCCAGGTTGACCGTGCACTAACAGTGTTGATAGCTGACATTTAGCCCTCCCACTGTACCAAGTCCTGTGCTAAGGGCTTTGCATAGATTATTTTTATCATTTTATTATTTAAACCTCATAATATTATTGTGAGATCACTCCTAGTATTTTTTGTTGATGAATACCTTGGCTTGGAGAGCTTATCAGAGGCTGATTTTGTAACTTGTACTTTAATGCATGCTGATCCCTTAGAAACATCATTGTACAAATTGCAATTTTTATTGTTTTGTTAGATAACATGGTAGTTGTTAATACAATGTATTTATGTTAATATAACAAATAATTGTGCTAAGTAAAGTATAAATGATTTAATTTTGTGTAAATTTAGAACAGAATATTTTTTAGTCTTCATTTCTGAGACTAATATCTATTGCAAGTAAGATATTTTGGTAAAATTGTCATGAAGAAAATTTCATTTGACTATGGATTTTGTAATATTTACAATGTCCAGCTCTGTTAAAGTCATTCTTCTGTTTGAAAACCTTCAGTCCTCTCCACTGAATATAAACTAGGCTCAAACTATGCCAGGATCTTTGTTTTACACATGAAAATATTTTCTCTGTTGCTTGTCTTTTTAAATTTTTATTTATTTATTTTTATTGAAGTACAGTTGATTTACAATGTGTTGTTAGTTTCAGGTATACATCAAAGTGATTCAGCTTTACATACATATACAATTTTTTTTCAGATTCTTTTCCCTTATGGGTTATTACAAAATATTAAGTATAGTTCCCTGTGCTGTACAGTAGGTCCTTGTTGGTAATCTATTTTATATACAGTAGTGTGTGCTTATTAATCTCAAACTCCTAATTTATCCCTCCCCCTACCCCTTTCCCCTTTGGTAACCATAAGTTTGTTTTTGAAGACTGTGAGTCTGTTTCTGTTTTGTATATAGGTTCATTTGTATCTTTTTTTTTGGTTCCACATATAAGCGGTATCATATGATATTTGTCTTTCTATGTCTGGCTGACTTCACTTAGTATGAGAATTGCCAGGTCCATCCATGTTGCTGCAAAGGCATTATTTCATTCCTTCTTATGGCTGAGTAATATTTCACTGTATATATATACCACATCTTTACCCATTCATCTGTCAATAGACATTTAGGTTGCTTCCATGTCTTTGCTATTGTGAATAGTGCTGCAATGAATGTTAGGGTGCATGTATCTTTTTAATTATTGTTTTCTCTGGATATATGCCCAGGAGTGGGATTGCAGGATCATATGGTAGCTCTATTTTCAGTTTCTTAAGGAAACTCCATACTGTTCTTCATGGTGACTGTACAAATTTACATTCTACCAACAGTGTACAGGGGTTCCTTTTTCTCCACATCCTCTCCAGCATTTATTATTTGTACACTTTTTGATGATGGCCATTCTGACCGGTGTGAGGTAATACCTCATTGTAGCTTTGATTTGCATTTCACTAATAACTGACGATGCTGAGCATCTTTTCATGTGCCTTTTGGCAATCTGTATGTCTTCTTTGGATAAATGTCTATTTAGATCTTCTGACCATTTTTTGATTGGGTTGTTTGGTTTCTGATATTGAGCTGTATGAGCTGTTTGTATATTTTGGAGATGAATCCCTGGTCAGCTGCATTGTTTGCAAATATTTTCTCCCATTCTGTTGGTTGTGTTTTTGTTTTGTTTATGGTTTACTTTGCTGTGCAAAAGCTTTTAAATTTAGTTAGGTCCCATTTGTCTATTTTTGTTTTTATTTTCATTACTCTAGGAGCTGGATCCAAAAAGATGTTGCTGCAATTTATGTCAAGGAGTGTTCGGCCTATGTTTTCCTCTAGGAGTTTTATAGTTTAGGTCTTTAATCCATTTTGAGTTTATTTTTATGTATGGTGTTAGAGAATGTTCTACTTTCATTTTTTACATGTAGCTGTCCAGTTTTCCCAACATCCCTTATTGAAGAGACTGTCTTTTCTCCATTGTATATTCTTGCCTCCTTTTTGGTAGATTAACTGGCTATAAGTGTGAGGTTTTATTTCTGGGCTTTCTATCCTGATCAATTAATGTATATGTCTGTTTTTGTACCAGTACCATACTGCTTTGATTACTGTAGCTTTGTAGTATAGTCTGAAGTCAGGGAGCCTGATTCCTCCAGCTCTGGTTTTCTTTCTCAAGATTGGGTTGACTATGCGGTGTCTTTTTTGTTTCCATACAAATTTTAAAATATTTTATTATAGTTCTGTGAAAAATGCCATTGGCTTGTCTTTTAATTATATGTTTATGTGCCATTGGTCTCTTGAATAGCTGAGTTTATCAGTATATTCATGCTATTTTTGTTCTGTGCTTTGCCTTAGCAGCCCTTCCCTTTCCCAAGAACGTTAGCTTAGCTAATACATTTTGTTCTAATAATACTGTACTTTTATTACTTCATATGTAGCTCTTTCATCTATATCAAAATTTATTGTGGGTATGAATTAAATACACAACTTTACATTTTTCCAAATGCCTCCTTATCTTTTAAAAAATTTAGCCAAATGGATAAATTAGATATTTTTGTGCTACAAAAATGAAGTCATTAAACAGAGTCACAATATTTATTTGCAAGCAAACTGAGACTCATGGGTCAATAAAGTATAACTATCCCCTGTTGATTGCTTGCTGTTTTTACAAAGGATACTCAGATAACATAAACTTCAAATGTTTCTTTTCTAGGAGAGATCTTGTTCCCTTAAGTGAATCTAGAAGATCATCTATATAAATTTCGAGCAAATATTAAGTCATTGTCATGCTCAACTATCAGAACCCAGATTCAATCCTAGAATATCACCTTCTGCAGATCAGAAAGACAAGGCTCCTTAGGTTGTGGAGGTCATGGCAGGTGCTGGTGGGGGCCATAGTAGACTAGGGGATGAGCTTCTATCCCTGGAATAAAGAAAAGTGGAGCATAAAAATCTCACAGACATCCTAGAAATGAGCAAACCGGGATGTGCCTGACTCATGACCAAATATAATATACTCAGGTGAGAATTTCATACCACCTTTCTCTACCTGTATTAGTCCCTTAAGGATTGCTCCTGACCATCACTTGTGTTCCAAATGTGTTTGGAAGTACACATTTTCTGGGTATAGAGGAAGCAGAAATTTATGTCACCTTCTGACATAAATTCAAGGTGTTACTTCTAGATCCTTATGATTTCTACAAGAAGATGAAAATGAAAAACTAGACCTGAGGCTTCTGTACCCTTTTGTCTTAGAAAACAGAATGTGTAATCAGGGGATGAGAAAAGTAATAATATTTTTTGATGCTTACTGTGTGCTAATTGCTTTCTATACTTTATCTTTTAAAAATTTTGGCAGTAACTTTTCATGTGGATGCTATTATACTCATTTTGGATACAAGGAAACAGAGATTCAGAATAGTCACACAGCATCAGAGTCAGGATTCCAGCCCAAGTGCTTCTAATTGGACGGCTTGGGTTCTTTCCATTACTCTGCCCTACCAATGGTGGAACTACTTCCATTCTCCACCGGCTCCTCCTTGATCGTTCTCTAGCTGCCTTCTACCCAAATGACTATCTAAATGACTCATTTTGCTGAATTTTACAAACAGCCCTTTCAAAAAGACATTACACAGTAAAGAGGAAATGTTTGTACCCCTCAGCTCAGATTTTGCATTGGATATTACACTGATTCATAGAGCACAGCTCTCCTTGTTGCAGCCTTCCTTATAAAACCGACTCATCCTGAGAAGATGAGTCTTTCATCTCAAATGCCAATGTCAAGCATTACATAGGAGATGGGAAAACTGGGGCAAAATTAAAAGGACTTTCTCAGCACCACCATGATTAGAATTCAGGATCCTTCAGTCCCCAGTAAAAAGACAATATCCTGAAAGCATTCACCTACAGAGACATCACACACTCCGTTTCTTTCCCTGGATTTGTAATAGTAAAGCAAAACCTCTCAGGTTCTTGAAAAACCCTATATAATGTGTTTTATGGAAGCAAAATGTCAGTGTCCTTTAGCTCAAGCAATAAAACTCAATCTCATATAGAAACTGGCTGTGTTTTTAAGCATTATTCATTACCATAAACTACTGAGAATCGCTCAGTTCATTTTCTTCAGGCAGAGAACAGGTTAGTTTTGTTTTTTATGTTTTCCTTAGCATTCACTCATCAAACTTTCATAAGATCACAAACTGTTTAATTTATATTCAGAGGACTTATTGTTCTAGATATTCATATACTGCAAATGGAAACCAACATAAGTACATTAGGGAAGCTGAGTTTTAGGGAACACCTGCTTTAAATTTTAAAGAAAAGAAACACATGGCAATTCTTTCTATTTCTTTTATTCATTTGTGTATTTTGTTTGGACTTTAAGTGCAGAGAGTGGAATTAATCACAGTTATCTATGGGTCCTACTGACATTGGTTCATGCAGAACTCCTTCTTGCTTCATTCATTCATTCACTCCTTTTGTCCCCATTTCCCATTCCCTTTCACGGGCAAACATTCAAATCTATTTTCCTTTATAAACTTTCCTTTGTGTGCATTAAATTTTTATTTAGCTATTTTTAAAGTTATATATTGATTTTGTTTTTACAGTGGTTTTTCTTAATTTGGGACTTACACACATTTACTTACTCTTACTAATTTCTTAAATGTGCCAATATGTATTTATTCTCCCAGATCAGATATTTACTTGGGTATGCTGTCCTGTCCCATTGGTCTTCCTTCACCACTACCTCCACAAAGATCTTGAAAATTTCTTGAAATTGATCCTGGTTGCTGTGGAGTCACTGTGGTCTTTCCTTTTCTTCTGTTTAGGCTTTTTTTTTTTTTTTTAAGATAACAATATATTGTCACAAGGCATTTGATTATCCTTAGTTTCCATACATCTAGAAGTACTGTCCTGGATTTTTTTTCTTCTTTTGAGTTCTTACCACATTAGTGTTTTTTATATTAGTCTTTGCACTCAATGCTAAAACTGTGAAGTCTTGTTTGTTTGTTTGGTTTTTACCAGAGACAATCTTCATTGACCTTTGGCTGTATATAAAACCTAAGTTCAAAGTTTCTTTTCTATTAATACTGTAAAAATATGATTTCGTTATTTTTGTATCCAGTGTTGCTTTAATAGAGTTGATGACATTCTGGTTCGTTTTCCTGGGGTAATTTGCTCTTTCTCTCTGGGAGATTTAAAATTTTTTTCTGTGTTTCTTTAATGTTCTTAATATTAATATAATGTGTCCAGGTATGAAGTTGCTTCCTTACTCCTCATGATTACCAATATGAACTCATTGTACTTGAGGTCATTCATTCAGCTCTATTGTGGAAAATTTATTGTTATTCATTTAAAAAATATCTCCTCTGATAATTCTGCTTTTATTCTTTTATGTTTTCCTTTGTATTTCTATGTCTTTATCCCTCCCTGCTGCCTTCTGAGAGAGTTCTTCAATTTGGTCTTACAACTGACTCCTTTGTTCTATATCTGATAGAGGTTCTTTATGTCTTTTCATAGCTATTATCTTGTTCATATTTTTTCACTTCATTCTTTTTTGTTTTTAATCATGTCTTGGTTTTGCTTCGGATTACTCATACGTTCCCTCATTTTCTTAAGTAGATGTTTGGTGTTTCTTTTATATTTTTGGTCTATCTCTTTCAGCAGTTCTGCTTCAAATGCTGTACACTGTCCCCTTTAATATGCTGCTTTCTTTTTGAGGTAGCTGTACTTCTCAGTTACATGGCTATTTTGGCCTGTTCCTGTTCCTAACTGCTTTGTGGAAGGGCTGAGGGCCTAGTTTCCATCTCACATGAATTTGAGAAGAGGGGAAGGAATGAGTCCAGGAAGTGGAACCCCAGGTACCACAGAACCTGTTTTGGTAACTCCTCTTTGTTACCTGGCACCAGCTGAGGACACTAATCGGGGATGGCTTTAAGGTCTTTAGTAACAGTGCGTTTCCCTGGATTGTCCTAATGCAGGCCTGAATGTTTGGAGTGACTGTGAGGTACAGTACACTTGGTCATGCCATACCTGCTTTTTCTTGCTCCTCACCCTCTCGAGGGCTTTTGAGCTATACTATTATTATCTGTCACCCCCCCCCATATCCCCATATACGCTAAAAAATATCTAAATAAAAAGCAAGATAAAGACATTCCTTGTGAATCCCCAAACTTGGATGCAAAGATTTGTAGATATTATTTGATCCTGATTTAAATTTTAAAAATTGTTTAAAAAAAAAAAAGACAGAGGTAATTTATGAGATGATTGGAAATTTGAACACAAACTAGATATAAGATTAAGGAATTATTGTTAATTTTAGGAATAATGATGGCATTATAGTTAAGTTAAAGTCTTTAGTTTTTTGGGGTATTTATTGAAATGTTTAAAGATTAAATGATATAATTTGTTTCAAAATAATATTAGAGACAGAGATTGCAGTGTAGATGAAATGAGGTAGGCCATGAGCTGAAAATTGCTGAAGGCTGGGAGAGGGCATATGGGGACTTATTTAACTTTTCTGTCAACTTCTGTTTATGTTTGAAATTTTTCATTTCATTAAAAAAAAATTTTTTTTAAAAACCTGCATGTAGAAAATATCTTGGTATTATCTTTTATTCACATGGGTTAATGTGGATGGAAAGCAATGAAAACATATTGGTAAGTAAATAATGACAAGAATAAATCATTATTTCAAGATATATGCTTTCTAATCCTAATATAAAACTTGTACTCTTTCATCGCTTCAACAGCTTTTATTGAAGTCCATCTCTGTTCCCAGCATTGACCTTAGATTATTTTATACTCATTCCATTAACAACAAATAACAATGAATAATGCAGCTATAGTTTACTATTCTAATATGGGGAAATCTAAAATATGAACATGAGTATTTTTAAAGATATGTTATTGATTTTCTTCTCTATGTTTTGGAAATGTCAAAATTAGTTCCTTCTTATCATCTAGAGAAGAGGTCAACATACTTTTCTGTAAAGGGCAAGAGAGTAAGTATTTCAGCTTTGTGGGCCAGGTGGTCTCTGTTGCTACTACTTAGCTCTGCTGTTATTGGGAGTCACAGATAATATCTAAACAACTGATTATGTTCCATTAAAAGTTTATGTACAAAAGACAGACTGTGGACCAGATTTAGCCTGCAGGCTATAATTTGCTTATATCTGACTTAGAGATACCTTGATATGTTAGAATACATTGTGGAGATAGAGGATACTTGGATAAATAAAAAAAATATCTGTGTTGAATAACTGAGATTTCGTTCCCTGAGAAGACAGGTACGTGTATTATTTTTTTAAAGTTAGGTAATATTACATGCATTAAACTTAGAACTTGCCCCTAATCCCATCCTGTATTCCTTGTAAACACAGAAATGGACAATTTTAAACAGAATTTTCATATGTATTCTGAGTATTTAATGATGAATTTTTGCACTTACAAATTACTATCTAGGAAAACAAAAAGATACTTTATTGATCTACAGGTATAATATATTTCCAGAACTGCTTTCCTCAGACACAGCAGGGTCTAGTCCAATATGTGTACAGCATTTTCATTATCCTTGCAAAATTGTATAGAAAGACAGTATGATATTATTATTGTTCATATTAATAGAATTATTCATAATGAGTTGTTATTAATGATGTGATGTTATAAAAAGAATCCTTAATTATTAATGGCATTGATATGACATTATTAATTTTGATACTAAAATGAACATTCATTATTCCAGATGCAATTATATTGTTAGACACAAGTTATTGCTAATAGATTGTACTTTCTGCAGCCTTGTTTTGGCACATAGTAATTAGCTGTAGGTTTATATTGCTGAATAAAAAACTGGCATTGGGATTTTATTTCAGGCTAGTAGAGGATCAGAGCATTAACTTAGTGGAATGGGGCAGGTAAGAAGAATCACTGACCACACTTTGTTCGTCCCATGTCCATTCTGCTCTGGATGATTTCTCAGTTATATATTTGAAAGGAAAGCATAACTGACAGTACTAGTATGTAAAGATTTGGCTGGTGAAGGGTCTTCTGTCATGTCACATTTTCTACACAGTAAATCAACACAGAAGTCTCTCTTCTGTTCAGCATTGGTTATTAAGATGTGATATTATCCTGTGATTTATATCATGTTGTCACAATGCATTTCATTTTGCCTTGTTTCAATAATACAATGAATTCTTTCATAATTTCTTTCAATTTGCCTCAGGAGTTGTAATATATTCCAGGCTTTTATTTCTTTATATTCTGCTCAGCCTTATTAATACAAGTGAAGAAAGTATATCCCTCCATAATTGCTTATAGCACATACAGTACAATACAGCATATTACCTCATTTTAGGTAATTCTTTCGTAGTGCCATGATATTCTAACACTTAAATGCTCTGCGTAGAGGCAAATAGCTTTGCCAATTACCTTATAATCTTGGTCAACTTCAACTGGTTATTCCCACACAGCACTTTAGTATTTGTCCCTTAACAACCGTCCTGCACTTTAAAAATCCTCAGCCCAACTTGAAGGGCAGTTGAGCAGAAAAGCTAATAGAAGGAATGAAATCTTCTCAGGCAAAGCCTAGAGCAGAATTTCCTAAGGCCTCTCTTGCCCTCTTCATGCCTGCATCCCCTCTTGATCTCAGCACATATAAACACACTTACTCAGAGCTATTGTGCCTATAATGCTCTGATGCCTGGGGTTCAAGAAATCAGATGATCATTGTCTGACTTGAGACCGTTAGGACACATTGAATTTTTGTCTGTGCACTTAGAAAAGTACTTATTTTAAGTAGTGTTTGAAGACTTGTTGCCTTTTATTGTGTCAGTTAGTACTCACCAGAAACTTGTGAGAGGAAATTACAATTGCCAAGAAATTGCAATAGATTTCTGTGTAAGTAAACCTTGAAATTCTTGTACATCTTATTCTCAAGATAAAAGTATTACTATGAAATTTGATGATTTGTTCTCAAGATTGAAATATTTCTATTGAAATTGATGATTTTAAAAATTTCCTTTAAAAATAGAAAATAAAAAGGGAAATGAAGAAAAGAAGCATTATTGTATCTTCCTCATAAAACCATGGTAACATCTGTAATATACTTGTAAAAAGTTCAGCATAAACAGTCTGAGATAATGTTTAAGCCATTCTCGAGGGGCAATTATCTAACCAGAAAATCTTACACCACGGGTATTACCAAGTATTTAATCAGAAAGAAGACCACTGTCCAGAGGTAGTAATAAAAGTACTCTGAGTATCTTTATCTTTCATCAAGACCAGAGGCTTTGCTAATTTGTGTAGAGACTAAAGGAGAAATGGGTTTTCACTGGTGATACTGGTGGCTTATTAATTAGAATAATGTGTATTATAAATGATATTGGTAAAATTAATGTTATTCAATATAAATGCATTCTCTGGAATATTTTAGACACTTCTTCATCCTTGTGTGGACAAACTGTCAAAGTCATGGGTCCTTGGTTATGCCTTTATGAGTGCAATGTGAGCTTCTCTTTAAGCTTTCTTACGTGCGTCGGGTCAGAGGACTCTTGGTCCTCTGACTCTGACAAAGGGTTAGCTGAATTCTGCTACTAGAGGTGTATTGCACTTGCCTTAGGTAAAGTTTTTATGCAAGGGTTTTTCAGAGCTTCAGAGATGATGGGGATGTCAAACCTGTTGGACTGACTATATGACTATTTCTTATTAGTAAAGATCTGTGTATGTTACTGTTGTTATAAACCTGGTAGCAACTTGTGGGAAGTAGCTAACCTTAACCCTTCACCTACTTCGATCTCTCTGTGGCTTTCCAGATATACTAAAAAGAACCTAACAATTTGTATGACCAAATTAGTTTAGATCAGTCCACAACCAAGTAGGAAAATAAAATACAAAATAATCTAGAATTCATTGTATCTAGGGTTCATAAGATGTTAATTTTCATCTTTTCCACTTACATTTTAGGTTGAAATGGTTCTATCCTAGAAGTCTGGTTTATACTTTTCCATTGATCCTTCCACTTAGCTGACATAATGGAGCTTTTCCTCAGCTTCAGTCCTCTTTGGTATGCTCTTGGGGCACAGCTATGCTAATGGATTCAATTGGTTGGAGGTCAGGAGTCTTGTAATTTGTGTCCTCCTGAGGGGAAAAGAGAAAATCTGGCTTTATTATATAACAAAAAGGTAGAGTTATCTAATAAACAGCATTGTTCTTGGGAAGCTGTAATTATGGTTACAGAATTATTTAAGTCCCTACATCTGTGTTTCCTATATCATGTAATCAAAAATGCATTCTTATTTTACATTACTGTTGCACTGTATTTCCCAAGTGATTTACATTCATAAATTAGCTTCTGCATGTGAGAGCTTGATGTGAAATGAGAGTAGTGATGGTCTTCCCTCACTTCCATGGGGAAGGTTAAAAAATAATATATTTTTATATCATCAGTTTTTCCCTGATTGATTCTTCATGTAGATTTCCATTTGCACAATTTCATTCACTATAAAGTAGATAAAATTATTTGAGTATTACATAACACCATTACAACTACAAATGAGTAATTATAAAAGTGAAATCGTTTATTTTATTGTTAATCAATTTCTCAACCTGGTAAATAGTTTGTTTATTCCCAAAGGCCACCATCATTTTTACTGGAGATAGAGAGGGTAACTTGCCCAGAGCCACTTTGGGTCCAACCTAAGGTTAGAAGTTTTAACACTTCCTATAAACAGAAGAAAAAGTCCAAAAGCTCAATTGAAAATGGTCAAAAGATATTGAATAGAAAATTGACAGAAAAGTAATTGCAAGTGATCCTTTAACATATGAAAAGGTGCTCATCCTATAACAAAAGTATGTAAATTAAAACTATACTAAGTTATCATTTCTCACTTATCAGATTAAATAAAATAATAAAAGTTTTATAATATACTCTGTCAATGAAACCTTGGAGAAGCAGGCACTCACAAATTATTGGTGGGAAGATGAAATAGTATAACACCTATGGGGAATTTGACAATTGCCTATGTATTACACTGTGAACTAGAAATTTTACTTCTAGGAATTTATCCTGAAGTTTCATTGCAAAAATATGAAATCTTATATACAGAGGCTTTTGTTCTGACATTATTTATAATAACAAAAGGCTAGAAGCATTCCACATGCCTCTCCACAAGAAATTGATTGAGTAAACAATGATACTATATGGTGATATAGTAGTAAAAATAAGAAACAAGGAAGATCATTACATAGTAACATGGAGTGATCTACAGGATAAATTGTTAAGGGAAATGCAAGATATAGAACAGTTTATAGTATGCTATATTTTGTGTAAGAAAATGAAAGACAAGGTAAAAAAGAGGATAAAAGGGGTAGAGACAGAAGCCAACATCTGTGAATGTACCTTGTCACATAGCTTTGATTTTGAAACTATGTAAATGTTTGGTGTGAGTAAAAAAACAAAAGCAGAGGAAAAAGGAATTCCTAAAAATTGAAAGCAAACTAAAAATGAATTGAACCATATTGCTATCATAACTACACAAAGAAGATAATCACTTTAAGTGATATTAAAATAGTGTTTTATGGGCACATCCATCATAAGAAATAATCTAATGGGCATCTAAGAGGACCAGCAAAGATATGTTCAACTACATTTACTAGACTTATTGTTAATTATAACAGTGACCTTGTTATTTTGAAACAGATAGATGATGATGATAGATAGATAGATAGGTAGATAGGGTTAATGAAAAATTATGTTATTATCATTAGGAATCAAGCTTTCTGAGTAACAGAAAATACACAAAGTTATAAAATCAAAGAGGTTAGCTAAAAACTGTGATGAACTCCTGGCTTGTTTCTATCTTTTGAAAAAGAATATAGTTTGTACCTCTGTTTAAGAAAAAGGCCTAGGAACAGTGAAAAATCTACATAAAGCACCCATAGCGGCTAGGGAGAGGAACCAGGACTCCTTGGAAAACAACTAATTCCAGGTCTTGGTCAGGCAATATGCAAACTAAGCTTATTCTAGAAAGTGAAAAAGAATTCAAAGACTAAAGGACACAAAAGCGTCTTGAAGAGTTTCCCTCTGGCCTGAGACAAAGCAAGTGTCAAGAAGGAAAAGAAAAACATATCAAATACATTAAAATACATGAATTCGTAATGTATAAAAACATTAAAACAAAACTCATTGGTACCCATTAGTAGCACATGAATACATTATCTTAATTTTTATAAATAAAGAAAAAGAGTTAAGCATTTGACCTACCTTTCTTCTATGCACTATATTCCAAGGTAGCCTAATAGTCAATGTGGGAAAGTTCTTTGTTTTGAAAAGAATTCCAGGTAATAAATGCAGAAGAAAAGATAGGAGTGGAAAATTGTTATTTTTGATCCTTAATGAAATAATGGCGGTAGGTCTTGCTGGCCAACGAAAGCTAAATTCATTAGATGAAAAATTAATTGGGAACTAGTTGATGGTTAAAAACCCCTTAACCCACTGCCCAATCTTGTCATCACTAAAAATGGGAAATCTAGATATTATGTGACTCATAATAGGATGTGATAGAATGCACACAGTATCACTTTCTTCTTCTCCTTTCAAATTAAACTTGAATTTATCCAGGTCTCTAAATCTCACTACAACTTTATTGGAATTAAGAGTTAGAGAAGTATTTATTAACTTTTTTTCATTATATCCCCACTAAGGAGAGCTTTGGGGCATTTTTTTCCTAATTGTCCCACCTGTAAAATGTTAATACTCTCCATATACTGTACATCTGCCTTTGCACTGTGGCCCCTTGGACATCTCCCCTGTAGACATATATCACCCCCACTGAGAACCCTTGAGTTAGAGGAACAAGTTAAATGAGATCACAAGAAAGTAATCAATCAAATATTTAATGTGAAACTGTTTTTTTTTTTCCCCAAGAAATCAATAAAATTAAAACCAAAGGGGGAAGGGCACTAATAAAAAATGACAAGACTTAAGAAACATAACATTGAAAGCAATGTATGGTTGTATAAAACCTAGCATTTTAAATAGCATTTTATAGTCACAATTCGAACAAATCAACTGTGAACAGATTTCTGTGACAATTAGGGAGATTTGGGTATTAGATGATATTAAGAAATTATTGTCATTTTTGTGATATGGGACCATTATGTGATAGATTAGAAGAAATGTGTCCTTATTGGTAGAGATACATACTGCAGTGTTTATAGTTAAAATGATAGGATGTCTGAGATTTGCTTGAATGAACTCCAGAAAAATAAGTAGGATGGAGTAGAAATGAAACAAAATTGGAAAATATTGATAATGCTTTGAAACTAGGACGATGAGTAAATGAGGGTTCATTAAAATTTTCTATTCTTGTGTGTATATTGGAAAATTTCCATTAAAAATGTTATTAAAAATGCAGCATTTAAGCACATTATATTTTATTACATAATCCAATAAGTTGTTTAAGCTATGGGAGAATTATGCCAGCAAGAAAAATTTGGTCTACCTGATTAAAAAACAAACAAACAAACAAAACCTTTCCACATGGTGCCGAAAAAAAATGTATAAAATCACCCATCTTGGCAACAATATTCATGGACTAATAGAATTCTGTAAGCAAAAATATGCTTGCTTGTTTTTTGGGGTTTTTTTTTTTCATTCATGGTCAAATGGACCAGTCCAAGTGGTGCTAGTTTTACTATTTTTGGATTCCCAAAGAGTGGCATGTCATAACTATGGTTGTGTAGCCTCCTTCTTCTACATCAGTTTTCTCCTTGTTTTAAATGTGGTTTTGGTGGGGAAAAATGTCAAACTGAAAAAATGGAAATTGTGATGTGTCCAAAGTTTGGCTGAAAAGTGCTGTGGCCTCAGGTCAAAATAGCTAGCCAAATGTGGCTTTCCCTTTACTATTGATAAACTAGTTGGCAGTGAAAATATTCTACTCATTTCAAACATATTGGTCTATGTATTGGATGCCAACAAAAAAGAATTTGAGTATTCTTATGATAAAATTAAATAATAGTGTTGCTAATATGTATAATAGGCATAAGTTGTTGATACAGTAAAAATTCTCAAGAGAATTGATGTTTGGCATAATACAGTTTCTCAGTAGAATTAATATTTGGCATGGGTCAGTTTAGTTTAATGCCCAGTCTTTGATCCAAAGTTAAAACAAGAATGCTGCATTTTTTTTCCTTTTGCATTCAATAACTTTTTTTTTTTGTCATTTTTCTTTCAGAGGAGCAGGGAATGTCATTAAAAGGAATGACCCCTTTTGGGTATTTATTATTGTTGATGGTAGTGTTATCATTTTTCAGCAATTATTTTTAGCTATTTTTTAAATACTTTGCAGTGGAATCAATATATTAATGACAGTGTTCTCTGAAGTTGAAAGTGTGAGTATATATGCTAAGAGAGGAGGGAAATTTAACATATTTCAATATCTGGTACTAAACCAAGATTTATTTTTAAAATCTGCATATCAATAACAGATCAATAATAGAAATTTGCCCAAATGAAAAAAAATGTCAAACTCTGTCAAGTTCCATCAATATTCTATGGACTGATTTTTTTTCTTTTAAGTTTACTGTCCATTTAAATCCTATATAGTGAGTATATAGTTGTGAATAGTTATTACAATAGCACTTTATCAAAATAACTTCATATTAGTTTGTAAAATATTACCATTTTTATTACTTCCACTATTATAATAGCTAAATTTTGACAAAAGTAGAATTCCCAGAAAGAGGAAAAGAAAAAGAAAAATCTTTCCCCCTGGTAAAACCAAATTGCAAATTAAATAATGTATTTTTAGGCAATGATATTTATAGTAATTTGTTTTGAGATTTTAATAAAAAATTTATCTCAAAATATGTAATCCTGATTCACTCTTGTTCAATACAAATAGTTTTTCAGCTAAGCTACAAATTTTTTAAATTGTGGAGCTGATTTATAACAGACTATAAGAAAAAAGGAGTTTTTAATAAAAAGGCAAAGTTGAAATTGCAGATAATGAATTTCACACATTTCGCCATATTCAGCCCCTCTCTCACTGACTTTGGCTTGACTCAGGTGTAGTCTTGGTGGGCAGCTGGATGCGTTGCTGAGGCAGGTGAGCAAGGGGATGGAGTCAGGACCTGTCTTACATGTGTGATATGCAGATTTCTTCCAATAATTAAAATATGCAATTCACAGAAACATTTCTAATTAAGCAAATTTTTATTAAATGAATCATCCATTATAAATTTGGAAACAATTATTTAATATTGAAGTTAAAATTTTAGAAGTTATCAATTCTAACTCACTATGGGACACATAAGTCGTCCTACAATTCAATCCAGGAATTGTTTATATATTTTCAAGATTGTGCTGATAGGTCAAAAATACGAAAAATGAGTTCATTTAAATATTTATGAGCCATCTTGTCTCAAGTTAACCAAAACTTGAATCGTGCTCCCAAGAAGCCTCATTTTAGGTGAGATTATATATACATATACATATATACATATATATCATATATACATATAAAGTATAATATATATTATAAAATATATAATATGTACTGTATATCATATATATATGTAATCATGACATAAAGAATAATTAAATGTGGTAAGAGAAGTATAAAGTATTAAAAGAGTATATATGCTATCAGCCAGAATAAAGCTGGAAATTGGAAGAAGATATGCAAAAAACTTAGGCTTTCTTGGAGGAGTGAGTTTTTGACAATAAAGAGAGTGAGGATGTGAGAGGGAGGGAAAAGGTCACTTAGGCTGAGAGAGCACAGACCCTTCAAAGTATAAAAAGGCATAAAACTGAATGTATGTGACCTGATAGGGAACAGTGAGTAGTTCTGGATGTCTGGACTATAAGGTCTATAAAAAGGTAATGTTAGAAAGATAGCTTATGGACAGACCATGAAAGATCCTAAAAGTCTTTTGAATTTTTCTTTAAGAAATGGAAGATCATTGAATAGGGGAATATGGTAACTAAAGCTGTGGTTTAAATTAAGAGGCAATGAGAGGTGAGGATTGGAGCGTTAATAAGCCAGCAGGAAATCATTGAAAAGACTGCTGTCATCCTGCCAGTATGAGAAAATAGCAGTGGGCACAGAAAAGAGAAGACAGAAATGGTAGATATTGTTGAAACTGAATCAATGGGGCCTTGCCAGTGATAAGCTAAGAAAAGTGAATGAAAAAGGGAAAAGGGAAATGAGAAAAATGGCCAAGTTGTTAAATGGGATATAGAAACATAGGAGTTGGGAGAAAAGCGATGGGATCAACTGATAAAGTCTCCCTTTGAGGCCTAATGAGTTTGACTTATCGCTAGAACATGCAGGTAGAATTCTTTCAAATGTCATTAGAAATGTGGATCTTAGGAGAGAGGGAAGGACTGAAGATGCAGGTGGAGAGTCAGTGGTGAATGGAGGGCAGTTGAGATCACGGAAATAGGAGGGAACTACCTGGACTGAAAGTCAGGAATATTGTGTTTTATACCTGGGTCTGCCAGCTGTCAGGGGGGATCTGGGCAGGTCACCTTCCCTGTGGGCCCCATCATTATACATCTATGAAATGGTCTTGTCTACTTCCCAGTAAGGTTATGGTAGCAATCACATAGGTTGGTGAAGTACAAAGCACAATACAGACATACTATAGTTCAGAGATCCCAAAATTTTAAATATTTGCCAGCCACTTATCAATTTAATATTTTCGTTCAGAATTATGGACAAATGAATATCTTTTTTTTTCTTTTTTACTTTTCAGTTACATTTACGCCCCTTGAACAAATTTCTCTCCATATACATATGATGTCTGTATTGTGATTTGTAACCTACAGGACATTATATTGAAAACCAGAGGAAGGGTGATGTGAGATCCAGACTAAAGCACGGGGAAGCCTTGGCTCTCAGGAAGCTTTCAGTTTAGCTGGAGCGAGAGCACAGGCACAGGAAGCATGTTAAGAACCAGGCCGGGCAGAACAACTGACAGCAGGTAACAGGTCACTGTGACTTTTAAATGAAAAAAAAAAAAAGGCAAGGAATTATGTTCAGTTCAAATTGTAAAAGGGGGTGTGAGGCATGGATTCTTAGAGAGAAGTAAAGAAGGTGCTCCAGGCATCTATGAAGGTCTATCTATTCGAGTAGTAGCCATGCTAATGAGGACCGCTGTTGTCTATAGTCGCTACTGTTTGCAGAGAAGTCACTTGAGGAGCTCTGGCCCTTCAACTGGGGGTTCTGACTCAGGAGGTCTAGGATGGAAACTCAGGCAATGTATATATTTTTAACTCTTCCACGTGATTTTGATGTGTCTTGGCCCCTGGCTGGACAACTCTATGGAAGTGATTCCCAAAGTGGTTTGTATGCTTAAATGACTTGGGGATTTAAAAATTCTAAGATCCAGGCCATATCTGAGACCAGCTAAATCACAGTAGCTGAAGGCAAGGCAAGGAGACACAGTCATCAATGTTTTTCAAGCTCCCCTGGTGATTCTAACATGCAGACAAGTTTGGAAACCAGTGCAGTTTTCTCTATCCCTTAATCCACTCCCCAGAAGAAAGAGAAACTCTTACACAAGTAAATAAAAAAAACGAACTCCCAAAGCCCATCCACATATGCTAATGTGCTAAACAAAGGAGTTTCTATTGGGAAATGGGCAAGCATTCCTCTATCCCCTCCTTCCTTACTGGCATCTCAGTATCTTGGCTCCAACTCTTAAAAAAAAATTTTGTGTTGTTCTCCCTTCACTTCTCCCATATAGCTAGTGCTACAGAAGTGGCCTGGCTCATCCCACAAGGGAATCGTTCCTCTATTTCCTGTAGGAGAACAATTAGAAAAACAATGGCGGACAAGGGGAAGTAGCTATGAAATAGTCAGGACCAAAGGCGTAGATGATCTTTACTGTGTGTGATGTATTGTTTATTAAGTTCATCAACAGGTAGTATAAGCAGGTGGCCAGATATAAAGATGCCAAATTCTAGCTACTTTCAGATAGGACTTAACCACTAATTTCATACTCAGGTCTTTTTTAGGGAAGTTACACTGCTCCGTATCATGTTATAATGAGGGATACATGTCATTATATATTTGTCCAAATCCATAGAATATACAACACCAAGAGTGAACTCTAACGTAAACTATGGACCATGGTGATAGTGAAATGTCAATGTAGGCTTATTGGTTGAACAAATGCACACTCTGATGGAGGACGTTGATGTTGGGGGAAGCTGTGCACATGTAGGAACAGGGAGAATATTGCAAATCTCTGTGCCGTCTGTTCAATTTTGCTGTGAACTGAAAACTGCTCTAAAAAATAAAGTCTGCTAAAAAAAAAAAAAAAAAAAAGCTAGTGGCCTCTTTCATGCTGGTATGCCTAGAGTTCCTTGGCTGCCACTGGCACAGGGAGGTCATATTGTCAAGAGAAGTAAAGAAAACTAATGTTAATTGATGTTCAGGGAGTGGGGCAGTCCAAGAAAGCAGAGCATGAGAGAACGCTGGCTGCTGGAACAGGCAGAGATTCAAACGGTTATATTTATTGAGCAGTCACCTTTGAGCAGGTCCCTGAGGGTGGAGGTGATGGCAGGAGGGGGAGTGCTTTAGAAGCAGTGATCTTTGTCAAAATAGGCCTAGGAAGCAGAGTCACTGTGCAGGGCTAGAAAAGATGGATATTTAGGCATATTCTGTTGAATGTCATTAACTCCAAGGAGAAAGAATGAATTGTGAAAATAACCAGGCAGGCAAAACAAGTTACTTATAAAGGAAGAAAAGTCATACCTACACTAAGCCTGCTCATAACATTAGATGAAAAAAGACAATAGAGTAATATCTTCAGAGTTTAAGGTATAAAAGTTTGTATACAAATGATCTATATCCAGTGAAGTTGTCATTCATGTATGAAGGTGATAGAAATATATTGTCAATGAAATAACGTGCTATTCATTTGGGTGGGGAATAATTATGAGTATAGAGAATCAGAATACTATAAATAATTAAAATATCAATTTTATAAATACGTATCAAATTTTCTGTCCCACAGGCACTACACGCAGCCATTCTCCTTAGAGGTCTTCCTACTTCCCTGCCATGTACAGTCATATATTGCTAGAACAGAGCCAAAGTCCCAAACTTTCCCCCTCTTTGTTTTTAGTTAGAGGAGGTCTCTCCCTCTCTAAGTCTTTTTCAGGGTAAGGTTGCCAGTTTAACAACAACAAAAGTTATAAGATGCTCAGGTATACTTGAATTTCAAATAAATAACAATTTTAAATTTAAGTATATCCATGCTATATTTGGGATATACTAAAAATTATTTGTTGTTTATTTGATATTCAAATTTAACTGAGTTTCCTGCATTTTATCTGGACGCCCTATTTCAATAGAAGTCTCTCTTTCTCTGTTCCAACCCTACTGTCTCTCCAGGATGCTTAGCAAAACTGACTTAAGCTTCGGCGCTAAAAGTGAACTAGGGAGGAAGTAGTTGGCAGGCAAATTCTGCTTTCACTGAACCCTGAAGTAGTAAGCACAGAGCTCTGTTTCGTGGCTAATAGGGGAAGAAAAAAGGGGAAAACCCCAGGTGAAAACTTAAATTAATAGCTCAAAAGAGATATTTTCTCATAACCTTGACTTTCTTATTGTGGGAAATGTCTAGGTAAGAAATATAATGCTTGGGGAGAGAAAGTCCTCCAAATTTTGTCCTTCAATGAATACCAAGGCTTTTTAATAACAGGTAATGGTGGCGCATAACTTGAATAAAATATTTTTTTGCCAATTATGAAGTAAATTATTCACAGTCTCTGTGTTTGGTGCTGACTTGATCCATGTTTCTCACTTCTCATCACCAGCTTTCAGTGCGAAATAAACCAGATGCTCTTTTAAAAACATATTCCTAAAAATCTATGATTTTAAAAAGGCAATAGAATTTTCTTTTTTGGAATAGCACTGGAAGGAAATGGAGTTTATTTTTTAAAGAGGCAAATAAGTGAGAGAATTTCAGATTGATTTTCACTAATGACTATTGCCAGCAGAGTGTAGTCGGAGACCTTGGAGGGATTCCGCAGCCATTGCTTAAAATGTCACCGCCACAATAACACCCCGAGTCCCTGATCTCTGTCTTGTGAATGCAGATGTTGTTCATGAGGGATTTTAGAGTTTAGTATGTCATTTTCACATAACAAATAATCCAAAGCACTTGTCTCTGTCTCCTACCAGTAGGCAAATAACATATCTTTCACAAGTAAGCACAAAGCGGTTATTACCTGACTCCCTGATTTGTTTCAGCTACCAAGTTTTTCCCATGTAGTAAGACGGTCTTTGAGTCAGCAAGTGACTTCAGGTGTATATGTCTTTTAGTTGAACTTTCCTTTATCTGGGATTCTGTTCTTTCCCCAGACTCACTCGTCGGCAATAATTGAGACCACTCTCTACCAAGTTGCTTAAATCAGGTAATCTGAGAGTCATTCTTGATTCTTCTCTTTGCCACACCTCTCACATCCAACCCTTGAACAAGTCCTATCAATTCTGTCTCCAAAATATATATTTGATCATCTCTGCTGCCGTATTTCAGACCTGGACTACAACAATAACCGCCTAAAAGGGCTCTCTGCTTTCTTTCTCGTTCCTCTATTATCCATTTTCCATACAGTAGCCAGAATGAGAGTTTTAGCGATGTAAATCAGATTATGTTATCTCCTTGCATAAAACCTTTCTAGGGCTTCCCTTGCTTTTAGACTAAAACCCAAACCCCTGCAAATCCTATCTCATCTGACATCTGAGTACCTCTCCAGCTTGATCTCATGCACACTATTCCCCAGTCACATTAGTCTTCTTTCTTATCTTCAAATATAGCAAGCCCTCTTCTACATCAGAAACTTTGCACTCGCCACTTTCTTTGCCTAGAACGTGTGTCCCAGCGTTTTCACTGATTGCTTCTCCTCTAAGAGGCATTCCAGACCAGCTATACTAAATTTGGTTCCCACTTCACTCCCTTTTGGTAACCGTCCCCCATCACTTTTTTGTTTCCCTTATAGCCCTCAGTAACAATCTGTAATCTACTTGTTAAATTTTTTCTCTGTCTTATTCATCACTGTATTCCCAACATAGTGTCACAAAATATGTGATGAGTAAATATTTACTAAATTTATAAACTCCTTAATGCTTAGTGTATTGTCCTGCAAACTATGAACCCACAGGACTGGCAGCACAGTGATGGAAATTATATCAACAAGGTCATCCACATCCAGGAGAATAGGTTTCCCCACCTGATTCCAATAGATGTGATATTACTAAATGTGGGGCTCCAAGAGATATGGGGATATATGTATACGTATAGCTGATTCACTTTGTTATAAAGCAGAAACTAACACACCATTGTAAAGCAATTATACTCCAATAAAGATGTTAAATAAATAAATAAATAAATAAAGAGTAGTGAAAACCAAAAAAAAAAAAATACTAAATTAGTAAATAAATTCTTATGAAAAATTAAAAAAAAACAACTCTAGAATTTATAGTTATTTTTTCTTTGGGTCCACGGCTAAGCAACCTTTTGTTTTCTATCAAGAGAAAAAGCTGGCAGCTGTCAACATAATCAGCATATTCAACATATCAGCAGAGTTGCATAGTAAAGTTCTCCAAAGACCTTACCTATGACTGGAACTGCAGTTCTCATTTTTGGATTTAGCAGCAATCTGAATTGTATCTCATAAACTTCTTGATTCCTAGAGGCATTTTTATAGGGTGTTTTGGCCACAAACTTAAACTTGTGCAATTTTGTAGATTTATGTGTAGTAAGCTTCTAATTGGAGTATTGATTTTTAAATCTCTATAACTATTTATTTTAGATGCAATGAAGCATTATCATAAATAATTGAAACTCAGATAACAATGTCTAATTACAAAGAACATCTTATGATCTGAGATAATTTTTATTGCATTTACCATCCACTAGCCCACAAAATATAGCAGTTCAGTTAGCTGCTGCTCCTATAGAATAAAAGATTAAAATAAAATAAAAGTCTACAAGTGCTTTTGATTTCAGTTATACCTACAGATTATTTTTTAATTTGTACATATTTAATAAGTAAAAATCATAAATAATATATGTATAGTATTTTCTATGGTAGCTTTTCTTTCTCATCCATCCAGGCTTTTAATAAACACTTACCGAGCCACTGTCATGTCCCGGGCCCTAGACTAGATGTGGGAGTCCTAACAGTAAATAATGTAGATGGTATCTGTTTCCTCTTGGAGTTTACATTCTAGTATGGCAGACACATAGTGCTACATGACCTTATGCAATTTGTTTAATCTATGAGATGGGAGGCTATAGTATATATAGTGTGGGGAAAAGGTAAGATTGTAAGTGAAAACTTCTTGGAAGAAATAGGACCTATTGAGGCAGAGTGTGGGAGAAATGATTCCAGGTAGAGGGAAGAGCATGTACAGAGGCTCAGAGGCAAAAGAGAGCATGGCTAGAGGAAGGTGCAGAGATATATTCAAAGGGTCCAGATGATACAAGATCTTATGAGTCTAATTAAAGATTCTGGACTTATTATAAAGACAATGGGATTAAATTGGGAATAATGTGATCAGATTTATGTTTTAGAAGGTCTTCTTTGGATGCATTGTGGAAACTGGATGAGAGGGAGAGAAGACACTAGGTGAGGAAATTGCCAAAAATAAAACCACTTTTTAGTCAAAAATATAATGGGGTAAATTAAAATTAAAAATAAAATGCAATGACAACTCCAGACAGATGGTAAGGTTCACAGAGCCAAACTTGGATTAAAATGCATAAAATATATAAAATGTGATCTAATCAAATGCAAGATATATGCTAAATTCATGTTCTACTGAAATTTAAGCTTCTCAAAGAAGGAAATAGAAAAGTAGAGCAAGTGAAGCCACATTAGCACAATTACTCGGTACATTCCATGTAGCCATATGAAGTACATTTTCCTTTAATAGGAAAACCCAAATGGTCACTGCTGCAGAGCCCCCAAACCCAGGAATGTAATGGCATGTATCTATGGCATTTCTCAACCAACATCTTTGCAGTATTAACTCCTTATCCCACCTGATATATAAAGCCCATTATAATCCTAGTGTTCTATAGAGAATCCAGGGTAAAATTATTTGATCTCAGACAATTATTTAAGGGTGATACATAATGAGATGCTTTTTGTTCTTTTTCTGAAAAATGTCACCGATCATGCACAACGTCACCTTGAACACCAATGACATGGTGTTTAGATGTCCTGGTTTAAAATATAGATAATTTATTATTTCCTCAAAAATTTTACAACTGCATACCCCAGCAATGTTAAAAGACAGCCGTTTTGACTTGTTCCTCTTACCACTTTATGCAACTTTCTCTAAAGAAAGGCGAAATACTTCAAATACACCTTCAAACCTGCAGATAGGGCAAGCTTCTAACAGTATGAATTGAAATAAATTGTTAAGTGCATGTTCAGTTCCAGATTTTGAAGCAAAAATAACTTTGAACATTTTGGGGCTAGAATTAACAAATATTATAGAATTTCCTTCCCACATTTGAAATTTTAATTTCATAGTATTTTCAGTCCTCTGGGCTGAAACGAGGACCAGATAATATTTTAGCAAAAAAGGTGTTTTGTTTTCACGCTTTCATCATGCAAAAATAACCCAACTAATTTAGTTCTAACTTTCAAAAAATATTCAGTTTCATACAGAAATCAACTATGTAGTTCTCAGGCCAAAACGAATATTTATCAGAAAACTCTGAAGCAAAGATTTTTATAAAAATATACTCTTCCATAAAGTTTTATTTTCAGTCATTTTTGACATGATGTAAATGAATTACTGTATTATTGCCTACTAGTTGTCTCATCCTTGATCTGCCAGGATTTTGTAAGACTTTTTTGTATAAATTTTGATCATTTTAAATAAAAAAACCTGGGGCCAAGCTTGAATATTGTATATGTTACAATAATTATGAAAATAGTAGCAGTTGACATAGATGTGGTGATCCCAAAATGCCAGAGACTGGGCTAAACGCTATATACACATCATCTCTTAATTGTGCCACGATCTTAGGAGGGAAGTATAATTGTTATCCCCAATTTGTAGGTAAAGAAACTAATTTTAAAATGGATTAAATAATTTGCACTGAACTACTGTGTTGGTGTGTGATGGAGCCAAGATTTCCCTATACCCTGCCTTTTTGACTTCAGGCTCACTCAAAAGTGGTACCACCTTCAGAAACAGCCTCTGGCATAGCACTAGTCAAAACACAGTGAACAGGAAGAACGAGGATAATGAGACACTATCATACTATAGTAGGTACAGAAGAAAAACAGAAAACTGAAACCCCCTGGTAAGTTACATAGCAATTGGATTTATCCATTGTGTTAAGTCTATGTGGATTAAATCAACAGATGTAAATACCAAATTAAAATCATTTTTGGTGTTTTAATACTGGCAAAATGTGGTATCAGCTTAGTAATAGCAATATGTCATCTTAGTTTTTAGGATACTTCAGCCAGAATCTCAAGCCGTCAGTGGCCATTCTAAACACTTTGGATCAACACAGAAAATATGTTTTATCCGGTTTCCCTTAAGGTTTTCACTCAACTAGCTATTCTGAGCACTGCCTCTAAGAGGATACTGGCATTGTTTTAGGTGCTAGAATGAAGGACATTCAGGCGAGCAGTAAATGGGTCCTGACCTTAAGGAACTTATATCTTATACATAGAATCAGGTGAATAAAACAGGTAAGGGAATTACAAAGTATAGATTGTCAATAATACAATTATGTATAAAGCCCAGTGGGATGTGAACACTGGCCTATAAGGCACCCGTGATATGCTCCAGGCTGAGCTCTGACTTTACCTCTTTCCACTCTTCCCCTTGCTCACTTCTCTCCTACCACATCGGGACGATGTATCCTTTTCTTGAAAACTCAGAGCTTAGGAGCTTTGTATCTGTTCTTAACTCTGCCTGGACACTCTTGGGCCAGCAGCGTGCTTGGCCAGCTTCTTCTCATCTTTCAGGACTCAACTCTAACACCACCTGCTCAGGAAGGCCTTCCATGACCCTTCTTCCTAAAGTGGTCCTCCTTCATCACTCTTGGTCAGAGAACCTCACTTATTTATTTTGCAGTACTTAAAACAATCTGATAATATAATGTGGTAATAAGTTATATTTTGTACCTTTGAGTATGAGGTAACTGTGAGAGTGATTATGTGTCCATACCATGGATGAATGATTAGGTTTGAGGCATCAAAGACTTGATGATCAGGGTTCATGTCCAAACAAAATTGGAAACTTCGGCTACTGCTGGGAGCACTCCTGCATACAGGCTTTAGAAGTCAGTCCTAATTCTAGATTCAGATGAGAGTTGGAAGGCAGCTGAGAGGTCTATTGTCACCAGGTTCTATCTCAGTAGGTTTGGCTTGAGTACCAGAACCTGCTTTCCCAAAGTTTCCCAAAGACTCTTCCGCTGGCTAGCTTCCAAGTACAGTTCTCTCTGACAACTTCTCTGTAGGATCATTATCTAGACACTCCTCCAACATTTCTAATGATCAATAACTGAGGATTTCAAAAGCATGTATTGATTTTAGATACATAAAATCTTGATGTTCTTCCAAAATTTAACTGAAATTAGCCCTCCCATGAACTTGGAACCCTCTCATTCTACTCATAAATGTAAGCCTACACCTCAACACTCATCTAAGTCTTTTGTTTCACACTGTTTCACATATTTAAAGACATCAGACGCCTTCCCCACCACACCTTCTATTCTTTGGGCTAAATATCTTCACTTCCTTCTATTTTTCTTCCATTTAAGTAACAAATATTTAAGTTACTGCTACCTGGCAGATACTGGGATTGGCACTAAAATAATGTTTCCATTCCTTCCGTAATCCTAGAATTTTGCACTATGCTGCATCAGCAATTTTTCTTTTGCACACTTTAAGACCTTATTGTCCTTTAATGTGGAAAGTACACGTCAAATAATGTTCTCTGTTAGCTCATTTGTTGAACAGTACGTTACCTTGTATTCTAGCATTTCCTTAACCTGTCATTCTCATATCTTCATCACAATTTTGCTATATTTAGATACTACCAGTACAACTTGATGATTTTCTTTAAACTTTCTTCCTTTTGTACCTAAAATTTTTTTAAAGAAGTTTTTATGTCATTACCATCAATAAAACACCACTATCACTTTTTATAAATGGAAAGAAATTATAAAATAAATACAATGAAAATGTTACTACAGTTCAAAATCAAAATTAACTATATGTGTCAATAAATATAATTGATGTTTTAAATGCCTACTTTAAGAAAAAAGGTCCTCAATGAAAAGAATGGAACTATTTTTACTAATCACTAACTTGATAATGAAGAGAGGCACTATGTAAATGAAAAAATATATTTGGTTTTGACATTAATTATCTTCTTGAAGTTTTATTCATATATATCCCTAGACCAACAAGTGATGAAAAATTAGCTATATTGTAATTAAATGGTTAATGACAATAGGGAGCCCTTTGATAATGGGAAGGATTTGCAAAGCAAAAACTTGGTCATCATTTCCTAGTCATTGAACTTAGCCTTCACTCTTGCTCCAGGAGACAAAAACATAAGAAACCTGTGAAATGAAAACAGCTCCCAAGGATGGCAGGCTGGACACATGCATTATGTGCTCTACTGCTCCCACCATTCCCCAGAAAAGCCCTAGTATAACCTCAGTAAGGGAATGAAGGAGAAAGGTGCTCATGGAAACAAAGAAAATGGGAAAGAAGAGAGCAGCCACGACTGACAATAAATGGAAAGTTTTTAACTGATTTAACAGATCTGAAAAGATGAATCCTTACCTTGCTATGGAAGGAGCCAAGAAGCAATCTGACTTACACTGCCCTGAAAAATTCTCAGAAGGCTCAGTAACTGGGTGGTAGCAAATATTTCTGAAAGCATGGATGATGGTGGGGCTAAAAACTTAAAGAATGGTTAAAAGATTATTTAGGAAGCAATCAGAACCCAACGATACCCTCCTAACCAACTGGCAAATGACTGGAAGTTTATTCTCTGGAAAGAATAAAACTGAGGTCACTGGACTCAAGGGAGCTAAGCACAGTTGAGGTCAGGAATACCACACTGAAACTGGAGGTGTTGGGGAAAGCTTTCATCATGAATATGGAATCTCCAACCTTATTTCCCACCCAAGTCCTAAAATGCTAGCACCCGTGATTATGCCATCCAAGCAGGAGGCTGGAAGGAATTTTTCTGAAGAATCTGACTTTATTAACCAGCCCACAAGAAAAGGGCTAAAGATGCTGACATCTGAGTTTTTATCCCCAAACCCCAAAATGGCTCAAAAAAATCACTTTGACAATGCCTACCTCCACATACAGAGGTTCTACCTGGCTTTTTATTTGCCCACTCAGATATCAGTAGATATTTGAGAAAAGTCTCTAATGGAAGAGGGAGATCAAAGAAAACAATCCAAATAAAGCAATCAGTGCTGTGAGCACCACATAATAGGAAATAGTGATGTGGTCACTATTAGACTCTCTGGTTTTCATTTAATAATCAGTAAACATCGATTAAGCCCCTACTGTTGGAGTTTGTGAACAAATGTGAGATGAACTGAATCAGACAGAAGGAGATCATGATGTGAATTATTTTCCTGAAGAAGTTAGATTGGAGGACACATCTTGAGGGTCTAGCTGAAGGTGCTTGCTGACACTTTGCTAACTACCACTCACAGACCCCCCCAGTGCAGACACTGGGGAGACCAGATGGAGGAAACTTTTCATCTGCAGAGCAGGCACAATGTGCTGACCCAGGAGGGTCAACTGATCTGAGGCAGAAGCAAAGAAAGCAAATCTCCAGCAATTACAAGTTTTTCTTTGAATAGTTTTACCCAGTGAGGGGATGGGGACATACCAATGGCTGTCACCCACCAATCTAGTAGCACTTTCTTCTTCCAGAGACAAGTGAGTGAAGGTGGGAGTGGAAACCAGCAGTGCTGCTCCAGTGGAGGTCCCTCCACATGGAAACATGAGGAAGGGGGAATAAGTGTTCCCCTATAATGCCTGCTGTATTCTAGACTCTTTTGCCTGTGAACTGAAACCAGACCTATTCTTTTCCATGCTGTCATTATTCAATTTACATTTATTTCAACTCATCTTTAACCTAATTACTTTTGGACAATTTTTTCAAAGTTTTCACATATTTTCAAAATGTAATGATAACCAACTTACCTACCAGTTTTTGATCTACAAATTCGAGATCTTGTCCTTTCTACATATGTATCCAAATAAATAGCTACTATAAGATACAGCTAAGGATAAGACCCTATCCCTCCATGGTATCAATGGTATATCACATGATTTTGGGGGTATGGTCATTTGACCAGTTTATAAATCTACTTACCAATTCAGTTCAAATTTCTTTTCACCAAGATAAGTCAAATCCTCTTATCATGAAGGAAATATTGAGACTTTGATCAAATTTTGTTCTAAAATTCACATATTTGATGTCCACTGCAAATTCTTCATTCATTTATGTTGTTTTCATTTTTTTTTCCAAAAACAAAAGGATAAAAGATGAAAAAAATGGATTTGTTTAGAATGATTTGTTCTAGGTGAATCCTTTCAACATAGTAATGAGCATCACTTTATTTTCCCAATGCTAAGCTAATAACCTTTTTAAAATCTTTTACAGAATTTTATCAGTGACAGGTCATACTCATTTCCCTGAAGTTTCCAGACTTTTTTTTCTTTTCCTTTTTCTTTTTTTTTTTTTTGGAAATCAGAAAAAGCTTTCCCATTTCTGGTTTTCTAGCAAGGTTTTGTCAAAGGTTATCAGTTGAGGCTCTGCAGTCATGTCTGTAACTTACTTCGGTTTTGTAGCATGAAATTCACCTAGCCTAGAGATTTGGATTCATTTAAAGAATCTCAGTACTTCCCTACTGTCTTCTCACATTTACCTCTTCATCATTTTTCCTTTCCGGTTTGCAAGTCATTCTCCTTGAAGAAAAAGACAAAAGCAAAATACTTGTGTAGTTTTCCTTTCTCTGTGTCAGCTGTCAAGTCAATCTCTTTCCTCAGTAATAGAATGATATAATATCTATGTAGAGTCTGAAAAATCCTTTTTGCTCAGCATTTGTCTAAAAAAAAACACTCCTAGAAGAAGAGAAAGAAGAGGTAGCAGACTGTTTTTGTACCCTGAATGTATTGATTTGCTTCTTGCCCACTGAGTCATTTATGAGAGAGTGATTAAGCACTCATCTGCTTCGTGTCAGATATTATACTGAATATGGATGATAGAAAAGTAGAGACTATGTCACTCCTGCTTAAAATACTTTATGTTTTAGTCACTGGATTTATGTTGGGGTCAGAGCAGGAAGGCAGATCAGAAAAGTAAACCAACAAAGAGAATATGGAGATTAAGTATTCTAACTGGGTGCCAAAGGAAGGACACTTGGCCAAAGCTAGTGCTTGGAGTGGGAAGGCTGTGCAGACGAATCAGGCAAAGCTTCCATTAGGAGTCAACTTTTGAGCTGAATCTTAAAAGGTGAGTAAGAAATAGCTTTCTGGATAAGAGGAGGTGGGTCAGAGTAGGTAGAGGAGACCATAAATGGTTAGAGAAGGCATGTCCACTTAAAAATCGCCAAATGCTGGCATCTGATGAAGTTAAGAGGTGATGAGGTGTGTTCTTTCTTAGTGATGCTTTTTTTAAAAGTACAATTTTCAGGTAGCTAGTTTAGATTTTCTCAAGTGTTCTTTGTCTCGCTTCCTTGCATGCCTGTCGAGAGCTTGTATGTAAGAAGTGATTTAAAACTTCGTGCTGATCTTGCCTTGTTCACAGCAAATTTATAACTCCTTCTGAAAGCAATGTCTTTCTTCAAAGGCTTTGCACAACAAACATCTTCCATCCTGAGGTGCCCTCGTTTCAGGTGTTTTGTTATCTCTTATACTAATATATTTGTCCCACTGTTTCTAGAACAGAGGGTGTTATATGAGAGAACATTGGAATTACTGAAATCCTGGATTTTAAATAACTCAGAGAGTAGAGAAAAATAAATCATGAAAAACAGAGTTCATAGTATAACCAATAGAGTACCACTATAATTATTTATTCATAATATTTCATTTTGGCCTAAAAATGGTCTTTTGTTTGTACCAGATTATCATTCACAGAAAATGATCTCCTCAGACAGATGACAGAAATGTTCTTCCCTGTTTTCTTCATAAAATTTAGATGATGCTTCCCAATTAAAATGACACCGGGCTAGCAGCCTTCCCCAAATTCCTATTAGAGGACATAAGAAGACATTGAAACACACACACACACACACACACACACACACACCAGATAGGAAGCCTCTTTATGCATTCCCCACTTTCTTTTCACAATTATATCATCCCTATCTTACTTCAAAAATGTTAGTTTCGGGCTTCCCTGGTGGCGCAGTGGTTGAGAGTCTGCCTGCCGATGCAGGGGACACGGGTTCGTGCCCCGGTCCGGGAAGATCCTACATGCCGCGGAGTGGCTGAGCCTGTGAGCCATGGCCGCTGAGCCTGCGCGTCCGGAGCCTGTGCTCCGCAACAGGAGAGGCCACAACAGTGAAAGGCCCATGTACCGCAAAAAAAAAAAAAAAAATGTTAGTTTCACCAAAAAAAAAAAAAATAACCCAAACTGGCATTGTTATTCTGACTGAGGTGGTCAGGGTACCACTTCACCAAGGTACTGTCTCACTTGCATTCAGAGACAACAGTTCCTGGGTTACAACTCTCCAGGAAGAAGGCGAGTCACAGTCTTTGACCTTATGGTAGCTGTGGAAAGAGCTGTCCAGGCCACTCCAGCCCATGAGTGTAAAATGACATCACATTAATTTTTATGCCCACATTACATTGGCTTGAAGCTCTTTCTTTTAACTGTCAAATGTCAAAACAATTCCTCCATCAGAAATTATCCCACCAGAATTATTCTGTAATTATTTCTTGAACCCCCAGAGAGGGTATATATCATATGTATTCACAAACAAGTTCTGTCAAATTCCATTCCTAAGGGCATCTGCCATGCTCCTCTTTTCTGCTACAACTGTGCCCAGTTGAGGTCCTCCACCTTCAAGTCCATCCTCCACTTTCAAGTCCATCTTAGAGAAACCTCACAGTGGTCCTGTTGATGTGACAGTCATAAGACACCTATGTTTAAGCAAAGATCTCCATGTTCTCAAACCCTCCAGAGAATTACTAGATTTTATATGGAAATGAGAAGAAATACCCCTCTGTTAATGTCTCAGCCATATTTAATTAGTTGGTCTTCTAAGCAACTCTGGTTGTCACCTGACTATTATAAGATTATTTCTTTCAGCGTCTATGCTCTGCTCTTTTCCTCATAAAAGTAACTTTCAACCTGCCCTACACACAAGAAAACACTCTCCTGCCCCCACCTCCCACATTGCCCATTTCCATAGGAACAAGCAACAAGCAACAGTTCTGACAAGGTCTATTTTAGTTTACGCTCTACAAAGAAACGTTTCCTCACACTTCTATCCAACTTCTACCCCAACATGCCCGAATCAAACATCTAATACCACACACACACACACACACACACACACACACACACACATAGTCCCTCCCAAAATACAAATGGCCACAGCTACATTACCAACCTGAATGCTTCATATTATCAATAGTGAATTTTTAATTGTCCTCAAGAATATTGGTGGGTGTGGGACAGATAGTATTACCCAAAAGGGGGTCACAACTATATCTGTCCTCCCACATGCTCTTCTTACAATGTGATTTTACCACTCCTCCCATTCAGAGGCACGGGCTAGGTTCCCTCTTCTTGCATGGGTGGATTTGTGTCTATAGCAGAAGTGACACTGTGTGGTTTTCAAGGATACGCTGTAAAAGATGGTACTATTTCCACCTGATTTTCTCGGGACGCTTGCTCCCAAGACCCAGCCAGCATATTGTGAGAAAGCCCAAGCAGCCCATGTAGAGAAGCACCAGGGTCCTGGTCCACGTCTAGGCTGATTTCCAGCACCAATCTCTCTGACAAGTTGAAACTAGATCTCCCAACCCCGGGTTGATCTACCCTCAACACCCCAATGCAACCGAGATAATCTGTACCTGCTGACTTTGTAATAGTTGAGTTCAAAATTACACATTTTTGAGCAAATTAAATGACTGTGGTTGTCTGAAGCCATGGCGTTTGGGGTTGGTGTGTTATGCAGCAATAGATAGCTGAAATATAGTCGGGTACTGGAAGTGGGGCGCTCCTATAACAAAAGTCCTAAAATATGTGGCATTGCCTTTGGGATCAGACAGCAACTATAAGCTGCAAAAGTCTCAAGGACAGTTAGTGAAAGCTCACAGGTCTTCAAAGAGAGTATTAGCAGAAGCCTAACGAGACTAGAGGAAGCTATCAATTAGACCCTAAAGATCAGTGAAAAAGTGTTATTGGACACTGGAGGGAAGAGGACCCTTCTTATGTAGCACCAGAAAATTTGACAAAACTTGCTTGAGTTGGGCTTCCCTGATGGCGCAGTGGTTGAGAGTCCGCCTGCTGATGCAGGGGACACAGGTTTGTGCCCCGGTCCAGGAAGATCCCACATGCTGCAGAGCGGCTGGGCCCGTGCCATGGCCACTGAGCCTGCGCATCCGGAGCCTGTGCTACACACCGGGAGAGGCCACAACAGTAAGAGGCCTGCGTACAGCAAACAAACAAACAAAAAAAGTGCTTGAGTTAACGTGGAAAATAAGAAATGTCTAATGAACTCGATGAGCTAGTTAAGAAGATTTCCAGAAAAACTACTGAAGGTACCACCTGACTTTTTCTAGCTGCCTAGACTAAAATGAGAGATCAGAGATGAGCTAAGAACTGATCTGTTTATAGGTGAAATTTGAGGAAATATAAATGATCCAGGACTTATGGGGGTCCCAAAATAAAACTGTTTCTCATTCCCATCTCTCCTGAAGGCAAACCATTCTCAAATTAAGAAACTAATCCTGGCCAAAGATCAAATCAAGGATGGTAATATCATTTATTAAGACCTTAGAAAGACTTAAGGTGATGCCTCAGAGTTGCCCCTTACCATCATATTGAAATTGTTCTCCACCTGTTGGTTTCTCATTCAAGGCATTCAAGTCCAGTCACATACCTGAATACAGACAGCCCTTCCTGAATACATACCACATGTTCTCCTCTGGGAAAATTCTATACCATCTCACGTCTTTCAATGAGATAAGCATCAAGTCTTACAGAGGCTCAATAGATACTTCTGGATACTAATGATGATGACTTAGCTTGTGGTCTTCTTGAACTGTGCCTGCCAAGCCCTGTTCAATTTGTTGATTTGAGAGCTTTTTTTTTTTTAAGTTTAAGATTGTTTATTATGCAGCAAGTAGATAAATGAAAAAGGTATTAGCTTTATATTAAGGTTATTTAGGTACTTTCTGATGATTTCCCTAAAATAGCGATTCTCATGGGAGTGGATAATACTAATGATAATAAAAATACTTAAAATTTATCAAGCTACCTAGTTCAGCATTATTTAAATGTTTAATATTGAGGAAATAGGTAAATTGTATTTTAACTGCTTGCTTGACTATTTTGAAATTTTTTGAAGTGCAGAAATAACTTAGAAAGCACTCGTTTGTAAAGTGTGTGAAAAAAGACATCACAATATTATTTTCACATATGACTATAGCTATGAGAAAATAAGTATACCAAAAAAATAAAGAGTCAAACCTAAAAACAAATACCATGCAAGGCTAAATTAGTGGAAAGGCATTCAAGCAATTCCCCCAAATGATGTGACTATAGATGGTTTTGTTAATCTTTCTTCTATTTCTCAGTAATTTCCAAAATTTCTAAAATATTTATTATTATATTCATAATAGAAACACACAGTATGCTAGATTTTATAAAAACTAAATTATTTGATGAAACCTCAGCACAAAGCATAATTGTGGCTTTCTGGCTGTTAGTTGTCATTTTAGGATTTCAGGGCAAATAAAACATAGCATAGTTATTTTACTTTCTTGAAAGGATTTTTAAAATATGACTAGATAAAACTTTTTTCTTCCTTTTGTTTTATTTTCCTACTATTCCTTGAACAAAATTTAAAAATTTCGTACTAAATACATCTTATTCATCTTTCTACATATATAACTAATTAGCACATGCCACAAAATGGCCTTTCCATAAGTACTGCTCCCTGGTTCTGTGGATCCTTTCTGATGACTCCTCAGCTTTCTCACAGTACCTTCCTGTATAGTATTTGGGGAGATAGATGCAATTTTTTTCTCTTAAAGAACTATGCTTCACAGATGGTTTTGACTACCTTGTCTGTGTAGATAAATCCCCAGTTTCTGTCTTCATTACTGTCTCCTCTGCCAGTCTTGCCTTTCTCAGTGTTTTGCTAATACCTTCACAGGGCATGATTATGCACTGAAGACTTCATTATTTCTCAAAATTTCATGCTGATTTTTTCACCTCTATAGTATGCAAAAGTTTTCCTCTCTTATTCATATTTGCTCTTCAGTCATAAGCAGACTACTCCGAAATTATTTATCTGCTTCTTCCAACTTATCACTAAGTTTTCTTCATTTCCCTCTTTTCCTGCTGTCCTGGGAGTAAAAATGAGAAAATGTTTTGTTTGGAGCAAATGAACAACTCAAATACCTCCTGCATGGAGCAGACTTTCATTCAAACCTAATTCTTTTCACCCTTCTCTTCCAAATCCATTGTTCTTGTTATGCCAGACAAGCACACATTTCTTTCCTTCTATTCTCTTCATTGTGGTCAGACTAAATCCCCAGGGTCACAAACATCTTTCTCATCTATCCCTTTGCCACCATAACTCTTCATCATAAATCCCCACTGTCTCTAATACAGATGATTGATCTGAAGCTGTAAATTCTCCGGTAGCCAACCCTATCGACTCATCTGATACTCCATGATCAGGCAAGCAAACTTGCTTTCATCAGACAAACAGAAAGAAAATTATTTCAGAATCAGGGGAAAAAAAGTTTTCTGGGAGAATGAGTGATCTGGAGTTGTCAGTAAGAAAAACTAACATTTAAAAAATCATTGAATTTATCTATTGACAATTTTGTTTTGATTTTGTGTGTTTGTGTGTGCCTGTGTTTGCTTACTTTTTCTGCTTGGGAAGAAATGGAAGATGTAGCCATAGTAAGGAATATAGACCCATTTGAGCAAATCTGAAAATATAAGTTTGCTTGCTTATTGCAGAGGAGTGTAATATGTGATTCCCTGTGTACAAACAGCATGCATGGTTAGGTAAATGAAGCACTTAAAAGTATATGCTACACTTTCAAGTAAGTGAAATACTTGAGTATGTATAGAATAGAAACTACACAAAATAGAATATGCAGAGTAATGCAATAAGTTTGCAAATAAATATGGAACATATTAAACCTTGCTCAGATAACCAGGGGCAGACAAAGTAAAACAAAAATCAATTGTCATTTTTTATATTGGGTTATCAAAACTTTTAAATTATATTACAAATGTAGACAAGGAGGCCATGAAATGATCACCCTTCATTCTTGGTTGGAGGCATTATGGATTGGTACAAGATTTTGGAAAGCAGTTTGGCAATATCTACTAAGAGTAACAAAATGTTTGTAACCTTTGAGCCAATAACTGCGTTTATGAAAATTATTTTGCAAAAGTAATCCAAAAATATTCATTTTTATGACAGTAAAAAAAAAATAAGAGCTAATATTACTGCCCTCAATTACTCAATGGAAATTATGCTACAACTGAAAATTAGTATTACAAATACCATGCTATGAAAAATATGGACGTATGGAAGCTGACTTATTTTGATACTTTTACTGCATTTCTTCTAGTAAAAAGGAAACCTTAGTCTTTTTTTTGGTTGTTTTTGGCAATATATATATATATTTTTTTTTTTCCCAAGCCACACGGCTTGTGGGATCTTAGTTCCCTGACTAGGGATTGAACCTGGGCCCTCAGCAGTGAAAGCTAGAAATCCTAACCACTGGACCACCAGGGAATTCCCAGTAAAAAGGAAACTTTAGAACACACTCTAGAAGTCATAGAACACAGTAAAATATAACAATTAAAATTGTACTATCTAGACATAAATGCTATTAGTATTACTTTTCATTTTGTTCCAGGAAAAGATGGATAGATTATTTGATAGATACACAGATATATAAACAGATATTACATAAATATAAACATAACTGTAATTATAGAGCTTATAGTTTGTTGTTCATTGTGTAATACTGATATTGAGTGAGAAGCAAAACAAAGTTGAAGATAAGACAATGATAAGAAAAATACTTAGGGTAAAAATGAAGGAAATACTGAAACATTTTAACACTGGATTGGAGTAGTGGAATGTGGTTAATGTTTCTTTTCAGCTTTGCAAGAATTTTGTTCTTTTGCTTTGTTTTTGAGGATTCAATGAATATTTGTGATTTTGACTACCCAGATTCAAACACCCTTCCTCTTTGGAAGAATATCCCAGAATAAGTGAGAGGTAGGGTCTCCCACAACAGATGCTGAAAAGGGGTAGCTGGTACCTTCCCCAGCAACCTGGCATCTAATCCTTTAGGAGTGTGACATAGGCAGATCCCATTAGACATTCTTGTCCATGACTCTGAGACTTCGGGAGTGAGTAATTGGTGAATTTAAGTGACTGTGTAAAACAGAGGTATGGTCATGTGTCCAGGGGTAATAATGCCAGTAGCTACAAATTAATCAGACTCTTCTTGTGAGGAATTTTGGCTGTGCCGTACATATCTTGGGGTCTGTGGATGAGTGTCCGAGAGCTATGAACCAAACAAAACCATAGGCCACATATATTCTCTGCATACATGCATTTTTCTTTAAGAAGAATCCCTAGATTTCCTCAGATAGGCAAAGGATTTCACGACCCAGGATGGGCCAAGAGCCTTTGAGTAGGTCAGCATTACTGAGATGCCCTATTCATTTCTGAGTTCCACCTATTCCTTAGAAGATATCTCTACAAGACATTAATGCTTAACAGGCTGAGGTTTTAATGAATTGTCATTGATCTATTGTTTTAGTCAAGTAATGAGTCAAATGGACGAATTCATTTGTTCAATTACTTAAAAAAAAAATGTGTTGCCACCTTCAATCTGCGGGCATGGTTTGGCAGAGGGCATACCTGCAGAGGAGGCCTCAAGGACTTTCCAGGTCAGGGATACACACAGATGCATGAAGCCATTGCAGTCTTTTCCTCCTGGCAAAATGGCAAGCTAGATGTCCTGAAAATTTCCCACTACAAAACATCTAAATACTCCAGTTAAAATACATATAGCATCCTCTTGTGATGAATGACGTCACAAGATAGTAATAGAAATCCTCCAGGTCCAGGATGTAGGTGAGTCTGTAGCCACCAGCAAACTATAGTCCTGGGTGGCCCCAAGCTTTGGCTTTAAAGGGCATGTACAGAAGAAGAGAGACTTCTGTGGTCAATGGAAATCCAACACTGGGTTAACTCTGGGCTTTCCTGCAGTTATAAATATTGGATTCCTGGTGCTGCAAAAGTCGCCTTTCGACTGATATGTTTGGAGTTAAACAAGCCATTCAAACTCTTTATATCTCAAGTCCCCCACCAATAAAATTTTAATAACAATACTTTCATTATCTTTGCAGATATATAAAAATATTAATATATGTTACATCATTATATCTATATATGGACAGAATTCTTGCATCAGACTACCTAGTAGGCTCCAGATGGACTACCTTGGTATCAAGTCCTCACCCCAGGTCTGAACAACAGATCATCCATTTTATGCTTAAGGGATCACCTGGGCCTCTTTCCCCTGCAGGAGCTACAGGTAGGAATGCCTTAGAAGGAAGTGTAGAAGGAATTCTGAGGCTTTGTCTGTCCAACTAAGATGAATAAAGGGATAATTCCTAAAAAGAAATCTTTTCTCCATTATAAACGGGAGTGCAAGGAATAATTATTTCTTTTTATCTAAAAGAGTAACTTAAGCTCAATACTGTAATTCTTGAATTACAGTTTTCAAAGTCTAGTAAAAACAAGAGAAAGAAAACACTTTTTATGCAATAGAGGATGCGTTACATGGCTTGATGTGTATTTTAATATGTTATATTAAAAATATGACTTAGAAAACTAACCCCAATAGGCTGGGAAATGTGTGATGCGTCAGTCACTCATCCACATGAAAGCATGTGGATGTTAAGCAAAAGATAAAATATGTGACAATAGACTGAGTGGTGAGACTACCTAAGATTTGTATGTATTCTCTTTTGGGAAAGAGATAAAGGGAAATGACGAGAGTCTGTATAATATATTAACTTGATTTAAGACTAATAATTAGAAAGGGTAGCTGAATCATAGATTACAGTTAGAAATATCACAAAATTTGGATGGTTTGCAAGCACTAGCTATGAAAATATATTTATGAACATAGAGAGGTTACAGCTCTGAGTAGGCAATATCAAAATAAGATTAGGCTTTGAAAAATGTAAAGTAATGCATCTTGGATGAAAATTCACAGATAATCAGGGAAATGAAGCTACTGTACTTGGAAAGTAGTAATATTGAATGAAACCTGGGAGTGATAGTTACAGAAAATTAGTATGAGATTGCACGGGATGATATAGTGGTTTATAAAAACTGCTTGGGTAGCACATGCAGAGATAACACATCGTGAGTCAGAAAAGTGTGTCCATTTATGAAAACCTCAGCAGCAGAAGGGATGTCATCGTTCTGGAGGGAATTCAGAGAGAGCTACAAAAATGATTGAGAGGCTGGAAGGGCTGATGTGAGGTGAGATTAAAAAGAACTAAATATGTATGGCTTATCCAAATAGAGACTGTATCACACAAAATGGAAGGTGCTCCCATGCTGAGGAAAGGGAGGAAAGTTTTCAAGGAAGTTTAAGCAAAGCTTATTGGGAACATTCTGAGGAAAACTAAAAATGAAAAGTTAAGGTGAAATAAAGGCTCCCTTGTGGGTTAAGTAGAGAAAATAAGTATAGCTTTCTGGTTCTCTAGCCCTATTTTCCTATTTGAAAATAATGCTGTAATCTCCTAGTCCTTCAGTTTCCACATTTTTAAAATCAGAAGTAATGATCCCTCTTTGGCAAACTTAAGAGTTTTGGCTGGTAAGATCAATTCTAGCCATATTCATTAAAATATTATTTAAAAAAATATTGAATACAATCCTTAGCATCTAGTATAACAGGATACAGATTTTTTTTCAGTAATCGAGGCTTACTGAATAAAGTTAATCTAATAAAGTTAATCTAATAAATAAAGTTAATCTAACGTACAGTGTACTTAATTTACTTATTATTACTTTGATTATTACTTAATAAATGTATTGAGTTAAACATAGGCGTGCAATAAGAAAACTTGAATTTATTATGGTTTCTGACATCAGTTTACAGCCTCACGGATAAGTAAACATGTATTCAAGTACATAGGAAAACTATGGTAATAGTTACAATAGAGGTTCAAAAAAGAGCAATTGAGATTCCAAAGAATCAAAAGGAGAATGTTTTGAGGTTGAGAAGAAGGAGGTGGCATTTCAACTGAGCTTTGAAGTGTAGGAGGAATTCAACAGGGAGGGATTGGAGGGGATTCAGGATTGAAGAGCCTATGAAGGAAACCTGAGGGAGAATACAAAACTCATGGCAAAAGCCATGAGTATCCTGGTGTGGCTGAAACAAGAGACCTGGAAAAGTATGGCATAACACAGATCTGGACAGGTGTGCCCTCACTCACTGGAGAAGGACCACGGCTGGGACTCTGATGGGAGTTGAGACCATATATAGACCTAAGGTTTTCAAACAGTTTTTAGGCTTTCATCAAATAAAATCTCTAACAGAAGCCTCATCTATGGAACAGATAAAAGCAATGCTTCTCTGTTTGAAGTAGGTTTGAGGTCTAGACTCCTACCCTCCTGCATCCCTTGGATCTTCCTTCCTCCCCACTCCCAGAAGACCCCGAGGCCTCTCAAAAGACCCCTAGAAACTGTGGAGCAGCTTGAAAAACACAACTATTAGCAAAAGGAACAAACGAGGAATTTTTGAACAAGACAATGAAATGACCAGTATAGACCTTTAAACAAGTAACTGGGAAAAATGGAGAGGGTAGGTTGAATGAGGGGTAGGGACTGTATGAGTCTGAATCTTGGTGGTAACTAAAGAATAGAAAAGATGTGGCTTTGATATTATAAAATCAAACAGCAACTCTTCTTGATTTACAAAAAAAGACTAGTTGTAAGAAGTAGAATAGATACTAACTCAGATTTTCAGAATGGATGACTGAGAACTTACAATGTCACTAACTGAAAGAGTGTGTGCATTTTTATTTAAAACATGATTTTGGTTTAAGTTTTGAATCTACTGTAGTCTCCCTTAGCATCTCTATTGTATACCAAGCCAACATACAATAATAAACTGTACTGGTTTAGAAGTTATAGACTGATGCAGTTCCTTTTTGTTGAATCTTGAATTACAGAATTCTGTCACCTGCACCAGAGGCGGAAGATGTATATAACAAGAATGGGATATCACTTTTTTAAGTGTATTCATTCATTCCTTCATTTGCTTGTTATGTATCATTCACTGATCATTTAAAGGATATCGCATACTACAGTAGATGCTGGGGTAATTGAAGTTTTAATTATTTACTTATATTTTGGATAGATTATGAACCTCTAAACTCCTCTTCCAAATAATCTTTAAGAATAATCCTTTCATGTTAATATTTTTACATAAATACAATATTTTTTTCTGAACATTTCCTTATTTTTATACTTTATATGTAAAACAGTGACACATATTCACATGAGTATGAAAATTCTATTCCTAAATCAAGGCATTTGGACATGCGTTATTAAATGTACATATATTGGGAAATATTCCAATTAAGAGTTGAAATTCTCATTTATATTTGCTTTTAATGGGACTCTAGATTTTTAAATTTCATTCATCTTTATCAAGCCAAAAGCTAGGTTGGCTAATTCTATTTTTGTATCAGACAAGCAATACTCAAGTTTATTTTGGGCTAATCTGAAATTTATAATTATTTAAGAGAAATCTATATCCTAAAAGAAACAGTAATGTGATCAGGGTGTTCATTTCACCTATAAATCTCAGCGCCATGATGTAGTCACTTCTTATTTTGTATGGCTAGAATAATTCGCAACAATATTGAAGGCTGAAATAAGTTTTAAAAAGAAATAACTACTATTAACATCTTCTAGACTATCTAATTAGAGAGGAGTTAAAAGTAAAGCGACAGCATTAGGTATATAACTTCTAATATATGTAAATGTGCAGAGCTATACATTTTTCATCTTATCTCATTTAATCCTCAAAACCTACATGGCAAGTAAAATCACCCATTTTATAAATGAAGAAATTGGAGTTAAGAAGATTTAACTTGCCCAAGGACACACATCTAGTAATTAATAGAGCAAGGTTTATAAATTTCCAAGTCCAAGTACCTTTCACTAAAAATGCACCCTACCAGTAAATAATAAAGAATTCATTAATAAGCATTTAATATCATTGTCATTGGAGAAGGGGATAGGAATTGATACTTTATCACAAAAGTATCACAATTATCTTTCCTATCATATCTCTGCAATTGTCATTTACTACTACAATAGTATAGTCATACATAAATTTGACTTGATGTTTTCCTGCCCATTTTTTAAAGAGTTATCTCTGGGCTTATAGCCTTTTAGAAGAAAATCTTTAAATTTGGATTTCCTGTAGATGAGCATTTGCCAGAAATATTGATCATCTTAGTCATAATGTCTCAAAATTACCATATAAACTAATCAATATCTTCATCTCAATATTATACAAACTAATTAATAGTTTGAGAATACACATGTTCAAAGAATGTCAAATTCATTATAGATATTTGAGGGATTGGTCTGTAAACTATTTAGAAGTATTTACACAGAAATGCACATCAAACTAGATCAAGGTGTGGATAAATAGGTTCTTAGAGAAGGTAATTGGAGGACTGGTACATTGACATTTACTGCCTAGAAAGCAGTTAATTATTCTTGTTTTTCTAAAGATGTTTTGCCAAGTAACTAGACCAAATAAAACAACAAAATACAGGCAGTCCCCAACTTACAATGGTTCAATTTAGGATTTTTTTTACTTGCCAATGGTGCAAAAGTGATACCCTTTCACTAGAAACCATACATCAAATTCTGAATTTTGATCTTTTCCCAGGCTGGTGATACACAATGCAAATTCTCGTGATGCTGAGCGGTAGCAGGAGCTGCAGCTCAGGTCAGCCATGTGATCATGAGGGTGCACAACTGATACACTGACAACCATCTGTGCCCATACATCTTTCCTGTTTTTCACTTAAGTAGAGTATTCAGTAAATTACATGAGATATTCAACACTTTATTGTAAAAAAAAAAGGCTTCATGTAGAGATGATTTTGCCCAGCTGTAGGCTAATATAAGTGTTCTGAGTATGTTTAAGTAAGGTAGGCCAGGCTAAGCTATGGTATTTGGTAAGTTAGGTGTATTACATGCATTTTCATTTTTACAATATTTTTTACTTATGATGAGTTTTGGGGGACATAACCGCATCATAAGTTGAGGAATATCTGTAGACTTTCCTCTTTGTAGAAATTGCCAGGAGTGCTTAAGTTCCGCCCCATGGGTCAAGATCTTAGCTCTGTGACTTCTTATCTACATGTCCTTGGTACGTTATTTAGTCTCTCTGTGTCTCAGTTTCTTCACATATAAGTAAAGATAACGTTATTGTCTAATTCCTAGAGTCATTTTGAGTATTAAACTAAAAGAGTTAATCCATATGAGTATGCAGTCCATATGGGTGGAAGTAGAAGAAATTAAGTATAGCTAGAGGGGAGAGAGTAACGAGTAGGGTGACACGGAAGCAGCTGGGCAGGAGCAGGGCCAGGCCATGTGCTCTGGAGGCCTAAATTCTTATCCCAAAGACCCGGAGAAAACCTCGAATCGTTTCAGGCAGGGACATAACATGATCAGCTCTATCATACAGGACTAATGTTGAAGCTCAGCAAAGAAGTTATGATGATGATTATTAAACTTGTTTTTTCTCTCTGGAACATACCAGGGTATCTGTTTAGCCATTTGTCATTTTGAAGTGGAATCTGGATCAGGTTCTGGTAGAGAAGCTCTGTTTCATACCTCTTAAAATAGAAAGACTCATCATTGTGTAGTATAAGGAAAAGAGAATAATTAAGAGAAAGGATAATAATGTATCTGAAGAAAAGACAAGTTAAAGCAGGAGGCTAATAGAAAAGGTAGTGTTAACTCGAGCCATCATATCTAGAAACATATGTATGTCTATGTGGTATTCTTTTATAAAAATGATGCCACATAATGCATCATTGTCAATGAGTAGGGAAAGAAAGAAAGGACAAAATTAAGAATGGAAACATATATTTCTTATAAACATATATGCATACAGGAATAATAGATAATAGCATCTTTATCATGTTTTAGCGTATGAATCTAGTATTTGCATATCCATGGATTAAAATATATAAGTAATAAAAGTTTGAAGTTTTATTAAAACTTTTAAAAGCATATGGCCTGAAACAAATTAATAAGTTTTTTCATATTTTAAATATATATCACTGTAGATGTGACTATATAATGCAACAGATAAACAGAAAAGAGTGTAATAAGGATATTAGAAGTAAATTGAATTGGGATAATTTTGCTCAAAAAAATAGGTATTTGGGGGCTTCCCTGGTGGCGCAGTGGTTGAGAGTCCGCCTGCCTATGCAGGGGACGCGGGCTCGTGCCCTGGTCAGGGAAGATCCCACATGCCGCGGAGCGGCTGGGCCCGTGAGCCATGGCCGCTGAGCCTGCGCGTCCGGAGACTGTGCTCCGCAACGGGAGAGGCCACAACAGTGAGAGGCCCGCGTACCACAAAAAAAAAAAAAAAGAAAAAAAAAGAAAAAGGTATTCGGGTTTCCAGAGGAAGAAAGTGTTTCTGGTCAGCTAGATATCAGCCAAATCCATAACGAGCCAAGCACAGCTCCAATCTATCATCTGGAGTGCACTAGTGCGGAGCCCTAGCCTAGCCAAAAGTTGAGTATAAAATGTACTCCTGATTCCTCTCCAACATTTTGCCCTCTGCTTTGGCTAATGTTCATTTAGGTTAGATTGTCACTTTTTTTTTAAAGAAGAAAACATACTTCAATATAAAAATATTCTAGAGTAAGTTCTTTAAGAAATGCAAATGCTTCTAAAGTTCAAATTATAGAGTTGGTTATGACTCTAGGTAACATATTTCAAAATATCATGTTATCTAATTATCTGAGTTTATCCAAGAAAGGTCTTTTTCTCTCCCTCTCTCTTTCTCCCTCCCTTTCTCCCTCCCTTCCTCCCTCCCTCCCTTCCTTCTCTCCCTCCCTTCCCTCCTTCCTTCTTTCATCCCTTTCTTCCTTTCTCCCTTCCTTCCTTCTTTCCTTCCTCCCTCTCTTTCTTTCCCTCCCTCCCTCCCTTTCTTTCTTTTTCTTTCTTTCTTCCCTCTTTCTCTTCCCCTCGTCCCCTTCCTGCTTCCCTGCTTCCCTTCCTCCCTTTCTTTCTTTTTCTTCCTGTCTCTTTTTTTCTTTCCTTGGCTAAACTAACCAGGTGGTTGTTGGTTTCTTCCTGTTCATAGACCACAGTCTAACAGAACGTGCATTCTGATAAATAAATAAAAGCTAATTTATCATTGAGGGGTTTTTTGGTTTACATTTTTTACAGCCAGTTCTAGTCACTACATTGCTTTGTCTTATGTTATCAGTTTAGAGAACACAGGAGACCAACCTTAAACCACTATTTTTGTCTAATACTATATATATAATCTAGGTCTTCAGACTCAACTAATTATTATATTAAGGAAACTGATCATGGGAGATGACTCCATAAAACATTATAGAATTGGATATTTCCCTAACAGAAGCACCTAATGTTTCTGTAGAAGGCATATCATGATTGCATGGTACTTCACAGATCATAGCAGTCATAGAGTTTTTATATGATTTTATCTCATTCATTTCTTCTATATTAATTTGCTCACAAAACTATTGCATGCTAGCTATATATAAAATCAAAGATGTCCCAGATCTTAAAGAATTTATAGTCTTGTCACTTACTTGTTCCATAGACTATAAAATCTGCCTCTTATTATCTCAACCTGAGGCTTAAACATTTTAATGAGTTAAATCAACAGTGTGGGAGTGCTGGGTAAAGTATTCTGAATCCATGATCTGAGTTGCTGACATAGTCTCTGTTCATCGACCCTTCCTAGTAAGGCCCACAATGTGCTGACAGTAGCTTGGTTTCTGGAGTCAGGTGAATCTGAGTTAGGATCCCAACTCTGTCTTTTAATACCTATATGAATGTGAGCAAATTACTTAACTTCTCTGTGAGCCCATTTGTGATAGGGATTGGTCAGGCCCACCTTACAAGGTTGTGAGGAAAGTTACCTGAGAAGGTGCAGGTGAAACACAAAGGGCTGAGACTAGTGTGAGGTGACTGAGGCACTCACTGTGGGTACAAAAATTTAAGGAGAGAGTGGCACCAATAAATAAATAATATTTTAATTCAATATTTTAAAAATTCAAAGTGGGAAATTATGATTCATAGGCCAGCTGCCTGTTTTTGAAAAACAAAGATTTTATCAGAAACACAGTTGGGGCTTGGGTGAGGAAGTGAGTCAGGGTCATACAAGGGCAGGTTTAAATCCTGTTTTTATTTAAAATGTTGATATTTTATTCATCCTTGTGGTAGGCAGAATCTCAAATAGCTGCCCCAAAATGTCCTTCCCAATCCCCAGTATGTGTAAACATGATGGGCTGTCATTCTCATGATTATGTTATGATATGTTGTGCTGTGTTGTTATGTAATTTTATGTCCTGCTATGTTATGTTATGTTGTATGTCACAGTTGGCTTTAAGATAGGAAAATTATCTGGGTGGGCTTGATCTAATCACATGAGCCTTTAATCACAGAGAGCTTTCTCTGGCTGATGGTGAAAAAGAAAGGCAGAAGGCAGGGAGATTCTAAGTGTGGGAAGGATTCAACCTACCAGCACTGCATTTGAAGGCGTGAGCCACAAGCAAGTACTGGGGAGCAGCTACAAGGAATGAGCATAATCAATAGGTTGAGGCAACAAGGAAATGGAGACCTCAGTTTTACAACCACAGAGAATTGAGTTCTGCTATTAACAGAAAGGAGCTTGGACGAGAACCATGAGCTGCAATTTGATTTCAGCCTTGTAAGGTCCTAAGTAGACCCAACCATGCCTGTGATGGGCTTCTGACCCACAGAAATTGAAATAATAAATGGTTATTGTTTTAAGCCATTAAATTTGCAGTAATTTGTATGCAACAATAGAATTAATACAATTATGAATATCTTGCATTAATTTCTATTTTAAAATATATCGTATTAAATTATCACTTATCTTGGTTATTGAGCTTTTTTGGTACCCTGTTAATTTTTGTACTTGAGTAGATTGTCTCATTTACCTACTCTACTCCTGATCTTTCAATGTTTGACTTCAAGTAGGTATACAATGCATGTTGTTATCTCTATTAGTTCACAGTGTCCTCCAACCTAGTCTTATTGATAAGGAATCTCCTTAATCTTCCCTATTCTTTCAAAGTTCCTCTTCTCCATCTGCCCTCCCCACCAATGGCCAGTATCTATACCTCCATACCCACATCAGAGCCACCTAGTCTTGGGACTAGTCAGGTGAGTAGCTATTAAAACAGTATCTTAAGGATATCATCAGATATCATGCCATGTAACTATTGGGTTGGCCAAAATGTTCGTTTGGGTTTTTCCGTAAGATGGAAAAAACCCAAACCAACTTTTTGGCCAACACAGTATCTTCTTTAAAAGTCGCCTTCCCCTCAAACAATTCAAAAGTATTTTCCTCCTACATCCTTGGTCATGTTTTTCATCATTTGGAATGGCACTTTGCATTCATATGAATACTAAAATTTACCCCCACTGATTTCACCTTTTGCTTGCTTGCTTTTAAAATATTTTTGCTAAGTTTAGGGGATTTTGAACATGCGTGTTTGAGAAACATGAGTCTGGATATGGGAAGATAAGAACAAAAGTGGAAATGGCTAATAAATGTGCTCTCTGATCCAGATTACATGTGTCTGAGTTGTTAGATTAACTCTCGCTCAGGAGTTCCTACTTTACTACAAAAGGAAGAGAAGGAAAGTAGCCATAAGAATCATTCATAATCACCCACATTAATGACTGTTTTCACTATGATTGAATCATAGATATTTTATGTCTATAGAAAGTGGTCATTTTTACTGTGTTTGTTGATTCATAGTTGCATAACTAATCATGACAACTTTATTAATTGCTTATTATCAAGGGTTTTCTCTTTTATTAGAGAACAAGTGACTTCCTTCCCTTACACTGGTGTGTGTATATTTCTCTGTGTGATAGAGATTAATGCATAAAGCTTTGCAGGAGACTGCCTCATTGATTTTGTTGCCTTTATATTTGTCTTCTTTAGATGACTTCCACTAACATAGATGGAGGATGTATAGCCCATTTCAGTGGGACACCCAGGGCCCTGCCTATGGGGGTTGGAGTTCTAGCTTAAATTCAAGCAGCTGAGTAAGTAAGAGGTTAAAGGGATATTTTTAGAGAAATGAATGCATTGTATCATTGATTATATTTAAAGTCCCCATTGTAGCACTTCTTTGATGGAGGTACTTTATAAAGTATTAGTCCTTGTGTTTTGTATACCAATTAAAAAATGAATTGCCAACACTGATGTAATGATGTGTCTTGGAATTTAATTTAATGTTATAAAGAGTTGTACTTAAGTTCTATCTCTGGAATCTATGTGTTTAAATATCCCTATGCTTTATTTTCAAATTCTTCACATCTCACGTTAGCCAATCCACTGCTCTACGGTACAATTCAGAAATGTTTTCAAAACTCCATGTTGTTTTCATCCCATTATTGAGGTTGAAATTTATTCTGAGATTTTTATGTAGAAAATTCTACTCTTAAACCTAAGTTAATCTAGCAGCATCAAATGTAATGATGAATAAATGAAACCCATCTCAGTTCATGGTACCTCCTTTTAGAGAAAACTCCCCCAAAAAAGTCTTTATTGAAGAAAAGTATCAAATCAGTACCTTAAGAGTCTTCTCTGCTATGATAGTGCATTGAATACCAGAAAGCTGATGGGGTAGTTTTAAAAAATGTCCTGACAGAGTCAAGGTGATGGCCATTTTTAGCTGCCCTGCTATCCATCACCTCTTTCAGCCAAGCATACTCCATCATATGCAACAGCCTCATGAATTTATGCATCAAGCTGTGCAGCCAGTCGTGCCGAGGGCGCTGGTGACAAGTGAAATTGCTGTGCGCCTCATTTAGCTGTTTATTGCGCCTGAGTACGTGTTGCAGCTGTCATCCCACGATGGGATGATAGTGCTCGTTAATAGACAAGACAGGCAAATAATGATGGAGGCCACAGCAAGAGAGGCTCATCTGCCAATGGGCTCTGAGCAATATCACAAACACCCACAAAGTTTTCCATCAAAAGCAGCTCTGTAAGGAAATAGAGAGGGCAGGGCTGTTCTTCATAGGACTAACAATGGAAATTAAACTTTTGAAAAAAGTGTAGCCCAGTGGATTGTGTAACTTAGGGCTGGCATTTGGGGTTCCACACTGTGTTTCCCTTTTAAAAGAATCACAGGATATTGGCCACACTCACCAAGAAGGTTTGCTACCAATATTCAAGTTGACTATATTCCTCCTACACACCATGGAATTAACCTTAACCCACTGAGCAGTCGGCCTTATTCTGCTGTCAACCATGGCTCCAAGAATTTGCAAATGTTATTTTTAAACTGTTTGAAGACTTGTTTCATACATTTAGGATTTGGGATTTCTATCTTTCAATTCTTCTCAGTGATTCAGTGGAAAGTAACTTGGAATAGAAATATTCTATCTTTAGATTTGAATGGAATTTTCTTTTGTATGAAATTGAATTATATTCAAGCATTCATATCTTGGCATATACGAAAGAGGCTCTTAATAAAATCTCTCCCAGATGAAAGTCTGTTAAACAACTGATTTTCATTTCCTTCCTTCCCTGAATGTGTGGTGCTTAATCTTATGGGTATTTTACAGTTGGTGATTAACAAATGCCTAAGGTATGTGCTTAAATGTGAATCTTTATGATTTTCCCAACAGGTTATTCATTTTATAAGATTATGGAACTTAAAGAGTTAATTAACATGTTTGGTGTAATGAGATGAAACAAATTCTGACAATCCTCTGCAGGCTTTTATATACAATAGTAATACCCAAGAGAACTTGAATTCTATCTGTGCCACCTGGGTATTATTTTGAGTCTCAAATATAGAAACAAATATCAAGGTCCAAATTGTAAACTCAGAACAGATATATTTATAGAAATTTATAATTTAATAGAAGAGCTGGGAAAACCCATAAGCATAAAAACTGAAAATCAAACATAAGAATAATCATTAAACACGCACACTATTTGGGAAATGGCTTTCTTGGATATGATAACATGTGGCCATGGTCTTTTTAATGGTATCTATCATACTATGAGGAAGGACTGCCAAGTTTAACAAAGACATTATCATTAATAAGCACGTCAAGAATCATAGAAAGTACTAACCAGGCCTACATAGCCCTTATTGGGATCCCAGAGCTATAACGAAGGAAAAAAACATTTCACCCTTTAGTGTGGCCTCCTCATTTCAAAGATGAGGAAACCAAATCCCAGAGAGGCCAAGTGACCTAGCAAGATCTGTGGTGAGTCACCTGCATCACCTGCAGTGAACTCAGGTCTCTGGTCCCCTAATGTCCTCTAGAGCTGCCTAGTCTGTGACATTCCCCACATCCTTGCTGTGACTGGCAGTGTGGGCTATTTTTTACTATTCATTAACAAATGTATTATTTGTATTTATATGTTACTTTGAAAGAATATTCTGATTTTTTTATCATTTATATATGCTTATTTCTTTAAAAATATAATATAGAGGAGGGGGGAATACAAAGTATCTAACAATAAGGCTAAAATAAGGGCTGTGTCATGAAAGAAAAGAGAGTTATAACCAAAAAGCTCAGACTAAGGAGAATTGCTAGATTTGAATATAAGATTCACCACTGATTTAAAAGGGTTGATTCATTCTTAAATGTGATCCTTGTCTTTGAGCCAAAAATTACTTCAGTGAGAATGGACCTTCAGTTTTATGATGGAAATAAATGAGAAAATACAAGTTAACTTGCAAAGAAAATAGTTTTATGATGCACATTTCAAGAACATACGTATTCGTAAAGTGAGGCCCATCTGTATTAATTTTTTAAAGGTCCTTCCTTCTTTAGCACATTCATATCTGTGAATCTTCTGTTATTCAAAATGTAAAACAAAAATCATTAAAAAAAACTCTCCACTGGGTATCTTGATGCAGACATATCTATTGTCTTAGATGTCTTTGCTAAACACTCAGTATACAGGGCAATGTATATTCTACAATAATTAATTTGGATGCACGGTAGACATCATTATCCAGGAGGTACAAAATCACATTTGGATTATACATTGCAGTAATGATTTAGCTCAGAGTCTTAATGTAAAATCCCATGGACCAACATGTAATAAATTTATGTACTTGATTTCCTGTCCCTGTTTTGTGCTTACTATGGAATAATACAGTGGGAGCTATATTATTCTGTTCCTTTGCTTTTTCAAAAATAAAAACAACAAAAATATTTCTGGGTTTTTTTTGGCATTTACAGAATGGTCAGCAAATTTGACTATGTTGACTCCTTTTTCTTAATGAAATGGAAAAGAGATGTGTGTTATACATACACACACAAAGTTTTATTAATGTTTCATAAAATGGTTGCTACAATCAAAGGAACTGCTCTGAAAATTAAATTACTGGGCTGACTCTGAAAATCAGCATAATATGCTCTGTTTAATTCAGTCATGCTAAGATGTTAGATTCTCCTTCATTCTCTCAGCTTTCTCTCTCCTTCACCTGGGGGCATCTGCTGATGAGTCTCTTCTAGAGGTTGTTTAATGACTATTTTACAGGAACTGTCAGCTTTCTAAAGCCCAGTGGCATTGGGCGTCACTGTATTACCAGCCTTTTTATACAGTTTGCCTGACTGTAAATCGGAGGTTTAAAAGTACAAGAAAAGCTCCTATTTGATTTAATGACTGACTGATGCAGGTTGATTAATCTTTCTATGCTCAGATGTTTTACACACAAAGGTCATCTATTGTTTGTTTATACTCACTTTTCTGATTTTAGAAACACAAGAAATAAGAAGACCATTTTGAGAAGAGCAGATAGTCACCTTAAGAAAAATCCCTATCATACGCACTCTGGGATTTGGACTCAAATCCTAATTATACAGTAAGTGAAATGAACACAACCTTTACATTAACCTAATGTAAAGCTGCAAAACCGTGATACCTGCTCAATTTGGTTAAAGAAATTGAAGATGGTGGCTTTTTTTTTTAATTTTTTATTTTGGCAGGAGGGGTTATTTGTAACATTTGACAAAGTAGATCTTTTTGAATTTCTAAAGAAAAATATTATTTTCCTCCCCAGTCCTTACCCCTTTTTAAAAAACCAAACAAGAATCTTTTTAGCAGTATCTTTATTTTATTTAGGGCATTACTTCTATTCAACATTAGGGGTTCTACTTAATTAATTTTTTAGATTGAAAATGTATCCTTTTTTTCAAATTAGATTAATTCATTATAGTCTTGAATATAATACAAATTCTTGCTTCTTGAATTTTAACATGAGTACTCAGAGCATCCATCAAATTATTTTTGTCAGTATTAATTTTTGATCAAGGGATAATTTCTTTGATCAAAGAGGAGCCTAAGATCACAAAAAGCAGAACACAGAAGGTAACGCTGAGGAAATATTCAAAAGGTTGTAAATCTACTTTTAAAAATTAAGACAACGTGTCAGAGTTATTCTTCAACCAAGCAAAATATTATCTAACCATTGGTTCCTCCAAACAAATGCAATGGAACAATGATTCCGGCACTTTTTCCTGAGTGCAGGCTTCCTACTGTAAGTGACTACATGAGAATAAGACCCAAGGGCAGATGTGGCATACGGTAAGCAAGGATGGTTGTAAATGCCTCCCCCTCCTTTTGAGAGTGAGAATAGTATAAACACTGAAGAAAAAAAATAGAATTTCTGCTATTGCCAAGCAATTCAGGGTATTAAAAAGCCACATAAGTAAACTTAAGACTGTTTTCTGTTTGAATCTCAAGTTCATATCCTACTATCAAATGGCCATAGAACAACCATACATACTAAAATGATGTGTAAAATTCTGGCAGTTTTTCTTAACATATTCTTTGACAGACATTTCTATGGACAAATGTAGGAGGAGAAGGAATGCCTGACTGGCGCTCTCTGATAGCACTTGCAGAGCATCACGTAGCTGCTCGGAGGCATAGCTCAATTGCCTCTCCTTGGGAAGTTCCAGGACTTCTTTTACTGTACAGCTCCTTCCTTGGGCTTTTGCTGCCCTGAATTGTATTTGTTTGTTTACATGGTGCTCTTTCTCTGGAGGTTTGTCCTCACAAGGGCTGGGCCAGTTTTATATTTATCTTAACAAATCTCAAACATCCCAGTGCCTAGGGCAAGGTTGGGCATAAGGTAAGCATTCAATAAGTGTTGCCTACATTAAGTAACCAAGTTAGAGTGTGTTCTGTGTTCAGTAGAGAGCTTACTAAGGTATTCTAAATATTAACTTCCTCATTGAAATTCAGACTGCCTCCTCCTGCTAAGCATGAAGGAGCGGTGAGATTGGACATGGAGATGGAGGTTCAAGTCTCAGCTTTGCCAGTATGTGACTACCAAGCAAGGCACTTAAACTTGAGATTCTTCCATTTCTTATCTGTAAAACTCAGGATTGGGTATCTCTCTGAGATCCTTGACAGCCACGATAACTCTGATTCTTACACCCCTGCTATTCTCATATGTGGCCAGCCATTTTCTTTTAGTCTACTTGCAAGTCTAAGTTATTGGGTTGGCCAAAAAGTTCATTTGGGTTTTTCCATAAGATGTTATGGAAATATTACACTAACAGCAAACATTTACTAAGTATTTACCTGTGACAGTGATATTACGTTTGTGACATTAATATTATCTCCTCTAATTCTCACAAAAGTCCTATAAATTAAGTTTTTACATCTAGTGAATCTGAAGCTCAGAAAGACTGCTTGTCTGAGGGATCATATTAGCCACAAGCGGCATAGATGAGGTTCACGCCTTGGTCTCTCTTAAAGATGATTTTCCTGCTCTTTCCTTTCTGCTGCCTAATTCTATCTGGGGCTCATTCCTTCCTGGACTTCCAAAAGGATAGTACTGTAATATTTTAAATAGTATTCCTGAGGGAAGCAGCAGGACCCTATGTGCAAAGACCGATTTATTATGAATCAAATACTCTGAGGTGTATTGTTATCAGAAGTGATAAGGGTCCTCTGATTCCCCCATATCTTTTCTCATCCTCTGGTGGCCAATGTTATGCATTTTCAAAACAGCTGGCCAATGGGCTCAGTGGCCATAAAATAGAGCTCAGCAAGCTGCTCACACAAGGACTGAACTTGTGACCTCTGCATCATTTTCATCACACCCCAAGCAATTGAATTAAATAGCCAAAGACAAGTCTAACAAACACTGCATGGAATGAAACACAACCGCAGAGATGTGGACATATTTATCATTCAATCCATTTATATCTCAGTTCATATCGATAGTTTAATTTAGACTAGTACTTTGTAAAACAGTGCACTAGGAACTGCAGAACAGATGCAGAGTCTGGACCTCTAGAGCTTAAAGTGTGAGGAGAGAGGCAGTAACAAGTGTGTGGACGAACACAGGTCCTAAGAGAGGACAAGCCAAGTGCCATGGAGGTACAAAGCCAGAAGAACTCTCACCCAGATGTAAGGTAATAGCAAAAGCTTTGTGTGGTGACCCCGATAATCTCTCACTCCATCCCAGTGCCTTTCCACATCTACGGAATCCTTTAAGATCAGGAATAACCCCCAAGTTATCACACCAAAATGACCTCTTAGCAGCTCCTTGGCTCTCATAGCTTCTTGAAACTTTAGTCCTTGTAATGGCTCTGGCTCGACTTTAATCCTCTCTATATTGCGATCTTGTTTTTATCTAACCCCAACAGATCCAAGTGATTCCCAGTTTGTTCTTTCTTTCACTGGTTCCTTCATCCTGTGGGTACTAACTGGGCCTTGTCTTTGATTTTGCTTTCGCCCCCTAACTCTTTTAGTCCACCTGTACTGCATTATACTGACAGCCCTGCTACAGTTACTATCTGGGTTCCCTGAAGGCTTTGCTCCACTCTGTTCTCTCCAGCTTTCAAAGAGCCCAGAGATTTCCATTTTAATCCTTTTGGGATGCTACAGTACTGACTGCCTTGAAACAAGTGTTCCAGAATCTATAGAATATTTTGAAGAGATGAAGTTAACACTTTATTTTAAATGCAGTAAACCAGGAACTGTGAGCTAAGGATTTAACCCAGATTTAGCTTGACCAGCAAGCAGAGACCTACAGACTTTCAGCTACTGGGTAAGGAACTAACAGGGAACAGAGTGTCAGGAAGTGGCTTCCTCTTCTTCAGTGCAATGGACCAAATCCTGATCCCCAACATGATGGAGATGGAAGTGAGGGCCTTTGGGAGATAATTAGGTCATGAGGGTAGAGGTCTCTCGTGAATGGGATTAGTCGCCAAAGAGCTCTCTTGCCCTCTTTCCATCATGTAAGGATACACAGAGAAGAAGGAAGTCTGCAACACAGAAAAGGGACCTGACCAGAACCCAGCCATGCTGGTACCCTGAACTCAGACTTCCAGCCTCCAGAACTGTGAGCAATCAATTTCTTTTGTTTATAAGCCATCCAGGCTATGGCACTTTGTTACAGGTGACCAAATGGACTAAGACACTCATGAATCTTCAACCTCTCCTCCTCTACTGGCGTTTTCTTTAAAGTCCCTCTAAGTCTGAGATTCAGCAAGATGCAGTGTCAACTAAACAGCATATGGGAGAATGTGATGGTTTGTTTTATTGCTTCTATTGTCTACAAATCTGTTGTTTCCTTCTAGGAATTCAGTCCATAAAATGAGAGGGTTTTTTTTTTTTTTTTTGCGGTACGCGGGCCTCTCACTGTTGTGGCCTCTCCCGTTGCGGAGCACAGGCTCCGGACGCACAGACTCAGCGGCCATGGCTCACGGGACCAGCCGCTCCGCGGCATGTGGGATCTTCCCGGACCGGGGCACGAACCCGTGTCCCCTGCATCGGCAGGCGGACTCTCAACCACTGCGCCACCAGGGAAGCCCCGAGAGGGTTTTTTTTTAAACCACCAAAAGAAAGATTTTTAATTAATAGAGTTTAGAAAAATAAAAGTGCCCGCTATTATTGTACAGGAAATAGTAATTAATGCAATAGCCTCTCTATCAATGCCAGCTCTTAAGTTAGTATCCCCAGCAAGCTACATATAGTATTTATAATTTACTTCAACTTCATTATTACTATATGTACCGAAATTCTTAAATTAGAGTAATCTCAATCTTCATTATAGACAACTTCAATGTTCTATCTTAATATATATTATATTTGGGATCCAGTTTAGGCAGGTCATGCCCCTGAGTATGCTTAAATGTTATTCTAAGATTTCTGTGAAATAACACTGACTAAAAACAAATCTATAACATTTTATAAAGGATGAATTCCTACCAGTAATTGCATATCAAACACAGTATAATTGAACCCCCATTTACTAGAAAATTGTTCTCCATTGCTTTGACAACAGAATTTGGGGACCTTCTGAAGTTCCTCTCCACCGTTTTCCCCATAAAGTTTCAATGAGTTTAACAGATTGTCTAGATCTGTAATGATGACTGGAATAGGAAATTCAGACAGCAAAAGAGGTTGCTTCTTAGGCTTACTGCCAGATTTTGAAAACCACTATAACAAGTCGTTTCTGCCAAGTAAGTGCAATCTGAATGCTGGCTAAAACATTCTAAAAAAATGGAAAAAAAACCCATGCTGACTAATAGGCGCTAATGTGTGAATAATAATTAGTGCAATTAAGTGAGTGGTGCTGTGCGGGTGAAATTTTCAGAATACAAAACATTAATGTAGAGCTTTACATATACGTAAACAAAGCTTTAAAATGGGCCAAAGTGAGCTGTGATATATGGAAATGTTTATGGGTCAGTATAACAATTGTGGAATTTTCATTGCAGGTATGTTAATCTAAGGTATAGAAATTCTATGAATGTAAATTAGTGTTATGACCTTATAAAGTCCTCAGAGATTATGTCTATATCTATACCTATATCTGTGGCTATAACCCTACAAATGGAAAACAGGTTTTGAAGTCTGACATAAGGTGTAGTAACACTAAATTAATGTGCATGCAGGGAGATCAGCTCAGTGCTTTGTGACCACCTAGAGGGGTGGGATAGGGAGGGTGGGAGGGAGGGAGATGCAAGAGGGAAGAGATATGGGAACATATGTACATGTATAACTGATTCACTTTGTTATAAAGCAGAAACTGACACACCATTGTAAAGCAATTATACTCTAATAAAGATGTTAAAAAAAAGAATTAGTATGAGAAATTAACTGTAAAATATCAATAATTTTTATAGCAACATTTTAAAGTGATAATATTTTGCATGTCTTGGGTTAAATAGATTTTTAAAATTAAAAACAAATAAAAAATTAATTAATGTGCATGGAATTAGAAAAAATTCACATATATGAAACCACACTAGCTAGATGACTACTAAGATAGCTATTTATCCCTGCCTACCTCCTGGTCACCTTCCCTCCAATCCATCTATGCTTCTATTTTTAAATCTGTCTATATGTCTCCTATCTGTGTCTCTCTGTCTCTGTCTTTCTCTCTTCCTCCACCTATAATTTATCTGAATATATAGGACCAGTTTTTCAGTAAATAGTATGGAATTATAGCTGAGAATCACCATGGGCTTAGTTCATCTAACACAGAGAATAAATTATTATTCTTAGAAATACTGCTGTATCAAGGTCAGGGTTGAGGTCATCTACAAGGCAATGTAGAGGATAGCATATAATTTACTAGCCAGAATCACTCACAGCTGTTGGTGTGTTGGGGGGATGGGAATCTTTCTTTTAGAAATCTATACTCATTTAGCTTTCAGAAACAAATGCTTTTAAGAGTATAAAAAAATTCTGTGTAGTGAGCTTAATTAAGAAGCATCAAATTGCCCACTTCTTTTGTTCACCTTTGGAAAATATATTTAGTAGCTGATGATTAGCAACCTGTGTGTTTATTCAACAGGAATAAGGAACTCTAAATCAACATGTTCTAATGCGCTGTCCTTCGCAAATGAAGATGACGCTATCGATTCACAATCAACGGGCATACATTTACTTTTTCTTTCTTTTAGGGGGCTAAAAGTATCGCTGATGAGTAGACTATAATCCCCAGTTTCTTACCTTGTCTAATTTGTGACCAACAGCTTTAATTTAAGAAATAGCTGCTCAGGACAAAACAAGTAGCTCTTGATTGTGAAACAGAGTTGTTTTGTTGTTGCTGCTCCCTGTACAAAGTGACCTGGAGGGCTTTTAATTAGTTCAGATACTCATAGGTTTCTGTGTTTCAGAATGTTTTTATTTGATGGTCTCATTCATCACTACTACTTGTTATATATTCTCTCTACATGCTCTGTACAGCTAGGAGTGTGCCTCTGAAGTAAAGAACACAAAAAATGGGGCTAGCAGGAAAGAGTCTAAAAAATATTAAAGTCAGATACCCTAGAGGTGAAATTGATCTGGGTCTGCAAACGTGGTAAGTAAGAGCACGGTCTGAACTCTGTAAACTCGACTCAAGATTTAAGCCCATCTTTATCATTTCACTCAAATTTCAAAATATTATGAAGAGTCCCCTTGGTTGACGGATCCTGTTTCTCTGCTCTCTAACCTGTGTCTTTCTGTCTCTTCCTTCAATAAACATGGCTCTAAGCAAAAGAGGTTTAAAGACGAACTAAATAGGGCCCCCACTTCTCCAGCGGGATATACTGACAAATAAATAGGTAATTGTCTAATATATATGTAAAGAGTCACAAGTACAGATAGAAGGGATACTCAATCCATGCTGCAAGTAGAAGGGAATTAAGAAGATGGAGTGCTAGGAAAAGCTTCTTAGGGAGCTGTTTCTGTTATCCCTGAATTTCAAAGCTCTCCTTCTCTACTGATATTTTCCCTGTACTCTGTAAGCATGCTCAAGTTTTTCCCTCACTAAAAGAAAGGAAAATCTTCTCATCAGCCCGGTGTTTCTCTCTAACAAGTGCCCAGCTCTTCCCACTCTCTCAGTCAGCCAGCTTTCTTCCGTGTGTGGTTTACACTGCCTCTGCTTTCAATCACACCACTTAACTAAAACTTTTCTAACTTTGTCAGTTTTGAACCTTCTTTCTTTTTAGAAACTCTTTATTTGCAGGAACTCCTTGGCATAGTTCATTCCAGTTTCTTCTCTTATCTTTCTCTTGATGCCAAATCCTTTCCTCTGCTCCCATTTTAAAAACCAGTGTTCTGGGATTCCCTTGGTGGCGCAGTGGTTGGGAGTCCGCCTGCCGATGCAGGGGACACGGGTTCGTGCCCCGGTCCAGGAAGATCCCACGTGCCGCGTAGCGGCTGGGCCCGTGAGCCATGGCCGCTGAGCCTGCACGTCCGGAGCCTGTGCTCCACAACGGGACAGGCCACAACAGTGAGAGGCCCGCGTACGGAGAAAAAAAAAAAGAAACAAAAAAAAACCCCGGTGTTCTTGGGCTCCCTCTGTGGTTGATTGCTCTGCACATTGTCCATAGTGATGTGTGTGTGTTGGGGGTAGGGGTTAGGGGTGAGGGCAGGGGGGCTGTCTCATCCATGCTCAAGGTTATAACTACAACTTATATATGTATATCTGCCATCTCTAGCCCTAGGGTGTTCTCTGAGTTTCAGAATTGAATATAAATGTTACGAGATATCTCTCCTTGGCTGTGCCAGAGATATTTCCACATTTTCAAAATGGTCCAAAATTTCTCTCATCATTTCTTCCTCCGTCTACCCTATTCATGTCAAAACTTACTGCTCCTTAGGATGTTTCTAACTCAGAGTACTAGGGGTCATTCTAAAATTCCCTTCTTCCTCCCTCCCTTCCACTCTGCTTTCCTTCCTTCCTTCCTTCCTTCCTTCCTTCCTTCCTTCCTTCCTTCCTTCCTTCCTTCCTTCCCTTACAGACCCTCATCAAGTCCTTCTAAGTTTACCTCATAAACATTTCTCAACTCCTTTTCCTCCTTGGCCCAGTTAGTGCCTTTTAACTTCCTGGGCTTCTCTTGTTACACAGGAGGTAGGGTTCAAAGACATGTAACATAAACCTAATGAAGCTTAGGCTTCTGGCCCCTCCTCTTCTAAGGCCCTGGGAGGGATCTGACAGCGGGCTCCAATAGTCATATATTTTTGCAAATTTGTTACGTAAGATATTTTGACCACAATCAGGTCAGTTCCCTGTCTCTTTCCACACTGACTTCTTCTCCATAGCACTTTTCTTTAAGTTGAGTAGCCTTGTTTAAGCTCTGGCTAAGAGGATGGTGAATTGGGAATATATTACTTTGGGTTTACAGGATAGCTTTGTGTTATTAGCAATCACTTCTGTGAGGAGTTAAATTATTGCTACCATCTGGGACTAAGAATGGCTTCCAGGAATATCCCCACTGTGCCAACTCACCCAGAGTGGTCAAACACAGCAGCTGATGCATAGCTCAGGTCATGATGTGACCATGTCCTGGGGCTCCAGAAGCAGAAGTATGTGTACAACAGAGGACAAACTAGATTGGAAATGCACAGGCACAGACTCTACTCTGTGGAAAACTTCTTCCAGTCATCAAAAATGTAGGCATATAAGTGGAAGGCTCATGTCTCATTGATCCCTGGTCCAAATGGAAGTTATGTCATGTCAGGAATATGCTAAAAAAATACAGCTAATATAATTATAAATCCAACATGGATTTTTCTTTTTTTTAATAAAATGGAATTTATCAAATTCCTGTAATTTTAGGGCAAAATACTATAGTAGCGCTATGTTGGAGAACCTCATATTTAGGGCATCCCAACATACTGAATCACTTCTTAATCTACCTGACACATCTTGTTCTGAGAAAAAAGTCTGTTGGTTCCAAAGGAAATGGCATGCAAAATTACCACCAGTGAAGAAATAGCCTGAAGAAATCTGGAGATAAAACTCCTACATATGTTAATTAATAAGTCGTATATGTAGTATAACAGTAATTTGACAGCACATTCGAGTCATTCAGTCATTCTAGTTGCTCTGGTATATACCTTAAATTAGTTTTCCTTTTCCTAAAGAGAGGACCCCCATACTTGCTAGAGTTAATTGTCCCCATTTTACAGATATGTAAACTGAAGCACATGCAGTTTATATAACCTTTCCAAGTAATAATGATCAGAGTAGAGATTCAGTCCACTTCTTTTAATTCTAAAATCCTAATTATTTTTACTATGTCATGATACTTCCATATAAAATTATAGCTAAATTTTTTTTAATCTGTAAAACACAGTTTCTCTACCCAAGACCAAAGATTAATACCATTTCATGACCAAATGATGCTATATTACAAGAAAACAGCTTTGGTAATTTTTTTTTTTTACATTACTCTCACTTAAAATACTTTCTGTAAATTAAAATTAGTTGTAGATATTATTAGTACCTATTGATGTACACCATATGGTTTCTTAAGACTTTGCTAATGCAAACTTCAAGGATTATACTACTTAAATTGTAGCAAATTTTATTAAGTGCGCTAATGGAAATCATATTTTTAAATTTGTTTGTAAATCTTCAAAATTATCAATGTGTGAAGGCAATCTGTTCTTCACACTTTATCCTTGAAAGTTGATATTAGCCCTCTGAAAGCACCTAAAAGGACTGAGGTAATGATAAATGAGAAAATGAATCCCTGGAATAATAATTAAAATAGCACCCAACTGAAAGATCATGGCAAAACATGCCATGACAGGTAGTGGAAATTAAAAACCAAAATTAATCAAAATATGAAATAAGCACCAATAATTAAGAACCCTTACAAAAATTAAAGATAGTGACTCCTTTAATGATGAAAGAAGCCTTAAAGGTATGAATATGATACATTATAACACAACCTGCTACTTGGTGGCAACCAGTTCACAAATATTCATGTAGGAAGAACAGAGGAAATGTTTCTTATATCTTGAAAGCTGAATCTAAATAAAAGCAAACTAATAAGCAAGTCTGATGACAGTTTTCTCTTCAGCATTATATAAATTAAAATTTTTAATTTTATTTCTTATATTGACTACAGAAAAGCACTTTGGGGAAAAAAATCGAGATGATTTTACCTTAGAATTAAATAGAAAAACCTTTGAAGTGGGAAGTATACGAAGTAGTTTGACCTTTACAGTATTTTTCATCTTTAGAAATATTTCACTAAAATATTTTTAGAAAGTAGGACTTGAAAACATGAAGTTGATAACATCCTTAAACAGAGTAAATATTAACTGTATATGAAATAGAAATAGGTAACAATTTGAGTTGGAGGGAGACAATGATAAAAGTATCTGATAACCAAAAGCAGAAGAATAAGGAAATAAGAAATAAAACTGAATAAAGGTGAAAAATAAACTTAAAAGATAATGTGACTTTTTAAAATAAATAAAATTGCTTTTAAACTATTACTTTATTTCAATGTTGAGCTTTATTGGTAAAAAAGAGAAAATAAATAAATCCATGGGGATATTTTAAATTTTCTCTTAACCTCATGAATTCATTTCCAAATCTTCAGGTCATTCTAAAGATCAGAATGAGGCTATGACCAGTATAATATATGAGATCACACAAGAAGCATAACTTCTTCAAAAGATGGAGAATATTCCCCAGGATAAAATAAAGCTTAAATAAAAGTCAAAATTATTTGAAGAGGTCACAGTTAACAGCAGAGGTCACTCTGTGGAGTCCTTGATGCTACGTTCATATATATGAAATTAACAATGTTTTGCGTAACGGTAATTGTTAAAGTGCATTTTCATCAAGTTTGATCTCAAATGTAAAAATTTCTGCCTCCTACATTATAAGATTAAGATTCTCTCTCAAAGATCCTAATCTCCACCTTCTCAAGAATCTCAGTCTTGTGAGTGCTGGTCTCAGCTCCTCTATCACCAAATGTCAAAATGAATGTGTCATATCTCCAGACAAGAATGAATGTTGCAGAAAAAAATATTTTAGGCAGGAGATGATTTTTCCTGGCTCTAGGAGGAATAGCATCAAAGATACTCCATGGAGAAACCTGAAAGCAGACATAACAGTAAGAAATGAACAGGTGACAGAAACTGGGTAGCAATTTGTCTTTCTTCATTTAGAAATTATTTTTAAAAAAGAAAAGAAAATAGAAGATAAAAAGGAAGAAAGCATTGTTCTTTACAGAGTGATGCTTGCTGTTAGGTTTGGATTACCACCAACTGTTCCAAAGCTGAGAAAGCACAGAAAGTTAAATGACAGGTGCATTGTATAACATGGAAGTCAGAAATAAAGGATGGCAGAAAGAGGCAAGAGAAACAGGAAGGTAATTACACTGAAACTGAATCAGGTACCTCTCAGGGCATTATAATATTTCTTTTTATTTGTTAAAGGCACATGGGTCTACAGAGCTCAAAAAGCTGGATTGGAATGACTAAAATTTCGACTTCTACAGCTGTCACAAAGATAAAAGGCCTGGAAACGATTCAAAGTGCATCAGATGTCCCATTTCTTCCAAGAATCTCATCTATCCATTTTAAGTGAAGAACTTAACTTTGTATGTATTTCATGAACAGTAAATTAATCAGTCTCCTTTGTTCCCCTTAACTTACTCAGAAGTCCCAGGGCTTTTTTTTTTTAATCAAAAAGTTTTTTCTAAGGGGAAAAATATTACAGATTATTTCAAAACAATTACATTACAGTCTAGATTTGGTACTAATGATAAACAATTTATACTCTCCCATACACATGGTATCACTGTATGTACTCAACATTATTATCATCATCCCCCTTCTCTTATACAGACCAAGTAACCCCAGTCATTTTGCTATTCTTTTGTTACCCATTTTTCAGTACTTTCATTATTTCCACTTTTCCCCTTTATGCTCTTGTCAGCTGATTAAAATATAGAGTTCAAAGGCAGGCAAACAATGTTGGCTACAGGGAGAGTCACTCTGTGGGGCCTTTGATGCTATGTCTTTATCTATACATTTTTCAAGACCAATAATCTCCTACCTACAGGCATTACTGACTCATGGTTAGTTCTCAGGTCTTTTTGTTTGTTTTTTTGCGGTACGCGGGCCTCTCACTGTTGTGGCCTCTCCCGTTGCGGAGCACAGGCTGCGGGCGCGCAGGCTCAGCGGCCATGGCCCGCGGGCCCAGCCGCTCCGCGGCACGCGGGATCCTCCCAGACCGGGGCACGAACCCGTGTCCCCTGCATCGGCAGGCAGACTCTCAACCACTGCGCCACCAGGGAAGCCCAGTTCTCAGGTCTTTTTAATCCACAGTGCTCTTCCCAGTCATGACCAATTTTATATCTGTGAAGTCATTGTGAGATTTCTTATATTTGGGGATTTAATGTCACTCTGCCTACTACATCTTCAATTATAATTTTGTCCTCCAGCTGTGTTCACTGTGTCGATAATAGATCTCTGCTCTAAGTTACAATAAAACCAAATAAATTCAGGTCTTTGGGATTCTCCTTGAAGGCCCTTTTGGTTTAGTAATGAATTATTGGTCATTATCTAACCTCTAGAAATTTGCAACATATTTTCAATGTTTAGAAGTAATATGAGCAAAGAAAATATTTTTAATGTGTACATGGCTCTGCCTAAGGCTTATCAAATAATAAATACAAGTTTATAATTTATTGTTTTAAATTCCACATTATCTTTCTCTATGTGAAAGGATCTGGGGTTTTTTTTACCAGAAAACATTAAATATTACAAAAGAATTTCTCAGTACATGATCGCCAACATTATGGGATAGTTATAAATTCATCCAAATGAGCTCTGACTTAATTTTATAATAATATATTACTTAGAATTCCATTAAAACTAGACAGTAAAGTCTTAATTTTAGTGAATCCTAGAAAAATTAAATTGAGTTTGTTGCTAGATTTACCAACACCTGAGTTCCTGCAATATCCTGGAAGATGCCCCTTAGAAACTTTAAGAAAAAAGAAAGAATCTTTAGAGGGAAAAAGTAGTTAATGGGAAAGGAATAGCTGACTCTTCACAAGTGTAGTGAAGCGCCTCAAGATGCAAAGTCAAATTACATATAGCTGTCTAATACTGACTTACTACTGAATATGCTCTTGAGTTTTCAGTTTTTCTCATGAGTTGTGACAAGATGACAACAAAACTACTGCCTTAATTACAGGAAGATTGGAAGGTGTGTAACAGCCCCTCGAGATGACTGAAGAAATTTCACATGAAACACAAACCTCAAGACTAGCGTTTAAATATGCCAAGATAAAAATTTTTAAGTTACACAGAGACTACAATCTCAATATCTTTATCCGTTCTTTGATATATGCTACTGTTTACATTTTGAACCAAAAGACTACTACCCTTTTTTTTTTTAAATAAATTTATTTATTAATTTTTGGCTGTGTTGGGTCTTTGTTGCTGCACACGGGCTTTCTCTAGTTGTGGCGAGCGGGGGCTACTCTTCGTTGTGGAGCACAGGCTCTAGAGCTCAGGCTCGGTAGTTGTGGCACATGGGCTTCGTTGCTCTGTGGCATGTGGGATCTTCCCGGACCAGGGCTCTAACCCATGTCCCCTGAATTGGCAGGTGGTTTCTTAACCACTGTGCCACCAGGGAAGCGCCTACTACCCTTTTTTTTAAAAGCAAAATATAAATATATTTTCTGAAGAGGAGTTACCGCCCTGGTTAGAAGTCTTCTCTTCCCCACAGTATTATTCAACATAAAAACCATGGATGCTATAAAATGATGAATTTCTAATAATGTATTATTTCACCTAGTGGCATTATTTTTGTTTATTTGTTAGGCCAGATCTCACATATGAGAAAAGTTCTCCCGAAACCACTTCACAGCTTGCCACTGTCCTCAGTATTTGAAGATGACATTTGAAGTATTTGAAGATGATTGCTCTCCAAATGTAAGAGTTGAGGAAGAAACCAATGTACAATAATGCTTCCCACATATAGAGATGGCTCTTTACTTTTCAGTATCTCTTAGACTTGTCGACTGCCCAGATATTTTATTTAAAAAGATCCACACGCTTCTGACTGCAGCATGCCAAACTGCTCTGTCTACCCCCATGGTCCCCAACCCCACCACGTGCTTGGACTTTCAGCAGCTAGGAAAACTTCCAGGCTTTTCTATTTTCTTTTCCTTTGCCTGCCTTTGCTTCTCTTCGGTCCACTGTACAACAGCAGCTCAGGAATCTGTCTTTCATTCTCCAGAGAACTACCGCCCGGGAAGGTTATGCTGTGATGAGCCACGACACTTCTGTGCCGGCACGATGGCTGTGTCCCAGCCCTCGCTTTGAATGATCCTATCTCGCCAGTTAGTGTGAAGTGTTGCCCATTTCTGGGCCAGTGAGTTCAGGAGCAAGGTTCTAATGAAGGCCTGCTAGGGCCGTGGAACTCTACGTAGGGACCATCCCTGTCCTCTGAGCACTACTAAATTAACAACCGTTCCTGGGGTTAAATGCATGTCAAAAGAAAGTGGATAATTCGTGTGGTCTGTGCGTTCAAAAGCCAATGGATTTCCTCTCTAAAACTTCCATATTACTAATAAGGTAAAATATGGTTTACTGAGTGATCCAGGAATAACCAAAATGACTACTGCATTGGTGGTCAATTTAGATGAAGATAATTAAATTTATATTATGTATCCTTTAGATATAGGACTGAAGTCCAAGCCAAAACTGATGAGTTGATGCTCATATTCATAGCTAAAAAATTTTAAAACGAATAACTCAACAACTTTAGGAGACTCTCCTAATGATTTTACTGACCACTTAGGGTACAGCCTAAACACCCAGGTTTCACAATGGATTATCGCGTCCAGCTCCTGTCTTCAGACAGGCGAAAAATTTCTACCCCGTTTTATGCCAGGCAAAAAAGTTCAAGGGCTGTTACTTGAGAGGAAGAAGCTGGAGAACGTAGATACGCAGCTTCATAATTCACCCTACCTCTGCTCTACCTCAACGCTCCATGCACTTTATCCTAACACCGGTATACGAGGAGAATTAGGAGAAATTTAAAAATTCAATAAAGTTTAGAACTAAAACTGTGGTTTGTGTCCAAACTAGTTTGAGTATTTCATTATTTGGGTGATCTCTTTTTTTTTTTTTAGATAATGTCTTAACCCAGTAGGTAATTTAAAAAAGAAAAAAGAATGAATGAAGAAAAGATAAAAGAAGAAAATGTCTCTAAACCTGATGTTGATATCTCTAAGTGATTATAAATAGCTGAGCAAATGCTGATAGTAAAAATACGAATGCTTTCATTTCCAGAGTGGAGGGTAAGTGAAATTTAACTCATGAAAGTAATAATACACTTTTATTAAAACATTATGTTTCTGGAACATGTTTTAGATATATTATTTGTTATATGATATTATAGCTTATATTTTAAAGATATTTATTTTATTAAGTAAATAAAATTTTGCTCTCTCCAAAATAATTTTAATTTTTAGCTGAGAACACTGTGATTGACTGTGCTTCATTATTTTTGAAAATCTTGTTTAATTTTTTTTATACAACAAACATATATTTCTCACAATCCTGGGAAGTCCAAGATCAAGGCGCCAGCAGACATGGTGTGTGATGAGAGCACACTTCTTGATTTTATGTAGAAGGTTTTGTTCATGGTAGAGAATCTTGTTTAATATTTTTGATATAGCAACTGTAAAGTCTGATTTTAAGTTGTTTATCTTATTACTTTCATTTTATTACATTATATTTTATTTCATTACGTAAATGACCTCTATGCCGTGTCTATAGGGCCTATAAAAACAATGTAAAATTTACTCAGGGTGAGGTTCATTGTGCCTATATATACACATTTCAAACTTTACTGATAATATGAAAACATATTGGCCAATTCCTTGTTACATATGTTTAGGTTGTCATTTTTATATCAATGTGGCTGAAAAGAGTGCCATATAAGGGGTCCAGGTCTCAGATCTATCAGAGAAGACCAATAAATAGTGCAGTAGTGAGAGAAAGGGAGAAAGAGAGGGAGAGAGAGAGAAGGAGAGAGAGAGAGATGGGGAGAGTGAAAGGGAGAACACTTCTGCTAGTCCCCAGGGACCAGAGCTCCCACCCTTCTCTCAGGACACAGGGCATGATCTACTGTGCACGCCAGACCCAGGAGCAGCTGCACTCTCTGTGTTAGGAGAGTGTTAATTAAATATTATGAATTTATAGACACAAACAGCATATAAAGAGAGTTTTAGTGTTTTGTTCCCATACATTCCAATTTGGAGTCTCTGTGCTTTAGCACATCTTCACTTTGATTTCTCTTACCTTGACTATTTCCGGTTTACTTTATCTCTCTTACCTCCATTAGACTGTGAATTCTGTGAGGACAGGATTCTTGATTACCTTATTTAGCACCTCATCCCTGCAGCTTAGAGCAGTACTTAGCACATAGCTGGTGTTCAGTGAATATTTGTTGAGGGACTAAAGGAATAGATGAGTGAATTTGCCAACATGGTCATGAATGAGTTACGATGGGACTTCTGCCCTTCCCTCTTCATCCCTCCTTTGCCTGACTCCATCCTTTGGGCATCATCACCATTAACTGTTCCTGAGTTCTGCGACTTCTCCTGGATTCTGCTACAGCTACCAACTACCTCATCTCACCCACACATTGCCAGAACCCCCCTCCCCCATATTAGTCACTTAAAAGGCTTCACTTCTGCTATGTCTGCTATCTCCTGCTCAGCCACATGCGTCTGATAAACTGGGGTCCTTAACATGGTTAAATTGTCCCATTTGCCATTCAGAAGTGGGTGAGCAGTATCTAATAATACTAAATATAATAATAGTAGTATACTACTGTTATTAATAGTAGTAATAATAGTAGCCACTAGGTTGGATTTTTATTTATATAGACCACATCTAATTCTTACAGCATTATACCCACTTCACATGAGGTTAAATGACTGGCCCAAAGTCACACTGTTAACAATTAACTAAGCAGAAATTCAAGCCCACGTCCTTAGGCTTCAATGTCTACATTCTTTTCACCACAGGAGACAACCATCACCAAAGCAGCACTGCCTGCATCTCAGGGATATATAGAGGTCTTGTTGATAGTTTCAAGGTTTTCCCACCACTTAATGATACAGCAAGGGTCTGTGAGTAATTCTGCTGGAAATATTGCTCACCTGTAGTCAGAGGATCAAGTTTATCTACTCCTTTCTTTCTTTATATGGTTCTTTCTCAGGAGAGGTTAGCTTGCTTTCAAATTTCTGTAAGCCTACCTCATTAATGAGACTTCTGGAGGGCAGAGCCTATGTCTTTGTTCTCTCTATTCCTAGAGACAGTATCAAGTATATCCTATTGTAAGGACTCATCAAACACTTTTTGAATTTATGAATTAATTGAATTGAATTGAATTGAAGGATTAGTTGTGTACACAGAGGTAGCAGGATTAAGTAATGCAAAGAGTACTGGTCAGAAAGATCTCTTTAAAAGAAGTTCAGTGCCATTTAACCATAATCTTGAGCAAGTTACTTAACCTTTCTGATTCTTTGTTATCACCTACAATCTCCTAGGATAGTTGTGAAGATCAAATGCCCAAATCTCAGTGCTTTTTAGAGAATGTGTTAAGTCCAAAGTAGGGAAGAAAATGGAGCTGTGTTAAAGCAAGAGTGGCTGAAAGAACTGACCTTGGGCAGACTCATCTTCCCTGCTAATTGGTTTATTTTCCTTTACCGCCAATGATTTTTTTTTTTTTCGGTACGCGGGGCTCTCACTGCCGTGGCCTCTCCCATTGCGGAGCACAGGCTCCGGACGCGCAGGCTCAGCGGCCATGGCTCACGGGCCCAGCCGCTCCGCGGCATGTGGGATCTTCCCAGACCGGGGCACGAACCGTATCCCCTGAATCGGCAGGCGGACTCTCAACCACTGCGCCACCAGCGAAGCCCCCGCCAGTGATTTTGATCCACCACCAACCCCAGTCTGTCCAGCCAGTCAGCTCCCCCAAGCATCTTGTCTCCTCCCTATCTCTCACACCAAAAGACCAAGTTTTGATATTTCCAACTTTTAATATTTATCATATCAATAAATTGGTCTCTTCTCTGTTCCCTCTGGCTTGGCTTTACTCCAGTCTCCATCACCTCTCTTCTGGTCAACTGCAATAGCCTCCTGGGCTTCCTGCTTCTAGCTGGGCTTTCAAAACCAAACCAAACAAAGCAAAACTTTCTCTCCCCAAATGTTACTAGTGTGGAGCGTCCACATCTACTGGATTTTCTGGGGTTGTACCGATTTTAAAAGTCATCTCCATATATCTGTAGAATGTCCTTGGAGAAAATTTTTTATTTTCTAATTTTATTTTTTTCATAGAAAACAACTTCCTATGTTGGGCCATATGCCCCAGGTTTTAATTCAGAAGGCATGGTCACCATATCCTGGAATTGCCTTGTGCCCAGGAAAAGGAAAGAAAAGTCTCTTCCTCCCTCTTCTAGTTCAAAATGAGTCACCCCCAGCTCAGACCTCAGACTTCAGGCTAATAGTTACAGTAGTATAGCTGAGGAGCATTATGCTTTCACTAGGCTTATGTGGACCAAGCTTTAAATCAAACAGTGATTTATAACATTGATTCTTTGGAAAAGGGCATTTGGGTCCCACACAACAATCTAACAAATGCATTTTGGTAAAACAATCCATTTGCAAGTTGGACGCCGCCCTTATTACGAAGAAAATAGTAAATCAAGAATTCTCATCCCTAACTTCAACATTGCTAGAAAGGAGAGAATTGTGCACTAATCGTTTAATTGATGAGCAGAAAAGAAAAACTTTATTTCAAGCAATGCTTTCAAATCATTTCCTGTGACTCTGTTTCAGCTGTCTGCCTAATAAAATTCTGGAAATCTTTTTTTCTACATTTTCTTTTCCTTTCCTTCACCAACACTCAGTAAGATTTCATTCTAGGCCTAATAATATTATTTGCTTTTCAGTAGACTCTGGTGGTAATAAAGCATTACTCATTTCGCTGTTTTATTTTCTTGAGACACAGAGCAAACATGCAGTAAGTGATAGCTCTGTTCAAACGCTACTGTATAAAACAAGTGAGCGAGACTCATGGCTCCTATCTCATCATGGAGAAATGGAATGATTTCAAGAACAGCACAAGCCAATACATTAAATGAAGGGATTTGTATCTCTTGAAAAATTTCACCGTAATTCCTCCAAAATATTTTAGAACAATTTATTGTGTTCTATGGTAACACCTTCAAACTAGGAGCTCTTTCTCCTTGTTTTTAATGAGAGAGGGAGGTTACTGTTTACATGATTATGTACTGAGGTTATTAAATTTTATAAGATCTGTTTTGTCCTGTTGTTTGGTTTTCCTTTTTAAGATTACATTAACGAATCAGATTTTGCTGAGAAACTATTTACAGTTTTTACCAAATGCTTCCCTTGAGGAAAACAGTGATTTTCTTCACTACTGCAAATACCAAGAATAGTATGGTTTTCTCTAGATGAGTGAAACTAGAGAATTCTCTCTCTGAGAGCATAAAGCAAACTGATTAAGTCAAAGAAGTGTTATAATCCCTATGGGAAGGCCACATCCTTTACTTTTTAAATATTCTCAGCAAAAATCAAGGAGATCTCACAGGAAGTCACACCATGATCCATCATCATATCTAAGCTATTTGCAAGCCCTAAGCAGGTCAGCATAATTTACACTTGCTAACCATGTAAACACATGAGACCCCTAATTGCTGTGAGTAACCTAGCATGTTCTCCCTTTTTTAAATAATAAAAAGTAGGTTAATAAAAAGGTAAGTCTCTTTTGTTAAATTGATTAAATATATTTGTATATATGTTACTTTTCAATGTCATAACAGCAACCTCAGATACAATCCATTTTTAAGCATTTATGTTTAAAACATGGTACCCATTCTCCTATTTTGATAAACATTCTCAATGTTCAAAATGCATGAAACACATTGCCAGATTCAATTATAAGAATTTATTTAATGTTACTGAAGGATCCATATAGCAAAGAGATTAGACTTGAGCTCCAGTGCAAGACTGCCTGGGTTCAAATCACAGCTCTCCCACAGATGGGCTATGGGCAATGAACAAGATTCTCTTTATAAACCCCTGTTTTTTCATCTGTAAAATGAGAATGAAAACTGTCCCTGCCCTGTATGGTTGTTGGGATGATTAATACACTTAGAAGAGCTCAGGACCTTGCATGTGGGAATACACCCTGATATTATCTTAAAGTAGTAACACGCATCTTGGGGGTTTTGGCATTATATTTGATACTTTTTCCAAAAATAAAATGTAAAATATTTAGCATATCTTTATGTGTGATTGAAGAAGTTACAGTTTTAGCCCTTGACTCTGATGAGAACAGGAAATTCTGCATTCTGCTTTTCAGTTTTAACAACTCAAGTTTTAGTAAACAATTGATTCTTGAAGTATACAAGCTTTTCTGCTCTGAAGTTAATCTGTGCTAACTATATCCATAATTTTGTTTCCACTGTTCACAAGCAAATAAGAACAGAAATGTACATCAAAGGACAAATATAAAAGAAGAAAATAAAATTCTTGTACAGTATATTTCACCTACTCTGGCAAATTGACACTATTTAATAATGTTTGTCCAGTGAAATTAATTTGAATCCTTGAGTCGTGCCTTATATATGAGATAATAAATTTATTGAAAATTGTGAAAATACACATTTTTCCAGACTCCTGATTTGCACCTATCTGTTCCTTATAGGAACAAATGGTCTAGCAACCACTACTGAGGTTGGCTGTCCTCAGACTAACTCAGTGATGCTGTCTCACATTTCTGAGTTTAGCAATCTGGAGACATATGGGGAACGTGTGAGCTGGTCAGCAATCAGCAGAGCTTGATTCAGTCACAGAATATCAATTAAGAGAGAGAGTAGGCTAATGTTCCTTCCAGTAGAGAAATGACTGGAATATTATGTCTCCCTTTGCCTACCCAGTGACAGCTGACTTGTGCCCATAAACTGGTGCACGGACCTATGAGTATACCTACTTCGATCAGCTTTATTTTCATTAACATGCCCAAGCTGTGACTTTGCAAGAATATTCCCCGAGGGTATTCGTATTTGCAGTGATCTAATATACACACTGATATTGGCACACTCTGTAACACAATCTTGAAATCGCCACACACGATTCACGAAAAGCAGTGTGGCTTTGCCCTAAAAATGATCCTACTGTTCAGTGACTTTGAGTGCTGAGCGTTTTCTTGTTCAAGACAGCAAAAAACACCTACCCTCTCAAATGCCTGGAATTTGTGTAAAAAGATAGAATGAGATGGAAGAAAGAGAGCGAGAAAGAGAGTGCCTGCTCAGAGAGCTTATCCCTGTTTACATTTTCATCCTGTGTCTACTGGATTGATCCCCTACTTCATGTCACCTCACCAGGCTGACAGCAATTCTAGCAGAGAGACACAGGGTAAGAGGGACTTTGATTCATCCCCTCCCCCTAAGTCCCTGCCTGTCATTGTCTGCTCCTGAGTAAGCAAAGTGAACATGGTCAGAGAGGTCTGGGGCTGCAGGAGCTGTGTTTTCCAATCTCAGGGCCGGCCACCTTCTCATCAACAAATCCATGCAGGCATTCTCTGCATTATGCCGTTTTTCACTCGCAAGTTTTGTTCTTCACCAGAGAAGCACTTAGCCCAAATAAGACAATTCACTGTGGAATTGTGTGTGTGTGTGTGTGTGTGTGTGTGTATAGATAGACTGAGTGAAAGATTGAAAATTTAGAGGTTTATTTTAAGCCTTCATCCCTATTTTTAAAATGCTAATTCCTCCCCCCTTAGTTCTTCCAAAAATTGCTCTGCGATGTGATCACAAATACTCATGTGCATAAATTCCCATTATCATAATAGGAGCGCTGCAGTGAGGCTTCTCCTGAAAATAAATTACTCCGTAGAATATATTAGGAGAACTAAACCCAAACAAGCTAAATTGTGTGTTCTCCCATCCTGTAAGTTAAGCATTTGAAGATACAAAACCAATTGCATTTTTCATTTTACATGTATTTTGTTTTCTTTTTTTATTTGAATCTTATCTGGTTCATCTACTCTCTCTCTTTTTCTTTTTAAGAAATAGAAGACATTTCAATTATTAAATTTCTTATTTTCTTTCAGTAGTCTTAATTGTTCTTTTAGCTGCGCCTCTCTTTTCAACTCATTGTAGTCTGTGTCAATGTCAACATACACATGAATATGTATGTTCTCAAAGGGAGGAGAGGCACCCACTAGGGCAGTGGGCAGTCTAAAGGCAGAGAACAGGCTGAAAGTGTGTGCTCTCGTTCTGATATTGCATAACCTTGAGTTCGTCACCAACTTGGTTTTCTCTCTCCTCATTTCTAAAATAGGGGCAAACAGACCAACTCTCCTACCAATTTCCCAAGGATGGTATAGTTACACGGATTATATAACCTATAGGAAAGGACTTTAAACTTTAGGAGAAGCATCGTTGAATTCAAGGTGATTCAAATTAATGATTCTCATCTTCGAATTTCTGGTAAATATTTGTTAGCAACTTTTAGATATGTTTGTAAGTTAGTTTAAAATTTTTAACTACTGGGGAAGTGAATACGTTTGACCTGTATTCAAAAGGGCTAGGGTTTCAATGCCTGCATTACATAGGGTTTTACCCTTAGGGATGAAGGTTGCTGACAATGTTAAAATCACCTTTAAAATGACTCAGAGGTGTCTCTGCCTCTCTTGCTCCCAGCGGTAACCACCACTGTCACTGATTCAAGGGGAGACAATGGTAAATTAAGAACTAACTTGATGACATCTGGACTAATTTTAAAATATATAAAATCTTACTTGATGCATTTTAAAAACTGAGCTCTGAGGGGTTTTCTTTTAAGTTCAATGTGAGCTTGAGCTTGTGAGTCAAATGGATACATTAAAATATCTTTAAGTTAAGATTGAAATTTGTTTTAGATTATGCTTGTCATGAAAGGCATAAACCAGCCCACCTGCTTTGTGAATATATCAGACAAATGCTGTTCATCATCCTATGCATTTTATCTTCGACGGGCCCAGCTCCACTCAGCTTTTTACTGATTTATAAGAGAGATCCACACAGGTAAGAGGTGATACTTGGCCAAGTAGAGAGGTTCATAAGAATTTTTCAGATGCATGTGTTCCTTTTTGCATGTCTTCTTTTCCACATTTGTCTATCAGGAATGGTAACTTTTTACATCAATTCCAGCATATTGCTTGTGCCACTTTCATGTCTTGGCCGGCTACAAAGTACGTGTATACCAGACTTTTCAATGACACACAGGAAAAAAGCAAACTCCCTCAAGCCAAGAGGAAAAGGATTTAAAACTCAGTGTGCATCCCCGTTAGGGCAAAGGGAGACTATTGCAGAAACAAAGAGTGAAGAGAAAATTCTATCCTTGGAAGCTTCACAACGACACAACCACAGCTTTTCATGTAATAGCTCAAATGTTCCCACTACAGCCATTAACAATGTAATGAAACAAATCACTTGCTATCCGTCACAATTATGATCGATGGAATCCAACTGGTCTAACGTGGGAGAAAAAAATCACATCTCAAAGTGGGTTCATTTTAGAAAATAGTGAAGTTTAGCAGGGAGGGATGACACTTATTTCCCATAAACAGTATCAGCAGGCATTTCATCTATCTAAACCAATAGATTACTGTCTTGCTATATCTTTCCCCTGCAATTTTCCCTTTTTATTTTATTAGGCCTAGTGGAAGATTTCTGGCTGCCTGTGTGAACAAGAGAACTAGTTTAGGACCACACAGAAAGTAATATTGAGATAAATATAGCAAAACTGTGTTAGAATTGCTCATTCTTTATTCTGCAGGTAACTACTCTTGCTTTTTTGAGTTTTCATTTTTTCTGACTGGGCTTCTCTATTCCTACCACCTTCAGAAGTCTCTTTAATTGGGGTACGAGTTGCTACACTTTGTAGGTGATAATAACAAAGACCTATATTTAGAGTAGATAATGTACTATATTATACAAGGTATGTGGCTAGTGGCTTTATGCTACACTTCAGAAGTCAGTTCTGTTTTAAAAGTTATGCCTATGAGTTTAAATATCTTCTCCTTTTGAGAGGGAAAGAGATAATGCAGAGGGTGCTTAATTTAAACTGATTCACAGGACAAAATATAATCATAATCATAGATAACACTTACTAAATACCTGTTATATACCAAATAAGCATATGTGTATGATCTGAATTCATTCTGCATTCCTGTGGTCTTAGTAGCTCATTTTTTAACCTCATTTTATGGACTGGGAAGCTGAGGGCTACAAAGGCTAAGCAACTTTCTCAAGAGCAATGAGCTAGTAAATTGGACTGGAATTAGAATATAGGAATGTCTTCCTGAGAGTCCATGTTCTACGCATTGATGAAAGTTCCTCAAGTTTGAAAATTCTTTCAGACTTAAAAATATACATGCATATCATTAGGCACATAACATTCATTGTAGTAGTGGTACTTATCAATACCACAAAGCTTAAAATTACTGTCACTGTGTAGAGCAATGGGCACCAATGTATTCATCAGTAAGTTCATAATGGTCACTGAACTCCCATAGGCAGGACCTACTTATAATGTGATCAAGCAGATAATCCAGAATTATATTTATATTAGTATTGAAATGAAGATATAAAAACATAAACTGAAAAAAACATTGTAGTAAAGTGCAACCCCTGAGAATATGATCTACAACCCTGACTGGAGAAACTGTGCCCTCCATCACACTGACACAGAGCGAGCTCAGGGCTGAGTACTGTGGCTGCATTTTGGGAAGTGGTAGGTGAAAATGTGCTGATTCTTCTAAACAGAGGCATTCTGTTTTCCTAAGAGGCATACGTTATGTAAAAACATTTCATCACTGACTCCTGAGTTAAACAGCTGCCGTCACAACCTTGAGGAAAGTGGGCCTCTATCTAAAGGAATATGAGTGGGCACGAAACTCCAAGCCTGAAGGTATCTTCCCCTCTGTTTATCTCTCTTTTATACAGCAGACATTCTGAGAAAGGCATGAATTGTAGAAGATGACTGGTACAGAAAGAACAAGAAAAAATAAAAATAAATAAATGCTTGAGACGCAGGTAAATTTAAATTTAAATTTCATTCCTGGGCAGTGAAAAGCTAGTGGATGCATGCAATAGGGGAGGGAAGTCAAAGAGTACAGAGCTGGGTCAAAGAGACTATTTTGAAGTAACACCTTGGGTTGATTGGAAAAGTGAGATGAAGCAAGGCCTGGAGAACTCTTAGAGGACAGGAAATGTGGCTTTCCTAAAAAGGTGAGCATTTATTAGGACCCAATGTGGGTCCTAATAAATATTAATAAATGGGATAAATAAAGAGGTGTCAAGGCCCCAAATTAAGAAATGACTAAACTCTGAGTAATGATTTGGTGCTAGAAATGGCTGATATTTAACACATTTGGGGTACTCCAAAAATAATGATTAAATAATAACCAGAAGGATATGGTTAATTAGCTTCTCTCAGGAGAAATGACGTTTTAGAAGTGTTTAAGGAAAGTTTTGTGCTGGAAAGGGAAGAACTTAAAAGAATGATGACTGTTCCTTAGCGAAGCCAGGAGATCATTAGTGCAATAAAGCTAAGGGTGGGCACAGAGGTTGAAATGAGGTTCTATATCCCAACCTGTGAATGAGGAAATACCTGTCTAAAAAAAAAACTCAACCTATTGCTTAAACATTTAGAAAAATGTTTAAGAAAAAAAGAATTATTTCTCATTAAAGACCAAGTTACTGAATAAAGGACTTTGTGATGCTTGCTTTTATATGTTCACTTGACTGGACTAAGGGATGCCCAGATAGCTGGTAAAACATTATTTCTGGGTATCTCTGTGAGGGTGTTTCCAGAAGAGATCCCCTTCTGAATCTGTAAGCTGAGTAAAGAAGATCACCTTCACCAATGCGGGTGGGCATTATTCAATCTGTTGAGGGCCTGAAAAAAGAGAAGAAAAAGGTGGGGGAAGGGTGAATTTGCTCTCTCGGCTTGAGCTGGGACACCCATCTTCTGCCCTTGAAGTCGGGGCTTCTGGTTTTTGGATTTTCAGACTTGGACCAGAGTTTACAGCATCAGTTCCCTTGGTTCTCAGACCTCTGGACTCAGAACAAATTATACCGCTAGGCTTCCTGGGCCTTTACCTGGCACTCAGCAGATTGTGGGGCTTCTTGACCTCCATAATCATGTGAAACAATTCCTATGGTAAATCTCCTTTTATGTATATCTACATATATCTTAATTGTTCTGTTTCTTTGGAGAACCCTAACTAATACCGACTCCACCTCAGCTCCTGTCCATTTCATCTTTCTGGTATTGTTTTTCTAGCATATTTTGTTTTCTAATTCAAGTCTAACTATAAAGACTAGAAAGGATTTACCAAGTTGAAGATAGAAATGACAGATTGTACAGTAACTTGAAAATGAAAGAGATAAACAGACATAAGAAACAAACAAAAACATGATTTCCATAGTACAGAGGAGGACTAAAGAGTTACACAGCTCATTCTGAAAATGGAATATGGAAGTTAGGCCAATTGTTTAAATCACTAATTCTCCAATAACTCAGTTCAGCTGGACATATATAGAATAAGAAAACAAAACAAAAGACAAAACCAAAACAAAACAGTGGTTTATATTCATGCTAGATCACCAACGTGTTTCAAATTTTCTGAGCTCCCCAAATTGAGTTGGCAACTGTCTATTTTGTACTCAAATCCGTATTTTCAATCTTCTTTTATTATAGTACATTTTTCACATTAGTTTGTTTCTGTTTTAGTTATGCCCATTATACTGTGAGCTTTTTGAGGGCACTAACCATATCTTATTCGTGTTTAGCCTATCCTGGGAAATAGTTGGCTCAATAATTGTTTGTTGAAATTAATTGAATCAAATTAAAATGATAGCACAGGTTTAAAATATTACTAATCCCAACTGGTTGCTCCATGTTACCCACACGACTTAATTATGATTCTTCTATAGCCTTGCTACTCAGGGTGATCCACAGAACCAATAGCAACGGCAACACCTAGGAGCTCGTTTGAAATAGACTCAATTCTCAGGCCCCATCCCACACCTACTGAGTCAGAATCTGCATTTTAACAAGATCCCCATATGATTCATCTGCACATTTGAAGTTTGAGAAGCATTGATTCATCTATATTAGGTCAGTTTTCATGTATCTATTTTTCAATAAGCATTTATTGTGTCTACTATGTGCAGAGAATGGTTCAAGGCACTGAGGATAAAATGAAGAACAATAGGTACAGATCTTATAAAGTTTGTATTTCTAGCAGCAAAGACATGGTAAAAACTCTTTTACAATGACTTATTTAATTAGAATATAATGATTGCTCTGTTGGAGAAGTATAGGAGCTATGAGAGATCTGGGGAATGAGGGAAGGTTTTTCTGAGAAACTGAGATTTGAACTAAGATCTTAAGAATGAGTAAGGGTTAGCTAGGGAAAAGCCTGTGGATAGAAGAAGGGCTTCTAGGAGAGGGGATAGCAAATGTGAAGACTGCAGGACAGAAAGATGTGTGGCATTTTGGAGGAACTTAAAATAGCCAATGTGATTGTAGTTCAGAGAGTGAGACAGACAGTGGAAATAGATGAGACACAGCTGAGATACATCATTCAAGACCTTGAAGATAATGCTGAAGAACTGATTTTGATCCTAAGAGCATTGGAGAGCTATTGAAAAGTGTTAAGCAGCATATTAATATGATAAAAATACATTAAGAAAACTCTCTGGCTGCAGTATAGAAAATAGAAGAAATTCAAAGTTGAATGCAAGGAGGCTGTTCTAGTTATCTATTGCTCCTAACAAACTACCTCCCAAACTTAGTGATTTGATGCAACTCTTTTATTTTTCACATATTTTATGGGTCAGGAATTTGGGAAGGATTCAGCTGGGTAGTTCTCTTATTCGTGTGGTGCCAGTTTAGGCATCTAGGGCTGGAAGATCTGCCTCCAAAATCAAATGTCTGCTGCCTTGGTCCGTTCTCTCTCTTTCTTTCTTCCCTCCCTCCCTCTCTCCCTCCCTCCCTTCCTCTCTCCCCCTACCCCTTTCCTCTCTCTCTCTCTCTCTTTCTCTCTCTCTCTCTTCCTTCCCTCACCTCTCTCTCCCTCCAAGACATCTTATCCTCCAGTGTCTCTGTCCATGGATTAGGCTTCTAATAGCATGGTAGTCTCAAGGTTCCAAGAGCGAATACTACAAAAACAAGAAGTACAAGCTGCTAGTTTTTTTAAGGCTTGAGTCTGGAAATGGGGACAGCATGAATTAAAGCAGTCAGAGAAGCCAGCCCAGATTCACGGGGAGGAGATTTAGAACACAATCCCCCCTCCCCTGCCATGGGTGAAGAAGAATTTTGAACCATCTTTAATTTACCATAGAGAGGAAGTTGACAATTATGAGAATAACATGATTTTTGTCATCTCATCAAAGTCTATTTTCTAATTTGGAGGAAAGTCTCATGTCAAAATAAGTCGGATATGTCCATCCCCTGATACTTGGGATATGGGCATATTTCCTAGTCTTAGCAAATCAAATATTCTCAAACAGAAGTGTGACTTTGAATGAAGAGACCTTGGCTTTGATATCTGTAGTCTTACTTCCCATGGTTTCTGTTGATATGCTAAAACCACTTTTCCAGCATTCAACCATCAGTTACCTACCCAATATTAAGGCTACATTAATTTTCTAAATAAGTCACCCAGAGTTGGTTTCTGTTGCCTGAAATACAGAATTCTGATAATTGGAGTAGTTCAAGTAAGAGTTAATGGTAATCTCCACTCAGTGGTGGGGCTGGAAAGAGAAAGAACTTAGCAGAATCAAACAATGGTAAGGAGATCAAATATATTGTGTTGGATGACGTATGAGATGAGGGAAAAGATTGCCAACTTATATATATGGCTGACTGCTATTTGCTGAGATGTGAAACGTTGGAAGAGGGTGACATTTTAGGGGTTCTTGCATGTTTTAAGTTTTGAATATGCTGATTTTGAAATACCTCTGAGAGATTTAAATTGACATTATATAGGTAATTTTATATATCATTTATAGTTATTATATGAGGTCTAGACTAGAAATAGAAATATGGTAATAAGCAGCTTATAGATGTTAAGAAAAAGCCATGTGTATGGATGAGTGACTCTGCAATGAAAAGAAACAACTTCTCCCTCTGTATCTATTTTCTGGTCAGTAGACTTTTATTTGAACAGAGGATATTCCTATACAACCTTGTCTTTGAGGTTCTCTCCAGAAAGATTCTGCATTATTGCTTTGATGGAGTCCATTATGAGAGGGTCAGTTATCAGAGTAAAAGGGGCTCTTTTCGGAGACTCCCAAGACCTATCATCCTTAAGGTAGCAAGAGACATACAGAGCTTAGGGCTGAAGTCAGTACCCACTCTTCAAATTTTGACGCCCTAGGTTCCAAACAGCACTGTGCCCAGAATCCAACAAAGACACTTGTGGAAACTCCACTTGAAATTTTTGAAATTCCTAATTAAGGGCCTGATAAGTATAGGGACTTCCCTGGTGGGGCAGTGGTTAAGAATCCACCTGCCAATGCAGGGGACACGGGTTTGAGCCCTGGCCCTGGAAGATCCCACATGCCGCGGAGCAACTAAGCCCATGTGCCACAACTACTGAGCCTGCGCTCTAAAGCCCATGAGCCACAGCTGGTAAGCCCGTGTGCCACAACTACTGAAGCCCGTGCACCTAGAGCCCACGCTCCACAAGAAGAGAAGCCACCGCAACGAGAAGCCTGCACACCGCAACAAAGAGTAGCCCCTGCTCACCGCAACTAGAGAAAGCCTGTGCACAGCAACGAAGACCCAACACAGACAAAATTAAAAATAAATAAATAATTAAATATATTTTTTAAAAAAGGGTCTGATAAGTATAAAATGGTAAACTATCTTCTAATGATTCATGACAAATCTCAAATTTTTAGAGAACTAATTACCTCTGAAAGAAAGTAAGTAAGTAAATAAATAAATAAGGTACGTCTATTACATTTAGAAAATATCAGTAGAAGGTCTGCCTCATTCCATAGAATGGCTACCATACATCCAAGGCATGGAGTTCAGCCTTGCATATTAAGTACTTGATATTTTTGCCCCAAGTGAGGAGGCCCTGAGGACTAATTCATGGTAACCAAATTCAATCATGATAGAGAAATCCTAATTTATACATTTGTACTGAGTTGCAAATAGACATGTTGACTGGTGTGCAATCCTCTCTCCTGTAGAAAGTTCTCTGTGAGCAACCAAATCACTAACCAAAATTTGCTTGATGAATACAGGGGATATTTTCCAAAGTTTGTTTGATGGGACACAAATTTTAAGTCATGTTAATGAGTGTTATGTCCTCCCTTATCTCCAAAAAAAAGGGTTTGGTGATCAAGCAAATTGGAAAAATTAAACAAATTAGAATGAATCATCCCAAAACTCAGTGGTTTAATAACATTTTATTATTTCTTGCCGTTTCTGTGCATCAAGAATTCAGAAAAGGCCTGGCTGGGCAAAGCTTGGGATTTCTCATGTAGTTGCCATGTTATCAATATAATGGTTGGCACTGGAAGAGTGAAGAGCTCAAGCAGCTGGGTGCTGGCCAGTCATTTCTCTCTCTCACTGTAGCCTCCGAGCTCTCCATGTGATCTTTCTATGAGGGCTGGTTTGGACTTCCTCACAGTATGGCAGCCACATGGCATTTGAACCTCATACATGGAGGCTCAGGGTTTTAACAGAGGTAGTTCACCAAATAGGGTGGAGATTGCATCACCTTTTCTGACCTAGCCTTGGAAGTCCTGCAGCTTCACATCCACTGCCTTTTGTTGTTCACAAGCAAGTCATAAGCCTGCGCAGATTTAAGAATGGGAACAAAGACCTCACATTTCAATGGAAGGGGTGTCGAGGTCACATTTCAGAATAGCACTTGGAATTTGAGATAATGTTGAGGCCATCTTTGAAAATATAATGTGCTACACTAGCTGTGTAACAGTAACAACATCTCAGAGTCTCAGACACCTCACATTAGAAGAGAAGAACAAAAAGAAAAGAAAACTTCCTGATCCGGGCCTCTACAAATCCATCATAACAAAAGAACAGCTATTAAATACATGTATCAATCAGTTTGACATCAATATCATTCCTTCTTTGCCTCCAATCTTTATTTCACCTTTCTGTTCTTATATTATTAAGCATTTTGAACATCTGTTTCTCATTTTTCATGACTTTAAATTCCATCTACAGCCAGCCCCCCATATCCTCAGGTTCCACATCTGTGAGTTCAATCAAACTCAGATCGAAAAATTGTTTTTTAATTCCGGAAATTTCCAAAAAACAAAACTTGAATTTACTGTGCACATTTACATTGTATTAGGTATTATAAGTAATCTAGAGATGATTGAAAGTATACGGGAGGATGTGTGTGAGTTATATGCAAATACTAAGCCATTTTTAATAAAGGATTTAAGCATACTCGGATTTTGGTATCTTCAGGGGGTCCCGGAAACAATCCCCCACAGATACAGAGGGACAAGTGTATATGACAGCAACTCTCAGTTACTATCTCAAGCCCAGACCTCCATCCCAAACTCCAGACTCACAGATTGAACTGTCTGTCCAGAACTAAACTCCTCATATTACCCCACGTGAAGGGTTAAGATCTTCCTACAATAAAGAATTGCAAGGCTTAGGTCTACACTGTTTCTTTTCTTGATAAATTTGAACTGTAGAATGTACTTGTTTCAGACTTTCTTGCTCTTCGGCCAGTGGTTCCTAAAGTGTAATCTCCAGACCAATCTTTCTTTCATCCCCCTTTTTTGTGACCAACCTAAAGCTTATAAACTATAAAACCTCTTCTAATCGCCAGTAGGCAGAGCAGAATCCCATTTGTGTGCATCTCATATTGCAAAAGAAAGAAAAGCTTTCTCTTTTCACCTGTTTTCTGGTAGGACCCTTGATGTCTCAAATTTGCTACACTCTCTGCCTTCTCTGTCTCAGCTGGCAACAACTCCACCTTTCTAGTGTTCTTGATGCTTCTTTCTCTCACATCCCAAATCAAATCCGCCAGGGAATTCTGTTTGCTCTACCTTCAAAATAGATCCAGACTCCACCGCCATCACCTTGTCCAGCCCCTGTAATCTTCACCTGGATGGCTGCCTAGACTACTCTCAACATAGCAACCCAAGGGGTCCTTTCCAAGATGAATTGGACTATGGCTCAAACCCTGTTAATATAGCCCATTTTTCTTAGGGTAAAAGCCAAAGTCTTTACTAAAGAATACAAGGTGAGGGCTTCCCTGGTGGCGCAGTGGTTGAGAGTCCGCCTGCCGATGCAGGGGACACGGGTTCGTGCCCCGGTCCGGGAAGATCCCACATGCCGCGGAGCGGCTGGGTCCGTGAGCCATGGCCGCTGAGCCTGCGCGACCGGAGCCTGTGCTCCGCAACGGGAGAGGCCGCAACAGTGGGAGGCCCGCGTTCCGCCAAAAAAAAAAAAAAAATACAAGGTGATACATGACCCACCTCTGCCCCATATCTCTGACCTATTCTCCTACTTTTCTCCTCACTCTCTGCTCCAGACACACTAGCCACCTTGCTCTTCCTCCAATGTTACCTGCCTGCCGTAGGGGAGAATGGAAACAGCCTGAGGGCTTTGGGTATCTGATGCAGAGAGCACAGAGGGACTGTGTGAGATGTGAGAGGAGTTTGAACCCTAATGGAAGAGAGCACTGAAGGACTGCTGCAAAGAGTCAGAGAGAGGCTTAAAGCAGGTCACATCCCAGTCATTTTCCCCAGGGCTGTATTGGTCAAGCAGGGAAATAGGACGATCTTTCTGTTTTGCCCATCCTGAGGATTTTTTATTTTGCTATTGTTTAAACACATCAGGCTTTGCTTAAACAAGAAAGATGTTTTTGAGAGCTCTGTCCAACGAGCATCACAAGGAAGTATTCATTTGATGGTCAATTATAAACCGTTGACAACCAGATGAGTGAGAGTTTATTGTATTGAAGGAATACAGGTGTAGAGGGCTCTGCATCCTGGGGGAGTTAGAGAATCTTCATTCTCTACATTTGGAATTGGATGCGTTGAGAATACAAAGATTAGGGCACTAATCTGCGGTTTGAAAGAGCAGAAGCAAATAAAGGCTTTGATCAGTGCCAGAGTTGAAGAGCAGAACTACAGCCTTCCCGCACCCTTTGATTTGGAAAGAGTCGCCTTTCACAGCAGGGTTCAAAGCCCGGATCTTTACTCTTGGAATCTGTTTCTTGCTGTGAGCATTAGCACTCCTGACACTGTTTCCAAAAGGATTCACTTAGACTTCAGATGGTAGTGAGTGTCTCTCTCTCCTTCTCTCTGCCCCCCGCCCTCCCTGACCCCATCCACCCAAAGACAAAATTTCAAGTAACATTCAGTTCAGTTTTAATTTATATTCCAAGAGCGAAAAGCTTGATTCTGTTGACACAGCCTACCATCTTTTTCCCCTTTCCACCTGTGTGATATATTTCCTAAAGGAAAGAGTTAAATATATACCTTTATAACCTTATTTTTACCCCTTCAGGTCTAGGAGTCTGTGAAATTTGTCTCTTCAAAACCACAGCTGCAAAAGCTGGTTCCCTACGGCTTATAGCTCTAGAAAACGCACAGTTTCTAACCAGGACTCTGAATTGTTTAACACTGTGTAGCAGATTTTCATGGGAACCCACTGGGTGCTAGATGTGATGTTAGTCCTAAGTACTGAAAATATAAAAGTTCATAGTCTGGTGGGGAAGTCAAATACATAAACCATTGATGAACCATAGGAAAGTATGAGGGATGCTTGGGAAGCAGGGGTACCCAAGGAGCCCAGAAGGGAGGCAGGAGGGGAAGGATCCCTAGAATAGGAAGTGCCTCAACTGTTGTGAAGGAAGCAGGAAGCACAGAGAGGGCTTGTCAGGTTACTAAGTTAATGCATCATTTCATAACAAGTTTCTAGTGGTTTCTGTTACAAGCCCTCAGAGCCTTTTGATTCTAAAAGGATCCACTCAGACCTAAGAAGATAATTAATCTAATTTTCTGAAAAAATAAAATAAAACAGATAGATTTTTAAAATATGTTGGAGCTGGAGCTCTGGGGTTTATACATTTGTTCCTTTGTTGTCCTTAAGGAAAGGAAAGTAGGTGGGGCTTCTGTCGAGCTGTCAGCCACTGGTTACCTTAGGATCTATAAACTGTACTTTGAATCATGAATACACTTATTTTTTTTGTAAATAAGTGATAACGAAAAGGGAAATATGTGCTTTGTGTTCTCCATACTTGGCGCAGAGCTGGTGGGTTTTCAATCCTCTGCTTTGTTGAATGAATGACTGCCTTGTGGCACTCTGAGCATTTGTTTCTTCCTGGTCAAGAACATTCCTTCATTAATACTGCCTTCCCCCAAACACACACACACACACACACACACACACACACACACACACACACACACACACAACCCACAGAGTCAATTTAGAAACTTATATATTAAGTTTTTTTTTTTTTTTTTTTTTTTTTGCTGTACGCGGGCCTCTCACTTTTGTGGCCTCCCCCGTTGTGGAGCACAGGCTCCGGACGCGCAGGCTCAGCAGCCATGGCTCACGGGCCCAGCCGCTCCGCGGCATGTTGGATCTTCCCAGACCGGGGCACGAACCCGCGTCCCCTGCATCGGCAGGCGGACTCTCAACCACTGCGCCACCAGGGAAGCCCTATATATTAAGTTTTGTTCTCTAATTGTTTCATCTGTAAATTTCTTGTCCCTCTAATGAGATTAAGCTTCTGGAAGTCAGGAACCAAGTCTCACCTGTATTCTCATATTCCCAAAGCACCTTGATAAGGTGGTAATGTAGGCCTTATTAACTTATACTGTCAACAAAAAGGATTAACCTTTCATCCCATCAACAAATCTCTCAGCAAGTATTCCCTCCATGTGGGCACATTCCCGCATGCCCACCTGTACCTGTACATACACACACACACACACACACACACACACACACACACACACACACACACACACACACACACACAAAACTACGCTCATGCATCACTCAAGTCTTCAGCTTCTGCTTGAACAGCCTTAGCCTGCAGGAAATGGCCAGATATGCACTCACATATTTCCCCCCTAAACTCCCTGCCATATTGTTATAAAACTGCTTAACTGGCTTATAAAATCAGGTGTTTTTAAGTGTGTTTTGACAACATCCCCGGTAAAGTTAGTAGAGTCTTACTTTACCCATGGAACTTTGGAGTCAGAGAAGTTCAGAGACTTCATCAGGACACTGCATAATAATAGTTGAAGGCTGCTAGAAAGAGTTCACACCATTGCACTACCTGTTTATTATTATTGCCTTAGTGTCAAGTTTCTTATATTTTTTAAACACCCTCATACTTTTTTTTAATATTTTAAAATCCAACATTTGACTGTGAAATATCGTTTCATATGAAGAAGACTACAAAATAATTTATTTTGGACACATTATGTCTGACTACATTTTGAAAACTGTGAAGTAGTATACAAATGTACAGTATTATGTTTCCAGGGAAGTTTGGCATCCTTAGCAAAGTCTGTGAATAAGAATTGATTGAAGTAGAACCCTTTAAATGTTATCCTTCATTTTCAGTGATATATATATGAAGCTATAATTGATAGGAACTATCTGTAAAGTTGCAGGTGATATGCTGACGATAAATCATAGGGTAAAATGTTCTTGTCTACAAAAAGCTGAAATATTGTAGCTATAAATTATACATGAATATATAATTCATGAACTAGTAGCCATATACGTTTATACAAAATAATTCTTTGGTAAGAACTTTGTTTTGGATTGATTTTATTAGTGAATTAAGAATTTTAAAAACTTGAAATAGCACTCCTCCTGCCGTGATTCAGTTTTAAATTAGTAAAATAAAATATAGTTTTCAACTAGTTAAAACAAATGAATGAAATATCTTTCATTCAGAGACCCCCCGAATTGATTCTGGTGATGAGTGCTATACCTCTGTATTTTATATCTTGTTATATGCGTACTATTATTTATATTACCAGAATTTCCCTATTTTAAGGCGAGAAATAACCTGATGGTTTAAAGAGAGAATTAGCCTGACAAAAATCAGAAGCACTATTTTATAACCCTATTGTGATGGAAATAGTTTAAGGTGTCTTTCTCCTGGCCTGGAGTCATTGGGGTAGGGAGGAAGGGTGACGTCTTTGTCAGAAGAATCCAGCTCGCGTTTCCCTGCAGTTACACAACCCCAGAGAAGGGTCTTGAGAAGATGCCTGGCCCCCACCCAAGCAGTTTTCAGAATGGCCAAGGAAACAAAACATTTTGCAAACAGTTTCACTTCATTAAAATTAATTTAGCAAAAGCACATGTATTCCTCTGTGTACGTCCATTCTGGGGGCTGATTCTATCTTTGGGGTGATGTAAGGTCACCACCACTCTATGTGAAGGTACAAACTGAATCTAAGGTTAGAATGGAGACTGCCCTCCTCATCCTTGTTATATCCAACCAGGTAACCAATGTCATTTGTTACTTCACTGGAACCACATAACCCTTTTACTCAGAAAAGAAAAAAATGGGGGAATCTAAGCTTGGGAGGGTGATCAATAGGTGACTCTGTCTCGGCACCAGCCATGTCTGAAGGCTCTGCAGGCACATGGGAGTCCATAAAGAACCTCATCTAGAAAACCCATGGTTGAAGTGGGAGGATGGTGAGAGCGCTTTTTTGTTATCCCTGAATGATCCTTCTCCTTTTCATATTAAAAAAATCAGCCTTGGAAATCCAGGTGATGTCACATTCTCTTGTTTTGTTTTTCCTTTGTGGTCAAAGTCAGCACAGTCCATTCACCCAGCGATCTCATCCTAGCGCTCCCTGTTACTCAGAAGGGAGAAACTACGTGACATTATAATAATCATCCCTGGGGCTTCCTTGGTGGCGCAGTGGTTGAGAGTCCGCCTGCCGATGCAGGGGACGCGGGTTCATGCCCCGGCCCGGGAAGATCCCACATGCCGCGGAGCGGCTGGGCCCGTGAGCCATGGCCGTTGAGCCTGCGTGTCCGGAGCCTGTGCTCCACAACGGGAAAGGTCACAACAGTGAGAGGCCCGAAAAATCATCCCTGATACTTTGCAGTGTTAGTAAGCTAAAAGGCGCCCTCCCCACTGTGGGTGAGAACAGGAAAGAATGGGGAGGTTAAGGGGACGAAGACCTTTGTCTTGCCAACTGGAAATTACTTGAGCCCTCCCAGAGTAAAGTGTCATTTTTTTCCAAAAAATTGGACTGGGATTCTGTCAGTGTTCCATAGACATCCAGCCAATATTTTCTTGGAGAGAGATCACTAATTTTCGAATAGTCACCGTGTCAGTGACTTTACCCAAAACTCCTTTGGGGAGCTCTTCCTGTTTCATTGGTATTCGTCCTTTCTAACACAATACATTCCCCACATTCCTCTCCTAGACAGACAAGGGCCTGCAGACTTGATATCTGGGGCTTCCAGATTATTCTCTAGGAAGGCACTTGCCTCCTGGAGAGGCAGTGGGAGATCTCACCCCACCCCCCAAAGGCCAGTGTCATTGAGTCTGTACCTTTAAGGCAAGTCACTCATTATCCTTTCTTTCTGTTTGCTTTTTCTCTCAATCTGTCTCCTCTGTGAGGGTGAAGATGGGGTTTCTTTACTGACCCTACATGATTGATGATAACTAATTTAAATCATGGACTTTATTATCATTATCCTAGATTTACATGAATCCTCTCCCCTTCCTAAAAGTTTTCCATGGTGAATTGCATGTTCTTAATAGCCACAGGTTTGGCTGTAAGATCCTATCGTACAGAGGCAGTGATCATATCATTACACAATGATATATACAGGGAGCAAGCACTTTCTACAGTCCTTCAGCTTTGTTGATCTCTTACTCCCAAATCTTGTACAAGATCTCAATCCCTGACTGAAACTCAGGACACCTTACCCAGGTGAAACGGTGTTCAGTGTTATGATAAACGGCCAGGGCTGCCATCCACAAAGGGTCTTGAAGTTTTTCTCTTTGGTTTAGCTGCATCTTGAGTCAGGTCTTCCCGATCTGTTCCTTTGCCACTAATCGTAAGACACAGGTCAGTTGGCAGCTGGAGTTCCTTCTAAATATCAAGACAGAAATTGTAAAACCAGCGGTTTCTTTCCATGTGGTCTGATCTAGATGGATATTTGCAGGCTCTCCCGCCTCTCCTGCCCCTGCACAAGGTTACCCAGCAGAGTTACCAAGGTTCTCTTAGCCTCATAACTTTAAACTTTTGATTCCTGCCATTTAGATTTCTTTCCAAAGGCACAATTCTCCAAATTTCTCCCTTGATCAGAATGGATCTGTAAACCAAGAAGAAATTTAACCTCTACACCTGTGCCACACTCAGCAATTTGGCATATGTGTGTGCATAAGGATAAGAATCACCAATCTCTTGTGCAGATGTTGTTATTGTCTTTAAAATCTGTGAAACTCCCAGCCTCCATGAGAAAGACCTGATTGAAATTTTATAGCGCAGGTTGGAAGGTTCAGAGCTTGGGACGCTGTTGGGGATTTGAACCATTTGCTTCTTGTTGCCATCTGATCAGTCCTGAGCTCCACACCAGTTTCCCAAGCCACCTCCACTATTCCCATTTTCCCCACTGACATTAGGGAGGAATGCTGCAAGTGTCCCACAGTTTGCCAGCCTACAGAGTGCCTCTCTACACTGGTAGGCAGATGGGAGATGATGCTGCATGCATAGAGGAGGGGAGACGAGGAGGCAGGAGATGTCCCCAACTCCCTTCATCTTCATAAAAGAAAAGCTTATCAATTCCCAATTCCAACCATTTATAAGGCAGTGGGCAATTACTAGCTTCTGTAGAGTTACTGCTGGCTTATTAATTAAGGAAGAAATCTAAACTGAGTTACCATTCTATTTCTTCCTGATTATTGATAGCCTTAGCTCTCTCTTCTTTCAATCAGAATTTATTGTGACAGCAGGGAGATTCCTGGAGGGCACACATGACTCTCAAGCTTTCTGAGGCTGGCTAGCTGAGCCTGGCCCTTCATGAACTACTGCCAGAACTTATTTTGGTCTTTACTGATTTGTCTAATCTCAACTAACCTATGTTACAAATTTCTCTAGGCTTAATGTAAAGTTGGAAGTTCTTTTATATTCTTTCTGCCTGGAGATCAAGATATTGGGGTATGTTTCTTCAGTGATTTCTACTCTGAATGTCTATTCTAGAATCAACAGCCTGCCTTGTATAGGAGCCACCCTTTTAAATGTGTACTGTTCTGTGTTTTCCAATGCTTGCCTGCATTTTAAGTTGCTGAAGCATTCTATTCTGGTAACATGACCTGTATTTGTCAGGGTTCTCCAGAGAAACAAAAGCAATATGAGATAGATAGATAGATAGATAGATAGATAGATAGATAGATAGATGATAGATAGAAGAGAAGTTTTATATGGGAATTGGCTTACACAGTTATGGAGACCAAGAAGTTCCCATAGTCTGCCGTCTGCAATCTGGAGAAGCAGGAAAACAGATAATAGAATTCAGTCGAAGTTCAAAGGCCTGAGAACTGGGGGAACCGCTGCTGTAAGTTCCAGAGTCCGAAGGCCTAAGAACCAGGAGCTTCAATGTCAGAAGGAAAGAGAAAATGGACATCCCAGCTCAAGAAAAGAGAGAGAATTCTCCCTTCCCTTTGCCTATTTTGTTCCATTCAGACCTCCCAAGGGATTGGGTGATGCCTACCCACATTGGTGAGGGCAGATTTCTTTACTCAGTCTACTGAATCAAGAGCTAATCAGAAACACCCTCACAGAAACATCCCCAGATAATGTCTTACCAGCTATCTGGGCATCCCTTAGGCCAGTCAAGTTGACACATAAAATTAATCATCATGTTACCCTAGTGGGTTCCATCCATAGTTCCCTTGGCACCTGATCTATTTTGTCCCCCAAATTCTAATCTTTGAGCATCATGTAGCATCACTTATTCTATTGCTCTCCTCACAGCCAGATCTCTTACTGGCTGGGATTTCTCCACCAGTGCCACCACATTGTTCCCGGGGCTTTTATCTTTACCTGTCAAAAATCCACTATTAAAAAAAAAATTCCCAAGGAATTTATCACTCTTTATGGGTTTTCCTTCTCAGTATCTCCTGTAGAACATTAACTGGAATGTTTTGAAGAAACTCACTTAATAAAGCATCATTCCATTTTTAAAATTTACATTCACTTGACGGCTCTTCTATGATTACATTTGTCCCCTTATGATTTTTCTCCCAAGAAGGGAATATTGCTAATACCATAAATGTTTACACTGGAACTTTTCTCCTTCCATGGCTCATTCTGCTAACACCGAAAATGACAGCATTGCTACTACATGCTACTCGCTCATTTCTGTAGTGTACTTTTTTGGGAGAATGGCTAACAGTGCTACTGTCCAAAATTCAATAGTCTTGAAACTTAGCCTTCACAAATGTAACTACGTCATCCCATCCTGCTATAACTGAAAGAGATATAGGCCCAATCTTCTATCAGAAAGGGGGGAGAAATAGCTGTATTTATAGCCAAATGCTCTGAGAAGCAAAGAGAGGCTACAAAATATTTCTTTACTGATTCCACTGAGTTTTTATCTGGACATTCCACTTTGAATGGAGACGCTGAATTCCTGGTCTACCTCGTTGCTTTCCTATATTTCTCTTCTCTCCTCCCAACCCAGGATCCCAGTTGTATGTTACTGTCATCCCATGTGTTTAAGTCAGCAATTCCTTTTCATCTCATTTGGCCAAGACAAACTCATATTTTTTCACCCTGGTTCCTCAGCTGAAAGAACCAACACTCCAAACCTCCCTTACCCATCATAGCATAACTTTAAAATGCCCTGTATTATATATATTAAATGTTTCACAAGACATTACATAAATGACCTGTACCCACAGGGGTAAGTATGAGAGAAATCAAAAAGTCTAAGTGGATAAAGACATTGTCCCCCCCACCAAAAGAAAACTCCCCTTGTCCTGTGTATACCTAAGTAGAGAATCTGAAAAAAATGAGGAAATAAGTCTTCACAGAAAGAATAAGACAGCAGGAGTGTCAAACACAAAATGGCAGTAAAGGGCAGTCAGCCCAAGCCTATTTTCACCCCCAGGGTGCATCCCACAGGACACGGCTCCTGAGAAACGACAGTGGGAAGTGTCCACCCTGCCTCTGCAGAACTGCCCACCCCCATCACACAGCAGACCATAACTGTTCAAACACGTTTAAACAGAACCTCAAGCTTGAAAAGAGACTTATAAAGTGGTTTTTGCCACAGGGAACATCTTTGAAACTCGCAGAGACAATTCCCAGATGGGTTGTCTGTAGATGCAATCTGGACTGGGGCTGTCTGTCACCTCCAGCTAGGAGACAATCTGGCAGCACACAAAAAGAGCATGGAGAAAAAAGGAAGATGGAAGCAGTCAGTGCAGCTCTTGTTAAGTGACCATCTTTTCCATCTACTTCTTCACCTTTATTTGAAAGTCTTCCTTGTTTTGTTTCGTTGCTATTGTGTAGAGAAAATGTAAATTCAGCCTAGAAGATACCACATCTGTTCAAATGGAGAACCACACATACCCCTCGAATTTTGTGTAAAATATAAAAAGTTTGTGGAATATTTTGCAAAAATTCTGAATTCACAATACAGTTAAAGAATTATGTAACATACATTACCATCCATTATTATAGCATATATCATTTGGAAAATTTAACCCAAGCCAAAATAATTTATCAATGCAATAAGGATAAAAGGTCCAAAAGGTTATGAAAGAATGTTAGCACATGCAGTTTGTAGATAAGAAAATTGTACCCGGAGAGACTGATTTGCCAAGATTACACTGATGGCAGAACCAGGATTAGAATATGTCATTTGCCTCCTTGTCACTACAATATCATATACGTCTAATTGTTTGACATCAAACAATTGATTTGCTTTTCAACAGGTAGCTCTTGTGTTGTGCAGGCAGCATGGGAGTGACATTAGCAAAAACTTATTGTGAATATAAAACATAAAATTCTGAATATGAAATGGAAGAGTCATAGACCTAGCTGTACTTTCTCAAACATAGACATTCTCAGATTAGTATAAGTAATTCGGTCAAGCACCAACATAAAATCAATTACGCTGCAGAAAAGGATATGAAAGTTCAGTATGTGCCAGGCCCTAAGCAGAAAGATGGAAAAGACCCAGACCCGCTTACATAGATCTTGCCAAGTGTTGTTTGTATTTGGTAGACTTCAGGCCAAGAAATATACATATACAAAATCCTAATGAAGAACAAAATATTGTTATGTTAAAATTTTTCTTTAAATTTGTACAAAATATTTGCCATTATTTTCAGCTTTCAATTAAATTTTCAATTTTGAGACATATATTCAAAGATGCAAACTGATATCTAAAGCACCTAAGTGTAAAGGGACTCTGTCTTCTTTGCTGATTATTCCTATTCTCCCTGACTTCTCAACGTTGGAATGGCCTGGGGCTCAGTCTTCAGATATTTCCTTTCCTATCTACATTCATACCCTTAGTGATATCATCCAATCTCATGGCTTTAAATACCATCTATATGCTGACAATTTATAACTGCAGCCTAGAACTTTCCCCTCAACTCCAGACTCATATATCTAATTGCCTATTTGACATCTCCACTTTGGTGTAAGAAATCTGAGACATTACCTCCAAAACCATGGCCCTGATAGACTCTGCTCTTCCTGCAGGGGTAGTCATTTCAATAAATGGCAATTCCACTCTTCCAGTTGCTTGAGTTAAAACTTTGGAGTCACTCTTAACTCATTTTTTTTCTCTTAAACTCTACAAATGCTCTGGAAATCCTGGCTCTGCTTTAAAACATAACCTAGATGCCCATCACGTGTCATCACCTCCACTGCTATCACCTTAGTCTAGGTCACCATTAGCTCCTGCCTGGATAACCATTCTGACCTCCTACTTGGTCTCCCTGTTTCCACCTTTGCCTCCCTGCAATCTCTTTATCAGGGCAGCAACAAAGGTGATCATTCTACTCCTCTACTGAAATCCCTTCTGTGGCCCCAACTCACCCAGATAAAAAAACAGTCTTTGCAATTTCCTATCTGGCCCCACTTCCCACATTTGCTGCCCATCTTTTCATTTCCTCTTGGACCTCATCTTCTCCTACTGCCTGTCCCCCTTGATCACTGGACACCATTGGCTGGAGCATCTGATGGAGGATTCTTTAGGGCCTTTGCACCAGCAGTTCTCTCTGCCTGGAGGGCTATTACTCCAGATTCATTCACTTCCTTGAGGTTTTCAATCAAACTTCCCTGGCCACCTTATCTAAAATTGCAAACTGGACACCAAAAGCACACACACACACACACACACACGTGCATGCACTCAACACTTCTATCATCACTTCCTCCTTGGTTTTCTTCTTTTTTTTTTTTGGCTACGTCACCAACATTCATTTTTAAGGAGGTTTGGTAGTTGCCATGTTAAGAACTATTTTTTTTTCCTTTTTATTTCTTTTTTGAAAATAATTTACAGGCACATGTAAAACACAGTAAGACCCCTGGGTCAGTCTCATCCAGTGAACACTGTGATAATTAATCCTTCCCTGAAAGGAGAGTAGGAGAGTACTTCTTTCATACAAAGTCAAAGGATGGCGATGTAATCCAAACTGCATTTTTTTGGCTTACTCATTACAACAGATTTGAGTTTGGATGCAGTTTGCTGGGTGCAGAATCAGGAACATTGCACAATTACTTTATGTCATTTAAGAACGATGGAAAGGAAGGTTAGGAATGTTTAAAAGCCTTTGCAGGCCCGCGATAATTTTATAGAATAGTTAAATAAATACTGCTTATATACAAAAAATTCATCCCACCCTAAGATGAGGGAAAAGAGGGCATTTGAGAATCTCTTATTTTAAAATGTAAAACAAAACTAAAACGTTTTCTAAGGGCACTATCCTATTATTAATCCACAATAAGAATGCAGCCATCAGCAAAAATTCAGCGAGTAGAAGGTCTAACAGAAATTCCAGTATGACATAAAAACACAACTGTGTTCTTGCCATCTATTGTACACCTCACTTCCTTGATAGAACCTTTAAAAAAAAATTCCAAGTCAGTGTATTTTATCACTTGGTTTTCTTCTTAATAAAGATTTCGCTTATTTATCTTTTTCTTATGCTGTCTGACTATCCCATTGGCTGCAAAGGGGTTAGCAAACTACCATCCATGGGCCAAATCCAACTCCCCGCTTCTTTTTGTAAGTAAAGTATTGGAACATAGCCACACCCATTTGTTTATGTATTATCTATGGCTGCTTTCAGATGGCCCCCAAAGCCAAAAATGTTTTATTATTCAAGCCCTTTGAAGAAAAGGCTTCTCTACCATTGTGAATATAAACTTCAGAAGAACATGGGTTTTTGTTTATTTTGCTCTCCTCTTTGTCACTAAAGTTCAGAGTCATGCCTGATGCATATTAGGTATTTGACAACAATCTCCCTTCTGGTGAACAAATGATGAATGAATGAAATACAACTGGCCCTACACTTTCAGGAACTTCACAGGAGAATGAAGTTGAATTGGATTTCCATATGACTAGGGATACACAGGAGACATTTTGGAGGGTCTTGTTGAAGTTGTTTTTGTTGTTTTTCAACTTAGAAAGTCATTTTCTTTATATCATTCATTCTAAGTAACAGTGGTCATTTCGTAGTGTTGACTTTAATTGAAATGTAAAGCAACTGGTGGAGGTATTGTTATTCTGCCAATTTTATTGTTACAGAATCACACCTATAATAGGGCAATTACACAAGCCCTTCGAGAGCCATTATTTAGGACTAAAATTGCCTTAAGGTGCCAGGTGAAATCACTTGCATGCCCTTTCCAGGCCTGTTTTCATCTTATTACTCACCGAGTGAGAGACAAGAGCTAAACCATTTTGAACCTAAGATTATAGTAGGTATAGGTCATTTGAGTCCAGCCAAAAATATAGTACCTCTCTGGCTTTGCACTTTTAGGCAACAGAATAAGCTATTGCTTCCAAAGAAAAGATAAGGTTGAGAGTATTTTGTTTGATCTCTGGTGGCACTAGAGATTTTCAGTAGTAAAACCAAAATCAATGCCTCCTTTCTTTCCCAGGGAACCATTCACAGAGGAAATAGCACATAAGACCCTTCTCTTTAGAAGGGGGGTTGGGACTCTTTCAGGCAGAAGTGTTCCCCTCTTTTTATGTGACACCTCCATACTCCATTCAAAAAACATGGGTTTCTAGGTTAGACTGATTGATGGCAAAGATGACAAAACCTTGAGTAGTCTGTTAGCTTGAGCTGAAAAATGTGCTCAGCTAACTGCCTTAAACATTTTAAAATATAACTCACTAGCTGGAGTAAAGACCGCCGGGCTAAGATTGGGGTTTAATTGTTCACTGTTCAACATGATTTGTGAATAATTGCAGAACCATGGCAATTAAATTGTACTTTCTGCAAAACAGGCAGCACATGCCTTCTGCTTTAGAGAGCCCCACGTTTCTTTGCAGATTAGCCAACCTCTGTAATCTATTTGGATGTACAGGTGACATCTCTCTTTGAGTCTTCAGGGTCCCGGTACCTCTGGGCTATGTGCTTTGTCATAAACTTGAATGATGAAAAACCAGCAGGGCTCCTTCGGCCTCTAATTGGAACCACTCAATGAGACAAAGAAACTGAGCAACTTTATTATATTCCACTTAATGGGTTTTTTTTTAACATTCACAAATCACTCATCAGTATCACCTGGAAATGAAAAATGATAAGCACAGGGATGTTTGGCACAGTGCAGCCGCTGTATTACCCAAGAGTTGGTGTCTAGGTACAGAAGTGTTAGCAATGAAGTCATACCCGGGAGAGGATGCAAAGGCGACTTGGTCTTCAGCTCTGGCTGAATTCCCAGGTTTCGGCCAGTGTGAGTCTACCGGAATTAGCGAGAATGTTTTCTGTCATGCTTGTAAAATACTCTGAGAGAAACATAAAGTTTTTATGAGAAGAATGCCTGGGGGTTAGTATTTGTTCTTGTTGGCTCCACTGAGGGTAGCAGAGGTTGAGATGGGGAAATGAAGGCACAAAGCTTCGGGTGCCCCCCTTGCTGCTGCTCAATATAAAAAGTAGCTTCTAGATGGGCTCAATTGCCTCAAATTTAGCGGCCCCAACAAATCCCTACGTCACTAGATTGAAACATTGGCCCTGGCTGGTTTTATCTAAGCCACAGATCCCCATCACACCTTTCTCCCTCCTCTCCTTCTTCCTTCTTGTACTCATTAGGATGATACAATTCTTTCTCTGATAGGTTTCCAGGTTTCAAGTATTATTTATTTAGAATAACTTAATGTAATATGGCAGGGAAGTTTAGAGACCTTCCCAAAGAATGGGAGGGAATGTTAGGATGCTCAAACCACATGCTGTCAAAAATTATTTTAAGTACCCTGTTTCATCAGGTAAATGCAATAAGTTCAATTGAATTTGGACGATTTTCTCCTGTTTGTGATGAACAGGGAATGATTATCATATCTGTGATACTCCCGACTTCCCTTTTGTACAAATAGAGTAGTAATTCTGATCTTGAAGTTTATTAGAGCTTTAAGCTGTCAGGTTATTACTGTCAGTTTCAAGAAAAGAAAGAGTTACTAATGTAAAATTAATTTATTGAATGGAATTGTTTTGCCCTCAGGGAATAACATCACCATTTAATTTAATTTCCCCATCATATTGTCTCATTTGCAGAGGAAAAAATAACTTTTCTTTTGAACAGAATAAAGTGCATTATGCTGAATGGTGTACTTCACCCCTACAGGTTTTACTTGTTCTAGATCATCAGTTGTCATAACAACCTGATATATTGTGCAGTAACTCTTGCTTGCTGAATTTGGGAAAACAGCACTGATTTAGATCTTATAAGAAAGTGTTAGGAGGATTCAATAAGATTTGTAAAAGTTTTTCTCTGGTTACATGTTTCAATATCGAACAGTTTCACTATGGACTATCTTATACAGAAATATGTTTTTAAAGTATATACAAATATTTATATTTTTAAAAAAGCTTTGAAATCACAGATGTCCTTGTCACTGGCAATGTTCTCAGTTTGCTCAAAGATGCAACTGTGTTCCAGTGGGGTTCAGAACACGGGTACACTTGACCTAATCGGTGGGGTTGGAAGGACTGACACAAACACCAAAGAGCCCAGCATTTAACTCATTTTTTGGGGAGAAGCCTGCAGAGGTGCTGGAGGCAAAGGTGGGGTCTTGAAGAAAACTATTCTCCTGATGCAAGAAGCACTAAGACTACTTTTGAGTCCTGTTCCCAGAGGACGTTTTTTTACAGATGGCAATTAAGTATCACACCAGAATGTTCTGTCATGTGTATACAGATCCAGGAAAATAAATAAGCTAGGTGAGTTACAATATGAAATCCTCAAGGACTTCATTCCTCTCTCTGTGTGTATTCTCTTTAAGCAGCATCGTCTCAAAATCTCATCTCTTCCTCCTCAAAATGAGCCATAATTGAAAATCAATATTCATTCAACAAACACTTTTTGAGTACTTATTATGTGAAATGAATAATATTTATCTCTACAGCTTGTAAAAAAGATTAAGAGGGTGCAATTTCTAACTCCACAGAGTTTGTCGTCATTGAAGGAGGACAATAAAATTATATCAAGAACACTAAAACAGAATAGAGACTAGTAACAGAGCAGACGTCCAGGTCATGTAGGCACAGGTCCAGCTGTATATATTATTAAAATATTGTATACTTCTGGACAGGTTGGTAAATAAATACTGCCCCAAGCCCCACGAGTGCCCGCCCCCATCCCAGCCACCCAGCTCCTTTTCAGGGAGGACCTTCCTTTTTCCAACTCTTCCTCTGGCAACTGAAGTGTTAAAAACCTGCACAGCAAGGGGCCATGAAGGACCCTGTCACACTGAAGGCACTCTTTCTGATGGATGAGGATACAGGTTTTAGATATTTTGAATATCATCTCTGGTAAAAAGGACTGTTAAATCTGTAAAAAGTCTGGAGCCCATGAAACTGCCATTTTTGTCATTCAAGAACACGTATCAGCAGTTTCATAGAGTTCATTCTATGCAAACCAGGTGTTAAAGGCACTCAGAGGAGAGAGTGATTACATCCTGTTGTGTTTAGAAGGCATCTTGATTCTAACTTGTGGCACTGTGGCATGCCCCAGTCACCTGTAAGGCTTGGTAAGACACAGCTTGCAGAAGGCTGGGCTGGGGCCTGAGAATCCCCATTTCTAACAAAGTTCCCAGGTGTTGCTGCTGCTAGACCAGGAATCACTGAGAGCACAGCTGCTTTCTGTTCTTCCTCGGAGAAAGTGTTCTTATTATATAGTTCTTATAAGCCAACTAGAAAAAGATTTTATACATAAAATAGATAACCAACAAAGACCTACTGTACAGCACAGGGAAGTCTACTCAATATTTTTTAATAACCTATCAGGGAAAAGGATCTGAAAAAGAATATATATGTGTATATGTGTCACACACACATATATAAAACTGAATCACTGTGCTGTACACCTGAAACTAACACGGTATTGTAAATCAACTACACTTCAATTAAAAAAAAAAAAGAAAAGCAAAAGATGAGTCTCTCAATTTAAAAAATTGCAAGGATGCTAAACTGGAAAACCACGAAAGGAAAATACATATGGACAGTTGATATAAAAAATCAAAATCACTAGTTATCAAAGACATATAAATTAAAGAAACAGAGTGCCACTTTTGAATATTCAATAGCCAGGATGGGAAAACATTAATAATACTCACCATTAAGGAAGTTAGAGTGAAATGGATGCTCTCATACACTGCTAGTGGAATTATAAATTGCTAAAACCTTTCTAAAAGGTAATTTGGCATCATGTATCAAAAATCTCTATAATACTTATGCTCTTTGCTCAAAATAGTGCTACCTCTAGAAGTTAATGCCAAGGATCTCATCAGAGCTGTACACTAAGATTTGTGAATGAATGCTCATCAGAGCATTATTTATGATAAAAATCAGAAGTAACCAACCTAAATATTCAACACATAAAATCCACAGGGGAGAATATTGCAAACTGTTAAGAAAAATTTCCTAAAGATTATTCTTAAATAGGAAAAAAATGAATAAAGCTGGAAATAGAGCTGTGGACAGAGCAAAGCTCCAGGTTTTGCATAAACTTTCACACATGCAGAGTGTATATCCATAGTTATAGAGAAGAAATCCTGGAAGGGATTAGAATTGAAATGTTACACACAGTTACCTCTGGCTGATGAGATGACAGAGGATTTTTAATTTTCTTATACATTTCTGCATTTTCCAATTTCTTTACAATGAATTTTGTGAGAAGTGGGAAACTGGTGCTGTGCCCCAGAGGTTCATTGCTGCTGAGAGAGTAAATCAGTAAAATTTTCTGGTTAAAGTGTCTTTACTCCTTGACCTAGTAATTGTACTCCTAGGAAGATAATCTATCAAAATCATCAGACATGCACACCGAGTTTCATGTACTGGGCATGCTCATTGTAGCAGTGCTTATAATAAAACTTACAACTTTCCCAAATGTTCATCAGTTGAAGAATGAGTAAATAAATTGTGATTTATCCATAACATAGAATTTTAAGCAGGCATCTGAAAGAACGTGCTGTTGAAGATTAATGACCTAGAGAAATGGTCATTGTCTAATGTTAAGTGAAAAAAGCAGTAATACAAACTATGTACAATACGAACCACTTTTAAAAAACACACATAAATATGCAAAGAAAAAGACTGGAAGAAGTACAGCCACATGTTAACAGTGTTTATCTTACAATGGATGATTTTATATTTTCTTATATATTTTTTCCAATAGGCTTAAATTTTTTAAATAAACACTTAATAGTCCTAAAAGTGTTTTTAAAGGTGTATTAAATCAGCTTTTTCAATATCAAATCTCCTTTTCTAAGGTTATCATTGTTCGCACAGCCATTTGTGCTGCCATTTTTTAAGCCACCATTTAAAAAACACGTTTAATTTAAAAAAAAAAAAGAATGATTCATTTGAAAATAAAAAGAGAAATGGCTACAATGATTTTTAAAGTAGTTCTTGTGTAACTGATTGGAAAATAATCTTAGTAATCTAAGCATAACTTTCTCAGAATAGAGTCCCTCAGCATAAATATCTTCTGGAAGACAGTGGGCTCCCAAGGGCTCCAGTCACTAGTTCAGTCAGAAGTCCAGAGACACAAAGCCCTTGAACTTACATAAGAGATTCACACCTTAGATAAATTAGATGTAGACTCAAGATCCCCCTGCAGTCACTCCGGAATGTAGCAGCCAATAAACACTGAATGGGAGTTTAGCTGGGAGCAAAATAGGAAGTAGAGAAGGAGGTAACAGACCTGCTTTGAAGCAATCATTTGGTGCCCAGTGTACCCAATACTTCCTACCCCTCATGTAATTCTCCTGGAACTGGCAATCCCGGGACCTTCCTTCTGCTAAACCCAGACATAGGCACTTAGCCCAAACCAGGCCGATCAAACTCTTCTCTCCTAGGATATAACATTGTTGTAACTGGGCCTTTTGATGACTCTCCATGAGTTGCTACTATTGAATTCTCTGGAATCATTCTCATTCTTTATCTAACTCAGTCCTGGTTATTTAACTTTTCCTTCAGGTATGGAAGATACCCAATCTGCTTCCAATAAAATCCTTGTTTTTAAGTGTCAGTGAATATTTCTATTTCTTGCAATCTGGAAACGCTACCTGATGTGTAACTGAAACTCAGAGGGTGTGTAGAGAACGAAGAGAGGGGCTGAGAGAGAGAAAGAGCAAAGGTTCTGGGGAAATCTGACCAAGTTTGCCACCTGCATCTGTTAAAACAGCATAGAGGATGCATGTTCACCTCCCTTACAGAGTGAGTGTGAGAATCGGCTTCTCTTCCTCTGCTCACTCCTGAGGCTCCAGCCACACTGACCTTCTTCCTTTTCCTCAGAAGAAGCAGGTCCCTTTTGGTCTCCGTGTGGTCTCAGCAGATGCTCCCCTTCACTTGAGGTACTGTCGTCATCATCACCAGCCCCTCCGCTGGTAAAGTCCTACTTGTCTTTGAGATCTCGGTTAAATACCGTTTCCTTAGAGAAATCTTCTGGAACCGCAGAGACAAAACAAGATCAGGGCTCCCAAACTTCTCAGAAGCATTAATAACTATTATAGCTACATTATTCACTTTATAGTTGGGTATTCAGCATTTGTCCAGCCTGCTATAATATATACCTCATAACTGTGTAGACCATACCTTTCTTATAATACTGATGTCATGTCCACTAGTATATATCCAGTTGCTAGCAGAAAGCCTTCCAACAAGTAGGCAGAGAAGTATCTATTGAAGGAACAAATGATCTGGTGAAATAATGTATGTAGAAACCTTCGAAAAAAATAATACAAAAGTATGAAAATATGGGGCACCATAATAGAGTTCCACGCTCCATAATGAGTACATTTGGGTTACTTATTTGCCAAATATCACCACATTTCCTGTACGTCACTGTGGGTCACTGAATGTCAGGAAGCTCAACTGCCTTTCCTTCTGAGAACTGATTTGGAAGAGGACAGTTTCAAAAGTGCAGCCTGAAAGGTGGCAGTGTCTCTAAGGGTAATTAGCAGAGTCTTGATGCAGTTTCAGCCTCTCCCACCCCAAAGACACGCTAAATAACACAAGGTTAGATTTAAAACAGTGTATTTTCTAAACAAGTGCAGTCTTAAGACTGGTAGCTCTCCCTGCAATTAGATTTTCACCCCTAAACCCTTTTATATTGAAACTCCGGAGAGGGCACTCTAGTTGAAGCTTAGTCAGTCTGATTTCTCCCCTGCTACAAATCAAAGGGAGACAGGAGACACGTGCCATGACAGATAGTGACAAGACCCAAAAGAGTAATGGGGAATTCATGTTCATATTGGAGAGTAAGGAGAAAGGGAACAGGTCATTGTCACCTGAACTGCAAGAGAATTATATTAACAAATCCAGTATAAGAAAAAAGAATATTTCACCAGAAAAATAAAATCGCTAAAGATACATCTGGCGCAATGATCATATTCTTCTCCATTTTAGTTATGCCACTAGGAAGGTAACAGCAATATTTGTCCATGCAACCAAGATACAATTTTACAATTATTTTGATGATAAAAACAGCATATTTCTCTGCTGTCTTCGAGGCCTCTGTTTACAAGCTCTGGGAGGGGAGCTTGAAATACTATGAAAGTTGTGGGTGAGAAAAAATAAGCACAAGCATTCCTTTGAAAAGTTCTTAATAAATTTTTAAATTAATTTCCAGGCCGATAGGTCTCAGAAATCAGTTTAAACTATTTAACTCACCATGCAAGAATGAAATTATTAAAAAAAAAAAAGGTGGGGGAGGCAAGCTGAAGAATTTTGAAGGTTATGTGCAGAAAGCCTTCAGCAGACAGCAGGAAGGAAAACTGCAGGTTTATAATGGGATTAGGAGGGCTTTTTCCTCTGGGAAAAGTGCTCACTGAAGAGTAGTAAGAGGTCCAATTAAAAACACTATTATACTCTTATGAATAGTTGAGATTTCAAGAACTCATCCTAAGATAAGAGTTCTAACCAGTTCATACTAGCTGATCTAACCTGGTTGAGAGGTTTTCTTTCTTTTTTTTTTTTTTAACATATCTTTAAAAGTAATTTTAAAGAAGTTTACATTGTAGGTTCTAGAATACATCTCTTTCCCTTCAAATTTTGTTTATTCCAGGATTTTCCACATACACACAATAAACACCTACTCTTGTTTTTGTTTTTGTCATTCCCATTACTCCTTCAATAAAAAAAAGTATCTTTGTCATATCATAGCTTCGATCTCTTGGATTGAGCACAAAAGAGTGGACACGTGGAGGAAATCTGTAGATTTTTCAGGAGATTGATAAAGCTGTACATGTTTTATGCAAACGTAAACCAATGCAAATGTTCTCATTCGCACTCACCTAGACCATGGGGGCAGAAACTCTTCCACACCCAGCCTTTGTGTTTCCAGCTGTAATGCTGGGTGGAAAGTGTAAGTTTAACAAATATTTGGATTATTTGAGGGGCATAGTGTCCCTCCCAGCCGCGCCTTGTTCTTTGTCATATATTAAATATTCCTTGGGCCTAAGCCTAGCATTGGGAAATCAAGAGCAAAGCATTCCTTCTAATCTAGGTGTCTTTCTAATTCAATTCAATTACACCTTGCAACTATTTACTGAATCTTTTCCTGTCCTAAACTACATTAGCGTATGTTAAATAAGGCCAAGAACCTTACCACTTAATTCCTTAACTACTCATCTACCCTTCATTTTTTAGTGGCATAGAAGCAAAGCATTCATCTAATTGATCATATAGATCTCTCTCTCTCTCCTCTCTCTCTCCCTCTCTCTTTGTATATGTATGTGTGTGTGTATATATATGTCTCTCTCCCAGTATACTCTTCATTGGAATATGTATGCACACACATTTTTCTATTTATCTGTCTAAATATCTAATCTAAGTATGTTCCTTCCATCTATTTTTGAAGAATTTTACAAAGAATTATGAAAATAAATTTTACCTATATAGTTTCTTACCCCGCCTACACACACTTACACACTCATTCACTCACACCCACATGCACACTCACACACATGTTTTTTTCTTATTTGAATCAGTCACCACAGCTGCCAGTGCCTCAGGGGTTTTAAACATCAATCAGTTTCACAGCTGGAGGCAGAGTGATCTACAGCAATAAAGCTTAAAGTGCTTCCTTTTCTGATATAATTTGATTCTTCCATTAGAGCACACATTCTTTTTTTTGTTCCTTTAAGCTAAAGCAAATGTTTTCTGTCCATACCAGGGCAAATAAATAGTTACCTTAAAGAGGCAGAAGGTATTTTTACTCCCCAGTTAGGATGCTGGATGGAGAAAATCCATCCCATAGCGCTTACTTCTGCTCTGCGGAGTTTCTCACCTTTGTCTCTAGGATTTTTCTCTCCTACTTCCTCAGGGCTGCCTTGGTCCTTTGGTCTGGGCGTGAATTCTGGTAGATATAATAGAACAGATAACAGTGGCTTTATTAAATATGTTCTTGGCTTTCTAATAGTATAGAATTCAATGTAATACAAAAAAGTACTCTGACAGTCGCTGGCATATTTTTTCCACTGGACACAAAATGCTTAAGTTTCAAAGCTTCTCCATCAACTAGAAATTACTCCTTTAATTACCAGTTTTAAATTATCTTAAATGTGATTTATCCCTATCTTTATCGATGTCTCTCTAACAAGCTCGCTGTAACTCTTTCTCTTTAGTTTTGTAGATTTTTTATTTTAAAAATTACAAAAAAGGGTAGAAAGTGATCTGAATTTCACCAAACTTTGACAATTATAGTGGCAAAGAATTAGTTGTTGTCATTAAAAATGTGCATCCAAAGATTAATGGTGTGAATGGGTGAGAATCTAGTTGTGGAAGATGGCATTGAGCTTTTGTTCCCATCTAAAAAGACTGATTAGAATATTTGGGTTTGTTTTGTTTTTCAAAAACTATAGAATTTTGGCAACAAAAATCCAGTCATTTTTTAACTAAACTAGCAATCACTTCTCAACTTGAAGCCCGCTAGCCCAGTCCATCTGCTGCTGCTGTCACCCCTTTCCAGCTGTTGGCAGCAATACTGTAATACTTGTGGTCACACTTCTATTGGTTCCACCAAAGGTTCTCTCCTTTTCTCTTGCTTTATTTTAAGCTTGCTCATTCCTTAGAAATTGTCAGGTTAATCTTTATTTATGCAGTCTGACTATTTGATAGATTGCAGGAATCTATAAAGCCAGTTTATACCAAAATTCATAATGATGCAGTCTGAAAATATTAAATCTAAAAGGGTCTTCAGAAGTCTCTAGCCCAACAATACTCCTCCATCCCATCCCTTGCTAAAGATGAGTGATATGAGGTTCAGAAAGTTTAAATGATCAGCTCAAAGACACACTGGTAGTTATTTACCAAACTGAAATTTGGACCAGGTGTTCAGCTCATAGCCCATTTTTATGGACTGAATTTTGCACAGGTCCCCCAAATCATATGTTGAAGCCTAACCGTCAATGTGAGTGTACTTGGAGATGGGCCTATAAGGAGGTCATTAAGTTTAAATGAGGTCATAAGTGTGGGGCTCTGATCCCAGAGGGCTGATGCTTTGTATAAAGAGAAAGAGACTGGAGAGTTCTCGCTCTCCACCACATCAGAACATAAAGAGAAGGTGGCCATCTGCAAGCCAGGAAGAGAGCCCTCACCAGAAACCAAACCCTGCTGGAATTTTATCTTGGACTTTCCAGCCTCCAAACTGTGAGAAAATAGGTTTCCCTTATTTCAGCCACCAAGTCTATAGTATTTTGTTATGGCAGCCCAAGCAAGCCAAGACAGCTATCTTTCCTTTCCCTTTTTTGTTTTTTTTTGGTCTATGACTGAATGATGAGCTCAAATCTTTTATAAGCTATCCAGTTCTACCATTGCCCATGGAATGGAGTATGAAAACATCCTTGATAATACATGTTCACTGGCTGAGCACACCATTGGTGATTGTGCTTGTTGCCTACGCCCAAGCTACACTGGACAGCACCAGGAAAGGAAGAACTTTAGACTTCACCTGATTTTATTTTGTCTCAAAATTTTCTAGCTTTAATCTTGCACAAATGGAGCTAGTTTTATTTTTATACTGTAAATGTCTTCTCCCTGGTTTTGTTCTTCCAAATTGTGTGGTGTCTACCACTTGGTTCTATTTCTTTCCCCTTATTCCCCTTGTCCATCTCCTCCTCCTTTTTCTCCTAGAGTGCTGTGTTAATTTTGTCAAAAACTCTATAATCTTTTACAGAATTTTATTAGTTATTCTTATTCAGGACTCACAAGAGGACACTTCTTGAATAAATGCCTCTGTCTCTCTCTGACACAAAGACAAAATTAGAGATAAAGAAAGAGACAAAGGAGGGGAGAATCGTGTCCCCATATGAGCCAGAGAATAAACTAGTTTTTCCCCAGGTGCTTGCTTTGCAGTATTTTTTTAGGAAAGCCAATTTTCTCATATTTAAAATTAAATTTTAAGAGCTCTACTTGGAATTATAAATAGCAATAATTACCAGCTCACATATTAATTGTTGATGAGTTTTTAATTGGCTAAGAAATTTTAAGAAAAAAATGAAATATATTGCTCTCAGTCTTCCTAAACTTTTGCTCTGCTTGTCAATCTTCTATTCTAACCCCTTCCACTGACATTCTCTTCCTGAAAAAAGAAGTCAAACTTCTAAGCCTGGCCCCAAGGCTTCTCATGATTGAATCCCTTCTAATTCTTTCAGTCTTGATGCTCATGAGTCCCTTACACAATCTCTTGCCCTAGACAAACTGGTTGATCCTTTATTTCCCCAAATCACTTTATACATTACTATCATTTTGTCATTTCTTCTTAACTGAAATGTCTCCTTCCCCCAAGTACTCCCATTAACAGCGATTTCTCCTTCCTCACTACCCCTATGTCACTTAAAGTCTGTATTAGTCATTTGTTAAAGATATGCTAATTTTTCCTAGTATTTCTCTTTCATATGTGTATGCCCTGGCTCCTTAACAGCCAATGCTTGCTAACACTCTACCCCCAGCGCCTGACACAATACCAGGCATGTCTTAGATGCTCTTTAGATTTGTTAATGGTGATAACAAAGTTGTGTAACTACTCTTACTAACACCACTCCTTACCTAATGTGCATGGAGCAGTTATCATCAAGCAAGTGCTATGCCAAGTACCTTTCATCGATTCCTTTATTTACTCTTTCCACATCATTCTAAGGTAGGTGCTCTTTGCTGTTTCACAAATAAAGAAAATGAGGCTCGAGATGCTGTATTAAAGTGATATTTCATGACTGAATGATGGGGAAAGATACTAACGCAGGTTGATGACTTCTCTGTGCCAGATACTGTATAGACATGACATCATTTAACTTTCACAATAACCCTGTGACATGGCTTCATCTGACAGATGAGAAAAATCCAACTCCAAGAGGTTAAGTTACTTGGCCAAGGTCAGGCAAGCCTTCAGACTCCAGGTTTCCTCCTCTTGAAGATAATTGTCTTTGTAGCTGCTTCGGGGATTTGAAAAGAAAAATACTATATTACAATGTAATATGGTTTGACCAAACTTAAATTACGTCTTCCCTTTAAATAAGAATTGCCAAATACAGATTGAAGAAATAGTTTATGGGTATTTAAGAATAAATAATCTAACCAATTAATGGGTGTCATTCCAACATAGTTTCGTATGTTGGGAAAATAAACTTCCTGTGGTACAAGACTCTGTCATGAGAATTGATTTTAAGTCATTACTATGAGAAGGACCTGATTCACATAGCTGGTTTAGGGTATGACCCAGAGCCTCTGAGCACGGATTACTTGGCAGACAGCACGTATGGAGTCTGCCGAGCAGAGGAATGGGTCTCTTTAGAGAAATACTACATTTTAAAGGGAATATTTTTTCCCCCTCTTCAGAGCACTTTCAAATCTTGGCACTAAAGAGGGGGAAAAAAAGGTATGTCTTTTCTTTGAAATACTGGCTTTTTCTGAAAAGACCACCCTCTCCCCAAGCCCTGGGAACTTCAAACAGTCTGACCGAGAAGTCAGAATCCCTCTGGTTGAAGACGCTGTTATCTTGAAAGCTGCTACAGGCTATAAGCTCTTAGAGGGTCCTGGAGCTCAGAGTCTGTTTGTATTCATTTTTAATAAGCTAAATGAAAAGTGGAAGAGAATTCTGAGCACATATACAAATGCACACATAGGTGTATACCTATATATGCATATATTCTTGTTTTTCAGCATTATAAATATATAACATTTAGTTAAATATGCACCTTATGAGCTAATTTTTTAAAAAGGAAACAAAAATCAAATACAAATGTACATTTTATTTGAAAACTCATGATTAGGCTTTTTTACTAAATATATTCTTGCTGCAAATTTCCTGTGAAATTTTAATTGGATTTTATACTTTTGTCTTATTTTTATGCACCTCACATTTCACTACTCTGTAAGAATTTGACACAATTTCTATGTGCTTCTCTTACCTGATATTATAGTTTAAATACATTTTAAATGCATGAATTAAAGGGCAAAATCCAAAGTCACTGAATAAGGTGAATATTAATTTTAGTCTATTTTTGGCACATTCTACCCTGTAGATACTTTCTGTGTCTCCATGGCCCATCTAATTGTTGCTTGCTTTCTCCAGAGAAAAAGTCTCAGGTTATACATATGCACCCACATATGTACCCTAGTTGTCTCTAAATGCATAGAGAGAGGAAAAATAATGACCAGACCATTGAATTGCAGTCCAAAGTATTTTGTTTTCTTGTGGTTCCCATAACTGTATCCCTCCAAGAGTTCCAAAGTCTTGAATAGTAGCATAATGTATCTTTGGGCTACATTTGACACTCTTTGGACCCCACTTCACATTCCCCCTATTTTCTACTCCACCCATGGCTGTGTCAACCAATCTCACACAGGTGTAACCAGAAACAGCTGGTCTCAACACCTCCTTATTTTTGACCCGGGACTTCTTTGATGACTTATGAGACACCTGTGTGAAAAAACCAAGCCATTCTGACACAAGCACAAAGCAGTACAAGGAGTCAGCCCCCCATAGGGTGATCCTTGACCAACAACAGATGATACAAAATGGATAAATACAGACTTCTTCCATCCTTGAGGCGAACAAATCAGAGTTACATCTTATGCATGACAGACGGTCCCCAGAAAAACAGACCCCAGATGCCTCAGTTGTGACTAGCTTAATAACATACCCATGGACTGACATTTCCTCCTTCTGAGTCTCACATTATGCCAGTGGTTCTCAGCCATAGGTAATTTTGCTCTCCTCCCCCTTCTCAAGGATATTTGGCAATGTTGAGAGACAGTTTTGGTTGTCACAACTCAGGAGTAGAGGCTATGGGCATGTAGTGGGTAGAGGCCAGGGATGCTGCTAAAAATCCTACAATATATGCAACAGCCCCTACAAGAGAATTATCCGATCCCAAATAAAAGGCTCTGCCTTTTAGGCAAATCCAGACCAAGATAGAGGTTACTGGGTTCTATCTACATTGTCAATATCTACTACAAAGTAGTTTTAACTTAAAAAATAAATATATACACATATATACATATGTGTATGCATATCAGCTATCAGCTCAAACTGCTATCTTAGATTTGTCAAGAAAAAGTCCACTTGCCCTTTTAATCTGATGCAAACAGGTTTTGGGGAAAGAAATTAAAATCTAATGATGTTTGTTAAAAAAAAAAAAAAAAAAAAAAAGAAGCTGAAAATCAACAATTTAAATTCAACCTGAATGAGTTTCATAGTAATTGGGTCTGGACAGTGATGAAGCCAAAGTTTACACAAAACTTTCCATAAATCAAGGCTTTTCTTGTTCTAAATGGCAACTCCAAAGTATAATTTTTGAGGGGAATGGTTATTTTTTTTCCACAGTAGACTGTGAGTTCTTTGGAGACAGGGTCCTCTTTCATCTCTGAATTTCTCAGAGCTTACAGTTTGTCTGCTCAGCAATTGTTCAATTGGTTATTGAATTTGTGGTGGAACCAAAGTTGTGCCCCAGTCCCTTGTTTCTTCTTTCTTTCTTTCTTTTTTTTTATTGGGGTATAGTTGCTTTACAATGTTGAGTTGGTTTCTGCTATACAACGAAGTGAATCAACTATATGTAGACATATATCTCCTCCCTGTTGGACCTCCCCTCCCACCCCCCATCCACTGTTATTTCCAAGGAATGTGGAAAGCCTGGGATATTTAACATACAAATGTCCAATTAGCCATTTTAAACTATTATTCCTTTGTCATCCCTAAGGATGTATTTCTTATTTTTTTCTATCATTTTGGGGTATTTTAAAAGTTTACTTTAATCAACTTTTCTGTTTGAATGTTATCATCAGTTCAGTCTTTATTCCCACACCTTCAGAGAAGTATCTCAAAGCCCACCGAGTTTGTTTCTACCTCTTAAGAGTCAAGACAACAAAATGACTTCCTGTAAGGGATTTGGTTTACTTCAGATATGGGGCATATCTTGTCTGAATTCTTTAAACCCCTCAGAATCTACAAAATTGGCCAAAAGGGAAGAAAAAATTGTCAAAAGCATTCTGATCTTTCAATTATACCCTGAACAGGGAACTTTTCCCCATGTCATTCAATTACATTCTAAAAGTTCAATGAAATTAAGAAGAGAGAACCCTATTCACTTTTTGTTAGATTTGAGTTCAAATTTGAGAGAGTGTACAGTTCAACTAAACTGAGTCCCTCATTTCAGGAATTGAAACATTTAACTTCTCTATGTGCAGACCTAGAAGAGCCTTCATTATTAGTAAATTGTGTTGCTTCCTCTGAGCTGAATTTTCTTTAATTATAGAACAGTGGCATTGCCATCTTACATATCTGCTTTATGTCTTCTAAAGAGCCAATCATAGAATTAGTATCAGACACAGTACTCAGGTGGAAGAGGAAAACAAGAAGATAGGTAAATGAGAAAATTATAATTTCTCATGCTGACAGTGCACCTTCTCAAAAAACAGAAATGGTATGTAACCTTGAATGAACTTCTGACTTCAGTTCTGCTCTATGATCTATGACCGTGGAGATTTTGGCCTTCTCTTTACCAAAGAGGGATAAAAATATAGTATTCATTCTCCTAAAACATTAGCAGGAGTTTAAAAGATCCATGTTTCGAAAACGTCCTGGGGAAAAAAGAATGACTTGGAAACATGTAATAGTTTTATTAAGTCACCTTTTTAATGAATCATTAAAATTGAGCCCAGAGCAACCTACCTGTTGTGGATTCTTGCTTCAAGCTTTCTCTCTGCTCCCCAACCTGAACCTGAAACTTTGTTGAGAATGATTGCAAATCCACAGTTTTAAGGTTCATTAATCATACTCCCTGCCGCACATGCTTTCTGATGTGCTATGATGCTGAATGAGATTCTCATATTTATACAAACTATTAGCAGAACTTTTTTTATTAAAGATATGCTTTATTAATCTTAATAAATCATAGTTTGTCGGGTCCTTTCTCACTGCTTCTCAAGTAAAATGGGGCTTGACTGTGCAGTAACAGTGTTTATGTCATGCTTGAATTGTTTAAGGTGAGGCTTTGAGTACTTTTATTGCTTTTGTTTATGTAGGTAAACCCAATCTGCGCATTTGAAATGATTGATGAACTGCAGCTCCACTTGGAGTGTTTGTCATCATTCATGTGCTGAAGTGACATTTCTTTATGTATTTTGGCATAAACATATGCAACCACTGGCAAAGCATTTGACCCTAGAGTCTGACTATTTGTCATTCTAATCTTTTTTTGCCCAAAGTCAGGCAAGTTACTGTATATTCTATCTTTACACACATTGCTAATTATTCAACAGACAGTAAAATAGTCTGTGGCTGAGATTGCATAAATTGCTGAATGTGCGATCTTCATTTCTCCAGCTGGACAGCTAGGTACTATGCAGAAAAATAAATAAAGTTGAGATGCATGTAAATGTCAAGGAAGACAGCCATATTGAACTACAATAGCTTTTCAGGAAAATCTGTAGCTTCTATCAATGGGAAAAAAAAGAGAGATAAAAAAATGCCATGAGTGTGGAATTTAGCAAATCAAATGTAAGCAAAGATTAAGCAAAATTCATTAGACATGATTACCTTGGAATATAATTTTTCTATAATGGGTCTTGGTTGAAAAGCAAGTAACCAATAACTCAGATCATGTGGACAGAGATAAATGAAGGGCTTCCTAACCTCCAGGCTCAGAGTTCAAACTCTATGTTGTGCTGTTTGAAAATGTGTGATTATTTATTGGTGAAAATGTCAGAAAAAATAATTAAAGTGTGAAGTAATTTTCTGAGGGAAGCAATCACACCTCATTTGTAGAACTTGGCTGTGGTTGCATTCCTATAAGGACTGAATAAGCAACAACAGAGGGGAGGAGTGAGCCAGTTTCAAAACATTTAATAAGAGAAACCAAAAGAAGTGATACCATTATTTCCCGGTTCATAGAGTGTAGTGAAGAGGCAAAAGGTTAGAAGATTCAAAGGAAATTCAAAGCTAACAATCCTAGACAGGACACAGGACATGGTTCTTAGGAGAAACATTAATGGGAAATAAGGTAACTTGCTTATTTTCTGTGATACAAAAATATTTTACTTACTACCATCAATTAATTTTAAGCTAACTACTCAACTCTGGTATAGTTGACAAAAAAGAGACACTGGGTTGAGCTGAGAGATTTCAGGTCCTCATCTGTGTTAGGCACTGCTCAGTAGGGTGATATTTGAGGAGAATTTTCCACCCTCTTTCTGCATTAATCACGATGACATGCTGAACCTCTTATAAAGTGGGTTTTCTTAGTTCAACTATGGAGAACAAGACTATCAGTAAAGTGAGGAAAGGTTAAAGAATAGCATAAGAAGGTAGTAGACACTGAGTTAATAATAAAAATAAGCATTGGGGTCACAGAAACTCCTCACAAGTATAAAAGTATAAAATGTATCATTTTGATGTTAATTTAGTTTGAACATTACAGTACAGGCAGGCAGTACAGGAATTTTTTTTTTTTTAACTTTAATCTTTTTTTTTTTTTTGCTGTACGCGGGCCTCTCACTGTTGTGGCCTCTCCCGTTGTGGAGCACAGGCTCCGGACGCGCAGGCTCAGCGGCCATGGCTCACGGGCCCAGCCGCTCCGTGGCGTATGGGATCCTCCCGGACTGGGGCACGAACCCTCGTCCCCTGCATCGGCAGGCGGACCCTCAACCACTGCGCCACCAGGGAAGCCCAAAACCCTACTTCTTATGCACTAATATCGTCTTGGCTTGGCCTTGTTTCTTTCAAACCTCAAGCTTATAGCTTGTACTAATTTGCATGGTTGCATTGGAATAATAAGGGCAATAATTAGAGCCCAAAACGTATGAATCAGAGGATTCACATCAATGTAACTAATGCACTCAGGAGTAAAAAGGGAGGGCATAGACCAAAGAGCAGTATAATAAATTTATATATTTAATTTTTTCATGGACTGAAAGTGGACATATCCCTGTGTTCGTATCAGACAACACATGAGAACATTCTTCGGTTTTTGGCTCACACAGCATAGAAGTTACAGCAATAAGAACATGATATGTAGTGTAGGATTAAGTCTATATTAAAATTTCATGAAAAAACAATGACTACAGTTTAATTTTTATAATCATAACTTGGACATTCCCTTCAAATATGAAGCCTGGTGTCAAAGAGACTGCAGCAAGCCGTCTTCATGAAGATGGCCAAGTTCCTTCAGACCCTTTTGTTTTTCCATCCTAACAGTCCATATGCTCCCAATTTTATTGATTCTAAACTGTGATCATACTATCCATATTCAGCAATACTGCTGTATTATCTGCAACTTCTTCTGTGTACTTATAATATATAATCTGTTGCATAAAACAATCTGACACTCAGATTATTGTTGAAAAGGCATAGTGATTTTTATATGAATGTACTCACACGAGTATGTGCAACAAATTTGAGCACAATTTATGTTACATACATAGGTTTATTGGCTTTCTTCTTATTACGTAAGATAAAAAATATTCCAGTACTTGAATAAACAGGTTTATGTTTACATACACTGATATGCATTCATTAATTCATTCATTTATCAAAAGATGTTGAGTGTCTATACCTTATACAAGACCCATTTTTAAGCATATGTGGATAAATAAAATATAGTCTCTATTGCATAGCTGAAATTCTAATGGGAAAATGTGACAATAAACAAATGAGAAGACATTGAAATATCTTTTTGGATAGAAATTGGTAGGTGCTAGAAAAAATTAAAAGGGTAAGGGAATACAAGATGCAGATACCACTTTAAATACTGTGGTCAGAGAAAGCCTTCGAATGCAGTTTTAAACAGGAATTTGTAATGGGATAAGGATGATAGCTGTAAAGTGTCCATTGATGGTCTGTCTCACTCCAGATTCTTTCTTATCTGAGGACTTAACTGTTCTTTCTCTCCTTTCTCTACCTTCTTTCTTCCTTACTTTTATTTTCCCGATTTTATTTCTACACGTAAAATGCTAACCTTCATTTTCTTGGGTTTGCATTACTAACATAAAATCATTCAGACAATGATAGCCTCTCTTTAGAGATTAGAAATATCTTACACCCTATCATTTGTATCAGGAGTTCTCTTCAAGTAACCTCTCCTATTTATTTATTTATTTTTTTGCCAGCAGATAGTTACTTTAAAATAGTTTTCCTTGAATTAAGAGACGTTTCATTCTTCTATATAGAGATGATGTATCAGCCAGCTTTTCCTCTAAATTACTAAGCCAATTCAGGGGAGATGAAAGAATTTATTCTTTAAGGTAAACATAGAGAGAAAAATCAGAAAGAAATTGACAGCCTAGTGAGACAAAAAGGCATATTCATTAAAGAATACCTTTTTAAGAAAAACTTGCAACATTACTTCTTTGAAAAACTACTTCTCTGTCACAGCACATACAGCTAAAGCTACCTGCAGTGACACAATTCTAGGGCAGGTAGCTCTCCGTAGCCACATTACACAGTCACCCTTTAAATCACATTACATTTCATCCTAAAGCTGGAGCAGGAGAGAGGTGAGGAAATTCCCTGCAAAGGGTGGGGAGGGCTTGCGCATCTGTCCAGGCTTTACACTCTGACTGGATGACCTGGAGCACACTGTATGACACAGGGACCTGATTTCTTCAAGTGTAAATGGAGATAATCATGCTTACCTCATGGGGTTTTTATGAGGATTACCTAAGATAACATACACAGAGCACACGCGGTGGAGCCTGGCATGTGGTCAGCACTCAGTAATTACGAGGTTTAATTATGAGTGTGGCACCATTTTCTCTGTCTTCTTTATCCATTCTCTGATGCGTATCCAAGTACGGACAAAAGACAAACTTGAAAGAGATGAAACAGTGGAGCTAACAGACCCCGTGCAGTAATCATCTGTCACCCTCAAAACTGAAAACCTAAGCTCTCATTACCATGAAGGTCTGGGCCTTGCCAATGATAGCAGTTTTATACATGATCATCAAGTAAAATGGAAAAACAGAACATGTCTACCTGGATGGAGGTGAACCATGACAGATGATTTTACCCATCTGAATATACATTGCTTTTTGTTTGTTTGTTTTTTAATTGGGGTATAGTTGCTTTATGATGTTGTGTTAGTTTCTGCTTACAGAAGAAGGCTCAAATAAAACTATCACAGCTTAAATCCCACCAAGAAAGATGTCGTGAAGATAATGATCTAACAAATGTTGCAATTTTTGAGATGCAGGAGAGGAAGACAAGGGTGCAGCTGTGGTCTACCAGCCTTGACAGAGACTTCGTCTAGGAGGGATTTGTCTCCTGCTTTTTGAAGGGAGTTCAAGCTGACATTTTGCAATTCATATTTTGGGTTTTTTTTAAAGTATGAAGAAAATCCAAAGAGTTAAATAAAATTATTCTGTTAATTTGTAACATTTTATTGTCAGTACCTCCCACTTAAACGTAAAATCTATGAAGGCAGTGTTTCTATCTGCATATCCCCAGAGCCTAAAACAATGCCATAAACTTAGTAGAACGTTCAGTAAAAAGTTGTAATTTGGGATGAAAAAAAGAGAAATATATGAATGAATAGATGAATGAATGAATAAAATAATATCCAAATAAGGAAATATCTTTTTAATCCCCCTTTCACATCTGGGACTGTGCCTGGAACCCAATGAACATTTAATAAGTGAATAAATCTTTAAGATCTTGAACTTCAGACATGTCCTTGACTGAAGAATGGTCCTCTTTTCTCTAGGAAAAATGGCCTTTTCAACCAAGGATGTAGCTTCAAAAGGACATAAATAGAACCATGAAACCCAGAAAGACGTCATAGTTGATTGCTCTCACATTCAGCAGCTGTGTTTTGAGACACCCGTTAGAAGGCGTGTTGTCTAAACTCCCACTCAACTCAGAAGACTCTCCTCTGTCAGTCCTGGAAGATGAATATCCGCTCAAATATGTCCTATGAAAAGAAGACCATCACTTTTAGAGCCAGCCATGAAATGTCTGGAAAGCTATAACTATTAGAATTTTCCTACTTCTATGGGGTCAGAATCTGCCTCCTAAGCTGTATCCACTGCTCTTTTTATTCCCACATGAGCAACAAGATCAACTCTATTACCTCTTAAATATAGAAGATAAGATCTCCTTTTTCTGTTTTTTCTCCACCCCTAGTTTTTATCTCTTTTTCAGAGAAACTGTGTTTGATGATTCATGTTCTACATAGGGAGAATATAATGTATGTGGCCATTTACGATAACGTAGGAAAGAATAAGAGAAGAAAATATGAAAACTGTCATATTTCACATCTGTTATATCAAAGGAATCCTCACTATCATCCTATAAAGAGGCCATTATTAGATCATTTTGAAGATTAGGAAACTGAGACACAGAGAAGTCAAATACTGTGAAAAGTCAAGCTGGAATTTGAAAGCAGAAATGGTTGCCTTGGAAAATATGTTTGTCTTATCCAGATACAATGTAGTGTCTTTCTGTACATTTTAGATCAAAATAATTTGTTTTCTGTGAATAAAAGTAATCTTATATTCTTTAGTGGTAGGGGGTTTGTTTCAAAATGAACCAGCCCTAGTGGCTTGTGGTTTGGATATTTAAGGTTTTGAGTGGGATAAAGGATCTCTAGCATGAGTAGGAGTAGTTGAGAAGTGATCAAAAAAAAACCATGAACAGAACAAGGCAGGAATTCTCTGGCAAGCTCTTAGTTGGGTTTCAACAGCTCTGTAAGACCTTCAGAAGTACAGAATACTTAGACAGACAAGTCCACTCCCAAGGACACTGAATAAGGACAGAGTCTTCAGGTAGAAGCCATCATCCTCAACAGGCTGGGCCTGAAGTCTGAGAAGTCAGCATTAATGAGGCAAGTACTGGCAAGTGTTTTATGATCTATTTGCCTATTATGTATAAACTTGTGTTCTTTTAAATAATTTAAGAATTTTTGCTTGAAAAACATAGATATAAGAAAACCATTAAAATAAAAATAAATGCATCAAAGTCAGGTAATGAAGAAGGGAACATCATTATATCAGAAACAATGAGTAACAGTTGGGCTCTGCAATTGTGTACCACATTTAGCTCTGAGCTCCCTGGCAGCCAGGACAGAATTAGGGAATAAGAAGCAACCAGTGTGATGTCTGAGTGTAGAACAGAAGCTGTTGCCTTCTGCGTTTTTCTCATCTCCTGATACACACAAGAGGAAGAACAACAGTGTATTAAATGAAAGTCATTCTGAACTAAGCTGGAAACTATAGACCTGGAATTTATTACAAAGGTTGATACTCAGACACTACCTGTCTGTGAGTAATACTTTTGTAAATGACCTGATATGAATTTATTATTCAATGAATTAATCAACAAGCATTTATTGGACCTCAGCTAAGCGCCAGACACAATTCCTCTCTCGTTAAGGCACACAGTTGATATAAAGAGTGCTTGATTATCTCCCAAATGGTGGGTATAAATCAGGTCTTTTCAAAATATTTTTCATTATAGAATCTCTTTTGAAATATGCACTGCACGTTCACACACTCAGACTCCCAATAGTGATTGAACAGTGATGAAGATGAAGGGTCCTGCTCTCCTGGAACCTGAATTCTAGTGGTACTTTGGTACCCCATGTCATGGAAGTCGATAAATAAGGATGATTCACAGTTCAGGCTCTGAAGTCAAGGATTTAAGCTCAAATCTTAGACTCAACTAAATGCGTGCCATTGACCATTCAACAAAACTGCTCCAGCTCTCAGTTTCGGTTAGGTAAAATAGGGAAGATAATTCATAGGCCTGTTGTAAGGTTTAAATATGATAGTGAGCAGTGGATGGCACAAAGCAGTGCTCAACACATTTTGGCTAGTACTGTGTTACAGATGAAGAAACAGAAATCCAGGAGGGCAGCATGATTGCCTAAAGTCACACGGCTAGCAAATGGTAGAACTTGGATTCATATCCAAAGAGCATGGCACAAAATTTTGTATTCTTCACCAGAATGCAGTGAAAGACAAGGTCATGAAAGACTGGAGCCAGATCTCAAAATCTCTGCAATGACAGGCTAAAAAATTTTGAACTTAGCAATAAGGAGACATTGAAGTTTTGGGGGTCATGCCAGTGAAATGATTAGAATGTTTCTGTAGAAGGACTGATTTTTCTGGCAATATAGAAAATCATTGAAAGAACAATTAATAGGGGTTTAAGATTTATTGACATTTATATTTCAGCTTTTAATGAAAATGGAAAAACCTTGCTGCCATAGCTCCAAAGAGGGCCCAGTCATTGAAAGGTTAATTACAGTGGACCAGGGCCAATGAGAAAGAACTAGGTCTTAACATTGACCATTCTCGAGGGTGGTACCATCTCTGGAGACTGCAGAACAAAAGCTAACATGGCCAGGACAGCTTGGTATATTGAGTAGGAGGCACTTGGGCCCGTGGTGATTCCCAGCCACATAGATATCCATTCCTTAACCTCTCTTGGGTCTCATTTCTCTCATCTGCAAAATAAGGATAATAAAAGTACCTACCTCAGAGGGTTGTTGTGATTTTGAAACAATTAATATAAAAAAAGTGCTTAGAACAGTGCCTGGTACATAGTATGTACTCAATAAACCTCAGCTCTTATTATTATTACCATAATTAGATTTATGACTTTGAGAAAGTTCCTTAAGCTCTTTTTTTTTTTGCTGTATGCGGGCCCCTCACTGCTGTGGCTTCTCCCATTGCGGAGCACAGGCTCCGGACGCGCAGGCTCAGCGGCCATGGCTCACGGACCCAGCGGCTCCGTGGCATGTGAGATCTTCCCGGACCAGGGCACGAACCCGCGTCCCCTGCATCGGCAGGCGGACCCTCAACCACTGCACCACCAAGGAAGCCCCTCCTTAAGCTCTTTGAACTTTAGTTTCTACATGTCTCAAAGTGGGGACCATACTGTAATTACTCAGTTCTGTGAACTTATTTTTCCACATTTTAAAGTTACATAAGCAGGATGAATCTTATACTTCATGTGTATATTTTATGTATAGCTTTATTCTTTTACTGAAAAACACTATTACTAAGACTACTGAATGTTATAATCAGTGGCATGTTAGTGTCAAGGAAATAAGGAAATGCTTATCTTGCATAGTCCTTGATGATAAAGATGGTACATATGGCCCAAGGCGTAGCACACAGGAAATGTTAACTTTTATTTTCTTGTTCCTTTTGTTTCCAGAAACTCATGCTTCCATTCTGTTGATATATGGATATTTACATACAACTTAATTTATCTTTCTTTGAAATCAAATTCTCATTTGCCGTGTCTGTCCTTTCAGAAGTAGTCACAGATCTGCTCCTCCCCCCTCACCTTATAATGTATTTCAGGACATTAATTCTCAGACTCTGTTCTTGGCCACTTCATGAAACACTTAAGCAGCACAGAGGTTAAGAGCCTGGGTTTCTAAATTAGATAGAGCTTCAACATTTTCTTGTATATAAGTTGGTGTAATAATGAGATCAACCTTAAAGGCAGTTCAAAAACTAAGTTAGTAATACACTAAATACACAGTGATGAAGATGAAGGGTCCTGCTCTCCTGGAACCTGAATTCTAGTGGTACTTTTGTACCCCATGTCATGGAAGTCAATAAGAATGATTCAAAGTTCAGGCCCTGAAGTCAAGGATTTAAGCTCAAGTCTTAGGCTTAACTAAATGCGTGCCATTGACCATTCAACAAAACTGCTCCAGCTCTCAGTTTCGGTTAGGTAAAATAGCGAAGATAATTCATAGGGCTGTATTTTTACAACAACAATCATGAGTTCTCTACTATCTATTACCAACAAAACTATGAGCATAAAAATTCCTGAATAAAATATACATTTCATATACTCACTGATTATTTAATCTAATCTGCTTTAAAGGATATTAAAAGATTGTTAATTTCAATGCAAAATTGCCATATTCTAAAATCAGGGATACTTCTGCCCCCCAAATATGCAATTTAGAAATATTAAAACTCATTTTAATAAAATATAAATAAGACACAGCCAAAAAACTGAAGTTCATATTATACACTCTATGTCAATGGTGGCACTTACTACAAGATGCCAAGGTCCATGATACCTTCTGTCGACACAGTTGCAAAAACTATGGGAAGGACATAAAACAACTGAGAAGAAATTCCATTCAGTGCTAAGAGCATTTCTAAAATGGAGATTCATGGAGCATCACAGTCTAAAGTACAAAACAAGTCCTATAGCATGATAAAATAATGCTAGAGTTCCCCAGTCCCTATAGGAATCCACATGAAAAGCTATATGTTCAATGTCCATATCATGTGTAAGATTTGTCCTGGTTCTATAACTGGAATGTGAAAAGAGGTCACAGAACTGAATGAAACCATGAGTCACCAGTCCTGGAAAGAGGAGGATGGGTAAGGTCATTGCCCCATCCCATCCCCATGCATTTGAAATTTCACAGATTGCCTGCTTTGATCTGTCTGTCAGGATCTAGTAATTAAGATGATGTTTAGGCCAAATAGGAAAACTAGTAGAATTTCTACACTAGGTAAAGATTTTTTTTTTAAATAAATTTATTTATTTATTTTTGGCTGTGTTGGGTCTTCGTTTCTGTGCGAGGGCTTTCTCTAGTTGCGGCAAGTGGGGGCCACTCTTCATCGCGGTGCGCGGGCCTCTCACTGTCGCGGCCTCTCTTGTTGCGGAGCACAGGCTCCAGACGTGCAGGCTCAGTAGTTGTGGCTCACGGGTCTAGTTGCTTCGTGGCATGTGGGATCTTCCCATACCAGGACTCGAACCCGTGTCCCCTGCATTGGCAGGCAGATTCTCAACTGCTGCGCTACCAAGGAAGCCCCTAGGTAAAGAATTTTTTAAGAATTAAAATAGTCATAGTAATAGTCAGCATTATTAAATTCTTACTATGTGGAAACCCCTGTGCTAAGTAAACACTTCTGTGTAATTGGTCAGGAAGCCTGCCTGATTCATCTTTATGGTCCTAGCACATAGCACAGTTTTTGGTACATAAAAGTATTCTATTAACATTTTTTCAATGAAAACACAATAATTTTATCTGCATAAAAATGACATCAAAGACTGTCATATCTCCTTAGTATTTTTGAAATGATAACTCCATACTTATAATTACTATTTACCATCTTCCAACCATTTTTTTTTTTTTTTGCTTAGGTAGTCAGAGTTCATTCCAGAAAATTGTTTTGCACAAACAACTATAAACAAACAAACAAAACACTTCATTGTGAAATGTTACTCAAATTCATATCCTTTGTATTGAAATTCCTTTTGTATTTTAACCTTAAAAATACTTCCATCTGGATATGAAGATATTCTCAAAATGTCATCTTGATAAAGGCCATTAGAATATCCCCCTTTTTTAACATTAATTATTGTTGAGTTTTCTGGGGGTTATTTCCATCTCTTTTGTAAATGCAAGTAGAGCGTTGTATTTTCTTTCCTTTCATCTCTTGTAGCTCCCTAGATCCCCACAGTTTTTCAAAAATAACTGTAAATGATGCAGTTAGCATGCTTGCCAGTTTCTTTCATCCCGCAGATAGAAGGTATATCATCTGGGCTTGCTGATTTGTAGATACGCCGACTTTCCAAGGACTCAGCCTGCTTTAGGCAGATAGCTATTTTTACAAGATCTTCATTACCTCCTGATTGCCCAATTCTTTTCTTCTTTCCAAAGACCAATTTATAAGATAAGTTCAAGGCGTCAGACATGTTAAAGTTGTCATTAATTTCAAGATGCTCCTCATTTATGAGTTCATTGGTCATGGCATTGATTGTGTCCCTACTGTGTTCAGAGCACTCCACTTAACCAAAGCTATGAACAGCTTGAGGCTTTTCTCCCAAGAGCCTCTTCTCCTTATTATAATCTCTTTGTTACTTTTGTCTCATGTTATCTTTTGCTATAGCTTCTTACTCACTGCAACTTGATGGTTTGGTTTATCTTCTTCTCAACTTATAATACATGTGACATGATTCCCTGAACGATTCTGAAGAGTATTCTAAGAAAGCACACTCAGTGTTTTCACACTTAAGTCCTGCTTTATTTATGGAGTTTTTGAAGTTACTTTGTGTCACATGCTCGGTTATACTGTTGTTTAATATTTTCCAAAATCGGATTCACTGATATTTATTAACTTATTCATCTAATGTAAATGTCTTGAATGGAATAGCACACAAGCAATGGAATTAGAGGGGTAGACTGGCATTATTATTAGCCTAGATGCACCACAACAATATTTACTAAGTAATAATATAGCTGACTTTATTTGTATTAATGGATGATTTTAAAATATGTGTTACCACTGTTAATAGCCTAACAATCTGTAAGAATTCTACCTCATATTGTGACATTTGGAAATCACAATTAAGTGCCCAAACTTGCAGTCAGACACACACTGTCCATCACTTTCTTGCACAATGAAACAGAAGCAACAAGTGACTGTCCATCTTGAGAGGCGCACTGATAGCCCCATTTGCAAAGCAAGTGACCGCTTTTAATTTAGGCGTGAGTTTCTGTGACACATTTTTGACTGTACTTTAGAATATTTGGAGAGATAAACAAGAGTAAGATTTTGTTCACTTTGTTATTGTTAAAATCTCAAGCGCTTTATTTTTTCCATCCCCACTGATTTACTGATCTATTTAGAACATAATTCCATCATCCGGCAAAGCATTTTTTGACTCTTCAAATATTGGAGAAGCATTGGATCAAATGAACTGAGATAAATGGTTCTTACGACTTAAAACAAATACAGCTGTTTCATAAGACCGTGTTTTTCTCATGTCAGACATAGCTTATCTGAACGGCAGATTCAGGAACCCAGACAGTGTCAGGAAGAGCAGTTGGGCTCTTCCTTGGCGTGGCCCCTCCTGGTGGACAGCGCAGCACTGCCTAATGTCATGCAAAGAGCTCAGACTTCAGACTCACACCAGTTGGATTCAGGTACCAAATTTTCTACTCTTTAGCTCTTGAAAACTGAACAAGTTACACTATCTTTCTGAAGTTCACCTTATACATATGTAAAATGAAAAATGTAGCCACTTCATTGTTATGTGAAATTCCAGTGATGTCATAGGTATACCCCCTAGCATTAGATTGGGTACTGGTTTAATTTATTCCTAAATTTTATTTAAAAAATGAAAACAGAAACAAGATTATTATTCTTGGACAATCAATCCCATATGAAATGAACTATGTACACATTTTCAACATAAATATATACACAGTACATTTATTATTGGTACTTTAATACAGTATCTTTACTTATATTTTGCTAAATTATAAAGTGTTTCTTTACTGTCCCCTCTTCCTTGACTTTCTCTCATTTTCTCTTACAAGTGTAGGAACAAGAGAATAACATTGGAGGCATGATAAAGGTCAAGTAATACAACATGGAAAATAAGAAAAGCAAAAAGACTACTCTTTCTCAATACTTGTCACACTTATTCTTCAGTCTAAAGGCCAGTGATCAGTCTGGATACTGGCATGTGAATTTGTTATTCCTAACAATTAATGAAGGCTTTGGGCAAGTGCAGCTACAGCTCATATTCCAGGGTTATACTCCTTTTGCTTTTAAAATCTATTGTCGTGTTTTCCTTCTGTTCCAACCTATGTTGGTCTGGCTCAGCACCCAGTCTCTGAACACACCACACACCTGTGCTCCAACTGACAATGCTGTCCCCAGTCCGAGGAAGGCCCTCTAGAACTAAGTCTCCTGCCCCTGCTATTCATTTGTCAGCTCCTAATTTCAGCTTCACTCCTTTAATAAGCCTGGCCTGAAGTCCCCAAGTTTGCTTAGATATTCCTTTCTCTTTGTTTCCATAGATCCTCTATAACAACTCTCTAGGGTCCTTAGGTACAAACAGAATTTTTTTTCTTATGACACTAGCATGCATGGCTCTTGTCACACAGGAGGCCCTCAGTTAATATCCACTGATGAACTAATGGATGTTTGTTTCTTTAGAGCAATGCTGATGTGATAAATGCCATGTACTTGCTACCAGTTACAGAACTCCCAATAAGCTGAAACTCTACAAGGCAATTTATATTCACTATTCCATTTAATCCTTAATACAACTCTTTACAATTGACATTATTATCCTTATTTTATAGATGAGACACTGAGATTCAGAAAGGTTAAATCATTTTGCCAAAGTCATATAGCCAGTAGCTGGTAGAGCAGGGAAGCAAACACAAGTTGGCCTGGGTCCAAAGTCGTAGCTCTTAACCACAAAGTACTATAGAGGGCTCTCAGTCTCGCTGCCTCGACTTCTCTAAGCTACTTCTTAAAGAAAAGCCCTGTGTCCCAACCACACTGACATCAGTTATGGCAATTACATGGTTTGGCTTAATTCTTTCTATTCCTATTGAGTTCTATTAGTACAGAACAATAGGTTCTCTAGGTGGTGCTACTCTCCCAAGTGGCTTGCTTTCAGTGTAAACATGCTCAACTACACTTCTCTGGCTTTACTACAAAACCAGGATATGTTCCGGACTGAGTACTCCCTGGAAGAGTCTCTCGCAATACTCAATGGCCTTTTCCCACGTTTTCCCCTGAATGCCTCCTGTGCAAAAGTGTCTGCCTCTGGAGTTAAGTACTATTTAATCACCTGCAGGTTTTGTTGTTTCACTGTCTCAAACTCACCTTAACTGTATTTTAACTTTACAGTTTATTGCATAAATTTGTATCCGGAGCCCTCCAGGTTCAAGTAACTGTATTAACTCCCAACTTACTGAACTCTTACTCTGTAATGGGCACTATGTGAAAGGTTCTACATGCGTGTTTAAACTAGTTTAAACTTCAGGACCCCTCTGTAATGTGATGCCAGTACTGAAGTCATCCTTTATAGGGCAAAAATGAGGAAACTGGCCCGTGATTACAAAGCTAACAAGTGAAAGATGTGGAATTCTATCAAGTACTGTCTATTGCTAGAGTCTGAACTCTTCATCACTGCTATAGTACCTCCAAACTACTACCTTACAAAACATAACCATTTATCTTGAAAGTGAAAACTATAGCAGTTACTAAGGACTAGCAGAATTTCTCAGCAGTCATGTTTTTAGTGGCAAGTTGTAGTCAGAGCTTTGAGTAGGAAGGTAAGATCATAGACTTACTTATCTGTAAGAAACTTAGAAATAGGGCCAAGTCCTGTTTACCAATCTTCTTGCTATCAACTACTTTTTTCTTGTATATTATTTATCATTAATAAACTAACTTGAAGTAATTATAGCTAAAAGAAAATAAATCTTATAGATTTGAGCCTCTTCAGTCTAAACACAAGAACACAAATGATTCTGTTAGCTGTTGGATAACATTGACAAGTTCTTACAGACCCATTACTATGCTAGCAGAGGCAGTTTTAGCAGAAATGTCTGGGGTACCCCAGAAGAGTATGACTGATCTAGTCCATTTTGTTTACAACAGAATGTTTCCTATTTTTTTTTATTGGGGTATAATTGCTTTACAATGGTGTGTTAGTTTCTGCTTTATAACAAAGCGAATCAGTTGTACGTATGCATATGTTCCCATATCTCTTCCCTCTTGCATCTCCCTCCCTCCCACCCTCCCTATGTTTCCTATTTTTGAAGATTCCAAAATAAATCTGCCACTCCCCAATATCAAGAGCAATTATTTCTGTATTGAATTTAAATAAATGAAACCAGGAACCATCATAAGTGTAAAGGTTTTGAGCTGCTTGGTGGGTACATCATTCAGAGGCCCTCTGGTGAAAAAGTCATGGAAACCGTTCCTAGTGACTTAAGAGTAGTCTCAGCTTTATCTGAATGTTCTTTAGACTCCTGCCTATGTGAGGGTATAGCATTGAGTGTAACTCTTCTTGTTTTCATCCTTATCCACCCTACTTACAAATGTGATTCCCTAGCATTTCAGTTTACAGTTACATTACCCAGATAGGGAATTTATAGAGTATTTCTAGGGTACTAAGATGAGCCATCTTCCATAAAGGTGCACTGACAGTGAACCAAATAGAAGTGACACAACAACTGCATGTTTGAAAACATCAAATTCTGTTATTTTTTAAAAAACAGAACGGTCAGTGGTGTCTTATTGTTGAATTAAATGCTATATCTTGGTGTTAAAATAAATAGACTGATGAACACATTATTTTGCAGTGTCACTGTCTGTGAGGTACAATAAATTGCTTTCCTGGATGAATTCCTGTGGGAATCTCACTTGTTTATAAAAATATGCTTTCTTTACAAATATTAAGGGTTCATTGATCTTTTATGTTTTGTGAAGTTTTGTTCAATTAGCACTTGAGGAAAATGTTTTAAAAAGAATGTGAGATAATGCATGTAAAGTTATAATTTATTTTATTATATTACAAAGATAGATAAATAGATGATAGATAGATAGGCAGAGAGACAGACAGACTGATCTTTCTATCTGGTGTCCTTTTCTGTAATTCTTCTCATCTGATCAATAACTTACTAAAGAAATAGAAAGATATTACACAGGATTTTTAATTGGTCAATTTCTACTTTAAAAAATCTTCAATACTTTTCTAATTCTCCCCCTTTCAATCCTCAAGGTTACATCTGCAGTTATGCTACATTACTGAGGTCATTCAAAGTAATATATGGACACTTTAGTATTTTCTGTTCTCCACTGATGGCTTTACTGTCCTTTCTCCTGATTTGCTATAACAGAGCTGACTTACACGCATTCTTTGCATGTCTCACTTCGTCTCTGTTTTGCAGCGCCAGCTGCTTGCTTCTTAAGCATTTCTCCTCCTTTTACTTAGCACTTTATAATGCCAGTTGCAAGATCACCTTACAAATAAATGCAATCCTTCAGTGTTAATTCTGAAACAGCAAAAATAAATCGGTCAACAGAAGTCAATTTAATTATGAAGAAGTTTATACTTTTTAATCTTCAGTAGCCAGCCAATAGCTTCTTTGTCCAGTCTGTACTTTTTCTCTGGCCATCTGGACTTTGTATCTGGAAGCTTCCCATTTCTTCCTCTTCTTTCATGAGCTGGGAGAGTTAGAGAAATTACTGGAATCATCCACTAGGATGGTGGGAAGGAGGAACTGGGTACACAACTGCAAAGCAGGATGTTCTTCTTGATCTGTGTGTGTGTGTCTATGAGAGAGAGAATTAAAATAACAAAATCACTGACTATGATGATGACAGATGTGGAAACATCAACACAGTGAGGCAAGGTATCTCATGTGAAAGAAGCAGCATTTTAATCAGGGTCAGGAGAATATGAATTTATGGCTCTTTTTTCATCCAAATCCTTCCTGGGATCCACAATATCTTTCATAAACTGCTGGAGGACCAGTAAATAGGTACAACAAATTTGAATATTTATGTCCTGATGTTGAGCATGTATATTACCCAGCAATCTCACTCTTAGATATATTCCAAACTCTTCATAACAGTGCTATTCACAGTGGCAAAAACTTAGCAAATGTCCTTAAAATGCTGAGGAAATAAATAAATTGTGGTATATTCACACAAAATGTTATACCATAGTCACAACAAGAGAACTACAGTGATAAACATCAATGTAGGTGAATTTTAGCAATAATTATTGACTGCTAAAAAGAAGTCCAAAGGTGGCACACAACCCTTAATAAAAACTAAACTAAAAAACATATATGTTGATGGTAAAAATATAGATGCAATAAAAGCTATAAAACATGAAATGTTGGGAATGATAAATTTGAGATTCAAGATAGTGGTTATCTCAGGTGGGGAAAATATGGGAATAAGATTAGAAAACATATGATTAGATGTGTGTTTTAGTTGCTATGGCTTTGCAAAAATAATTACCCTCGAAGTTTAGTGTGATAAAAGTCATTTATCATACTCATGGTTTCTGTGGATCAAAAATTTGGACATGGCATAGGATGACTTGTCTCTGCTTCCTAATGACTGTAACCTCAGATGGAAAACTTCAAGGGGATAGGATCATCTGAAGACTCATTCACCCACAGATTGGGTGACTGATGCTAGCTATCAGTTGGGATAATCAGTTCTTCTTCAAGTGGGTCTGTCCATGAGGACTCTGCATGGTATAGTTTGGGCTTCCTTACAGCCTGGTGGACTGTCTCCAAGTGGAAGTAACCACACAGAGAGCCACTTGGAAGCTAGAGAGTTAGGCACTTGGAAGCTAGAGACTTAGTCTTAGAAGTTAGGCAGCATGGCCACATTATAGTCATCAAGGCAGTCACAATGTCCCAATCAGGTGCAGGGCAGGCTGGGGGATAGACTCTTTTAAAACATCATTTAACACAAGGTTTTGGAACAACCTGGGGGACAAAAAACATTGCTATCATTTTTGGAAAATACATTCTGTTACATTCATTCGGACCACGAAATTTAGATCCCTAACAAATACAAAATATACTCACCACCTCCTCAAGACCCTTTCAAAGTCTCAGCCCATTATGTCATTGGGCTCAGGCTCAAGGATGAGAATGTCATCCTCTAGATCAGGTCCAGTGTAAATTAGGTATAAAGATGGTGCTACTGAGAAAACTTAGAAAGGAGCTGCAAAATTTAAGAACAAAATTTTACTACAATTTATTAATGCCTGATGGGTGTATATGAGGCCGATATATGAAAACACAATGAGGAGTAAGGACAGAGCTAAGGGTCACAGGCAAATGGTAAAGTGGGCCTGTGAAGTAGTGAGGTCAGAGGGAAGAAGGGAAAGAGAGAAGAATGCTTAGCAGATCCAAGCACAGTGTTCAGAAGGGCAAGCTGACTCCAACTGGGTCTGGCCCAGGGGAACCTAAGGAAACAGGCTGGGTGTGGCCATGGCAGCCGTGGGTAGAGGAAGGTCATAGATCTGGGCCTGCCTGGGTTTCGGAGCAGGGTAGCTCTCACCATGGCTGTGGACCAGGACCGGAGTCAGGAGACCCCACCGGGGCTGCCCAGTTTCATGATGGGCCTCGATCAGAGAAGCGAGCCATAGGCAGAGCCAATCTCAAGTCCAGCAAGTCCTCTCTAACACTCTTGGCCCTCTGAGGCTTGCCCTCAAGCGTCCCTGCTGCTGCCCATCACAGCGCATATCCCACTGTAGTGCAGTTGCTTAGTTACTGTCAGAAACGCAAACTGAGGGCAATAACATGTCCACTTGTTCGTTGTCACATCCCAGAGCTTTACCTACTGTAAGCCACCACCTGGAACTTAATTAGTATAGCGTGATGAACGTAAGTTCTGCAATACAATTAACTAGGGGTTGGGGAGGGTTGAGGGGATAATGGAGTGTAAGAAAGGAGAGTAGGAAAGTACAGGTGTGGGTTTGGTGGGAGCTCATGTTGATTGAGTGAAAGCTGGAAAAATAGTTAAACTTCTCAGGGGGTGAACACGGTTGTTGAAGGAGTGCGTGCACGCTCGCGCGCGCGCGTGTGTGTGTGTGTGTGTAAATGTATTTGTGAAACGTGAAAAGGTTTGCTTTTGAGGAGTGGAGAGGTTGAGCAGGGTGTATATCAAGCTCAGCAAACAGAGTAAGATTGGTTTCAAATTCAATATGTATTTGGTCAAAATTCGCTCAGGCATAGGGTGACATATATGATTTCATTGACTGAGAAACCTAAACCTGAGGTCTTGTGAACTCCGGGAATATACTGTTCCAAACACAGCAATCATATTCCTTAGGTCTTCTCTTATGGTGTAGTCAAGGAAATTGATTTTATCTATTTGGGCGTTCGCAAATGATCTGCTACCAAAAAAACTTGGGAGGAGACTCTAAAAATTCGCATCTAAATCTTATTGTAATTTCTTATTGCTTGAAGATTGTATACGAGGTCTACCTATACATTCAAAATCACTAATATGTCAAGGGTGACCCAAATGTATAAACCTGGTAAAGATATTCATTCATATTATGCAATGAAACTCATTACCAGAAATATAAAGAAGGTAGAGTCCTTTTTAGCAACCCAGAAAAGTGGTATTGCTCATGTGTCAGCATACGATGAGTACAAATTAGCCAGCATGCAATAAAAGTTACTAAATTATCATGGATCTGATAATTCCATAATTGGCCCAGAAGTGTAGAGATATATCATGAATGACCATTTTCAGGTGTTTTCTTTATTTATAAACTAAAATCAAATGCTATACAAAAAGGCTGTTCAGCATTAAAATAACAGTAAATAAAGAAGGAACTCATATCCCTTCCTTTGAACTATTAAAATGACATCGGAAAAATTTGATGAAAGAAACATGCAAATTGCACCTTTTCTCAGAGGAGCCTGACTGGCTGTGGATATCTGGGAAAGCACAGCCCTGATTATTCTTCCCCATAACACAAAAATTCTCCTGACACCATCTGTCTGTCCTCACCTACCACACATATCTGCTCCATTCTGAGAAAATGTCTCTCGGCAACTTTCTTCTCATGAAATAAAGTTATGAAAATAAACTAGCATTATTCATGAACATTTCACCAGTCTGAAACAACATGTGCAAAATAAAAATAAAATTTGGAAAACCACATCTCAAGGAAAGCACAAATTCAAACCATGATGGGGAAAAAAAAGAAAGAAAAGAGTAGTCAGCCAACCCCATAATAATTCTAAAAAAGTTTCTTCAGTTGAAGGCAGGCTCGCTTGCTTCTCAAGCCTGAGGTTGAGAGGGTATAACCCTTTTTTGCATTACATGAAATAGCTTCTTCTCAAAAAAAAAAAAAAAAAAAATCTCCACACTTGCTACACAGCCCTTGTGGTTAGCCTTGAAGCACAATTGGAAGGTACTCAAGAGACTCAGAAGAATACATTTGAGTGAACTAAATGACTTTAAAGGAAATCAGAAAATGACCTCCAGAGCAGTCATCTTCATAGAGATATTTGTATTTTAAAATTGCAGGAAATTTTGCTGTTTATCAAAGCTGGAAAGCAAAAGCACTAGCTGGGGTTGAGTTTCCTATCTCCTGGGAAAAGACTTCCTCCACACATACTTAGTTTTTCATAAATCCTGTCTTGAGGTGAGCATTATTTCTGGTGATTTCTATCACTTTTCCTGCTTCTCACAGCATAAGTGATGCTTTTCAAAGAGTGGAAATGACCCAGTCTGGTCCTTAAGAAGCTTACACTCTAGCAGCTTTCAAGCTCTTTTCATATCCACCCTAGGAAATACATTTTATATCACAGTCGAGCAGTCACACACATGTACACACACCCAAGAGAATATTTCTATTTCTGAGTTGAAGAACAACCGGTAACAATGAAATTTCATTAAAAATATTAGAATTAAGAGAAAAATCTCTCCCTCCAATTTTCTCTTCTTCCTCGTGATTACATATTTACCATGTAAGTAAATATATAAATCAAGGAGCGGAATGCATCTGTATATCACAAATAGGTGTACATGCGAACATAACAAACAATTTTGGAAGCACATTAGATAACTAATTAGGTTGAAAATTAAGTTTCATGATTAAGTAACTCCAGGCCCACCCAAGATTTCGTGAGGCTTTTTAGAGCCTTCATACTTTCTAATTTGCTGAGCAACACAACTTTGAAATTTTTATGCGAATGATTGCAACCTAACAATCTTTGAAAATTAAAGGAGAGGAACAAACTATTTCTACCATTTATTGACTATTTGCTCTGTGGTAGGCACTGTGTTGTGTCCTTTACATATACTATTTTTTTTAGACTTCATAACAAGACCATGAGCAGGGAATATTAATTGTCCATTTCACAGGTAGGAAAGCAAAGACTCAGAGACATGAAGTGACTTGCTCAAGGTCAAAAATGTTATAGGTAGCAGAGAAAGAATCCAAACTCAAGACTGTCTGGCTCTGAGGCACATCTGCACACCTGTCCCTAGCAGCCTATGCGTAGCAGATGGTCACATGTTAAGCCATGCACACACATGCATCAAGTTGCAAAATAGGTATAAACTTGTTGATCCAACAGAAATCTCTGTCACGCATGCCCAACTGAAAACCACAGAAAAGGCAGCCTGAGAGACAAGAGAGGATGCGATCAGTAGGTGTTACAGTTGGCATGTTCACTTCTTAAAGTGTGTCAACTGTGACACAAAACTCTGCAGTTCAGAAACTTATGCCTCTTGCAACACTGGGTTGCTTTTTTTTTTTTTTTTTTGAGATTTTGTACTTGTACCATGTATGAAATAAGATTTCAGTTTTCCTCATCTTCTCTCTCTCTCTCTGTCTCTCTGTCTCTCTCTCTCACTCTCTCTCTCTCTCACACACACACAGAAGATGCACACACACCCCTAAACAAGTGCTTTCCCTGACTCATTTTGAGCAACGTGAGTTGTCACATTTTCCTAATGTTCTTTTTCTTGTGAGATTTTTTTTCACTGATGCACTGGCTGCCTCTTGGTTTTTAAGGAGGGATACAAGCTTGCAAAAGTCCTCAGTTTAAAAAGCATGTTGTGAAATATTTTTCTTAAGAAGAGAAACAAAAATGTTCTTTTTCTGAGATCAGTTAAACAACTTCTACTAAGTAATAGAAAGACTTGGATTTTATATTTTCTGTTTCCACCAGGATTAGATTAGACTGGCTCATGGATAGGACCATGTTGTTACATCCAGGTAAATGCCACAGATTCAATTCTAAATCTAAGCTTAGATGCATATTGAATGTACATCTTTGGATGGATTTGCTCTTGTTCCCAGTCACTGGAAGATGAAATGTGCTCCCCAACCAATTGAAATCATTTATGAATTCAACCCTTCTATTTTCTCCTTTCTTCCTTCTTTCTGCCCTTCTTCCCTCCTCACCACTTTAGGGCTTACAGAAATCATATTTGTAGACAAGAGAAGAACTCTGTTGGTATATGAGGGAGTAATTTAATTATGCAAAACAGGAAGATGCTCTTTGCATTGGGTCTTCTGGGCTTGAAACAATGTCATTAATCAGACTCTCATAAGAGTTATTTCAGATTTCTCAAAACATCAGCTTCCCTGGCTTTGTTCCTCACATAAGTTCTAAACGCTTTTTCTTCCTACCTTGTATTCAGAAAGTAATGATTAGGAACTGTTGAAATCTTTACATTATCTTAGTAATGTGCCAATTAAAGAAGGTGTTTTATCCCGATTACAAAGATTTGTCTGAGGTGGTCACCACTTTGTTAAGGCTGTTTTGTGGACATCTTCATAATTAATGGAAAAATCATTAGGAATTCAGTCTTTATTAACCCCTATAGCTGCAGGGGCCCATTTCATCTTAATTGCATTCATTTGGCACTGGCAGTATTATACAGCATAATCACTAATAAATGATCTTTTAATTTGTACCAATCAACGGAGCTTGCTTTCATGCCAATATTCCTGTTTCTTTGATGTTGACCTGTCTTGATTTTTGATCATTTGGGTTTAAGATGATTTACTGGAAAATCAATATCAATACCAGAACTGCTTGTATTCATACGTCTGTGGTTAGGTTCTATTTGAGTGTATGTTGATTGAAATAAGTAGTGCTTGATTACCCATTCAGATGAGGGGGAAAAGAGCATAATGAAGTTGGGAAATCTGGTACTGTATTCTTATTCAAAGGAAAATAATTAGAAACTGTAGGGAAACTGAAGATTCGGGAGAGCAGTAGAGGTAACACTTCAGATGCCACTAATTAAGCAACTTTGTCTGCCATCTCCTAAAGGCCTTCACCAATAGCGTAATATGCTATTACCCATTAGCAAGGCCAATGGGGGCTTTGGTTACACTTGTTAATGGGAAACCCCGAGACAGTTTCTCTCATTATCCCCCTGTCAGCACTGTCTCTGCAGTGTAAAGTGGTCGTCATTGTTCTGTGGGTCAGCTAACCAGAAACCAAGCTACTGTAAAGAAACATTCTGCAGCTAATTGAAAATGACTGAAAAAATCCCCTTATCATCCAGTCACCTCTCTTTATTTGTGGAACAATGGAACATATATGGACTACGTGGGGGAAAACGAAAGTTCAGGCTATGACATTGAATTTTTCCTGACTAATACAACTACAAAGAAGTCTTTGAAGATAATTCCAGGGGAAAAATCCACTCACTTTTTTAAAAGATAATGACAGTCAGACAGAAGTTAGTGTAGAATATTGCATTTGCTGTTCTGAAGAATACTTTATGTTTATATGATTCCCTTCACTAGAGGAACTCAAAGCTTTTCCCATGGAACTGCTGAAATCCTCATTATCCTAATGAGCGAATGGCACAAAACTGGAAAAACTACAAGGAACCTGAAGTTTCATCACATATTCTAAGCTGGGCTCTTTGCCTGGACTCTTAAATACAGTTTTAGTGTAAGGTATATCACTTTAAGTAACTCAAAACCTGGAAATACAAATTTGTAGGAAAAAAGCCACATCAGGTCTTTTATACATGAAGGAAAGAGGAAAGAAGAGGGAGTAGAATAATTCCTATGTTTAGAGTATTCTTGGCTTTGCAAATGATTCAATTCACTGTTATTTTCCTTAAATTGTAGGTTTCCAGAGTACATTTAAAATATGATTCAAACGAATAGTCAAAGTGATAGACAAAATGTGATGATCACATGTCTTAAACAAGGAATGCTTAATTCAGGTATCTTAATTTGGGAATGGAAGTTGTCTATTCCATCATCTCCAGGAAGATGCAGCAATGCTCCATGTAACAGCAGGCCTGAACAACTGAGCTCTTATCATTCATTCAACACTACCTCCAACCAGCATTTACTGGCAATTGCTCTGTTTCAGGCAAGGTTACCGGGACTGGAGATACAAAATGAATTAGATATGACACTTCACCTTAATGAATCCCCAATCTAAGAGAGGAAATAATGACAAAAATTTATAATTATATTACAGTGTAGTAACTGAAACAAACTACATACAGCAAGCTATAGGTAGTAAAACCATACACAGAGGCAAGATAATTAAGACAACCTGGGGGGGGGGTAGGAAAAGTTTCTATGAAGAAGTGACATATCAGCTGAGTTTTGAATGATGCACAAAGGTGGTGGGAGTAGGGAGTAGCTGTCTTTGAGCATATTTCACAGGCTTGATGAGCAAAGAAGAGTAGCACAAACAAGCCATTCAATAAGGCAGGGAATAGAGAAAAAAGAGGTTGGAGAGGTAGACAGACACATGTTTCCTGTCTCCTCTGAATTTATCCTGTAAGATTTGAGAAACAGAGGAGTCAGCTTTGAATGTAGATAGATCACTCTGGCCAAATGGAGGGCAGATGTTCTGAGGAAGGGACCAGAGATAAGACTACTATTAGTCAGCCTCTTGTTTCAGTAATCCAGACAAGAGATGAAAGGAGCTTGAATTGAACGGTAAATGCAGGAGACATCAGTTTACAATGTGAAACTGTTCAAGATAAGTGTGATTAAGATCCTTGGGGAGGGTGTCCGAAGTAAAAAGGAGTGTGCTAAGGATGGAACTGGGGCAACAAAGTCTTACAGGTAAGGAAAGAAAAGGAATTCACAAAGGAGTCAGAGAAGAACAATTGGAGATAGAAGAAAAACCATGGGTGTGAGGTACCATAAATTCCAGGGAGATTGAAGACTTTCAACATAGAACAAATAACCAATCAGGTAAAAAAATGCAGGGAAAACTACACTCAAGTAAAGTCTTTAGAATATTTATTGCATTTAGTTTAAGGTATATTAGTAACTTAATGAGAATAATTTTATAGGAGTTGAGAGGGTAAGACCTAAAGTTATGGCAGCAAAGAGATGGGAATGGTGGGTGTAGGTGGACAAGTCTTCAGAGAAATTTATGAAAAACAGAAGGTCAAGCTCTGCCAGTAGCTAATTATGAATCAAGGCAACACTTTCTAGGATGAGAGACTTGAACGTGTTTTCAGGCTGAGGAAAAGGCTCTGGCAACCCAATACAGAAGGGCTGAAGATTAAGCTAAGAGTAGGAATAAAAAGAAACTGAGGCGCTTGGGAAAGAGCAGTTCGGAGGATAACATAAGTACCCAGCCATAATGGGTGGAAAAAGAAATAGGCCAGAGTGGATAAAATAGATAGATTAAGAAGGTTTCTGTATGATCAAATTGCTGGTGAAAGTAACAAAGAGAAAGATCTGAAAGGATGGGAATTATCATTAGGGAGCCAGATCTTTTCCAGACCTTTGAAAATGGTCTGCTAAGTTCCTGGTAATGCAAGGTTAGTTTGTAGACTTCAAAGGAATTTAGATTAACTAGGCGAGTCCAAATTTCTTGACTTCACCCAGGCTTATTGAGATCCCCTGAGATCTAAATCTCTAGAAGTTTCTAGACTGAATGGACCCCTCACATTTGGGGCATCAAAGGTAACTAAGGACCAATTACTCTAGATCATCACATTCTACACTGTTTTCTAACTTCCTGAGATGTCAATAAGTAGTTGTAATCCCACCTCCTCAAGAAAAATAAAGTGTGGAAAAGTTTTAGAAACTCCGGGTTCAACTCAATTAGCAGGCATTTATTTTTTACTGAAAAACTTCCCAGGGCCTTTAATAAGCTCTTGAGCATTGTGGTTCTCCAAGAGGAGAGTATAGTCTGTAGTTTCCAAGATTTATTTGTTGAGAACACATTTCGATCCACAGAATTAATTGAACTGGTTGCAGAGCTAGTGGGAAACAATGCACAGGGCTTTCATTGAAAGATAACATCTTTGATTTTAAATGCTGGATTCTTTCAATTTAGCTTTCAAGTTCAATTCGAGTTAGTGAAGTAGAGCAAGTTAGTTAAGATAACTATAGTCATGTTTCTTAATTTTAACAGCATGTTGATTTCATTAAATGTTCATCACATAGGAGCTGTGATGGTTGCTGAGAGGTAGCAAGGACATTGAGTGGCTCCTGGGTGCCGGGTTCTGGCCTAGGAGGAAGGGAAAGTGGAAAGAGCATGGTCTGTACACTCAGAGAGTGCTTACCAACTTCTCTCAGGATACATGGCTTCTGCTCCAGCTCACGTCAAGAGTTTTACCATAATATTCCTTCTTGTGAAATCTTTTTTTCTGCGCATTTATTCTTCCCGGCATGGATGAGACTTCCATGTGTTCTGCACCTGTTTTCTTTTAATTGACATTTATGTTCTTCTGGTCCTGAAAATAGCAGTTCATGTTGCTATTATCTGTGCCATTTAAAATATTAAATACTTCAACTAACTCTACTCAGGTGATTTTTTTTTCTAGACCTCACACTTGCAGGTTCCAGGTGGTCCTCAGACTTCCTGTCTTCAACCTTGCCACGTTTTCAAGCTCAGCAATATCTCCTGCAATTTCTTTAGTTTGACACGGTCTCTGAAGAGCACCATCGACTGATGGTCTCGCAGTTTTTTACGTGTGCTCTAATTATCTAGGTCTGCTTGTCTTTGAAATGACTTTCTAAAGTTCTACAGAGAAGTCCTCCTGCATTTTTGAGACTGTGTCTCTCTAAAATGTATGTCAAAGTTCTGATTTTCTTAGTAACAAAATCAAGACTTTGCTATTTTTAAGTTATGACTTTAAATGTTCCTTTTAAGAGCTTGATTAAAAGTTATACTGTTAATGGAGGTTCATCATTTTCTTCAATTTCATAAGGTCTCATCTGAGGTTATGTTAAAAATATGGCACTACCTCACTAATAAAGTTCTTGAAAATTGTTTTTTTCTGTCACTAAAATATACATTGCCATCACTGTTACTGAAAAGTTTTTTAGAGCACCAAAGGACCACACTTTGCTAGAAATTTCAACAAAACCTGATTCTATCCATTTAGGATTTTCCTGTTATCTCTTTTGATATTTAGAATAAAATGTGAATTAAAAATCAGGGAAACTGCCCACCCACACCCTCCCTCAAATCTGTAAAACCATTACAAAACTGTAAACTTCAGCCATTTCCTTATTAGAACACTTCCAAACAATGAGGACTTATTTAAAACAAACAGACAAACAAAAAACAGCAACAAGACAAAAACAAAACCTAGTGTTAGAGGATACTCAGGCAAAATGAAGCATGGTTATCAATTAGGGACTAAGGTGAGATTTTTCATATATGTTTACACGTTTGGATATCTGATCTTTTTGATATGGCATTTAAAAAAGCAGAATAGAAATGTGTTGATTTTTTCATTTGTTTTATTTCTAATAGCTTTATTTTGTCATATATCATTCAACAATACTATAAGCCCACAAAATACAATCAAAGCTATCAGGTTTACTGAAAGCATCTGGACAGCAAGGTAGGACACTCTTCACCCAAGTTTCCCCATGCAAAGCAGACAAGTTGTCACCTTGCCTCATCTTCTTGGAGAGAGCTGCTCACTTAATTGCTTATTTGCCCCCTGCCTGACCAGTGGAAGAATAACCTTTCTAGGGCATTCCTCCGCAATTCTGTGTGATTTGATCTTTCTTTGGTGACCTGGGCCACGCCATCCCAATATGAGAAGAAGCAGCAAATTGAAGTCAGACACTTATTGGAATGAAACTCTCATTTTAAGAAGAAATTCAGATCTATTTAGCTTGACCTTGGAACTTGAATTAAATCTTTAGACACTCAACTTTCTCCAGGGAAGTGTGAGGTTTATATGAATTTGAGTGTATTAAAGCTAGTCTGGCTCTGATCTATGTACCAAGTTGGTTAATTTTTCATTTAAAGGACAAAGGGTTTCACTGGAACTAATTTAACTGACTTAATTTGTGATATTCACATACCAGTTTATATTCTAAACCAAGAGAGGTTTTTTAAAACCATTAACATGTCATTAAAAAAACATAATACGTTTGCTGATTGATGTTTTGAAGGCAGCCACAGTTGCCTATGGCTGGGGACTTCTGACACGGTTCATTTTTTGCCTTTGCTACTAACCAATTGTGTGACCCGATATGAGGTGCTTCACCTTTCTCTGATTCACTCTCTGACTAATAAACTGGGGTTATAATAATTCCCTCTTCTATCTTTCTCAAAGGGGTATACTGAGAATTAACAAGTTAACAGTCATAAAACACATCAAAATGATCAGTTAAAAGGCAATATATTAGGACTTTCATGTTATGGAAACATATTTGAAATTCACTTTTTTTTTTACCAGAAAAGATTACTGCTCTGAGATTTATCACATAAGTAAATATAAGAATAAATTGGATTGTTTTGTACTTAATCTGCTAATGTATATGGATTTGTAAGAACCCTGAATTAACAAAAACAAAAAAATCAAGTGCACATTTGAAGATTATATTCACAATATTTCTTCTTAAATAATCTTTTCCATATCTTTTTACTGTTTGAAACATCTCTTGATTAACCCTACCTACTTCATTCCATCTCTCTTGGACTTTGTTGCTCAAAATTCAATATTTACATTTGTTTTATTCTATATGAGCTTCGTAAGAGTTTTAAGGTTATTTCCAATAATTGTTCTTTCCTCTTACCAAGCTATATAGTCTCTATGTCAGAGCCTGGGTACCTGTTTCCTTTACTTTCCCTCAGTTCCTCTATGACTGGACCACAGTAACACGCAAGAAATGATGTTTGCTAATTACACACAAACAGGGCTGGAGTTTGAACATGATGGATTCAAAAAACATGGATTACCCCATGATACAAAAAGAATAGGCGCTTGTCTTGCAGTTACTTTAAAGTTCACAAATGTGATTTTGTTACACTTAAATGACATACATTTTCACACAATTATTTTTGCAATTGTATTGTTGATAAAACACCAAAAAAATGATAATTACATTACCAGTTGAAAATTATAGTGATATTTACCAGGATAAATCTTGCTGCCTTAAAAACAATGAAATATGTGGGTATTGGAAAGAAAGGAGCTTACGAGAGGAGGAAATTGTGGCACAGGGTAGAGAGTGATAGAAGCACAATGATATTTTAATTTTCAAGGGATAAATTCAGCACCATCTATTCATATATAAAGGAAATGATTAGTATTTTAAGTACCTATAATATAAGCTCTCAAGCATTCTTTTCAAAAGGAAGGAAAAGTAGAAAACAAAACTCCTAATTAATGCACAAATGTGAATGAAGGGGACATGATATAGCACCTAGTATGACATTGTTATTTTTTTGTTTTGTCTTTATTTTTTAAATTTATTGCCTCATTATAAAGATCTAAATAGAACAGAGAAAATATTTCTATAATTAAATAATAAGAGAAATGCCTGATGTTATTTATTTTGTCACTAAAAACCTTGGAGAATTTTCCAAGAGTTAGTTATTCAATTGAACAAAAGGAAAGAAGCTCTCAGACTTCTCTATCCAGTTGATACTGCGAGTCTATCTTCTCTTAACGTGGAGGAAACAGTCCCCAGGTCTGTAGCTCTCAGCATGAGCTTGCTGTACAGAGTTTAAAATACATTTTGGTGCCAAAAGCATCACGAATAACAGCACTGATAAGATGGAGAAAAAATGTATCTGAGTATTATGCCAAAATAAAGAGACAAGGGTCATTCTCCAATTCTTGTTCATTTAAATTTTTTGAAATTCATTTACTTCATAAAGTTTGGAAATATATTTGCACAAAATTGGGCAAAGCATTCTCTTGCTTTTTTCTGTATTTGTGGTTATAACAAAATTCTTATTTCTAATGTATGTTTTCTCCATGTTTCAATCACTCCTAATTTTTTCTTTGACTAGTTTTTTTTTTTTGGTTGTGGGGGAGGTACTCACAACTCACTGTTGTGGCCTCTCCCGTTGCGGAGCACAGGCTCCGGACCCACAGGCTCAGCGGCCATGGCTCACGGGCCCAGCCACTCCACAGCATGTGGGATCTTCCCGAACCGGGGCACGAACCGGTGTCCCCTGCATCGGCAGGCGGACTCTCAACCACTGCGCCACCAGGGAAGCCCCGACTAGTTATTGATCAAATTTGTTTCTTTTTTCAGAGGGGAAACTTTCTGACCTATTTTACAATTTCAAACAGTTTATCTTTTGCTTTTATCTCAATTAATTATTTTCTTTTTTTTTTAGTTATCTTTTTCTAATTCCTAAATATTAATGCTCTAAATTTTCTTTTGAGTGTAGCTTCAGCCGTGTCTTACAGGTTCTGCTGTAAAGTATATTCATACAATTTATTTTCTATATAGTCTCCAATCTAGTATGTAGTTTCTTTGTTTTATTTTTTACTTTTTCTGTATTTTTAAAGAGATTTCATATTTAAAAATTTCCAAGTTATAGGGATTTTTGCCTATGATTTTATTATTAATTTCTAGTTTTACTACATTGTAATCATAGAATGTAATCAATATTAGTTGTACTTTTTTTAAACTTTAAATATAGTTGATTTACAATGTTATGTTAGTTTCAGGTGTACAGCACAGTGATTCAGTTTTTTATATATGTTATATATATATATATATATATGTTCTTTTTCAGATTCTTTTCCCTTATAGGTTATTACAAAATATTGAGTATAGTTCCCTGTGCTGTACAGTAGGTCTTTCTTGGGTTATCTATTTTATATATAGTAGTGTGTATATGTTAATCCCAACCTCCTAATTTATCCTTTTTTTTGTGTGGTTTTCTCTATGGTCTGATTTTAAGTATATATTCATATATAGTCAATGGGCACTTGAAAACTAAGTAATTTCAAGTACACAATTACCCCTATCGCTAATCTTAATTATATTTATTTTTTATCTCCTTGTTTTGCTAGGGGCTGAGATGTGTTCCCATAGTTTATTATAATCCTGATGATCTTTCCCTTATACATTTTGATGCTCTGACCTTTGGCACATCTCTATTACAGTTATGTTTTTTTTGTTTTTTTTTTTTTTGCGGTACACGGGCCTCTCACTGTTGTGGCCTCTCCCGTTGCGGAGCACAGCCTCTGGATGCGCAGGCTCAGCGGCCATGGCTCACGGGCCCAGCCGCTCCGCGGCATGTGGGATCTTCCCAGACCGGGGCACGAACCCGTGTCCCCTGCATCAGCAGGCAGACACTCAACCACTGCGCCACCAGGGAAGCCCCTACAGTTATGTTTTTATTGTGACTTATACCCTTATCATTACAAAGTTGGTCTTTTATAATGCATTTTTCATATATTTAAACCATTTTAGAAGTTGAGATCCTGGCTTTCTCTCCCCTCTTCCTCTTCCTCTTCTTATTCCTCCTCTTCTACTACCTTAGGTCTTTGTCATTTCTTTTATTTCCCAACTCTCTGAGATATGCTGTTAGTTTAGTGTCTTATATACCGCATAAAAATGAATTATGTTATGCCATCCAGCAATACTCTATTTTTAAAAGGTAAATGCCTTCTATTTCTATTTTACTATAGCAGATATTTTGTCTTAAGTTTATTATTTTATGTAATGATTTTTGTTGTTATTGTTTTTAAACCCCCCTCCCCCCAGTAACTTTTTAAGTATATACAAAGGTTTTATTCTTGGACTGATTTTAGCACCTAGAGGAGTGGAAATAAAAGAACTTGATCAATATCTTTTTTGTTGAATGAGTAACAAAAAGTAGTAGAACCCTATTCACTGATTTAACTTCCTGCAAGTATATAACCTCACTCTAAGTAAACTTACATCTTTTCCCAGCAACCTTACATAAAGAAAATGAGTAGCCTTACATTTTCTTCCACCTCCCCTTCCTGACAATCTTTGATATTTTGTTAGGTATATTACTTTTAAAATATCAGTTTCCACTTAGCTCTATACCAATAATTTTACACCACAGATTCCTCATTCTCAAATTCCTTATTTTGATCATTGGCTAGGTATTTTCATTAAATAGTTATTTTCAAAAAGATCTCTATATTCTTTATTTTGGGGTTCTTGAAGGTTTTGAACATCTTTCTGTTGCTTTTATGCATAGACCATAATTGGACTGGTCATAACCTTTTAGGGTCAACTTTTTAAGTTGTTTAAGTTGTTTTTTCAGTGTGCAATGACCATTCATTCATTCATTGTCTTTGGAAATTTAATGTGCCTGTGAACACTTTTGGCCATAACTTTTAGAGATTATTTAATATTTCTGGTCCTTTTTCTCATATGATGAATTTTTTTATCTTTGCAGTTAAATACAATTATTAGAATATATCTGAGTGTTGATTGCTTTAATAATGCACTTCCCCTCCCCCCAAAATCTCATGTGGCATTCAGATATCCCATATTCTATTTTCTTTATTTTCTTTATTTTTTTAAAAAAAGTTTTCTTCTATTGCAACTTTATTTCTGTTCCACTTGCTTTGTTATCTTCTTTAGGGACACGAGTATGTATACATGGGATATTCTTTAACTTTCTCCAATATCTATAATGTTCATTTTAATTCTTTTATTCTCTTTGTTCTTTTACATTCTGTCTTATATAATTTTTTCAAGCTTGAACTGCATGGCACTGTTTGCAGCAGTATTTATTCTGTCTTTATGCTTCATCTTGTAGCTTTAATTTATGAAATGGTTTTATTGTTTGACTCAATTTCTCTTCTGAGTTCTGTTAGCTTATGTGTTATATTCTTCTAGTGTGTTATCATTGTTTCTTTTTGCTTTTATATCTCATTTAAGACTTTTTAGTAATAATTTTCTCCTTAAATTATGAGAATAAAGACAAATATTTGTCTGAAATTTGTTATTTACTGTAGTTATTCTTTTTCCGTTTGTAGTTTTTTTGCCTGCACATGTTTTGTTATGCGCTTTCTCTTCTTTTGATGATATGTATACAAGGTAATCTGTGAGTTTCTTTTTGAATTTTAGCCCTGTTTGAAAGGGGCTGTTCTATCCAGGCCTACTATGTACTGAAGAATAATGTGAGAGGAATAGGAAAAATGGAGTGAGTTGACCAACAGCTGTGCAGACCTGCATGTGTGTGGATGTGTTAGTAATTTATAACTTGTTTCCCCTCCAAGTACTTTCTTAAAACCCAGTTTTAAGAGAAAATTAAAGTACCATATATTTATCATTCATCTTTACAAAATTTTTACCTGTATTATTTGTTAGTATGTCAACCAACATGTTTCGAATACTTATCATGTACAAGATCCCATAGACTCTATTTCATGTTTAAGAGTATCCACAATTTTGTGAAAATGGAAAGTAACACTCAACAGAACCCATGAGAACTGAGTTCCAGATATAGATTTGCCTAAACTAAGATTGTTTTTTAGTCTGAGAAAATTATTTAAATTCTCTATATTTCTGATTCTTGAGAAGTTTAGGTAAGATAATCACTAACTCTTTACAAATTGAAATCTCTTGATACTTGGAAACAGAGCTATAGAAAGCCACTGAAGTCTTTGGAAAGATTTTATTCAACCTATGATGATTATCATATCAATAAAATAGATTAAAAAACCATGAAACTGGGCTTCTCTGGTGGCGCAGTGGTTGAGAGTCCGCCTGCTGATGCAGGGGACACGGGTTCGTGCCCCGGTCCAGGAGGATCCCCACGTGCCGCGGAGCGGCTGGGTCCGTGAGAGCCATGGCCGCTGAGCCTGCGCGTCCGGAGCCTGTGCTCTGCAACGGGAGAGGCCACAGCAGTGAGAGGCCCGCATACCGAAAAAAAAAAAAATGAAACTTTTATTTATACATTTAAACAATTCTAAACTCAGAAAATAGGTAGGTATGTTTTCCTCACTTACTGCTGGCCATGTTCACATGTCTTGGAAATGCCACATCATAGAGGGTATCAGTAGAGTAAGAAAGCTTTGCTAAAGTTTGGACTTATCTCTGTATTTTCCCCATAGAGATTTATCTTTTTGCATTCTCAAATCAAAGAATTGAAGTAAGCCAAAAATAGAAATTTTTTGTTACAACCAGAGATCTTTCTTTGCTAAATGAATATTGACATCCAAATTCAGAGAAAAGTTATATATTGCCAAACAGTAAGTTTTGCTATTGAAAAATAAACAATAACTTGAAGTTCTTTGCCTTAATCTGTAACTGTCTCTGTGTTACGTTTTGAAATGCCTCGTGGTGTCTTATGTGTCGTTGAGAAAAATACAGATACTTTAAAACCCACAAAAAAGACAACCAATAAAAGACTTACATTTGACTTACACTGTAAAGCTATCAGAAAAAGAAATTACAAAAGAAAAACCCATAATTTGATGGGAAAGACGGAGAAGAAAAAGCAAAGAGATTCTGATAGGTCACTTTCTCATACACAAGCATTTAGTCTACAGTAATCTTCCAGGACTGTCAGATTTGATTGAAAGATAAAGCAAGATTTTTTCTTGCCACAATTTATAGCATGTATCCATTAGGAATAATTATGGTTGCATGATTTTGCTAGCTGTTATCTCTACAAGTGTTACTAATGGTTTTATCAATTACTCCCTGTCCAATAACGGCATGGTTGTAACCTAATTTAAAGACACTCTATCACCAGGCTGATTTGTGTAGTAGTAAATGACAGCATTTGAGACACCAGCCAAATGACTCACTTCAGTGACTTAGTTAGTCTCTAATAATTAACAATTAGTAGGTACCTAGAGAAAGCTCAAGAGACTGGAGCTCCCACGTTTCTCTTTCTTATCTAAATACAAGAAGTTAGAGAGACTTCAGTGATTCATATTAATAAAATTGAAGGCCTCTGTGGGTTTGAAGAACATGTGTATATAAGAGAGAGCTGTTAATAATTCCTATTTAAAATGAAAGAAATGGGGGGGGAATGCGTGTTCAAAAGGCTGTGTCTTTGAACCGCATTGGAATCTGTAGATATGTTAAGACCCACAAGTAGAAAAATTACTAAATATTTTTTTCCAGGCATGTTAGTGCTTCAGTTCAGAAGTAAAGTCAATGTGCTAAAAGGGGAATAGTATTGGCAAATTTGTGCTGTTTCTTGAACTTTAGGGGGAAAATGCTGGATGTGCAAAAATGAAGCACTTCATTACAGATCATTAGTGTGAACTTTATGTACAGCTGAAGGCTCAGAAAGGTATTGTCTGCTTAGTACTAGCTGAGAAGAAGTTTGAGATCCCCGTCATTTTTTAATGAATGTAAAAGATGATTTTTTCTCTGAAGATGTTATCTCTAAGGATTTTTTCAAAGAAATCGGCCCATTTTGAACGTCTAAATAACAGCCTGAATTTCCAGCCTTAAGTGGACTACATTTTCTGAAAGCAGTTTGATTTCTCAGGGTGAAAGATGGTGAAAGTGAACTACAATGCATGGAGGACCAGGGTTCTTGCCCTGTGGTGCCCTTCTGCGGAATTCAATAGTATACTTGGATCTAGCTTGATGAGACAAAGTTGCTTTGGGATAATTCATTAATCAGGTTACTGTGTCAGACCTTAGTACCTTAAGCCCTTCAGGTAAACCATGAATTTAAGATAACAATCAATTTACAAGAAGCGTGGATCAGGTAGAACGATGAAGAGTTTCATTCAACACTATCATGTCATTGCCAGCGATACCAGAAGACCCCAACCTGTAGAGAAAATGGGCGCTTTGCTTCATTCTGTACGGGATTGTTCTCTGTACTCCCTGTGAGGAACAGGTGTACAGAGCCAACGACAAAAACATATTACAGCCTTGAGGTTTTAGGAATGTTGTGGAAAATAGTCTTTACAGATATCTTCACACTCACAAGCAAGCCTATTCTGATAATCGCACTTCACCACACAGTCATGGCTAGTAAACCGATGTTCCTAGATAAATTCTGATGGACATTTGTAACCCCGATCCTTCGACTAGCTCCACAAATGTGCTGAAGGAGTGAAATGTGTGAATGAACTGAAAGCCCAGGTCCGCCACTCCCTGCTACAGAGTATCATTCCTTGCACATATATTTGTGCTACTCACAAAAGAAATCAGTGAAAAGGAAGAAAATAAGTCACTGAGGATCTGATCATCTCCCGAACAAGATCACAATGGCCAATTTGCAGAAATGGGTTTCTCTAATTTTCCCTTGTGGTGGTGATGAGGTTATGAAATACTCATAATAGCACAAGAACTGCCCTCTCTGGAAGCTGCTAAGAAAACTCCAACCATAATAGAAGGGAGAGGACTCCGTGGTGATTCTGACAATGGAGTTGAAGCCCCACCCCTCCTTACTCAGCTGTATTTGCATATTCTTTTGAAAACCACACATTGAGGATCTATAGCCCCAGCTGATGTCATCGGGCACAGCATGCAGCCACTAGAAGTGGGACAATTATAATTTTTGTAGCTGATTAATCATCATGAAAAAGTAACAGTCAATTGACTCAATCATACATCCACGGTGATTAATCACACTTCACTTGTGTTTTTTTCCGCCAAGTATTTTACTGACAGTGCAGATGTTGGTTGATTTTCTCCTTTAGCCTTTTACTTGGTCACAGATGTTAAGTAATCACCTTGTCCTGATACTTGACTTATCCATAATCTTCAGTATTACAAACCCTTAAGAGAAAATGTGCTCTTTTCTTAGAAATCAAATGGTAACATAATTATTACCTTTAAAAAAAAAAAAGCAGGTTAATCAATATATGAAATAGCCATAATTGGACTCTGTAATCACAGATTTTTTTTTTGATAATCATGCTACTCCCCCATTTGTTCCCCGATGGCATGATTACTGATAAAACATTAGGAGAAAGAGCTGTTTTTCTTCCCTCTTCCTGGAGTGTTAATGGCTCAATTCCATTTAGATTTAATCCAAAACTAGATGTTCTAATCCAGATTCATAAAAGGTCTCACCTCGTTGCATTTTACTTCAGGGCAGATAAAATTTACTCCTGAAAACAGAACAGGCATCGTACCATGCTCTCACCTGAGCACACTGCTATTTGAGATGTCTCAGTTTCTGGCTCATAAGAGAAGCTGAAATGATTCCACTAGGGCCGTATTTATAAAATTGTCACATATGAATTGTTTATATTTAAGAAGCAATTTACAAATGCACCAGTCTGTTGGTAAAAGAACAATATTCAAGGAATATTCTAAATGATTATGAGTCAGTTAAATCACTTTTAGGGACAAGTGACGACCTAGTTTGTATTCAAGGCAACAGAAATACTTCACTCCAGGCTTCCTTTGTAACAGTGGGATTAGTGGGAGAAGTGTGTCGAAGATACGCTGCAGTCAAACACTAAGACTTGCCTAATTTCTCAAATGGAAATGCTGGTCCTAAGGGACCAGCAAGGTGGCATGGCAAAGTGAAGCCCACCCCCATGCCCCAGACTGGCCTCCATGACTTCAGTCTCTCTAATCTTAGAAGAAGGTATCATCTCCCAATACTGACCTTCAGATAATTTTTGAGATCATTTCCCACGTGAGAAATTGCTTTCATGCCAGGATAACACAGCAGCACTGAGTTCTATCCTGGGCGACTGTCTTGATACTGTTAATAAAGAGCCTTGAGTTGGATGTAATTGTTAATAAACTAATTCTAAAAATCCACTCAAATGTCGCTTATATTCATGATTTTCTGCTGGGCTAGGACCCCTGGGGAAACCTTTGAAGCTGTGAATATTGTATGCAATGGCAGGGATGGACGTAGACGGTAGAGGGCCACACTGACTTTATAGCTTAGTTGTTTAAAATGATCACATATGATGAAGCTCAGAAACACTTGCAGCTGTGAGAACCAGAAAAGAAAGTGAAGGATGGAGAGAAGAACCAGTAGGAAACTCTCCAACTAAATCCTGTCCTCTTTGGATGTACCAGAGGGAGAGGTGAAAAGATGTTATTACTTGTAATTTGTAACAGGAACATCAAGGCACAGAAGATAATATAAAAGCATTTCACTAAGAAGAGACCCATGACATGAAAGTATTTAAAACAATTAATCAAAAAAGCCTAATTATTCAATTAGATGGATAAATGAATCTTCTTAAAGTGGATATGCAAAAAAGAGAGTGATGATGAAATCTTTTAAAGGGAAATGAGTGTAACCAATCAGCTAAATTTGATCTCTAAAAAAATTCTGAATAATAAGTCAGTGATTATGTTTTAATTGGGCTTTAGCTTTATTATAATTGAGGACACTCATTACCTTGTTTTATTGTATTTATGATTTTAATATTCATACCGTTTGGTACTTTATCTTTGTGTACTTTCTGCCAGTGCTTGTTGCACTTCCTGGCTGATTAGTGCCTGGGTCAGTGTGAAGTGAATACAGATGTCTCAATCATGGTCAGCAGGAGCGGTGGCTGAATTTCAGTGTTTGAAGGTCTCCTATAAAGTCGTCCTTTGTACAATTGTCAGGGTGATTTTTTTCTGTTTTTTTTTTTTTTTTTTTTTCCTCTCAACATGAGTAGCTCAGTTGGTAAGAGTCATCTAACAAGAAACTGTTTTTCACTCTGAAGAGAATAAAGGGACTTCACTTTTGGGGTATGATCGGTGTTTCTAAAATGACAACACATGTACATTTATCCTGTCTTAGGGGGAAAAAAATAGCTTTATGCGAACAGTAACATCTAACTGAAAATTCAAGCTCTTTATCTGAGGGTAAAACAGGGCAAAGCAGAGCTCTTATGCTTGTAACTTCCAGACGACTGGATAAACTACTCTTTGTTCACAGAGAAGGGCAGTTGAGCCAAAGATTTTTTCCAAGTTTTTGTCAATCACTTTGCCCTGTAAAAGGTGCACACATGGCTGATTGCTTACACACTCAAAATCCGCCAAAAGGTGCAGTCAGAATGAGTCGGCAACTGTCAGCTGCCTTAGATGTAGAGAAAGCTTTAAATGCGCCTTTGAGAAGCAAAGAGGGTAGCAATTCAGTGCTCACGCCTGGGACTTTTGTGGGCCCAAGTGACATTTGTGAGTATTTAATCCATTTTTAAAATCTTTTAAATGAGTCAGCAGCAAGATTGTAGTTAGGATTTTATTTAGGTCCATAGTTCTGATGCTGGTTATATTGAGATTAGTAGGTAAATAAAAGGTATGGACTGTATTTTGCCCCATTGCCAGATAAATGCATATTTTTCAGCCAATCTTCTGCTTAGTAAAGGAACTTAAAGAATGGAAGAACTATTTCTTACATTTAAATAATGGAAGAAATAATGAATGAATGCATTTGAAGTAAAACACACACACACACACACACACACACACGCGCATCTGATGACCTATGAGATTCTGAGTGCTCTAGTCTGCCTTTATCATTTCTGTAAACACAGAAGTGAAAAATTATTATTTGAAAACTTGGACATAACTCTTTACTGACAGATATATTTTTAAAAAGAAAGCTTGACTTTTATTATCGAGTCACAGCATGTGTTTTCTAAATAGCAGATCTTGGGCAACAGTTCAGATTTAAAGCAGGCTTTTGCAACTTTGGCATTATTTATCTTTGGGGCCAGATAATTCTTTGTTGTGAAAGGCTCTCTTATGCACTGCAGGATGTTTAGTAGCATCCTTGGATCCACCCACTAGATTCCTGTAGCACCACCCACCTTAGCTGCGACAATCAAAAATGTACAGACATTTCCCAATGTCCCTTGTGGGTCAAAATCACCCTCTCATTTGAGAACTATTGCTTTAAAGCCTTAGCTGACAGTGAGTAAGACATTCTTAAAGCAAAGATAGTCCACAATAATACAGTAGTGTACAATTATAAAAGCAGATCCTTGACCACATGTGCTGGAAATTGGAAATTGGGAAGTGTTGGATGATTTCAGCTCACTTTTCTGACACTTATCAGTATGATCATGCAAAGTATTTTAAAGTTTTCCCAGGAATGATACAGAAATATTACAAAAAGCTGTGATATTTTAACTTGAAGAAAATTGGTAAATTTACTGGAATATAATAATACTGAAATGATAATAGCAGCAGCATTCATTTATGAAACACAGTGATAGGCAGCCTTACATCATCTACTCACTGAGGTTATTTTACCATAAACAGTTTCTTGAGGTAATAAGCCAGGATCACTCTGTTTAATCATCGCTCCTTCCATGATCCAGTACTGGCTTGGTGACTGGAGGCTGTGTAACAAACGGATTGGCACCGTCTTTCAAGGCCAACTGTATCTGAGCTCTTGAATTAACACCTGGTGTTTAGTTGAGTACAATAACTAAAACATTTCCATGTTGAAGGTGTGAAGATCAAGTTATTTAACCTGAGATTCTAAAAGCAAAGGGATTATTAAAGAAGAAGCAAGAACTCCCTGTATGCGATTTAACAGTTAGTATACACGTTTATCACTGATTGCAGGAGGTCCAGCATAGATAGGACTTCTGCTTTACCAATGTTGGATCAAATTTTTCCTGGGGTAAGAAAGACAACAGCATACCCAGTACTGGCCTCACGTGGTTGTCCTCTCCATGTCTCATACATATTCTCTGCAGAACTGATGGCTCCTTCAACTAGCTTCATTTTACTTACTCTGGTTTAAACAAGATTAAAAAGCAGCACATTTTCCTCCTAACTTCTTTGTAGCTGCTGCTAGCATTTATCTTTCATCTAGCTGAGTATTCTTAGAATTCTTTAACTTTTCATATGTTGTATGTTTCTCCCTTAGTCTATCTTCCTATGTTTTATAATTGCTAAATTAGGGTCACCAGTACCCACTTATTCAGTTTCTCTATCTCCTCCTCAAGACTTAACTTCTCTTTGAGCCTCTGCTCCTAAAGATATGTTCCTTGTCCCTTAAGAGTTTGAGTCACATGGTCACAAAGCAGGGAACTCCAGGCATTTCCAAAGTCATTTTTCCCTCTGATGGTTCTAATCACGCTAGACAGCTATTGACCATTCGGTTCTAAGAGTCACTGTTGGTGACACATGTGTTTTCTCCATGTGGTTTTCTCCACTGACCATGAAATATGAGATCTCTAACATCTCTCATCTTTATGTTCTGTGCCCCACAATTTTGAATGGGAGTGAAAACCTTCTGAACAGAGTACTTCAGGAATGTCAACACCCAAGAAATAAAGGAAATGAGTCCTCAGGGATAAGGCACCTATTCCTTTTCCTCTTTTGAAAAATTAGCTCTTCTCCCTCAGTTGCAGGACAAAAAAATAAATAAAATTAAATAAAATTCTAAGCAGGAGCTGCAAATTGGTCCAAACATCTGTGATCCCTTTTTTACGTGTCAAAAACTTGTAACTACTTGGGTCGTATTGAGTGTTAATATAGTAGAAAATATTTTTCCTGTTCAAGAATATTATTGGAAGAGTGTATTAATTACCTAAACGAAAAGCTAACATGTTTTTCCCATATACAAGAGAGGTGGAAAATCTATTTCCAAACTTTGATGAAGAAAACTTTCCTGACATTCCATTCTGAAGCCAGTTTCATAATTATATGCCAATCATTTTGACAAGGAATTTCATTATTTCTTCTTATGAGATAATGTATATCAACATGTGACTGCAGATGATTCACTTCAAAGACGCAAAAATAAAGGTGAGCCAGTATTTTTAAGGTGTTTGTTACTCTTTTCTGCAATTAAGTTCAGAATAAAAGCTAAGTGACACGAAATTACACACACAGTAGCAGAATTACAAAAAAAAAAAAAATTAAAAAGAAGAAATGCTCCTAAAGTCAACCATCACATTAACATTCCTTTTTGCTGGGTGAGCTGAAAGACCATGAAAAAAAATCCACCTGCCATTCAGTTTAATTTCTTGTTTAGAGCTCTACAGCATTCTGTGTAAAACTAATCAATAAAAAGGGTTTATGAGACCTTGAAATAGAACAGTCAAAAGGAGGAAATTATAGTCAGATTTAGTTATTAAAGATTTTCACCACTAAATTTAGTATAAAGGAAAGGTTATACATCTTTTTTAGCGGAAACAGGACATTTATCAAATGCATGGATTGGGGAGACAATTGTGCTTAGACCCACTAATGTTTCTTTATTTGTTACTCACCATTTATTGTTGGCTGTGGTAAAGTAGACCCAAACAGAAGGGAAACAGGATTGGAAAAATTATGTTTTTTTTTAAAAAAAAAAAGACAAGAAGACACAGTGAGCCATGACTTTAGACATGAGAGAAAAGTGTTTGTGAATTCAGATCCAGTTCATACTACACAGCTTTGTTTGACTATATGTTTAAAAGAGCAAGGGCAAGGAAAGAAGGAAACAGGGAGGGAGGAAGGGAGGAGGGAAGGGAGGCAAACTCCCCATCACCTCGAATGGCTTTTCACTTTATGGAATAAAAATCGAGCTCTGATTAGACTTGGAGACCAAGTCATTACTAATTTTTGGTATCATAATATTTGCAGGACCATGAGAATTTCTGAAAATAGTTATACATGGACTATGCAACGTTGCTTAGTGATGAGTTTGGAGAGACTGCCTCAAGGTGCTTGGGTGCTGTGTGCATACATGGTCTTGAGACTTTTACTGAGATACATTTCTTAGCAAGGTAATTTGAGAAAGTTCAAGAATTTAGCTTTTGTTTGATGAAATACAAATGACAGATGGAAAATTGCAATATTTTGAAAAGAAAAAATGCAGTGATGCACAGAACATACGATTGTCATAATAATAATGGCACAGCATTTACACTGAGTTCTTCATCTGCAAAGTACTTTACAAACAACTAATTAAGCCTCATAGCACTCCTGAAAGACAGGTAAGGATCATTACTGCCATTCTACAGATGGAGAAAATGAGGCATGGGGGTGGGTTAAGTATTTTTGCCTAAGGCTATTGGAAATAAACAGCAACGACTAGATTTAGGTCTAGGGGCTCAGTCTTTCCTGGGTAAAGGATGGAACCAGCATCCTTTCAACCAAAACAATGAGGCTTTTAGTGCTAAATATCTTCCCTTTTGAAGAGAAGATTAACCTGTCATTCAGTTAACACTGATTTCCTTATAAACTGAAATAATACTTGCCTTCAGAAAACAGCAATAACCCGTTCCCTGTTCCTTTATTTGTCTCATTCCTTCTTCTGTCTGCACAATTATCCCCAAAGAATGCCTTTTCTGAATGACTAGGTGACAAGATCCTTTACAGTCAGTGTCACCTGGTGGCAAAGCACTGAGACTCAGGTTTTGTTTTACATTAAATTTGCAAATCATATCGATGGGCTTCATTTTAAAATTTATGACAATTTCTCCTTTCTTTTTTAAAATAATTATATTTTTATTTTGTAAATTTATTTATTTATTTTGGCTGCGTTGGGTCTTCGTTGCTGCACGTGGGCTTTCTCTAGTTGCAGCGAGCTGGGGCTACTCTTTGTTGTGGTGTGAGGGCTTCTCATTATGGTGGCTTCTCTTGTTGCAGAGACGGGCTCTAGGTGCATGGGCTTCAGCAGTTGCAGCACGTGGGCGCAGTAGTTGTGGCTCGCGGGCTCTAGGAGAAAGGCTCAGTAGTTGTGGCGCACGGGCTTAGTTGCTCTGTGACATGTGGGATTTTCCCAGACCAGGGCTCAAACCCATGTCCCCTGCATTGGCAGGTGGATTCTTAACCACTGCGCCACCAGGGAGGTCCCAATTTCTCATGTCTGATGGGTAATTATTATTGGCAATTTCAAAATTCTGTACTATGTGAAAGAAAAAATAAGTAGATTCTATTCTTTTATTCTTTTCTACTAGTTAACTCTCTTGATAATTCTCCTGAATCCCTAAATTATTGTTCAAGATGTAGAATGTCACCAAAGAAATAATTCTCAGCATGAAAACAAAAAATAGGTTGCTTATTTTTGGTATTACTGTTGCTTACCTTTAGAGATCACCCAGGTTTTAATGAAGAGTTGGAAACACATTGTGGAACACAGCAGAAATTTTAGGACAAGTTTCCTTTTCTTTCTCTTTGGAAGATCAATAAGGTCAATGGCCATGTTTTCATATATACTTATTTGTAAATTCCCAGCCCCTAGGATCTTACACTCTTGTTTCAAACAGGATTTGAAACAAGAGCGAGAACTGCACTAATACTGCTGTGGGATGTAAATGTATAATTAAGTCATATTCTATCTAATAAATATGTTGAAGGAATACAACAAGGAACAGAGATTACTTTTGTCTGCTTATGTACTAAAAACAGTATGTACTTACCGAACTGCTTGTGATTTGTACACATGGCCAGCATTTGAAGAATTTGATTCTGAAAAATTATCCCTGTAAACTTTTTTTTTAAATTCCCAACAATAAAAATGTTCTAAACTTAGAATATGATGATAGTTGCACAACTTTATAAATACACGAAAACCAGAGAATTGTATACTTTAAATTGTAAATTTTATGCTATGTCGATTATAGCTCAATAAAACTATTTTTTAAAAAAAAGGTCAGAAAATGCCAAGCTGATCCACCACCTCCTCCCCTTCAGTGCTGGTCTATTTTAGCTTCCAAGAACTATGCCCTATCAGTTTAGAATATGCTCTCAGAGTATTTTCAAAGGATTATTTTTTTTGTTCTTACTTTGTTTCTGTTGACCCTGCAGGAGCCATTTGGATGCCCAGCTGCTGTCCATTCTCTACACTTATCCTACCCAATGGAAGACCATTGAGAAAAACATTGCTGCAATACCAGGTAAACTGACATGGGTCCCATACCCACTAAGAGTGAAACTATCTCCTTTTCAAAGGAAACTACAGCTTATGAGAAAGACAGATTAATTTCTCGTCCCTTATAATTACACAAAACATGGGATGCAGCCATTGGAACAATTTAATTTTCCCCTTGGAGTTCAGGGTTCCTCCTTGACTCCTTCTGCTTAGCATCTAAGCTGGCTTATCTGTCTGTAGAAGGCTACAATAGCAGGGACCATGTCTTCAGTGATCGCTAAATCCCGCAGAAAAAATATAATGAAGATATTGACTATTCACTAAATAAATCTGTGAAAGATTGGATTTATTGGTAACTAGAAGGAGTCACTATTTTCATCATTTCTTTTTTTCCTTTCCTTCCCCACTTCTTGTTGCCAATAATCTATGAAAACAATTGTAATGACTACAGAATATTCTAGAAAGTGAATATATTGTGATTTATCCAATTGTTTCTTTATTAGCATACAGCTGGTGTAATTCCAACTCTTACACTAACGTACACAATATCTTCTTCAACAACCTCATTTATAAATTTTGTTCTAACTCTGTTATTATTTTGTACTTAATCTAATGTGAAAATTTTACTGTATTTAAGTACGTAAATTTTTCTAATCCTCTTTCTGCTGGTTGCCAAAAGGCCTTAGAAAGTTTGGCCAATTACAGTACTATGTCCAGATGTGTAATAGTTCTCTTCTCCCTTAACCTTTGGCATTTTTGCATTCTTATTTCTTCCAAATAAATTAATTCATTTAAAGTACTTTTCATAGTGTCTCAGAAATAGTGAGGTACTATACATAATGGTATTATTCTAAATTTTTTTACTAACAACTATATATATACTTATCAAGGTACTTGAAAAACTAATGGTATTCTGTTTTATGGTTGCTTAAATTGGTCTTTGTTTCATTATCAGTGAGTTGAAAAATGTCCTATATTTATTGATCCTTTTCTTCCTTGGATTTTCTTACTATGTCTTTTATTTATTTTTAATTGGGGTGTTTCTTTATCCACATTTTAAGTATTTTTATATGTAGTAATCATATTAACCTGCTGTCATTTTTGTTTTAAATATTTTCAACAATTGCCTTATGAGTTTTTTGACAGAAAAAGTTTAACGTTGTTGATGAAATACATTGGTGTTTTAAAAATAAATATGTCTACCATGGTTTTTATACTTAGAATCGCTTTTTCCCACAGTGTAATCTCTGAAAAACTAGGATTTGGGAAAGTTTTGTTAAATAAATAAAATTATATGGCCTAATAAGTTTGGAGAAAAAGAAGATGTGTAAATTTAAGTGATTTTCTCTCATAATATCGCGCTTTTAGGAAGTTGATATGCATTGAATTTCCAATGAGAGAATAGAGTGTACAGCATTTATAGAACATATTTGCCCATGGACCCCTTTGTTCATAGAGCATTCCATGGAGCTAATGCTTCTCAGAACACACTGTAGGGGACACTACATAGAAACTATTTGTCTGTCCCAAGATCTTTTTTTTTTTAAAGTTAACCAACTTACTTTTAGTTTTTAAAAGCCTCATTGTTTATTTATTTAACTAATTTTTCCATAAGGTCTTTATTTAATATACATACTTCATAGGGTGGGGCTTTAACTATATTTTCACCCAGTAATCAGTTCTCCCAATAGCTTTTATTTAAAAACCTGCATCTTTTAATCATTTACTTTATGATTCACTCTCATTTTTGCCATGAGGTAATTCTTATGTATGTATTTAGTGTGTTGAAGTACTATCTGTTCTATTAATCAGACTTAATTTCATGAACCAGAACCACAGATTGTTTTAGCATAGCAATATATTTAAACATCTCTTTTACTATATTTGAATGTGATATATTTTTACCCATTATATTCATAGATATCTTTACCTATTTATTCTTCCAAATAGACTTTAAAATTATTTTATCATGATCCCAAATAACATTTTATTAATCTTATAATTAATTTGGAAATAATTTGTGTATTTTATAAAATCCAGTGCTCCATTATGGAAATACAGTTTCTGTTCCTTTTGTATTGAAGTTTTTATTTATATTGCTTAGGAAAGTATTTTAATAGTTCTCATACAGATTATGTGCATTCCTTAATAAGATATTACTATTATGTGAATGGTACCTTTTCTCATTATGTACTCTAATTGGTTATTGCTGCTATACAGAAAAACTATCAATTTTTGCCATTTAATTTGTATCTAATCACTGTAATGAACTTTAATATTAATTCTCAGAGTTTTGTCAATTATTCTCTTGAGTTTTCTATTTAAATAGTCATATTGTCTGCAAATAATAACAAAAATTTATACTCTCTCATTTCAGTATTATGTATTATTGCCTTGGCAAGGAAGTCGATGTAAGCATTGTTATATTTAATTAAATATAATTTTGAATCTTTTTAAAGATAATTTAAAAAATATAGTAGTGATCCTTTTATTCCTAATTCTGTGGAATTTATTTTTTTTTAATTAGAAATGAGTGTTGAATGCTATTGAAGGAATTTTTACCAACAAATAACAGCAAAAGAAACCCTATGAGATTTTTTCTTGTATAAATCTGTCTATCCACACCTGTATACATAAGTTAACACATTTATATATAGTTGAATATGCCATTTATACAACTACATACACACACAAACACATCTATGTCTAATGTTACTGAAAAGACTGGCTTTCCTGTGCTAAATTCTCTCTGGTTGTAAAATAAAGCAGCTTCCTAGAGGCTGTGTCTTAGAGCTTAATGCTGAGTCTGCCACACAATTTTCTTGTGTGGCTTCAGATTTCCATAATAAATTATTTTCAGATTTTCCTTGGGCCTCAGGATAATGTTCTCTTTACCTTTTTTTGGTTGTTGTTATTAGACCTTGTGCCATTGTTGGTTTTGTTTTTTCCTCTTTCTTATTCTTAAATCAGGGTCATTCAGTATCAGTGTTCACCCTCAGACAAGGTATAAATTTCCTTTGAAGCTGCTTGTGGTCTAACAGGTGCTAACTGACTCACCTTTTCATAACTGCATAGATCAAAGGGTACTTAACATCTGTGATTGTCAGTATACATTGGTGTCTAGTAAAAGTCTATCTGGTTCAGTTCTTCTGAACTGAAATGAAACCATTTTCCAACTCCATTGCTTGAATCTCTGGCACCCTAGAGATGGACAGGGAATTCTGTGCTGCACCACTGTAGGAGCTTCTGCCTGTAGACCATTTATGATTCCACACCTGCAGTATGATGTTTTCTAAGATGTAACTTCATGTGTTTAACCCTGCACCACCTGCACAGTTGACTTATTAGAATTGTGTTCTACATATATGGATGTTCTAAGATGTATATGGTGGGGTTGGCTCTGAGACATAAGGAATGGTGTTCAAGGACCAGACAGAGGCCTCAGGAGCTAAGGGTAGCCCCCAGCTGGTAGTCAACAAGGAAGCAGTACCTACAAACATTTAGAAACTGAGTTCTGCTAACAACCTGAACGAGGTTGGAAGCAGAGTCTGCCCCAGAGCCTCTAGACAAAAGACGCGACCTGCCAACACCTTGGTTTTGGTCTCAGACACCCTCAGCTGAGAATCTGCTCAGCCACACTGTGCTGGGACTTCTGACCTGCCGAAACTGGAAGATCCTTAGTCAGTGCTGATGAAAGCTGCTAAGTTTGTGGTGTCAGGCCCATATTGCTGTCTGAAGGCTTTCTTTGTCTCCTACCGTCTCCCTTCATTTTCACAGGCATTACCTCCAATAAATCTCTTGCAAGTAAAAAAAAAAGAAAAACTTGAGGAAATGTGGTGGATGGGTGGGTGGTCAGAGTGCCTTGATACCTGAAGAAGCAACACTTTCACATCATGAGGATGACTGACCCAGTGTTCTGTTAGATAATGACCTGGAGTGTCTACACTGCTGTGCATGCAGTGAGGAAGAAATGAGGTTTCTTCCGTCTGAGTTTCAGGAAACAAGACACCTTTATTGTAAGGAAGAAGTTGAAGGAGACCATTAGTTATTTTTATTATAATCTTCCATTGCTTTGCTGTTCAGTGGAAACCCCCTCCCAACCATGCTTAACTGAAGCACTAGTACTCCCTCTTCCAGTCTTAACTTTCCAGGTTTCTGTGAGTTTGCATCTTTTTTTCTGTTTTCGTAGGTAATTTATTGGAGAGATTAGAGACAATAAAGAGTGACTTTGTGGGTGCCCATTCAGTAGAAATCTGGGAAGACCATTCAGCATCTTCAAGTGAGGATAAAGCTCATAGAAACAAATCAGAGATAGTTTAGTCCATTATGTTCTAGAACATTTCAATCCTTTTTTATAAAAGAAGAAAGAAGAGTCAAATAAAATGCCTTTAGTCAGATGCTTGGAAACGTCAACCTTAATTTGTATAATGATCACATAATGAACTACTTCAGAAAAAATACTATGACGCTACTTAGACCATATAGATTTCTCAAAGTAGCAGCGTAAGGCAATGAGAAAAGATAACTATACGTGTATCATTAAATATTTTTTCCAAATTATTATTTTGATATAGAAGTTTTATTCTAAAGAATAACAAAGCATTTGTAAAATTGCTGGCATACCAATGATTTATCTGACCACTTTCTGAAATAGTTCCCAAGGGATTTTGTAAATTGCCAATCTGCCATTAGACACATATGAGTATGGGTTCTCTAGAGAAACAGAATCAATAGGAGAGAGAGACATACACACTATAAGGAATTGGCTCATGAAATTATGGAAGCTGTAGAATCCAAGATCTTCAGCAGGTAAGCTGGAGACCCAGAAGAGCTGGTGGTATAGTTCCAGTCTAAGTCCAAGGCTTGAGAACCAGGAGAGCCAACGGTGGGAGTTCCAGTCTGAGCCCAAGTTGACAGCCAGGAAAAAAACCATGAGGCAGAGAGAAAGAATTCTTTCTTACTCAGCCTTTTATTCTATCCAGCTTCAGCAGATTAGAGGAGGCTCACCCATACTGGAAGGGACATCTCTTTTCTTTAGTTACTCTACCAATTCAAGTGTGAATCTTATGCAGAAACACTGTCACAGACATACTCAAAATAATGTTTAACCAAATATCTGGGCATCCCATGGTCCAGTCAGTTGACACATAAAATTAACTGTCATAATACTCTATTTTACAGCACTATGTCTTAGATAAGTGTAATAGCTGAAGAAAACACATTAAAAATTACCTGACAAACTTAAAAAATAATTTGATTCTATACTGTCTAATGCCACTATTGTATTTAACAGAATGTCATTTATTTGCTAGAAAGAAAGAATATGGAGTGAAATGTAATTTAGTCCCTTTCAAAATTCGTGGCTACTGTGAATTTCTCTTTTCTATGAGGCCACTTCCTTAAAAGTTCACTGGAACTGTGCTGCCTTCTTGTATTCAGAACCCTTGGGTCTTTACGTGAAAAACTCAACACATACCTGACCTGCTGACATCTCACAAAACTTCCATATAACATTTTCATGATTTGAAAATAAAGAGTATAAAGTATTATTCAGGAAAAACTGTCCTTATCTCTCTCTCCATATTTAAAATTTATACATTAACGATGTGGTATCAAAATATTCTAAAATGTTTCTTGATAAAGTGTACCACAGAAGAGCCTTAACATGCTGTAATTCCATTATTCCCATTTTATAGATAAGGACATGTAGGCTTATAGACATGAAATATCTCCCACAAGGTCAGAGGACTAGTTAATTAGTAGAAGAGCCAGAAATGTGCTAGATGAGTAAGCAAATGCAAATAAACTTTATCATATATTTACTCTTTAAAAAGTAGTTATTAATTTAAAAATATACTTAATATATGTAATTTAAATAGATTTAAATAAATTTAAAATAAATGTCATGCATCAGTTAAAGACTTGAACTACAGTTGCTAAAACATAGTTCTTAACTTTACCTCCAAAAAGGTGACTTAATTATGGACAAAGAATATAAAATAAAATTTAAGTTGACATTAGAGCCAAGAGAACATTCAAAGCTGAAGGGAAATTGATCATAGTTTGAAGATAGTGAGCTATAGGCACTGAAATTGAGTTATCAGATGTACCCACCTTCAAGGATATAATAAACAGTATTTCCTTTACTAGTGAATATAAAACAATTTGTAACCTACTTTATGTTACTATAATAGGAGCATCTAATGATAGTTCCCTTTCCTTTTCACATTCTCTTTCATCTCAAAACCTTCCCAGAATACCTAGCAAATATTAATTTATCAATTCATTCAAAATTACTTTCAAATGGGTGAGGATATACAAGATCCCCTCACCCTATTCACATTTTAAATAGACTCATCCGACTGAATTGAGACCCGCTAATATGCGTTCCACATTTCACAATGATTTCTAGATTTTAGAAAGGTCTTTAGCTCTATAGAGTTGTCCTTTATAAAAGGAGGCCAAAAGGATCACATTACTATGTGTATATTACACATGGAACCTAAGCACAACGTGATCAGAAGCCATTTTTTTTTCTAAGTGGGCATATGGCTATAGCCACTGTGGGATTATCTCTATTTCTGACTCTATCCCTTTGCATTCAAGCTGAATGATACCACTGTTTCATACAGACAGCTCATCTCCAATCACCCTATCTGTGCTAGCTAGAGCCAGCAGTTACCAACCCCCAGTGGTATATATGTGCACTGAAATTCTTGACAATGTGTTCCACCTAACCCTTCTCACTCCTGATATACAGTACTCATCTTTCTGAGCAAGGTATTTAACCCAGCACAGATGGTTTCATCATCTATTTCTGGTGATGTTCATTTTTGTTTTTATTGCTTAGGTTTACATAGACCATGAAGACAATTTTATTTTATTTTATTTTTAATTTTATTTACTTATTTATTTTTGGCTACATTGGGTCTTTGTTGCTGCACACAGGCTTTCTCTAGTTGTGGCGAGCGGGGGCTACTCTTCGTTGTGGTGCATTGGCTTCTCACCGTGGTGGCTTCTCATGTTGTGGAGCGTGGGCTCTAGGCATGTGGGCTTCAGTAGTTGTAGCATGCAGGCTCAGTAGTTGTGGCTCGTGGGCTCTAGAGTGCGGGCTCAGTAGTTGTGGTGCACAGGCTTAGTTGCTCTGCAGCATGTGGGATCTTCCCGGACCAGGGCTCAAACCTGTGTCCCCTACATTGGCAGGTGGATTCTTAACCATGGTGCTACCAGGGAAGCCCATGAAGACAGTTTTAAAAAACACAGATGTGATATCAGTGGCACATTTATCTCAGCTACACAATAAACTGGACTTAACAATGACTATAAAATTTTCAAAGGTTTGGGGCTAGCTGGCATGCTGATGTTACTCTTTGGTAGCTAGTTTTCTCAGTAATATACCCTTAGTCAAGAAGTAGGAGGTATACACGAGGTATCTATAGATTGCAGAGTGGAGACTGTTCTGGTACATGATTGACTTAGAATATCTGGACTTCTAAATTTGGTTCATATCTAAAACATTTCCCATAATATTTTCTTATCTGTGCTGCATCAAATTTTATTATTGATAAAGTCTCAATACACTTATTCTTGAATTTTGTTCTTGGAATTGAAGGTCAGTATATATGCATAGCAAATATCAACAGAAAGTAGAAAGTTACTTCTTTTCAAAATCAAGTACTCTCTGGACTACAGAAATCACTATTGTCTATATGGAATTTGTGTTTCCCTTCCAAGCACTGATCCAATAATACTCAACTTATAAATTTTAAAAGAATCATTGCAAGCTTAATTTTATAAGTGAAAGCAGGAAAGTATTATTTAATTTCTTTGGTTGAGTAACTCTACCTGAACATTACATTTAAAAACAATGCAACAACTGTTCTTAGAGCAATATATCATACTTGGTTGATGCTGAAGCATTTACAATTTGAGTATATTGGATGTAGAACTGAAAACTTCTTTTATAATGAAACAAATCTCGGTGAGATTGTTTCTTACCTCTCTCAGTGCTCATCTTGGTTCAGCTGAGCTCCTCTAGATTCAGAGTAAGATGAGAAAAGGGCCCAGTGCTCTTGCTAAAGTAGAATCACTAATTTTTAAAAGTTGACAGTACTACTTAAGAAACATAATATTAAATCAGCAACAGAGTACAGTACTTGTAATTATAAAGTAATAGCATGTTCTTGGGGAAGCTGATTGCTTATAACACATCAAAATCAAGTTAAAAAAAAGAGAAAGAGAAGAAAAGAATCTAATTGATGGAGTATGGCCTGAGGGGCATTTCCTGGAATTCAGAGGAAATTGCCTGGATTGATTATAAATGCAAAGTTTCATTAAAAATATAGACCTCTGGAGAACATCTTTCCAAAAGGCAGGCAGAAGCTACCTCATTTTAGACTCATTCTTTCAACTAGCCTTTACTGAGTGTCCGTCCACTCTGTACATGAAGAGATTTCAAACAATCCAGCCTTAAAAATGTCTTCTTATTACTCCCATCTCCAATAAAAATTTTGAAACTCTGTCTTCACATACGATAAAGAATGGTTTAATGTTTCCATTTTGAGCTGTTTGTTGGTAGGCATTGCTATATATTTTGAAATGAAATGGTAATCGGAGTGATTTTTGTCTATTCATTTTAAGTGTACATTTACTGTAATGTAGACTTCAAGGTTTAAATTTCAAAAAATTTTAACTTCATGTCTGACAAATTATTCAAGTTAATTCCAGTTCTCTTCAATGTCTTGAGGACCCACAGACTAGATATATTCTTGATAACTCTAAGGAATTATAGACAATTTAGAAAGGAATTAAGTAAAAGTACTAAATAAAATGATGATACTATGTTCTTATAAAAGCCGTATAGTTCATATTTAAGAGTGTGGGTTCTAGAGCAGGTCTTCCCGAGATCAAATCCTATGAAATGTGTGATTTGGGGCATGCTAACTAACTCTCTATGCCTCAGTTTCTTTGTCTGTAAAGTGGGGTTTATAATAGTGCCTCACTCATTGAGTTGTTTTAGGTTGAAGTGCGTTAATACATACAAAGCACTTAGAACAATAACTGGCACATAAAATACTCAATAATTGCAAATTATTAAGGGCATACCTTGGATGTACTGTGTGAACATCAATTCAAAAACCTTCAACAAAATATTAGCAAACCAAATTCAACATTGCATAAAGGGACCACACACCATGGTCAAATGGGATTTATTCCAAGGAGGCAAGGATGGTTCAATATCCACAAACTAGTCAATGTTTTATACCACATAACAAAATGAATAATAAAAATCATAGTCATTTCAATAGATGTTGAAAAAGCTTTTGGCAAAATTCAACACCCATTTATGATAAAAACTCTCAACAAAGTGGATATAGTGGACACATACCCCAAGATAATAAAGGCCATGTATGACAAGCACATAGCTAACATCATAGTCAATAGTGAAAACATGAAAACACGTTCTCTAATATTGGGAATAAAAGAAGGATGTCAACTCTAGCCACTTTTATTCAACATAATATTGCAACTTCTAGCCACAGCAATCAGACAAGAAAAAGAAATAAAAGCATCCAAATTGGAAAGGAAGAAGTAAAACTGTCACTGTTTGCAAATGCCATGATACTATACATAGAAAATCCTAAACATGACACCAAAAAGCTACTAGAACTCATTGATGAATTTGGTAAAGTAGGAGGATACAAAATTAATATACAGAAATCTGCTTGCTTCTATACACTAACCACAAACTATCAGAAAAAGAAATTAAGAAAACAATTCCATTTTCAATTGCATCAAAAGGAATCAAATACCTAGGAATAAATCTAGTTAAGGAGGTAAAAGGCCTCTACTTGGAAAACTATAGACACTGATGAAAAAAATTGAAGACAACACAAACAAATGGAAAGACATACCTTGTTCATGGATTGGAAGAATTAATATTTAAAGTGATCTTACTACCCAAGGAAATCTACAGATTCAAATGTAATACCTATCATAATATCAATGGCATTTTTCACAGAACTGGAACAGATAATTCTAAAATTTGAATGGAACCACAAAAGACCCTGAATAACCAAAACAATCTTGAGAAAGAAGAACAAAGCTAAAGATTTCATGCTCCTTGATTTCAAACTATACTACAAAACTATAGTAATCAAAATAGTATGGTATGGCACAAAAACAGACACATAGATCAATAGAACAAAATAGCACAGAAATGAATCCACACTTCTATGGGCAATTAATCTATGACAAAGGAGGCAAGAATGTACAATGGGGAAAAGACAGCTTTTCAATAAATGGTGTTGGGAAAACCAGACACCTACATGCAAAAGAATCACACTAGACTACTTTCTCACACCATGCACAAAAATAAATTCAAAATAGATTAAAGACTTAAAAATAGTATCTCAAACTATAAAATTTCTAGAAGAAAATATAGGCAGTATGCTCTTTGACATTGATCTTAGTAATATTTTTTTGGTTATGTCTCCTCAGGCAAAGGGAATAAAAGCAAAAATAAACAAATGGGACTACATCACACTAGAAAGCTTTCACACAGTGAAAGAAACTATCAACAAAACAAAAAGGCTGTCTACTGAATGGGAGAAAATATTTGCAAATGATATATGCATAAGTGATTAATATCCAAAATATACAAAGAAGTCACACAACTCAACATCAGAACAACAAACAACCCAAATAAAAAATGGACTGAGGATCTGAATAGATATTTTCACAAAAAAAGACATAGATGGCCAACAGGCACATTAAAAGATGCTCAACATCACTGATCATCAGAGAAATGGCAATGAAAACCACAATGAGAGATCATTTCACACCTGACAGAATGGCTATTATCAACAATGCAGTAAATAACAAGTGCTGTTGAGGATGTGGGCCAAAGAAAACAATTATGCTCTGTTGATGGGAATGTAAATTGGTACAGTCTCAGTGGAAAAGAGTATGGAGATCCCTCCAAAAATTAAAACTACCACATGATTCAGCAATTCCACTTGTGAGTATTTATTCCAAAGAAAATGAAATCACTTATTCAAAAAGATATATGCACCCCTATGTTCCTTGCAGCATTATTTATAATAGCCAAGGTATGGAAGCAACCTAAGTGCCCATTAATAGGTAAATGGATAAAGAAGATGTAGTTTACATATATACAATAGAATATTAGTCATAAAAAATTAATGAAATCTTGCCATTTGCAACAACATGAATGGAACTTGAGGGCATTATGCTAAGCAGAATAAGTCAGACAGTGAAAGACAAATACGGTATGATTTCACTTATATGTGAAATCTAAAAAACAAAATAAATGAACAAACATAACAAAACAGAAACGGAGTCATAGATACAGACAACAAACAGGTGGTTGCCAGAGGGGAAGAAGGTAAGTAGAAGAGAGAAATAGGTATGGGAGATGAAGAGGTACTAACTATCAGTTGCAAAATAAATGAGTAACGAGTATGAAATGTACGATGTGGGGAATATAGTCAATAATCGTGTACTATTTTTGTATGGTGATAGATGGTAACTAAAACTAAACTTACTGTGGTGATCATTTTAAAATGTACAGAAATACTGAATCACTATGTTGTGTAACAGGAACTAGCATAGTGTTGTAGGTCAATTCTACTTCAAAAACAAGCAAATGAACAAACAAACTCATAGAAAAAGAGATCAGATTTGTGGTTACCAGAGAGGGGGGAGGGGAAATTGGATGAAGGTAGTCGAAAGGTACAAACTTCCAGTTATGAGATAAATAAGTACTAGGGAAACAATGGACAATGTGATTAATATAATTAACAGTGCTGTATGTTCTATATGAAAGTTATTAAGAGAGTAAATCCTAAGACTTCTTATCACAAGAAAAAAATTGTTTTCTATTTAATTTTATACCTATATGAGATGATAGAGGTTCACTAAACTTATTGCGGTAATCATTTCATGATGTATGTAAGTGAAATCATTATGCTATATACCTTAAAGTTATACAGTGCTATATGACAATTATATCTCATTAAAACTGGAAGACAAAAAATTAAATAACGTGGAGACATGAGACTCTTCCTTTCACTTAAACATTTAGAGGCCATTGTAGGGTTATTAATTGGCCTAATTTCATGATTGTATCTCAGGGAATAGGGATGCCTGAGGAGAACGAGAGAGAACGGGAGTATGTCGGTTGGTGGAGCAGTCAGAACACACACATTTATCAATTATGTTCATGGTCTTTTCTGGGCGGGGTTCATGGTGCCCTAAAACAATTACAATAGTGACATCGAACATGGCTGATCAGCAATCACCACAACGAATATAATAATAATGAAAAAGCTTGAAACATTGCAAGAATTACCAAAATGTGACACAAAGTGAGCAAATACTGTTGGAAAAATGGTGCTGATAGACTTGCTAACCACAGGGTTGCCGCAAACCACAGGGTTGCCACAAACCTTCAATTTGTAAAAAACACAATATCTGTGAAGCACAGTAAAGCAAAATGCAATAAAACAAGATATGCCTATATTATCAATCCAACCTTCCCATGGTAAATCAGTAACTGTGAGTGGAAGGAAGGTAGATTTTAAGGTCAGAGCCAATGGAATGGTGCCAGACGCCATGTCCTGGGCAGCCTCAGACTGACCTCAGTTAGAGATTCTAAGGGTACCCTCAACTGAAATCTGCCAGGCAGCCTTTGCTTTAGTTTTCCTTTTTAGTTTGCTACTTTATTCAAAACGTCCTCAGATGGTAATCCATCATTCTCCCCATTCTCCTACTCAATGTGCCTCATACTAATCATTTAACTCCAAGATGCTCTAGGCACTGGAATTCTTAAAAATTAACTCCTTTATGGATTCCTTTCTGAATGTCTCAGGGAAAAAACTATACAGTAAAGAAATTCATTCTTCATTGAATTTTAGAGCCAGCAATTAATTTACTTAATCCCAAACTATTTAGTTAAGCTTTATTGTTCACATTTGTTCTGTTTGATCTTAAACTCTTCAGAAATAAAACTCTTCAGAAATAAAACTAAAGAAAACTGCAGATCAGTCCGGTTAATTCAGAATATTCATTAGGAAGATTCTATAAGAAAATGCAATATAGTATAAATTAAGATACAATCAAGTATTGTATGTAGTTCAAGTGGATAGAAAAACTCCTTAATAACATATCTCATGACAAGATTAACCTCATCTCTCTATTCAAATTCTTTGACATAGAATTATAGTTTGAGGTTCTCGAGTGTGAAAAAGCTATGTCTTCAAAGTTGCTGAACATTACAATATCAAATGGTTGGAATGAAACTTGAGAAGTTATTTTAGGCCATACTTAAAATGTCCCAGGCAAATGAAAATATACGTGAATCTTAACTATTAAGGAAGCACCGTATCCGTATCTCCACAGCCAGAATAAGAGAATGCTATCATTCCACCAGACAACGGTTCTTCACTCTTTATAGATTTTCTGACTGCCCAAGAGATCCACAGGCTAAAATTGACTATGGAAAACTTTCCTATCAGCCATTTAGTATCTCATTGCCCTCTTACCAATTAGCTTTTGGGATGTAGACAGTGGATTTCAGATTGATTCCATTCCCTGGGATTTCTACAAAATACATTCCGTTCTTCCTGTTGTCCACTTGGTAGCAGAGGCACCGAAGTTTCTTCATTTGGACAGTAGAACAGAAAAAGGTCGATTATCTTAGAGAGCAATGTATTAGCCATGAAAAAGAGAGTTGTCCAAAATAAAATATTTTTATTTTATAAAAGATACTAAATATGGTTGATACTGGAAGATTGGCTACTAGGTTGTAGCAGGTCCTTTTTTCCCCCTCCAGTTAAATTAGTTTAGAGTGATAAGAAGGCATTCCGAAAAGATGGCTTGAAGATTTGTTATTTTAATTAACCAAGTGTATAAAGAGGAAAACCATCATCTAACATGAAGAAAGCTGAAGGCAACTTAAGCAGTACCCAGAGGAGATAAGACCATGTCACCAACAACACTAGGCTAAATTAAGAGTTTTATGGGCTAATGCAGACTCATGAAACAGCTGAAACATTTTGTGCCTTTGTACATGAGAAAAATACTCAGATTCTGGTATCCCTGCAAAGTGAAGTACCACATGGCCTCTATACTGAAGCTACTTAAATAACGGCAAATGGTAAGGAGAGACAGCATGGCAACTGCCCAAAACGTGTGCATTGTATATGCCAGTTTAGAAATGATATAGAACATAAATACCATTTAAAGAGAAGTGGGAGAGAAGCAAAATATATTTTTGTATTATCAAACCAAAGCATTTAGAAAGAACTTGGCATTTCTTATGGCTAGAACGTCAAATAGTTCACATGATTCAGACTGAATTTTATGTTGCATAATTTTAGATTGATTATCATAGATATGTATTTCATATTTGGCCTGGGTTTCCTTTGGCTCAGATGTTTTAAGTGCTTTGTGTGCATGGCTTCTGCATTCACATTGTGCTGTGTCTATTTTGTGATCTGTTATTAGTATTATGGATTGGAACTCGGGCAAACTTTTATATAAAATGAAGGCGAGAAATGAAAATTGTCAATATCTTTTAACTGTTAACCCAGGCCTGAGGTAGCATCTGCTCTGCATTTCTAGAGATAGCTGTTTTTCTACCTTCGTTCTCTAATTACACCTTCTGGGAGACAGGAATTTGTACCATTTGCCCTTCATTTGCATCATCACAGCAACTCTAGCCTTCATGTCCCTTTGCCTGATAAGTTGCAGGGTTTAGGTTTCTGCTCACTGATTATTCAGCCAGGCTCGCCTCTCCTTGGAAGGCTCCAAGGACGATTCTATTCTTCCTTCAGGCCTACAGCATACACTTGAAAAGACCTGTCTTGCCTTCCACCCTGCTCAAACAGTGGTGTATGACATCCTCTCAGCCCAGTTTCACCTCTCCAAAGACTGGAGTGTGCCTATATAAGAGCTAAATGCACAGACTTCTTATTGGAGGCTGGATATATCCTTGTGTTCACTTGAGAATTAACCCTTGAGAAGCATGCCTCGCAGCTTACCTGTGGGTCTGGCTTTCAGAGCAGATTCATTATTTTTCATATTTGGCAGAAGTCGTAAGATATTCAGTGTCTGTCCTAGGGCTATACGAGTGTGCTTCTCAGTATATGTACCTCTAGGGCATTTAATCAACTACTTGTTTGAAGTGTCCCATTGATCATAAAAATGATGCTTAATCTAGAATTTTTTTAGCTTATAAATTGCTACATGGACGTTAAAAACTACAAAAGAACTAACTGAAATCCTAAAGAAATCAGGTTGATGTAGTGCAAAATGAAGTCTTTGGGGACTGTAAACTAATTATCTGAAAATTTACATAATGTAAATGTTTAAACTGTATGATTTAACTGAAACACTTAGATCATTGTGACTATACTTGAGTGGTTCATAGAACTCAAAGCAAAGTGTTCAAAAAGTCACAGAAAATCCAATTCCCTATGGGAGTTATGATTTGGTTAGATATGATGATCATATGATTTGGGTTTTGGTACTTTTGAAGTTAGAGAAAAATTTTCCAATCAAACTCTATTTGACCAAAATGATTTTTCTCTTCTGTCTTTCTCTTCTCTCTTCTCTTTTGATTATAAATTAGGTAACTGCTCAAATTTGGTCTAGTATCACCAGTCATGAAACTTGTCTGGAAATTGCCTCACAGTTGATCAGAATTAAGAAGGAGAGAATGAAAAGAAATCATTCTGCCTAATAATTCAACATGCAAATAAACAAATAAGATACAGAATAATAATTTCATCAGATGCCACTTGAAACTGATTTCTAGTATACATTAACTTAGCACCTTTACAAGGTAAATATACAAATTAAGTATGCTGGAATCTAATGCATTGTAATGATCTGTAATCATAATTTGACAAACACACAAACATCATTCAGTGGCATATTCTTAGAGGTTTGACTAAGATTAACTAAACAGATAATAACAGCAAGGAAAGAAATGATTGCCTGAAGCTAACAAACTCTGAGAACATTTCAGGTGTTTGAAGACAGCTACTGAGGCCCAAATTTTTTCTTCTTTGTACTAAACACCATCTTTCTCTAAACCATTACACTATGGGACTTTTTGTGAATATTTGGACTTAAAGTACACTCTCCTTTCATTAGGCTATTGAGTTCTTTGCCACACCGTTAATTTTCTGTAAGATGAGTTATCATTTTAGGTACATACCTTACAGCATCCCATATAGATTATAAGCCCCTTGAATATGGAACAGAGAAGTGTAGAGAATGAGAAAGACATCCTATTTACCTTCCAATGATGAATTTCTGTGTGTACTTTCATCACTCTCTCCTCCCCAGATCAACGCCATACCTGGCACTGGTTTGACCTTGTCTCAGAGACTCAGGGTAGGTCAGTAGAAAATCATTAAGTCTGGATTAAGTGAGGCTAATTCCAGATTGAAAGAAATCTTTAGGAAACTACAGATGGCTGAAATCCAGACATAAGATGTGTTGGACTTAAGACTTCATATGCCCTTTGGGAAGTAAAAAATGTTAGTAAAGCCATAACCATATATTTGAAGTTGACATATATCCCAGGTTTGGAAATCTCCATAATACCAAATTACTGTGTAGCGTTTACGGGAATGGCAGACCCTGTCGTCCTTTTTTTTTTTTTTTTTTTTTTGGCTGCGCTGCACAGCCTGTGGGATCTTAGTTCCCCAAACAGGGGCTCACAACAGTGAAAGCACGGAATCCTAACCACTGGACCACCAGGGAATTCCTGAAGAGATTCTTATATTGAGCAACAGTATAGGCTTAGTGACCTCAAAGCAATTTTGTTTCTTTTTATGGTTTTTTTTGAATCTCTATAATACCAAATTACCATGTAGAGTTTATGGGAGTGGCAGACCCCTGCCATTCTTTTTCTAATCAACTCTCTTGAAAAATCCACAAAGGTAAGATACCAGGTAAATGGTACATCCAAGTCTGGTCCCTTTACACAAACTCAGGTTATTCACACAATCTGGTGGCAGGTGAACACAAACACCCATCGCACACTTGACTCCCAGCTCTGGCATTAGTCCGAACCTATTTCTATTTGTCTTCTCTGACCCACCGTGTGTTGCTCTCATCTTCCATGATTCTCCAACCCTGTCTTTTCTCCAGGAATTTGGATCCTGATATTTGCTCTCATTGCTTGATGATTATCAGACGTGATTTTCTGGCTCATCGGTGGTACTCCTTGAACACAGGCTCTTTTGTTTACCTCTGTATTAGTTAATTGAAGACTACTATCAGAAGTAAACTCCTGGGGACTTCCCTGATGGCGCAGTGGTTAAGATCCGCCTGCCAATGCGGGGGACACGGGCTCGATCCCTGATCTGGGAAGATCCCACATGCCACGGAGCAGCTAAGTTCGTGCACCACAACTACTGAGCCTGCGCTCTAGAGCCCGCAAACCACAACTACTGAAGCCCGCGCACCTAGAACCCGTGCTCCGCAACAACAGAAGCCACCACAATAAGCAACGAAGAGTAGCCCCCCGTTTGCTGCAACTAGAGAAAACCCGCACACAGCAACGAAGACCCAGCACAGCCAAAACTAACTAAATAAATAAATTTATTAAAAAAAAGTAAACTCCCAAAATTTGGAGGCTTAACCCAAATATATTTACCACTTGCTCACATAATAATGATATAGTTTCTGTTTGGCAAGTGGCTTACCTCAGCTTGGGGAAACACAGACTCATGCTCCCTCCAATCTGTTGCTCTGTCATCCCCTAGGGATTCAGAGCTCTCTGCAAGCCATAGCCAGAAGGGGAAAGGGAACAACAGCTCTACCTATGGGAGGAGGAACATGAACTTTGATGTAGAGTGAAATGGCTTTTGAACAGTCAGTTTCCACCAGCAAACATAAAGTGTTTATAGACCAATTCCCACCAGCCATTGGTTGAGGTCTCCTGGGCATTAATTCTCTCTTGTTTCCAGCCTGCTATATGTGTAGACACGAAAGACCTTATCTTCTTGCAAAGAGATGCAGATGCCGGCAGATGGAAATCAAGGCAAGCATGCTTTAAAATAGTTTATTCCAAACAGTATGGAGGATCCTCAAGAAATTAAAAATAGAACTACCATATGATGCAGCAATCCCACTTCTGAGAATATATTCAGAGGAAACAAAAAGACTAACTTGAAAAGATATCTGCACCCCCAAGTTCATAGCTATTATTGGCTACTACGTATAATAGCCAAGACATGCAAACAACTTTACGTGTCCGTTGAGGGATGAATGGATAAGAAGTCATGATGTGAGATACATACACACACACACACACACACACACACACATACACATACACACACACACACACACACACACATATATATATATATATATATAAATGAATATTAGCCATAAAAAACAAGGAAACCTTGCCATTTGCTATAACATGAATACATTAATGGACCTTGAGGGCATTATGCTAAGTGAAAGAAGCCAAACAGAGAAAGACAAATCCTGTATGATCTTACTTATATCTGGAATACTAAAAAAAAAAAAAAAGTACTCAGAGAAAAAGAGATCAGACTTGTGATTACCAGGAGGGCAACTGGATGAAAGCAGTCAAAAGGTACAAACATCCAGTTTTAAGATAAATAATTACTAGGGATATAAAGTACAACATGATGGCTATAGTTAACACTGCTGTATGGTATATATGAACATTGTTAAGAGAGTAAATCCTGAGTTCTCATCACAAGGAAAATTTTTTTCTTTTTTTTAAATGTTTTTTTAAATTTATTTATTTATTTTTGGATCTGTTGGGTTTTTTGGCTGTGTTGGGTCTTCGTTGCTGCGCATGGGCTTTCTCTAGTTGCAGCTAGCAGGGGCTACGCTTCGTCGTGGTGCGCAGGCTTCTCATTGCAGTGGCTCCTCTTGTTGTGGAGCACGGGCTCTAGGCGTGTGGGCTTCAGTAGTTGCAGCACGCAAGCTCAGTAGTTGTGGCTCACGGGCTTAGTTGCTCTGCGGCATATGGGATCTTCCGGGACCAGGGCTTGAACCCGTGTCCCCTGTATTGGCAGGTGGATTCTTAACCACTGCGCCACCAGGGAAGCCCCTCTTTTTCTTTTTACTATATTTATATGAAATAGGAAATAATGGATGCTAACTAAACTTACTGACGTATTAATTTCACAATCTATGTCAGTCAAACTATTATGCTGTACACCTTAAACCTATATGGTGATGTATGTCAATTATATCTTAAGAAAAAAAATGGTATGTTCCAGTGCAGTACTGGTGGGATACTGCCAGTATCTGCTAAAGCAGCTTATCACTTCTCGTAGTAATTTCTGTAGGGTAATACTAGCTTCTGGCATATAAGCTACAAAATTTCAGCGACTCAATACAATGAAGTTTATTCACACTCACATAAACGAGCAATATAATGCTTCTAGCTGGTGGGCAACTTTCTTCCGTTTGTTGTTTTCTGAGAATGATGTTCCACCATCTTTTGACACAGCCGTCTAGCAGTGCTTCATGTCTTCTGTACTCAGGTAGTAGGAAAGGAAAGAAAGTTAGGAGAGAGAAAATCCATTTGGTTCAGAAGAGACCCACATCATTTTTCCTCACATTGCGCTGTCAGGTACAGTCATATGACACCATTTAGAAGTTATAAGGGCTTAGAAATGTGGTCTGAGGCTGGGCAGTTTCTTTCCAGCAATGATTCAAAGCTAGGGAACTCCAAACCTTGAAATCACATGTAAGAGATATGTCCACTTTGAACTCTGTGATGAGGGACCATCAGAAAAGCCCACATAGAATTGAATTGGATCCAAATTTGCCCTGATCTCTTTGAGCACAGCCATCTTGAACTCAGCACACAGTAATGCTTGTTGCAATTGGGACTCTTCCGTAGGAGAAACTGAAATAGCTAAGCAAACACATTTTTCAAAGTTGTGTGAATGAACATTGCTCTGCATACTTGTTCTAAACCTTGAAGCAGAATATTATACACAGAACTGAATTTCCATATGTAGAAACTGTAAAATTGCTATTTGCAAGTCATGTTCATTTGTATACCAGAAACCTGCCAGCGATGCACCCAAAATTCATTTGTAGCTGCTATTTATAGCAATATCAGCATTCAAGTTTTTATATAAAAATAGCACAGTGGAGCTACTGGTGTAATAGTAGCTAACATTTATTCATTCATACATGAATGTTTATTTGATCCTTGGAGAAAAATATATTAGGACCTATATTTAATATTAGATAGAAGAAAACTGTGAGGACTAAGAGAAAGGTTAAGGCCAAATACCTAGATAAAAACTGGAGAAACATATTAAGTAATACTGAGACTCGTTCCAAACATCTGTGTCTTTGACGTTATGTCAACAGCAGTAAAAAGCCTTACACGCTCAGAGGCCAGATTTCCTTTCTAACCACAGCCATGACCATAACCATAACTGCTCAGTGAGCCAAGGTCTAGCTGAGAAATGGTCCACTGGGCATAACCTGGGAGCTCTGTGTGGACAAATGTTAGCAGACAGTTCCTAAAAGGCTGTGGTGAGGTGGCAAAGGATTGCCCACCTACACGATTAGTGAATAAATTATGGATCATTTTTTTCTTTTCTGGATATTTCCTTTCTTAAACAAAGTATAGTTTTATCATTAGAGGTAAAGTTGAGAGATGCTTCCAGTTTCAGTTCCAACATGTAATGAAAGTTGTTCTCTTTCTTACAACAACCAAAAAGCTAGACAACCTGAAAGTCAGTAACTTTTACTGGACCCATCAGAGAACTAAGGTCCCAGGGCAAATCGCTGCATCAAAATCTGGAGGCAGGTGCATCCTGAGAGATACTGAACTGAGATCTGCTTACATAGCTGGAGCCATGACCTGGTCAGGATGTTTAAGGGTAATCCTCACAAATTGCTGAAGGCGGACTGTGGACTGGGGGAAAAGTGAGAAACTCCTGTGGGTCCAGTCTTATGGGAGCCCCATGTTTTCCCTCCAGGAACTCTTCCAGTTTCTCAAATGGAAGATCTGAGAAAGATTGGGAATTATATCCAGAACCTTGTCTGTAACAAAAGCCTGCTCTCCAGGGGAAAGCACTTGGCCATAGCACAGTTCTGAAACTTTATCCCAGCTGGGGGATAATGCTATCTGGGTGGTGGGTTTATAGATGGGTTGCTAATAATTGTGAGTATGTGATTTTCCTTATGCTTATCTGTATTTTCTTATTTTCTCAATGAACAGTTACTATTACTTTCATAGAAAATATTATAAATAAAATTTTTATGAAGAACAAACTAAGAGGGAAAATTAGTGCAAGAGGGAAACTGAGATAAATAAGGTAGGCCAAGTCCTCTGGGAAGATAAAAGACAGACTGAAAGAGACAGAAACATCAGATATGAATCTAAAAAGAAAAACCTGAGTGGATCTAGCGTCCAGAAGTAACAAAAGCTTATATTCCTACTCGCCATCTACTTGGGTGCCCTGAGAGTGGATGTTCTGTATAAAAATCGCTGTATTACATGCACTACTTCCAGTAGAGCATTTTTTTCTTTTAAATAGTTCTCTTGTCAGGGGTTCTGCTCTAATTCCCTCTGCCTGAAAGAAATCCGTGGGAGGGCAACTGAGGTTTTTTTTGCTTTTTTTTTTGCGGTACACGGGCCTCTCATTGTTGTGGCCTCTCCCACTGCGGAGCACAGGCTCCGGACGCGCAGGCTCAGCGGCCATGGCTCACGGGCCCAGCCGCTCCGCGGCATGTAGGATCTCCCCAGACCGGGGCACGAACCCGCGTCCCCTGCATCGGCAGGCAGACTCCCAACCACTGCGCCACCAGGGAAGCCCTATTTGCATTTTTTAATCATGTGGTTACCATCCTTCTCTGCTGCAACACTTAAACGCTCCTGGAAGAAGTTCTCCCATGCCCTGGGCTTAACTAAGTAAGCTTCTCTTGCCCTAGACCCTGGAGTTGAATACATTAAGAGTCAAATTCTGTCAGTGGAAGAATGCTATGGCTCATACATTTGAAGCTTCTAGGCATCTGGCTTAGAAACGTAAACCTTTATCCACTCAAACTATCAGAGATTAATTCAAAAGAGAGTAATGTTTTTCTAGGCACGTTGAATCAGACTGCACTTCATAATAAAGTTTAGAAGTTCTTTGCTGGCTAGTAGAATTTGTAGGTAATATGATACAAATTAACACATTGGGGTAGGGCAATTTTCTTTGAAAATGGAAAAAGTCCAAAATTCTAAAACTGTATTATTTTAATGTCAAAGGACCTGTGAGAGCAATAGTTGACCTAGCACAATGCCTGGCTCAGAGAAGGTGCTTAAATAATTTGGTTTTATTAAATCTGAATGTTGTCCAGGCCTTTCATTCCACAGTGGAGGAAACAAAGACCTGGTGAAGTTAACTGACTTGCCAAAGGAAAATAAGTTGTAGGGCCAGGACAAGCGCTTACATTTAGAAGCAAATTTCTAAACCAAACATAAAAACCCCGAATCACGATTTTAACAGTTAAAATTTCAAGTCATGATTTTTCCCAAGAGAAACACTTTCTGCCATCTGTGATTACACATGCAATTGGTTTCACAATGAATAGTATTACAGTAGTAACCCAACAGTCCAATGTGGCATGCATTTAAATATTAGCTACTTAAAAACAATCAGCTTTTTGAAGTATAATTTGCATGCAATAAGACGCACCCATTTCAAGTATGAAGTTTAATGAGTTTTGCAAAGGTGTACACGTCTGCAATCACCACCCCAAAGAAGATTTAAACATTTCCACCACCCCCCAAAATTCCCTCCTGCCTCTTTACAGTCATTTCCCCCCCTCTCCTACCCCAGCCCCAAACTTCCCATCACATATGTTAGAGTTGCCTATTCTAGAATTTCATATACTTGGAATCATACAATATCTACTCTATTTTGTGGGGCATCTTTTGCTCAGCATAATGTTGTTGAGATTCACCCATGAGTGCTCCTTTTTCTTGCTGAGTAGTATTCCATTGTATGGATAGACCAAATTTGTTTATCCATTCACATGTTAATGGACATTTAAAGTTATTTCCAGATTTGGGTGGTTATGGATAAAGCTCTTATCAACATTTGTATATGAACATTGTTCTCATTTCTCTTACCAAATTACTGGTAGTAAAACGACCACGTCATATTTGTTAAGTGCATTTTAAACTTATAAGAAATTGCCACATAGTTCTCCAAACTGATAGTGCTATGTTACATTCCCACCAGAAGCATATGGAGAGTTCTAGGTGGTCTGTAACTTCAGCAATATTTGGTATTTTAGTCTTTTTAATTTTAGTCATTTTAATAGGCGTACAGTGGTTTCTTGCTGTGCTTTTAATCTTCATTTCCCTGATAACTATTAATGTTGAGCATCTTTTCGTATGCTGACTGGTCATTTGTATATCTTTCTTTGTGAAAAATCTGTTAAACTTTTTGCCCATTTTCTATTTGGGCTGTTCATCTTCTTATTACTGAGTTGTAAGAATTCTTTATAAAACTTAATAAAGTCCTTTATCAGATATATGTACTGCAAATATATGTATTGCAAAGCCTTGCTCATGACTTGCTTTTTTACTTTCTAAATTTTGTATTTTGAAAAGCAGGACTTACTCATTTTAATGAAGTATAACACAGTTGACCCTTGCAAAACACAGGGGTTAGGAAAGCCTACTCCAACCCTCCCCCACAATCAAAAATCCTTGGTTAACTTTACGGTCAGCCCTTTGTATCCGGGTTTCACATTTACAGATACAACCAACCATGGATTGTGTAGTATGTATTTATTGAAAAAAAAACCTGCGTGTAGGTGGGTCCATGCAGTTCAAATCTGTGTTGTTCAGAGGTCAACTGTACATATTGTTTTGTTTATAGTTTGTGCCTTTTGTGTCATTTCTAGGAAATCCTTATCCCAAAGACAAATATTTTCTATGTTTTCTTCTAAAAGTTTTATCATTTTAACTCGTACATTTATGTCTATGATGGGTTATGAGTTAAATTTATATATAGTGTGAAGTCAACATTGATTTTTTTCCTCATAAGAATATCCAGCTATTATAGTACAATACATTGAAAAAGCTGTTCTTTCCTCTATTGAATTGCTTTGGCATCTTTGTCGAAAATCAACTGACCATATGTCTATGGTCCTATTTCCAGACTGTTTCACTATTCTATATATCCACCTCATGCTAACCACACTGCCTTTTTTCTTTTTGAAATATAGTTGAGTTACAATGTTGTGTTAGTTTTGAGGGTACAGCAAAGTGATTCAGTTATACTAATATATATACATATATATGTGTATATATGTTCTCTTTCAGATCCTTTTCCATTATCGGTTATTACGAGATATTGAATATAGTTTTCCCTGTGCTATACAGTAGGTCCTTGTTGGTTATCTATTTTATATATAGTAGTATGTATCGGTTCATACCAGACTCCTAACCACACTGTCTTGATTCCTGTACTTTTTCTGGACAGTGTGCAGGAAGGTGAGAGGTTGCATACAAGGAAGGAAGGAAAGAGGAAGAGGACTTTTCTGGCAGAAAATGGGCTAGTTTTCACATGGCAAAAGTAAAAATAGTCTAATTCAGAACAGTAAAGTTCAAAGCAACCATTTCTGTTTTTAATTAATCAGTTAGACATTGCTAAGTGATTGTGTGGCCTATATGTGCAGCATACATGCTGGGCACAGTATGAAGGCATTTAGTTGCCCCTATTGTCTTACGAATGACTTGATCTTGTTGCTTACTTCTTTTGTGGTCTTTTATTGATACATCTTAGGAGTGATTCAATCAATTAGTTAACATTTTCATGATGAGATAAAAATATGTTTTCAATATGAGATGCTATTTAGGATGTGAACAGTTTTTTAATGAAGTAATTTATATTAGTTATAAATTTAAAGCATCTACTGAGTTTCTTTTTAATAATTTGGTTAAACCGAGTAAGATATGAGTGACTGGAGCTAACATTATTGATTATGTACTATTTGCCAGGTGCTATAGTATGTGTTTTACGTGACAATCAAATATACTTGACCCATGAGCACCACAGCTTTGAACTGTGGGGATCCACTCATAGGTAGATTTTTTTCAATACAGCACTACACAACCTGAGGTTGGTTGAATCTGTGGATGCAGAACCCTAGATAAGGAGGGACCGTGTATATAGAGGACCAACTATAAGTTATATGCGAATTTTCAACTGTGCACAGTGACAGCGGCCCTAACCCCTGTGTTATTCAAGGGTGAACTGTATATAATTGCTGTAATTTACTGAGTGCCTATTATGTTCTGAAATTATCCCACTTAATTCCTGTAACAATCCTGCAAGGTAAATACTATTCCCATTGTACACGCAAGGCCACTAAACTCAAGTAACTTGCCCTAATAGGAAGCAGTGAAAAATGCCCTAAAATCTAGCCTAATTTGGCCTTCAAACTCAGGATCTTCCCACTTTCTGTATCATATTCACATGCCCCATGACAATATTCTATATGTTGCATGAATGTCAGGGCAAAATCTAAAGTTCAAGTGGTAGTTTGAGCACTTCAAGCAAATCCATAAGCCTTCTCCCAGGTATACTCAATGAATATCAGTTTCCTCTTCCTCAAAATGGAAAAAGCGGTGAGCTGAGGGCTAATAGAATTTAATCTGAGAAAGTATGCCTTTATGTTTGCCGGGCTAACGGTCTTCATCTAACTCATTAACGGTGAGACAAGGAGAGAGAGTCTAAGGGGAGACGAGAGAGGATGAGCAAAGGAAATAATAGCGACGTATGTAATATGCAATATAGTACTCAAAGGAGATAATCTTATAATTTAAGGAAATCCATTAAGGGCAGGTATTATTACTTTAGAGATAGAGAAAGCAAAGATCTGAGAAGCTAATGCATTAAGCCAAAGTCTTACAAGTTGCAGAGAAAGGAGCTGGAAGGCTAAACTGGGCACTTGGCACTGGTACTAGAAAGCAATGGGGCACCGAGGTAACGAGGTAACGTCAGAGAACAAAAGAGTGATTTGTGAGGTGAGGGAGCAAGGAGGAGAGAGGGTAGGTGTGAGATCACTTAACTGTTCTTTCTGAAGCTGAACTCAGTTCACTGATCTTATATCCCCACTCTTGCTGCTCTGGCACGTACTTACAACTAATTCATTTTCTTTTATCTAAGATTTTAAAGTACCTCTGAGAAAGGCGGGGGTATACAAATCAAATTAGAATCACAATAGGTTGGGAACTGATCCAAGGACTTAATATAAGACCTAAATAATAGAAAGCAAAAATAGCAGAAAACTGAGGTAGTTTGCATTCCTATGTCTTATGAATAAAACTACAATAATGACATCATCTCTTGTTCTTTAAAAGAATAGTGCTGTTAACATTTTGACTTGAAGCAGTAGAGAATGGTCTTTCAAAATAGGGCGTCAGTGTGATCCACAGACTTTGGGTCTTCTCATGGGAAGGCACCCATTTTCCCTACCTCTATCTGTCCCATAACAGGTTCTAAAGGGGGATTAAATGAAATTACAAATACGTGCTCACACACACACACACACACACACACACACACACGTTCCCATGCAGTATTCAGGGTTGGATTTTTTTAACATGGAGAAACCCCAGTGTCTTGATTCTACTTCTATAACCTTATCTCAGGTACTTTGTATATTATGTAAGCCATTTCAATATAAGTGGCGAATCAGCCAGTCTTGATCAGAGGTTCTCAAATATAAGTGCTTTCAGGGGTCAGGCGAGGGCTAATTATAAGAAGACTGGCAGGGAAATGCAGCAGTTGTGCCATATATAAAAGCGTTCTGATTTTGCTTCTTTTAAAGACTGTCCTTTCTAAACAAAATACACTTAGAGACCCAGTTTGAGACCTTTGGACGAGATTAACTGTTTTGATCAATTGTCTGCCATATTTAAAAGGAAATGTCTAATTGGAAAGATTTAACATAAAGAGAACTTTAATAAATGATTTGATTACATAATCGTGTGTGTGTTTCGTATAGAAACTCAGATTGAATCTACATAACTCGTAAGAAGGAAGAGCTATATGTCAATCATATTTATCTATTCAATAGCAAACAATGAGACTAAATGATCTTTGGGGCAAAAGTGACAAGTTGTTGAACCAAATTGATAAGGGTACATGATCCGATAGCTACATAGATAAATCCATGCTTAAAGACAGATCTTTTCCAACTTTTCATTCAGGTATTTGGTCAGTATCAGGTGAAGCTTACTCAAGTTATATAGAATTAACTACCTCTTAACAATTAGATAAAACCTTCCTTGATATATAAATGTTTGACATACTCTTCCTTCCTAAGTATGAGATTATGTTTGTGACGGACTAGGCAGTTAGGAGGAGAGCTTTTGATCTCAAAAGATCACAATTTTGTGAATTCAAGTATTCTATCTGACCTATACTTTTTAAAAAGCAATGGGCAAAAAGTTATCCTAGAGTGTAAATTTCAAATCTGAAAAGTCAGTAAACTTATGGCTCAGATGAAAGTTTTAGAGGCATGTATGTAGCCTCTGCTGATTTTCAGGTGTTAAAGCAGTAAGAATATGTATCATCTTGATACTGACTCAAGCTGCTGAATTTAAGTGGTCATCGACCAGATAGCTGATATAAGAGATTCCATATTTACAGTTGTACATGTCCTTCTCTTCTTCAGGGAAATAGGCTTTAAAAGCCAAGAGATATCAAGTGAATAACACTCCATAAACCAATATTCTTAATAGACTAATCTGATTGTCAATCAGCTTTTGCACCTATCTGAAGAAACATTTGACAGACATTTTGCCTATATTCATTTATCAAGGGTCTAAAAATAGATTTAATTTAATAACATTAGTGTTCAACTTGTCCAATGTTCGGATCTTATTCCAGGGGGAACAATGCTTGTAGCAATGGTAAAATTAGGAAAGTTGTTTTATGTCGCATTAGTTAACATATGCAAGCTTATTTAACATGTGGACGGCAAATAAGTGTAATTACATTAAAACAAGGAGCTGTAGCGCAGAAGCAATAAAAATAGACTAGGTTGTATTATTAATTCTTGTGTTAAGGGTTTTGAGCCATGTTGATTGGCCTGAATTTTTTGATTTTGTTATGGTACAAAGGGATTGTTTGAAGTAATTTGTCCCCGAGAGAGGCTCACAATCCCAAGCGGGTTTCAATTCAGCAAAGCAAATCTAATTTTGTTTGCTTTATGCAAACCAGAAGGGGCTGTGGTTCATTCTGTTTTCACTGGAGGGGAAAGGCGCACTAATGGGACCTGCTGAAATGCATGCATTGCAAACATCATACCCCTGCATATATTAAATTTAGCTATGTGATGCTCTGTGTTCATCATCTCATTGTGTACACAGATACGCTTTAGAACAAAGCCTTTTAATAGCGAGGGAACCTTACTACATTATGTCAATACTCTATTGTATTTATATTTAATGCCGCCATTGGAATACCTGCCCTTAGCTAGAGTATGTTCATACTTGTGATCATTTTGCATTTTAGCTACTCCTTATGTGAAAGTGGGTTATACGCTGTTATGCTGGAGCTTAAAGCCAACATCTGAAGATTAATTATATGTAGATCGATAAAGGTTTCTAATTTTCCCAATCTCCGCCCCTACACATATACCCCTTGGATACCTGAGTGAAATTAGGGAGATTCTTAGTGCCTTGTTGAAAGAATGGGACACATCCCAATCTGAATATTCAAACTGGAAGATAAATGGAGGATAATAATATCTGCACAACAGGTAACGCTAAAGACAATCTCCATCCCTGTGACAAATCACCATCCTCCTACCTGCCCCTTCCCCCTCCCCCAACACACTGTGATCTTCCCTTGACTTGCCAGATTCAGCTATGCTGCCAGGTACATTTGATCAAATTCATCAAAATTAGAGGGTGCATGAGATGGGAAGGGAAACCAGTACATGATAGATGATAATGCAGTTATTGGCTAGGTGAATTTATTCACATAAAAATGGAATTATTTGTCAATTAAAATTGCATAATGACTGCATCTCCTGTCATGCCGGCACTGTTTTCAGTGTGTTTTTGTTTTGAAAACAGTTCCAATACTGCAAATAGACAGACACATCTCCAAACCCTTCAATTTGTCATTAGACATTTGGCGGCATGCCTATTTTGCTGTTAATTTTCCAAAACTACATTAATTTGCTGAATGACTTCTGTGAATCAGTTCACATAAAATTCAAGATGATACTTGTCATGTATCAAAGAGTGACTATTAAACGCATAGGTTACATGTAAAAACCCACTGTGTGAATCATTTTGAATTCTGTGTTTTAAGTTCAAACATGGGTTAGCATTAATGATTTTTTTCTTTTCCTAATGGAAATTGCTTAATGAAACATTACAAGTATAATCTTCCTATTTTTTTTTCTGCTTCTGCTTATCTGTTTCTTCAATTTACCAGTGTATACATTCTTAATTTGACTTGATTTGGAACACAAGAGACACCTCAGGCAGTGGAAATTCAATGGTGTGACCAGAAATAATTGTTTAATATTGTGACATAAGAGATTTGATCCTCACGGTATACTGTATCTGACAGTTGTGCAATTTAAATATGGAGAGAGATTACTCTGTGCATAGAACCAAATAGCAAGATCACATGACATTCTTAGTGGAATTTACTTGCTGATAAAAGAAGGCATTTAGTTGAGAAACATTATAATAGTTACTGGCCTTTTGTAGCACAAAATCATAAAATAGTAGTATGGTAATTATTAGAAATGCTAATTTGTTTGTATATATACTTGCTCGCTTTACAAAATATGTTTAAAGAAAAATGCTGCCTTGGTCCTGACATGTGTATTATCCAAGGCATTCTGACCAGATATTCCAGGACAGAGCACACTTTTTATTTGAATATATATATTCAAATATATATAAAACATATATTTTTATGTGAATATATATATCCTGTGTGTGTGTACGGTATACTATATATATTTATATATAGTATATATATGTGTATATATATATATATATACTGAGTATATATACACAAAAATATGTGTGTATGTCTATATTGTATAACACTCTGTGTGTATAACCCTGGACAACATATGAAATATTTTTATTATAATTATTTAAATAAATTATTGTAATTTAATTGGCTTAATGAACCATAGAGGCTGAATTAAGGGGAAAATAATTATAGAACCCCTAGTGAGTTCAAATCTGCTACCAACACCAAAAGAAATTATTTCACTTTTAGTTTTTAAGCCTAGATAGGTGTATGTGACCCAAAAGCCCCAATATGGAAAGATAGCTAGTTCATTGCCACTTCTGAACACTTCCAACCTTGATCACATTTTCCCAGTTCACCTCCTAGTTTAACTTGAACGGGAAGCTTGGAAAGGGTGAGGAGAGAGAAAAGTGCTGGCTGACAGTCCTGCTGTTGTGCTACTCTGAGGTTCAATTACTGCCAATTCAGGCTAAACTGATACCACATTCGGTAAGATTGGCAAAATGTTACACTTGGTGAGAATGAATATACACTTTTCTTAATAAACCAACTTATCCTAATAAGAATATCTTCCCAGATTGAGTTCTAGTGTTCAAAAAGAATTTGGAGATGTCAGACTGGAGGAAATGACTTTAATCCCTTAGTAAGGTTTTATGGAAGGCAGGAGACAAGCAAGCTCCGCCCCCTGCACACCGGAAGTCCTGCACAGACGTGCCTCTTAACCTTGAAGCACTGAAGGCAGTCCCAGCTCAAGTTCCTCTTCACCTCAGCAGACTAAGATTCCCATGGGAAGTTAGGTCTCTTCTCAAAGAACTTCTACCCGATGGTGTGCTGATAAATGTATAACAATCAGCTCTCTGGAAAACAAAAACAAAGAAAAGCAATAACTCTGACTTGTAGTATGAGTCAATTCCAAGCTACTAGTGCATCATAAGGAGCAAACACAAAGTATCACTCCATTCCATACTATTTCCACCATACAGACACAATATATGTAAATAACCTCAAGAGCACAGAGTAAAAGGTAGTAAAATAAGAAGTTATAAGTTTGGATTGGGTCATTTGTAGAGACGTGGATGGACCTAGAGACTGTCATACAGAGTGAAGTAAGTCAGAAAGAGAAAAACAAATATTGTATATTAGCACATATACGTGGAATCTAGAAAAATGGTACAGATGAACCGGTTTGCAAAGCAGAAATAGTGACACAGGCGTAAAGAACAAACGTATGGACACCAAGCGGGGAAGTGGGAGGGGTGGGTGTGTGTGGTGGTGGTGGGATGAATTGGGAGATTGGGATTGACATTTATACAGTAATATGTATAAAATAGATAACTAATAAGAACCTACTGTATAAAATTAATTAAATTAAATTTTAAAAATAGTTTGGATATTATATTCCTCTTGATATAATGTATTGAATTATAAGTTTTTACACTTTTATGTCAGTTTTTCATAATGACTGTGTGTAACGAAAAGCTTGCAAAATCCTGAAAATTGAACAATCGGCCCTTAGGAGTTAGTGCAAAGCGGCCTCACATTCTACAGCATCCCTCCCATCTCAGCACTCGTGCCACGCAATTAGCTCCCTGGTTCATTAACATCGATCCAGAGATATGCCTCATCAAATGGGAAAATCTTTGTTCTGGCAATAAGCAAAATAACTTCTTGTTGATCAGTTGCTCCTAGTATACTTGTGTAGTACTGTCTCCACCTGTATTTTCCGTGGTGCATTATTTTTTCTTGTCATCAGAGGCCCTACTTGGACCTTTATTTTCTTCAACTGCATGGGGACACGGCCTGTGTCTGCATTCCTTTGTCTAAGAAGAGTGATTCTGCACTCACACATAAAGAAGGGGAGAAAGAGAGCTACTATACAATGGTGTGGAGTGCTATGAAATTTAACTGACACGAGTCTGGGAAGACTGCCTGATCTGTATTTGGAACAATGCTATTTTGTTTAATTTGATATATGTGTGGGCTTTTTATTCAAATAGAGTTGAACAGTTTGTTCCAGCAGGAAAAAAGGGATGCTTGTTACAGAAAGGTTATTTATCGTTCACTATAACACTTGGCATTCTGAAGAAACTTGCGAGGATTCTCCTTTTGGGGGCTGTCTGCTGCTGTCCTAGCTTCTACACAAAGAGATAAAGCAAAAGTTGAAGGAAAGCTCCTCGGAGGCTGACTCAGGGCAGAGGTTTAGATGCCCTCAAATGACGGTGCTTCTCTGCCTTTAAAATTCTTCAGTGACCCATTCCATCACTCATTTTTGCTGCTAATTGGACATTTTAAAGTATGAATTCCCACTGCTTCAAAGATTCAATGCCAACATCAATTAACACCTTCTGGGGGAAAAGTATATGGAAGAAGGGCCAAAGAAATCTTAGCAGTGTAAGCACAATTGAACTTTGCTATCCCAGGCAATATTTTTATTCAGCATTTCTCTAAAATGCTCGTTTTTATACTGTAATTGCAGCTTTTTCTCTTGTTTATTTCCTTGATCTCAACACAACCACTGTCCATTTGAACTCAATTCAACTTTAATTCATTTATAGTCAATTTCAAGAGAAGGTTTGCAGATGACCATACAGGTGACCCTCACCCTAGGAGATAAACATGTCCTATAGAACTCAGATGCTGCCAACTTTTCTCAGATCAGTAAAAGTAAAAAAAAAAAAAAAAAAAAAAAATTCCAATTATATGGAAAGAATGGAACAGCATGTCATTTACTTTCCTATTCATTCAAAAAGATTCACTCACCATATACTATTTGGGGACATTATGCTACATGCCTAAATACTAAAAAGTAATCTTGCTTATTCAAAAATTTTAAATAGATCCTAATGCAAGTAGAGCCAAATCAAAATTTTTCCTTAAATTTCCACTGGTGGCCCATTAAGCCTAGACTGACAGTTAGCACTTATGAAATATCTCATTCTTGTTTGCTTTGTGCTTTTTGTCCATCTCTTCTCCAAGCTGTCGTCCCCAGCCACTCTGAAACATAAGTGCTCGTGAGCCGGAGGCTGGGCACAACTCCTTGTTTTCCAGCCTGGGCCACCAGGGACAGTGGCTTTCTCCTGGGTCCTTAGTAAACATTTGTCAGAGGGAAACTTCCTTTGCTCCAGGAGCTCACTCCATCCTCCATTAAGGCAGATATGCTATGTGCAGTTTCGACCACAATATCTGATAATATGTCGTTCTTACCAAATAGAAAATTCAGCCTTCAAAAACACATGATCACTTCATCACGGCCCGAAGATCACAGAGTAATTTACCTAAGGAAGGGGAGGAGATATTTAAATTGGACCTCGAAGGTTGGTTAGAACTTAAATATGCATGCATAGTTAAAACAAATTATTTAGCATAACTTAGCAGAAGTTGTTATTCAACAGAATCAGGAGTTTTTTTTTTCAGTCCAACTATAATCCTAAATTATATGAGGGATACAGAATAATCCTAAACGTAACCCACACGGCCACGCTGGTGTCTGTTACTTCTTTCTTGCTGGCATGCAGGCTCTGAAAGCACTTGGTGAGCGAGGTTTCTGGCAGGAGGGGACCTTTGAGCCAAGTTGTACGGATGGAGGAGAATGGGGGAAGGCATCTGAGTGTAGAGAAAAGTAGGGGAATATGAAGCCATTTTCTAGGAAGGAGGTGCAGATTAGCTGGGCAGAAGCAGAGGGGCCATTTGTCATAATAAATAACGAGGTATCATTTATTGAGCAACTCTCAATGTGCTAGGCACAGTGGTCAGGCCTGTCAATGTCTAGTTCTATCTTCAAAACAAACTGGCAAGGCAAATGTTTAGGAGGAAACAGGATCCAATAATACACACACGATGTCAGGCTGGTGGGTTTGGAAGGGTCAGAGAATAGAGAGCTTTCAATAGTATTATTAGGAGTTTGAATTTAACTTTATAAGGGAGACCCAAAGGAAACAGCTTCTAGGAAGCCATGAAACAGGAAAAAAAAAAAAACAAAGAAAGCCTCCAATGCCCTGGCTAGGATGTCTCTAAGGTGGCCTGAGTTTGAGTGAAAAATGCCTGATTGTTGGTGTTGGCTGTGGAATTGGAAAGTAGGAGTGAATCTAAGAGGAACTTGAGGGAGGGCATTAAAACTACTTGAAAGCAGGATTTCAGGAGTCACAGAATAGTAGGCAAACACAAAAGGCTAGAAATAGAAGGTTTATCATGTGTACATGATGTGAAATGTGTTTATTCTAACCATAAAATGCATTGGAATTCTTGCACATTAAATGATTATAATGAATTTGACCACTGTCAAGTTAAATATCATTTCTCTTCTAACATTATTAATATTTTCAGTTGTCTGGCAGCTACCGATCCTCCTACACTCTTACCTGCTTCTTTTATCCCAAGAACTTATAACGAATTGTAAGTAAGGCCAATAATTATGATCCGCAAAAAGGGAAACAAACTGAATAGATTAATTTGGCAGGAACTCTTGCTGTATGGCTTTGAAAGCCTGTGGAGTCTTAGGGAGCTCTTTGGCCAAGAGGAAGGGCATATGCCAGACAAATGGACTGTTCCAAGAGCAACTCACACAAGAGGTCTGAAAAGAGCAGACAAAGGAGGCTGGTGAGAAAAATGGAGGGAACAGCAGGGAACATAGAGATAGGGAAAGCCAGGGCATATGGAACCTGGGAGGAGGGACGTAGTTGATGGATGAAAGAGATACGTCTGTAATACTCGGAGCTACACGAACGATATGAGCTTAAAAATGCTTCAATTCTATGTACTGTGGAGAACGTAGCAAGCAGAATGAATGAGCAGAGTAAAATGGTGGTCAGGAAACAGCGCTGGACCATGGTCTTAGCAATGGTGACAGTCAGGTGCCTTTCATCTATGTATGACAATGTCTTTCATACAGCAACTCTTATCTAAAGGTCCTACTAGAGATTTACACACGTTCTAACCAGCCGTCACCCTTACAACATCCTTCAGGAGTAAGTGAGTAACAGAGAGACGATTACTATTTATGGTAGGTGTACTTATTTACATCACAGGTGTTCTTGTATCCCTAGGTGTCACCAGGTTCTGTTCCTTCTGTTCCAGAGCTCTGTTCACCAAATGTGAGTTTATTCTTACAGGAAACAAGTAGGCCCTAGAAAGTTCCTAAGATCAATTAGGTGGTGCTTGTAACATTATTTAGATCCTTCGTCCCCCATCCAGACACGAGAGTAGTACATGTTCTTTATAACGTCAATGAATATATGGTTCAAATTTTTTGAAATTTCATATATGAAATTCTGCAAAATTTTTTGCAGAAATTTTACATCATCTTCATCTTGATGACATTGAACTATGAGAAACATTCTTAAAATACATTTATGTGAAGTTAAATACCTAGAAGTTTCTACTGATAGTTCTGCAGGGTAGGGTCAGTGAAAGGAACTAATTAAAGTGTTAACCCTTCTGATTGATTCAAGAGTTGATGACACTGTGTCTACACAAATGATTTCGAAATCGTGGGGCTAGTCCAATCCATACATTGGATAACAGACCTATTTCCTAAGTGCAGAGAGGAAAGACTCGCTCTCATTTTACATCAGTTATCAACATCATTGTAGGAATTATTACATATACCCTTCGTGGACATACTTTCCTGAGACCAACAACGTTTTATTTTTTCTTCTTCCTTTCTCCCTCCTTTCCTCGTTTCCTTCCTTCCTCCCTCCCTCCCTCCCTCCCTTCCTTCCTTCCTTTCTTTTATTCTTTCTTTCTCTGGCTCTCTCTCTCCCTCCCTCATCCCTCTTTCTTTCTTTCTCCTCTCTCTCTGAGTTGATGAGTGAAGTCCTGTGAAGATCATACCAAAAATGCCTCCCCACCTTTGCAATCGAGGTACATTGCCTATGTCATAGGGGAAAGCAGGGCTCACCCCTTCAGTGTGCTTAATTTTGGCAATAACCAGAGCTGTGCCCACGTGCCACTGTGCCACCGTCTGCCAAAGGAAGACCAAGGTAATTGTCAGTCAGTTCCCCCGTAAATAAATCTTCTAGAACAATGAGTCGTGCATGTACATATTGCCCTTGCTGGGCATATTTGTTGCATGTTGATGTTGATTGTTTAAAAAGGGGCTATGGTTCAATAAATTGAGCCCCTGAGCTGAGCGCTTGTAGGGTGAAATTGAGAGGCAGGCAGATCAATTTAGACTCCCTTCTACTTTTCGATCTGTTTAATAGATTTTTAAAACGACACTTAGAGCCACACAGAGGCGGCGGCACTTCGCATCCTTCTAGCACATCTTCCCGCAGACACACCTCACCCTGGTCCTCCCAGCCTCCCTGCACTTGGACAAGCTGATGAGCTTATGAGTGGGATTTCTTAGAGCACACTCTTGGCCTCCTGTTCTCTGCTGAACCGGGCTCATTTATTCAGCTGGTATTGCGAGTTTGGGGGCACGATAGTACATCCGACCCCTTTGGGGGTAAAATTTGATCTGGCATTTCATTTCAAGCACTCAGCCACTGGTCTGTCAAATCTTCTTTTTGCAGGTGCCCACTAGAACTGCTGACGCTTGCCTCTAACTCCCTCGGCTTTCATCTTTCACTGGCAATAAACATGTCACCCTGCTGAGGTGAAACACAATCTGGAATTAAATTTACTGCATATAAAATATAGTGCCCTCTTTATTGGTTCAAATACTTGTCACTCATAATTTATTTGCCAGTGTATGGCCCTCGTGCAGAGAGAGCACTGCCGTAAGTGGGGAGGGGGCTTCGGTGTTCATTTTTGCTGGGATCTTTTTCACTTTTCATTCTTTGCCATCCTTGGTCTTCAAATCCCACTTACCCATTTGGGCTAATCTGTTTTCTGTGAAGCACCTCCAATAACACCGGAGCCCTTCGCCCAAGTGTGGCAAGCATTTCACTGAAAACATTGGCGTCGGGCTTCCTGGCTGAGTTGCTGCGTGCTTGCTAGGAAGTGGTGAGCATGGCACCTGGTAATGCTCTCCAGCGAGCAAAACCGAAATACAAATGTGCAGGGGGACTGGAGCAGGGTGCATTTCGCCCTCATTAGTTTCAATCTTCCACTTGCCATGACTTCCCTTCTGGCACTCAACTTTTTCATGATTTATTCCAAATACTGTCGATCAGCTTTAACTAATACAGTTCTTGTATGAAGCACCTCTCTAATCTCTTCAAACACAGATGTGGAAGCACGGCTTAGAGCATGGAGGCCAACAAAAGCCCTCTGCCTGTACCAGTGATTAGCTTTGATTGACACAGAACCCTTCTGCTTTCCTAGGCATCCTCTAACACCCATAAATGATTGTTTTAAATTGAGACGCACAGGCTATGGTGGGTAACAGCTTTAGTAAATTTGCAGTGCAAATATATTAACAGATAACTCATAAACTACAAAAAACTAGAGACAAGATGTTGAGTTTCCCCCTCCCCATTGTTAATTCTTTTTATCTCTTTTAGGTCTGTCTCCCTATAAAAAAAGGTTTTGGTAAACAAATTTCTCATACGGTATTGTTGAAACTTACATAGATGTCTATTTCATCTTAGCAGCTGTTTTCAACATCATATAGTTCTCAGATTTTAAAAATTTACAACCATAGAAATGTTGGGAATTTTATTTGCTTTAAAATTATTTTTAAATATTTTTAAATATTGTTTTTAAATATTTTGAATTTAATCCTCAATTAGTATTAAGGATCATCAGAAACAAGTAGATGTCAGTGACACAAATCCAGACTTCCATAGACTATACAAATTACTTATAATTTCAGTTGCAGTGAAAGATACTATGTTTTTACTTTTATTAATTCTACCATCTGGTCTCATTCTGGGTAGCGAGGCCTGGGAAACTTCCCAACTTGCCCTGATTGTTTTAGGCTGTCTCCCAAGGTGACAATGGGTGATTCATTCTTCTTGGTAGGAAGAATGTTCTTCGCAGGAAGACGCACTCTGGATTCTCCTGGTAATTTCCAGCTGCCTCAAGGACAGCTCTGAGAACTTGTGTTAATTCTCCAGAAAGTGCCCCAGATTGTCTCAGATCTCAAATGTCTGGATGTAAAGTTTTCCGGTTTTAAAGATGTCATTTCTGCCTTCCCACCCCGAGAAAGCATAGTCACTTTATGACTAGCCATGGATGCAAAATGCCTCTCTCTGCCTGCTTTTTCTGAGCAAGCAGCATAAGTGAAGAGAGAGATTTAGAATAGGAATTCTTGCTCCAACCAGCTATGAAATGCCTAATTTTATTTGCATCTGCACACATATGCAGTTAGATGTTTTATTCATTACTTACACACTTACTTCCAAAAGAAACTTGTGAAAAGCTAAAGAAAAATCATACTATCTTTTAGTTTTCATTTTAAGATTTCAAAATACTCTGTTAAGTTTAATATTGACTTCCAAATGTTTTCCAAAACATTTTTAAATTAGTTATCTATGAAGAAGCAGAATAAATGAAAGGACCACGCTTATTTTAATGTTTTAGAAAATATCTCACCACCTAAATGACTTTAGGATTTGAGAATCACGGTGGAAAATTTATCTCGTCTATACTTTTCATTTTAAGGCTAAGGAAACTTAGACCCAGAGAGCATAAGTGACTTGCCCACGATCAGCCAGTTAGTGTATGGAAGAGTAAATAATAAAATCCAGTGTTCATCTCTATTTCCTTTCCATTAAGAATTGTTTGACGTCTAAAAGACTCAATTATTATTTCAAGAAATTCAATGGACATTGAGAGTATTGTGCTTGATAGAGGGCTTCTGCTGCCGCATGCGCTGGCCTCACAACAACCCAGTGCCGTTACTTCCTTCACAGATGGACAAGACGAGGCTCAGAGAGAAAAAAATGACCGGCCAGAATTCACACTAAGTCTTAGTGGCAGAGCCCCGTTTTGAACCAGGGCCACTGACTCAGAATCTAGGACTCTGTGAATGGCACAGGCCCCTGAAAAGGAAGGCCATGCTCATCTCAAAGAAGAGCCGCGTGAAGACGAATTACACCAAGTGAGCATCTGATGTTTTTGGTCATTCTCTGATTGTCCCACTGATATATCAGGGCTTCCCTATAGTTCTTTGCTTTCTTTTAACAATTTGCCAAGTGAGTGTCTGTACATTATTATTTGAATTTTTTAATGATCTTTGACATCTTTGAGAGCAACCGCAACAATAAAAAATGAAAGCTATTTTTTTCTGCTGCCATTTATAAAATTTCAGTAGATAATTTAGAATGTCAGATTAGCCCTTAATGTGAGATTATGAGACCAATGCAATAAGCAGGTATTCACAGCATTTGTCATAATAACTCTATTTTCAAATGTTACTGCAAATGTTTGCTTTTATTTTGGAGTATTTCTATTGTGTTGTGTCGAATTTTATTTCTTTTGATTTTACTTACAGTTTCACTTTACAGTTTTATTGAAATGTAAAATCTACCACATAAGCAGCAATAAGCTCAAATGTGAAAATATACATCTTCTTCGAGTTTTTGTTATGTGATTGTGTCTGAGTATATTATTCCCAGTTGGCAGTAATGAGAATTATCTTATATTTACAAGTCCAACTTCTATTTGAAGCATAAAATATACTATAGTTAAATCTGTTAACTGTGTTCTTTAAAAAGCCTATTATTTCTCTTACTACTGTACATGACATACATATATGTCTCCTAAACTTGGAAACACTTTAGACCAGAGCAAGAAGTAGAGGTTTCAGAATGGCCAGGAGATGCATGTTGAAAAAAAAAATGCATTTGTGTGAATGGTATAGCCCAGGGAGGGCAAAAAGTAGGGCAAAAAGCAGCCAACTGCTCACCAAGCCCTAGGGAATCCTCGCATTTAAGGTGTGGGAGGAGACAAAGGATAGCATGATGGAGATGAAACCAAAGGCTTTAGTGGAAATTAAGGGAGGGAGGTGTTTAAGGTGAAGGGGGATGGCAACAGAGGCAAATGCGGCACTGAGATTGAGCAGGACAAGAATTGATAGTCCTCTGATTTGGTGATATCGAAGGTCATCTTGAAAATACCAGAGACTTTCAGTGAAACTAGGAAGGCGGAATTCTAATGGCAGTGGGTTAAGGAGTGCATGAAAACTGAAGAAATGGAATGAACATAGACATCTCCTTGGCTGGATAAATATTACATAAATAAAATAAAGGTAGGGTGGGACACAGGATCAAAGGTATGATTATAAGTCTTTGAAAGTGCATTTTTAGAAAAAAAATTATTTCTGTAAATAATAATGTTAACAGCAGAAAGTCTGGAGGCTATGAAACAGGGTAAACAATAAAATCAGAGTAATCTCGAATCCCATGACTAAGCGATTTCTACAGTAAAGATTTGGTCTATTTCCTTCTAGGCTTTGCTGTATGTAATAATTATTGGGAAGTTGAGTTCGTTCTACCTATGCAGCTCTGTATCCTTTTTCACTTATTCCCGTATTGTACATGTATCAATGACTATTCTAGACTGTGTGAATTTGGTGTATATTTTTACCTTTAGTGGAAAGAAACTGCTAGTGAGGGATCATTGAAGGTACAAGAAAAAGAGGTAAAGCACTGGATTAATGTCCCGGAGGTGGTGGAAGGTACAGAATTCGGGACATAGAAGGAAGAAGGGAATAAGAAATATACCAACATTAGGTACGTATGTGGAGGGCAGGAATCAGAGGCTGAGTGAGTTTGTGCACTTTGGTTGAGAGTGAAAACACTCGTGTTTAACTAAGGCTCTTGACTATGAACAGGTAAAGCACCTTGTCAGTTAGCAGACAGGGTCAAGCCAGGGAATTGTCATGTGAGCACTGGTGTGGTGGTGGCATTCCCTCCAGCTGCTCTCAGAAGACTGGGTAGAAGAGAGCAAAGTAGTGAAGAATTCTGCTTGACCTATAAGCAGAATGATGAAGATGTAAAATACTAAAAGTTCTAAAAACGAGGGTAAATAAATGATCAACAAAGATTCCAGGATACCTAGAGAAGCAATGGAAAGAAAATGGAGGACCTAAAGGCTGGGAAATTTCTATAAAGTTGAAGAAATCATGTAGCAGGAGTAGGAGATAAAGAATGAGGATTACAGTCAGAGTGAGGTTTTAGAGTGACAGCTCTCAATTGAGGAATAAAAGTGGGTTGTAACAAGATTCAGGTATGGCCATGGGGGTGGAGGGTTCAAGAAAAGAGAAGGTTAAAAGGTACCGGAATACTGCACCGAGAGTGAGCCTTCACGTAAACTATGACCTTTGGGTGATAATGACGTGTCAATGGAAGTTTATCAATTGCAACACGTTTATCACTCTGATGGGGAATATTGATAACTGGGGAGGCTATGCATATGTGGGGCAGAGTGTATATATGTAATCTCTTCACCTTCCTCTCAATTTTGCTGAGAACCTAAAATTTCTCTAAAATAAAGTCCTTTAAAAAAATACTGGAGAAAGGGAAATAAAATATTATAGTTTCTAGGTATCAGAAGTCCTGGCCTGGACACTGAAATCACTTAGGTTGTTGGCAAGTCATGGGAAATAAAGGAAGACGGTGAGTGAGATGTCTAGCGAATTTGGAGTACTGACTAGGCGTGGTTAGATGATATTGAAGAAGAAGGTGTTAAGAGTGAAATGGCGTGAATCTCAGGGGAAAAGCAGATTTTGGATGACCTGCAAGTTGCCTCAGGACCCAGGTGAAAGCAGACCCAACTGCCCGATCCCATGGAAGACTCTATTTATTCAGGCCCCTGGATAGGCAGTATCCTAGATAAAAAACTAAAGCTGAATTCCAGGCAAATAAAACAAAGTATTCTGTGGAAAAGGTAATGTTACAGGGTAGTTTGCATTCCATGGAACAGACATGAGAGAGAGAGAGAGAGAGAGAGAGAGAGAGAGCAGAAAGGAGTAGCGGGAGAGGAGAGAGGAGAGAAGAGAGGATGAGTCAGGAGATAGAAAGCACAGAGGGGTATAGGAATGACAGTAATGGTCCCCAGAGGGGTTACATTTTGGGTGGTGGCCAAAGACAATTGTGATGTAAGACTTGGGGGGGCTGGAGTGGCCTGCAGACTCTAATACGTAACTCTCAGCTGTTAAATTAGACACACAGGAGCCTCCCTTTGCCTTTCCTAGACATTTATTGGTAAGCTACCAATAAATGTCGAGTGAATGAGTGAATGAATTTTAGAGTTTATGGCCAAGAGAAGATTATATACCAAAGGCTATTGGAAATGTAAAATGAGGGGTCAGAAGAGTGACCCTCTAAGAGGAGAGAAAAGCTTGTTGTTCTTTTAAGAGTAAACAATTGAACGAATGATTGTTTTGTCCTATAATTTTAATTTTTGTCCCTTTACTATGAGCTATTTCAAATGTATCAAGCTCTCTTTCCTTAAATCTTTTCAATACGTATGCTTCTTCTACTCAATTTCATTATCTTTCCCCCTTACTTATATCAAATAATTTTTCCTTATCCCATTTTTCGTAATTCTGATGAAACAGATCTGAAATTGACCACAAGGAGCATGAATTATTTTGTGCCTAAAATCAGGCTACACTACAAGCGAGATAAATCACATTTAGGGCATTCCCCCCAAAAGGTTGTATCTGTTTCATTTTGTAACATCTTTGTAGCAGGTGTGCCCTCTCAGAAAGGGGTTATTTTCTTTATACACTCTGTGCAGCAATGGAAAAAATTGCTATTTATACAACTTTTAAATTAAAAAAAAATCTGTTCATTTATAATTAGTTATAGTCTAGTATAAAGAAGGGTTGAAGGTTGAAAAGTATGCTTTTCCCAAAGCTTTTCTGTTTAATTCGAGCACCACTCCAGCATAATTTCTTGTCTTTTCCCACTATCTTGCTCCTCTTATGCACGTGTTGAAACGCTCCTTCGGTCGTTCTAAGGAACAATTTTCTTTCTCTATCTCTCTTTTTCTCTTTTTTTCCAAGCAGCGCCTTATCAGTGTGTTACGTCCTCACGTTCAGACTGCTTCACCTGGATAGAGTATGTCTGATTCTAAGAGCAAGTGCTAGCCCCAGAAGATATGTTTTTCTCAGTGTCTAGTCACACCATTTAATTAAAGATGATGCATTCAACCAGGATTTGATATGGTGAGGATACCAAATGTATACCAGAATTATGGGCTTTCCATCCTTTGCTGACCAACTTCCCAAGAAAGAGTTATTTGAAAGCATCTTCACTGTATTTGCAGCCAATATACAGTAGATGGTACTGGCTAGACAGTTTTTACTTAGGGGCATTTTCATCCATAAGGAAGAAAACAATGTGTAGTCCATGTGTAGACTCTTCAAATGACAGACCATAATCGTCCTTTTGCAGCCTTTTTAATATCTGTTGTCAGACTCTTCTGAGAGACTTCTAATAGGGTCTTGGCAAGATGCCACAGGCAAGCACTTCCACTGCAGCTGATTCATAGATGGCTTTGGGGTTGCATTACAAATCCAGTAACCCCTGAGGTTTGGCGGGAAGGTCTGCCAAGGTTCAGCTGGGATTGCCTATTAGCCCATTGAACTCCCCTGAGCCCTAGAGACTCAAGAGTGAGTTTCATCCAAGCAACACGGGGAGGAGAGATGCAATATCATTGTCTCTGCTGGACAGGTAGCTTATATACACTCCATCCCAGGGAGGATGTTTTGAGGAAAGAAAGCATCACAATCACTTCTTTCTTCCTGTTGCTATACTGCAGAAAACTACAATTTCTAACTTAAGTGATAAATCCAATGATTAAAAGAAGCAATATCTTTATGATGTGAATATATACATGGCAAAGATGCACATGGTCTACATAGAATGAGCACATGATTTCCCTTTTCCCATTGTTCTTCTACTTTGATGTGTGTCTGTGTGTGTGTGTGTGTGTGTGTGTGTGTGTGTGTGTAAGGCTCCCATGTGAAGCAGCAATGCCTATTTTGTTCGCTATGTGTTCCTAGAGACTAGAACAGGGACAGCTACGTATACAATAATAACTGTGAAATGAATGGCTGTGTTAGCGACTATCTGAAAGCAGAAATAGATTTAAGGGGTGGGCTTCCAGGAATGTGCTCAGGTTGCCAGTCCGTGGGGATGCTAAGACATCAGTGAGATGAGATGAATCGAATTCAATGGTCAGAAGTCTTCTCAGAGATCAGAGTCAAGGTGGTGAAGGGCAGGATACCCCCTTCTAAAAGGGCAGGTTCAAAGAACAGCGGGAGGCCATCAAGGATGTGGGTTTGGTTACCTACAGGGCAACTTTAGAAAGTAGGGAATGAAATAGGTGACAAGAGCAGAATTACTCTGGACAGTGGTGGAGTGGCTGACCCCTTCCACCAGCTGTCCTGCTTCATCATGCCCTCTGTGCAGAGCTCACTTCTCTCTCTAAATAGGTGGGAAAACTTCAACCCTTTTGTGCTTCAGGCGGAAATGAAGGAGAAACTGTTAGCTCTAGTTTCCTCCTGTAACATCGAATTCTACCCTAACAGTTCTATTTTTCAAACAGGTCAATACTCATATCTATTTTCTCTTCTACTTGTAAGATTTCCATTCAGTGTCACTGTAGTCGTCCCAACTTCATAGGACACTTTGCAATTCTCTCATGTTCCTCCTCCTTCCTTCCACTTCTGTGATTTGTGCCTGCGTGTGCATTCTTCCCCTTAACTTCTCTCCAGTCTCCTTGCCACCCTTTACTAAAGACTGAGGAAAAATTACTTAACTCCTCTGAGCCTCAGTTTTCTCAAATGGAACATTAGATTAATAACTACTTTGCTAAGTTGCACTGATAATCTAACGACGTAGAAACATAGCACAGTGCCTGGCTCCTCTTAGGAGCTCAGTAAAATGGTAGGGATAATGATGGGGAGGAAAAGGAATGGGATGAGAAAGATGAGATGTCACTGTAATATGATGGATTTGCATTCACAAGATTCACAAGTGACACAGGTGACATGACAGTCTAGACACTGTGGCACCAGCCTGGGTATGTACTTGGTGTGATGAGCGCATCAGGTCTTATTGGATTTGGCAAAATTATACAATAAGAAGCCACCCTTTAGGGAGAGAGCCATAAAATTCATCTGGTAGCCCTGCCTGGGGCCACATCACACTCACTGAACCCTCTAGAATGCCAGGACATCTAGGGGAACTGTCTTTAAAACATTGCTGCTTGTTACTGCCTTAGAATCTTTTTATTTTATTTAAAAATTTTTTTGCTGTTGGGGAGAAATGAATATATAAAAAGATAAAACACCGATTGATTCCAAAAAAATCATTGCTCTGAGTGCAATGCTGTATTCTTTCTCTGTAGAACTGGGGGACATTGATCAGATTTTACAATTTCATTAAAAACATGCCATCCGTTCTCACAAAAAAGAAATAAATCTTTAAAAGAGATGATTGCTTGATTAATCGTAGGATAAAGAGAGATTGATGTTAATAGCTGTTTTAGGAATAAAGACGTAGACATAGAGAACGGACTTGAGGACACGGGGAGGGGAAGGGTAAGCTGGGATGAAGTGAGAGAGTGGCATGGACATATATAAACTACCAAATGTAAAATAGATCGCTAGTGGGAAGCAGCCGCATAGCACAGGGAGATCAGCTCGGTGCTTTGTGACCACCTAGAGGGGTGGGATAGGGAGGGTGGGAGGGAAGCTCAAGAGGGAGGGGACATGGGGATATATGTATGTATACGGCTGGTTCACTTTGTTGTACAACAGAAACTAACACAGTATTGTGAAGCAATTATACTCCAATAACGATCTATTTTTTTAAAAAGTTTATAGCTATTCAGAATGGCCAAAAAGTAGAAGAAAAACACAAATGTCCATCAACTGATGAATGGATAAACAAAATGTGGTATAACCATATGAAGAAATATTGTTCAGCCATAAAAAGGAACCAAAGATTGATGTATGCTACAATACAGATGAGCCTTGAAAACACGCTACGCGAAGGGAGGCAGACAAAGATGGCATATGTGTGATTCCATGGACGTGAAATGTCTCTGGAGACAGAAAACAGAGGAGTTGTTGCCTGGGGCTGAAGGGACTGGGGTGGGAGAGGGTGATAACTAAAGGTTTCCTTGGGGCACGATGAGAAAGTTTTAAAATTCATCGTGCTGATTGTTGCACAGCTCTGTGAACATACTAAAATATGCTGAAGTGTACATTTTCAATGGGTGAATTGTATGGTATTTGAATTATATCTCAATAAAGCTATTAAAAAGGAAACACAAAAAAAAAAAGAAAAAGAAAAGAAAAGTAGAACAGGGACTGGCTGGCTCAGAGAACTAGAGCTGTTTACTTTCAAGTGAAGCATTTACTAGGATAAGTTAATTCTCCCTTTTGGTGATATTCCATTGCATCTAGGTGAAGTGGGCTCAATTTCCCATAACTATTTAACAAGGTGACTTACCGCTACGTACAGTTTCACACTTCTCATTTATTGACTCAACTCTCCTCTTAGGTGAAATTATACTTTCCATTGCATAGTGCCCAAGGGATTTAGTCAGCCTCTGTGAACTAAACTAGCACCAGGAAGTTTTCCTGTGTTTTGTAAGTGATGAAAATTGAGGTGTAAATATGGTTCAGGCAAACCTCAGAGATATTTTGGATTTGATTCCAGACCACCACAAAAAAGCAAATATTGCAATAAAGCAAGTCACATGAATTTTTTCATTTTTCCAGAGCAGATAAAACTTATGTTTATACTATACTATAGCCTATTAAGTGTGCAACAGCATTATGTCTAAAAAAACGATGTACATACCTTAATTTAAAAATAACTTATTGCTAAAAAATGCTAACCATTATCTGAGCCTTCAGAGAGTCAATCTTTTTGCTCGTGGAGGGTCTTGCCTCAGCGTTGATGACTGATCGCAGTGGTGGTCGCTGAAGCCTGGGAGTGCTGTGGCAATTTCTTAAAATAAGACAACAATGAAGTTTGCTGCACCGATTGACCCGTTCCTTTCACAAAAGATTTCTCGGCAGCATGCAGTGCCGTTTGATAGCGTTTTACCCACAGTACTTCTTATTTCAAAATTGAAGTCAGTCCTCTCAAACCCTTCACCTGCCTTGTCAACTAAGTTTACCGAGTATTCTAAATCCTTTGTTGTTATTTCAACAATCTTCTCAGCATCTTCACTAGGAGTAGACAATGTCTCAGGAAACCACTTTCTTTGCTCATCCATAGGAAGCAACTCCTCATTCATTCAAGTTTGATCATCAGATTGCAGCAATTCAGTCACATCGTCAGGATCCACTTCTAATTCTAGTTCTCCTGCTATTTTCACCACATCTGCAGTCAGTGCTTCTGCTGAAGTTTGAACCTCTCACAGTCATTCATGAGGGCTGGTATCTACATCTTTCAAACTCTTGTTAATGTTGATATTTGACTTCTTCCTATGAATCAGGAGTGTTTGTTTGTTTTGGTTTTTTTTTTTTGCGGTACGCGGGCCTCTCACTGTTGTGGCCTCTCCCGTTGCGGAGCACAGGCTCCGGACACACAGGCTCAGCGGCCATGGCTCACGGGCCTAGCTGCTCCACAGCACGTGGGATCTTCCCGAACCGGGGCACGAACCCGTGTCCCCTGCATCGGCAGGCGGACTCTCAACCACTACGCCACCAGGGAAGCCCAGGAGTGTTCTTTTTTTTTTTAAATTGAAGTACAGTTGATTTGCAATGTTGTGTTAGTTTCAGATGTACAGCAAAGTGATTCAGTTATACACATATATATGCGTATATACATTCTTTTCTAGATTCTTTTCCCTTATAGATTATTACAAAATATTGAGTATAGTTCCCTGTGCTACAAAGCAGGTCCTTGTATATATAGGTCTTATTTTATATATAGTAGTGTGTATATGTTAATCCCAAACTCCTAATTTATCCCTCCCCACCCCTTTCTCCTTTGGTAGCCATAAGTTTGTTTTCTATGTCTGTGAGTCTATTTCTGTTTTGTATATAAGTTCACTTGTATCATTTTTTTAGATTCCACATATGAGTGACATCATATGATATTTGTCTTTCTCTGTCTGGCTTACTTCACCTAGTATGGTAATCTGTAGTTCCATCCATGTTGCTGCAAATGGCATTATTTCATTCTTTTTATGGCTGAGTAGTATTGCATTCCACATCTTCTTTATCCACTCATCTGTCCATGGACATTTATGCTTCCATGTTTTGGCTATTGTAAATAGTGTTGCAATGAACAATAAGGTGCATGTATCTTTTCGAATTATGGTTGTCTCCAGATATATGCCCAGGAGTGGGATTGCAGGATCATATGACTGCAGGATCTATTTTTAGTTTTTTAAGGACCGTCCATACTGTTCTCCATAGTGGCTGTAGCCTATCTAAGGAGGCGAGAGACCTGTATGCCAAAAACTGCAAGACGCTGATGAAGAAAATCAGAGATGACACAAACAGATAGACAGATATACCATGTTCTTGGATTGAAAGAATGTTCTTAATGGCACCTAGACTGGTTATCCTTTCTAGAGGTTTTCAATTTACTCTTCCCAGATCCATCAGAGGAATCACTATCTATGGCAGCTATAGCCTTACAAAATGTATTTCTTCAGTGCTAACACTTGAAAGTCAAAATGACCCCTTGATCCAGGAGCTGCAGAATGGATGTTTTGTTAGCAGGCATGAAAACATTAATCTCCTTGTACACCTCTAACAGAGCTTCTGGGTAACCAGAGCATGAAAGGCATCTTTTTTTCTGAGTAGTAGGTTTCAATGGTGGACTTAAAACATTCAATACACCATGTTGTATACAAATGTGCTGTCATCCAGGCTTTGTCGTTCCATTTATAGAGCACAGGCAGAGTAGATTTAGCATAATTCTTAAGGGCCCTAGGATTTTCAGAATGGCAAATGACCACTGGCTTCAATTTCAAGTCGCTAGCTGCATCAGTCCCTAACAAGAGAGTCAGCCTATGCATTGAAGTTTTTAAGCCAGACATTGACTTTTTCTCTCTAGCTATGGAAGTCCTAGATGGCATCTTCTTCCAATATAAGGCTGTTGCATCTGCATTGAAAGTCTGTTGTTTCGTGTAGCCACCTTCATGAATTATCTTAGCTGGAGCTTCTGGACAACTTGCTGCAACTTCTACATTAGCCCTAGATGCTTCACCTTGCACTTTTATGTTATAGATACAGCTTCTTTCCTTAAACCTCATGAACCAATCTCTGCGAGCTTCAATTTTTTCTTCTGCAAATTCCTCATCTCTCTCAGCCTTCTTAGAACTGAAGAGAGTTAAGACCTTGCTCTGGATTAGGCTTTGGCTTAAGGGAATGTTGTGGCTTGTTTGATCTTCTATCCAGACCACTCAAACTTTCTCCATATCAGTAGTAAGGCTGTTTTGCATTTTTATCATTTGTGTGGTCACTGGAGGAGCTTTTAATTTCCTCCAAGAAATTTTCCTTCGCATTCACAACTCGGCTAACTGGCACAAGCGGCCTAGCTTTCAGCTGGTCTCAGCTTTCAACATGCCTTCATCACTGAGCTTAATCATTCCTAGCTTTCGATCTAAAGTGAGGGACATGCAGCTCTTCATTTCACTCGAACACTTAGGGGCTATTGAAGGGTGATTACTTGGCCTAACTTTAATATTGTTGTGTCTCAGGGAATAGGGAGGCCCAAGGAGAGGAAGAGAGACAGGGGAATGACCCCGTCAGTGGAACAATCAAAACATACACACTATTGATTAGATTCGTGGTTTTATATGGGTATGGTTCATGGTGCCCCAAAACAATTACAATGGTAACATCAAAGATCATTGATCACAGATTACCATAACAAATATAATAATGCTGAAAAAGTTTGAAATATTGTGAGAATTACCAAAATGTGACACAAAGACAGGAAGCGGGCAAATGCTGTTGGGAATATGGTACCAGTAGACTTGCTTGAGGCAGAGTTCCCACAAACCTTCAGTTTGTAAAAAATGCAATATTTGGAAAGGGCAATAAAGTGAATCAAATAAAACAAGGTTTGCTTGTACATGCTTTACCTAAAATCATCCAACCATTTAGGGCAGTAAGGGAAAAAATATAATTGCAGTCCTTGAGCTGTGATCCTTAACCTGGGATCTATGAAGTCCTAGACATTCCATGGATAGGCTTTTGATAACTTGAGTCCCTTAGTTATGGAAATATTAAGTGGCTATGCATATGGTCATTTGGGGAGGAGAAGAGTCACAGCTTTCATAAAAAACTCTAGCAGTCTGTGACATCCAAAAGATTAAGAACCAAAAGTAAACTCTCCAAGGGCTAGTCTAATTCTGAGTAGGGTATCCATCTAATCTCAGGGAGATATGTAATTTAGATGGCTACAGATCAGAAATACTTTCCAGGGTTCTGACACCAATGTTGACAGAAGAGACGGACTTAAAACTTGGTTCCTCAAAGTCAGTTTTGTGGCTATTGTTAATAAGATACACATCAAACTATTTCTCCTTCATAGATTAACAAGGTCTAGGACTCTTTGATCCCCAAAATTAACACTTCTGCCAGTAAAGTATGTATATTTAGAATCCTGTGGTTTAGAACCAATTACTTTGTAATGTTAATACAATCAAAAATGCGAGCAAATATTTCTGGATCCTATACTATGGACCAAGCTGCAAGGGATAAAATGAAATGTAAGATACACTCATTTACTTTCAATATTGTACAGTTTGGCTGCAGACAAGCACATTACAGCTTAAATAATAATAGCTGTTCTGTGTAACAGTATGCAAAGAAAAATATTACACAATGATTTGATAAATGAGTTGGGTTCTGAAATATTTAGGATACAGGAAGTAGCAGAAAGTAGTATGCAAAGAGAAATATTACACAATGATTTGATAAATGAGTTGGGTTCTGAAAAATTTAGGATACAGAAAGTAGCAGAGGATTCTAATTAATGCAGAGACCAATGTATATAAACTTCTCAATGGGAATTAAGATAATGAACAGGGGCTTCCCTGGTGGTGCAGTGGTTAAGAATCCACCTGCCAATGCAGGGGACACGGGTTCAAGCCCTTGTCCGGGAAGATCTCACATGCCACGGAGCAAGTAAGCCCACACGTCACAACTACTGAGCCCATGTGCCACAACTACTGAAGTCTGCGCACCTAGAGCCCGTGCTCTGCAGCAAGACACTGCAGTAAGAAGCCCACGCACAGCAACGAAGAGTAGCCCCCACTTGTCACAACTAGAGAAAGCCTGCATGCAACAACGAAGACCCAATGCAGCCACAAATAAATAAATTAAATAAATAAATTTACAAAAAGAGAAAACTCCAAAAAAAAAAAGGGATAATGAACAACCAATGGGGGATAAAACAATTGAAGACAGCCCTGGCTTTCACAGAGTGAGATAGGAAGCCATTGGAGGGTTCTGAGCAGAAGAGTGATATGATCTGACATGCAATTTAATAGATCACAGTGACTGTTTTAACGAGAACAGACTGAAAGGTGACAAGGATGTGTCAGGAAGACCAGTTAGGAAGCTATAGCAAACCAACAAAAATAATGGTAACTTAGACCACATTCGTAACTCAGATTTTAGATATATTTTGAAGATGGTATAGGCAGAGCTTACTTTTGACTTAGATATGGAGTATGAGAGAAGGAGAGGCGTCAAGGATGAGTTGAAGGGTTTTTTGGCTTGACTAACCAGAAATAGAAGTTGCCATGTCTTGATATGAGCAAAACCATGAGAGGGCCGGGTTTTAAGAAGATCAGGAGTTTGTTTAGAACATGTTAAGTCTGGGCTTCCCTGGTGGCGCAGTGGCTGAGAGTCCGCCTGCTGATGCAGGGGACATGGGTTCGTGCCCCGCTCCGGGAAGATCCCACATGCCGCGGAGCAGCTGGGCCCGTGAGCCATGGCCGCTGAGCCTGCGCGTCCGGAGCCTGTGCTCCGCAACGGAAGAGGCCACGCAGTGAGAGGCCTGCGTACCGCAGAAACAAAACAAACAAACAAAAAAAAACATGTTAAGTCTGCGATGTGTATAGACATCTAACAAATGAGTATTTGAGTTTAGAATTCAAGAACAAGGTCCAGACAGGAGACGTAATTTTGAGAACTATCAATGTAGAGAGAGTATTTAAAGGGGTGAGGCTGGAGGAGATCACCTATGGAGAGTAAAGAAAAGAAAGGAAGGGAATCAACTGCAAATATTTTATGATGAATGAAGCCCAAAATGTGTACAAAAGCATGTTAGAAGGTGAAAACAGAGAGCTAACCAGTGGCTAGATCACGGAGGATCTCATATGCTATGTAAACAACACAAGAATTTGTCCTTTAGGCGATGGGAAGCCACTGCAGAATTCTAAAGGGGAAATTAACACGATCAAGTTTGCATTTTAGAAATTGGCAACAAGGTAGAGATGGATTAGAAGGGGGCAGTCCTGGCAGAAGAGAGCACAGAGGAGAAACCGTGTCAATAATCTGAAAGAGATAATGAGGATGTGGAGTGTGTCACCAGCAAGGCGGACAGACAGATTTTTTTTTTTTTTTTCCGGTACGTAGGCCTCTCACTGCTGTGGCCTCTCCCGTTGCGGAGCACAGGCTCCAGACACGCAGGCTCAGCGGCCATGGCTCACGGGCCCAGCCACTCAGCGGCATGTGGGATCCTTCCGGACCGGGACACGAACTTGTGTCCCCTGCATCGGCAGGCAGACTCTCAACCACTGCGCCACCAGGGAAGCCCCTGAACAGACAGATTTGAGTGAAACTTTCAAGGTGCATTGACATAACTTAACCTTTTGGATAGGAAGAGGAGGGAGAGAGAGGAAGCAAGAGAATTCACACATTTTTCTCCTATTTAACCAACCGGATGACAGAATCGTTAACTGGAATGAGAATAAAAGTCAAGGTGGAGAGAGGGGTAATAGAGGTGAAGGAAGAGATAGGAACATGTTGAGTGGGATAACGCAGTGGTGAAGCCCAGCAAAGTGTTAAGCACACGGGTCTGGAATTCTGTGCAAAGATCTCAACCAACAGTAAAGGGTGGTCCTCAGCACACAGGAAGTAATGAGAAAGGAAGAGAGTTAAAGTGGAAATACTGGTTTTGGGAGGGTTCTAAAGGAAGAGAAACCAGCAAGGGGGTTGAAGGACAATTAGATGAGGTATGACGTAATGGGATTTAGGGGAGACAGAGGCTGAAGCCTTGATCTTGTTGGGGGAATGGTAGGAGTAAAGCAAAATGGTAAAGGTTTAAAAAAATAGAGATGAAAAAGTAGCTAGAGGTACAAGTGTACATGGCTATTTTGAAATATTAAACTGTGAAAGAAAGGGAAGATAGAATGAAGTAAGGGGGGTCCAAATGGAAGAAAGAGGATTGTGCTCTTCTACTGCATTTCTACACTATCACCCTTGTCTAAATATAGGCATGTTGTTGGAATTAAGACAAGGCTTAACTCCCATATAGGCCAGTCAGTGAAGATCTACCAGGGCCTGCAAAGTTCGCCCCCAATCCTGGCAGTCAAATGATTCAATTATGTCCTGCTACAATCAGAGGAGAAAGAAAGAGAGAGAGAAAAGTATAGCAATATTTTCATTATCAAGCAATATTTTCATTATCAATATTATCAAGAACCCTAGGTGCTAAGTTTTGTGCTTAGCTTTTTTTTTTTTTCATGTTAGCTATGGAATGTTTTTGCTAAAGGATTAAATCCCAAATGTATCACGATTGTATTAGTTTTCTACACCGATGGTTGTGTTCACTTTTATAATTTCAGTTAGTACCCAGGATGGTGAAAAGATGTACTAGAGAAAGTAGTGTTCTATGTACCTGCATGACTGTGCATGCATTGTGGCCTCAACCCAGCTCCATCCCGGGGGGCATATGTCAAGATCGCATTATGAATCAGGTGATGGTGTTTCTGGTTGTTCAATAATTAAATCTTGTGCTGTAAGAACTAAAATGAATCTGCTCATGTTCATTCTCACACTTACAGGCAGGTCCAGGTTTCCTGCCTTGTGTAGTAAACGACCTTAGTGTCCTTATTTTTGTGTGGACAGCAAGGTGGAAGGAAACAGTTATCTTCCCCACCAGTTTTTTTTTTTTTTTTTTTTTGCGGTACGCAGGCCTCTCACTGTTGTGGCCTCTCCCGTTGCGGAGCACAGACTCCGGACGCGCAGGCTCAGAGGCCATGGCTCACGGGCCCAGCCGCTCTGCGGCATGTGGGATCTTCCCGGACCAGGGCACGAACCTGTGTCCCCTGCATCGGCAGGCGGACTCTCAACCACTGCGCCACCAGGGAAGCCCCCCCACCAGTTTTTATCACACGCAAACATATTATGAAAACTTGGAGGAAATCACTGAACTTTTTGAGCCCTCACTTTCTTCATAATCACAACACTTTACCTAATATTTTACTTCTCTTTCGCTGTATTTATCAACTCCTGATTAAAGTTTACTTCAAAATTATAAACGAGTAGGTGTGGACTCTCATCAGTCTATGAACTGTTCCTGGGAAGCTTTTATTCAGGGTAAATCTGTCCTTTCAGAAATTATATTAAAGCAGCAGCAGTTCTTTAGGGAAAAAAGAAATCCGGTATCACAATGGACTATTTAGAGACGACTGTAATAATGTTTTAACCACAAAATTTTCAAAAATTTTAAAGATGCTTTATAGTGGAAATAATAAAGGCATTGATGCATTGCTTCTGTAAATTAGACCAAGTGCTAGTGGCATTGTTTTGGCACAGAAAGCTGTGCAGTTCCTCTATCAACCAGCGCGAAAAATGAAGAAAGGTGCACAAAAGGAAGCGGAGTTGCTCAGGGCCACGCTGATGGTTTACGATTGCGATTCCTTGAAAACTTCCAGTTGTTTTCATAACAGCTAGTTTTGAACTCTTATTTTTAGCAAAAACTGCCAAATTTCAGCAGTCCCATAATGCTCTGCCCCCTAATTAGTTTGGAAGCCTGTAATTGTTTAAGTCTGAACCAGCCTAGAAAGACTGCCAACTCATGTGAGCAGGATTGAGCAGGAGAGTTGAAGGAATGGCTTACACATTATGACTTGCTCATTTATTTAATTTAGTCTTTTCATCAAACCAAGACTCATACCAAAAAAAAAAAAAAAATCACAGCACAGAAGGGGCTTCTTTTAAAACAGCTAGGAGCTGGCTTTACTTCTTCGGACCCAGCGATTTCATGTCTGAGCGGTCCTGTTGCTATTTAGAAATTGAGCACGGGCTCCCTGGCATGACCTTGGTAGGTCAGGCATACTTTGGATAAAATCTGCAAGGTCAGTGATGAAAAACTGCATCATAAGAGAACCATTACAATACATTATTAATGGGATTTTTAATATATTAATGTGAGTAGCTCTACTTATTGTTTGGAGGCATTTTTGTATGTGTTTAACAAAAATCTGGAAAAGAAAGAAATGCATGCGCACCAGGACAGTTAGCAGTGTGTTCAGAATTTGTCAGTGTGCTCAGGGTTTATTAGGTAATAAGATCCTACGCACGTTTCCACTTGCAATATGAAAAATGTCGAGACTGATCACGTTTCATTAATTGTCTCTGTGCATTCTCTATATAACGTGGCTCTTTGACTGTTGTTTCCCAGACTCTAATCAGCTGCTTTTACTATGAGTACAAAGAGGGAGGATGTATGCAAGACCACTGTAGAATCATATAGGAAGTGACATATTGTCTATAGACGCCATTTCCTGAAGGAATCGTGATGGTGTTTATTTCTGAAATTTTTTTCACCAGTTCCTCCTGAATGCATGTATCAATAGACTTTATATAATTTTAGAGCAAAACTGCTCAACTTTTTACAGCATCACCAGAGTTTCTACTTTTCTGTGTGGCAGTTATCCTTCGTCTGGGGGCTTCAGGGAAAATACAAAACCAGGTGGCTAAGGTTTCACTCTATGCCAGACAGGCAATGATTATGGGCTTTTGTGAAGTTGTACTCATCCTTTCTATGAAAAGCATCAGCTATAACCTGTATTTCCCCACAAAGATCATGTAGAGGGTAATCTTTCTTTGCTATTGTTGGATGCTGTGTGGTAAGGACCAACACACACAAAACTTTGCAATGTGTTTGTTGATTGTATCATGATCACAGACTGCAAGATGTGTTTCATCATTCAAAAAGCAAGGATAGGATTTATTTATACATGCTATTTTCAATCAAAAATATGCTGTGGACTTAGAGTATCCCTACCATCCCAAAGATTTCTTTTGTTGGAAAGCGTTCTTCATTCCGTCCCATTACTCCCAGGTTTTCTCGTGCGTCATTCTCAATAATCCCTCTTCTGCCCGTAGACTTAGCATGTTCCCCCAACACCAGCTCACTTAGTCACAGGTCAATCCCTTCAGGCCCGCTCTGACTCCAACTTATCTCCTTCTTCCCGGTAATGAGGACCTCAGTTACATTGCCACTTTCCAGGGTGGTCTGCCTCCTCTGTTCCATTCCACGACTCCCTCGGATTGCCACCTCCATGTTAAAAGACATTATTTTGCGAACAGCCCAGAATTGACTCGTGAGGGGGACTAACTTCCCTGTACCAACATGCAGTGGGACTCTGAAGGTTATTCCATCTCTCTGAGCCTCAGTTTCATCAAGATAATACTTATTCCTAGGCTTCTCAACTCCCCTCACCTCTTCATCCCCTCTCCAAATTACGTGCGAAGAACTAAGCTGAGAACACTCACAGAAATTTTCTGAAATTTCCCCAGCACAAAATTGCTGGGCCTCTCAGTTCCCTGAAATGCCCTTTGGCCCAGACACTTTGCCTCAGTGTCATTAAACACAAGATAAAGTCTCCAGTCGGTGTGCTGGCCGCCTCCCCTATGGCCACTATTTGGGCTACTGCAGACAAAAAGGAGCAAGGCTGAATGAGATAATACACACCCAAAGCGCTTTGAAATCCCCAAAGACAGATGCTTTATGAATACCAGACATTATTATTATCTCCTCTGCTGCCCCCTGTCACGACAAAGTCTGCCCAGGTTGAACATCTGCAGCATCAGTGGACCCTCGCAAATGTATTTGTACTTTTCCAAGCTGTTGCCCATTAACTTCTTGTTAATATTTCTGATTATTCTGGGCCTCTTTATTTAAACACTCAGGTAGTATTGGCACTTGTCACCCTTCTGTCTTTGCAGATGTCACTTAGCACTCTTTACAAATTAGCAACACAGTTAAGCAACACTGAAGACCCAGTTTTGCCCTACTGTATACCACCTCACTTTTGGATATGTTAGAATTTGCCCTCACGGTTTAAAAATCAACTTCATAAGGCCTTATGCCACGTTCAAGCCTGTCCAAGTCAATTTGGGGTAGACTGAAGGATACATTTTAAGAATTTCCAAATGTTTTGCTAAAGTCAAGCTGCAGTATATCCACTGGGCTTGTCATCGGTTATTCTTGCAATCTCCTCTTCAACTACAAAGTTTTGTCCAAAGCTTCATGTTTAAAACTGGAATGATCAACCTATGCTACTTTTCACTCAGACAGCTTTATAGTAGAATTTTGCATTCATCTTGCCCCATTCTGTTACTAAGGGTTGATGAACCTGACCTCAAAAGCAACAGAAAAAAAATTTTTTAAATAAAAATCCTTGAATGATTGTCAAATAATTTGATGCATTTTTAAACTAATTGCCTACATACTAGCAGGCCTTTCAAGGGCTCTTGTTAGGGTGCAATTAAAAACAGGCTCTGGTTATTGTGTTTAATTTTTGTTTCACAATGACTCAAAGACATACTATGAAAATAGGAGCAGGAGGCCGTAATTGAGTCCACTGTCACTTCTGATCCGTCCTGCTGGAGAATAGCAGTCTCCCGAATTCTTGGCTGACACGCGTTCACTCTCCCCTCCACTGGAGCAACCCTCCCTCCCACCCAGCAATACTCTAAGCATCAGTGAGTTAATATTTCTAAACATTCGGGAGCCCTGCAATGAGATGCACTGTACTAAAATCAATAATCACTTTGTGTGCAACATCGAAGCCTTTTCTCCTAATCCTCCCCTCATCAGTTCTAAGAGCTACTTATTCCATTATTCAAATTCTTCCTGATAGTCAAATACCTTAAGATTCAATAGACTAATATTTTGGTCATTGACAATAGAAATCTGTGTTTCCCATATGTTCCAGAACCAGATGGTTCAGGTTGGCCTTTTATTTGTCAGGCTCAATATAAAACACTGCTTGCTCGCTCTCAGGGTTTTAACAAAGGCCAGCCAGCCTCCCGCATCCCCTGGTCCCCCACTCCAGGGTGTGACAACAGGCTGAACCAAGAGATGAGCAACTTCTCAGCTGCCGGCCTCCGAAGGCACTCTCAGCATGGCCAGCCCCCGCTTCTGCTCCTGCCTGCTTTTTATGCAGGCCCTTGATTGAGAATGGTCCAGCTGGGCAGCCTGTTAACTCCTTTAACCCATTCCTATCCAGCCCATCCCTATTAGGCCTGACCCTCCTCTTGATCAGAGCTACCATTCTAGTGAGCCTACCTTGAACCCTTAGCCATGCCCCCCTCTTTTGCATCTTAAGTGCCCAATCCTGACACAAATAGAACTGAAAGAAGCTAGTAATTGTTGTGCATCCACTATGTGGTGAATGCTGAGCTAAATCCTTGTAACTGCCATGATATCATTTAAAATGCAGAAAGACGCAAGATGAGATGTGATCATACCCACTATATAGAAAATGAAACTGAGGCCCAGAGATATTGGATAACTAGCCACACATCTAGTAAGTAGTAAAATAGGATTGCCACTCATATATGTCTGACTGTAATGCCATGCACATAGCTCCCCTTAAACAGTCAGAGACAGAAATACACACACACACACACACACACACACACACACACACACACATCAAATTCCAAGCACTACTGAACCTTGGATTATTTGTCTACAATCTCCAAAATTTCCAATTTTTGACAGAGAAGTTGTACGTCTCTGAGCAAGACGCTTGGCTCTCAACAGTAAGGGGGAGAAAAAGACAAGGAGGTTGGAGAAGTAGGTCTTCAGAAGTTACTAAAAGGGGGTTGTAAATATGGTGACTTTTGCTCTTAATGAGATGGGGGGCTTTGGTAAATTTGAATAGAGAAGTGTTCTGATCCAATATAGACTTTAACAGGATTTCTGTGCCACTGAGATGAAGTGAGTCAAGGGCAGCTGCAGGCAGGCCAGTGAGGAGGCCAAGAGATGATGGCAGCTTGAGCTAGCCAGTGGAGGTGGTGATTGGTGGTTAGATTCCAAATACAATTTGAAGACGGAAAAAACAAAATTTCTGACACACTGTATTTCTTAGATTCTGTCTTGTACTATTCATGGTGAACTTCCCAGCTAGACTGTAAGTCTCTTAAGTATCATGCCTTGCAGTTGCTCTTGGGTGTTTCATAAATCTTGTGTTGGGCATGGTCCGAGGTATAAAGACCCTTTGATGGATGGATGAGTAATTCATTCACGATTTTTTCCCTCCTGTATTCTGTCTTCTTCCATCTAACTTCTTGATTTCAAAGAAGACACTGTTAATGCTTTGGTGTAAAGACCAAAACTATTATTACTGGCAGGAATAGATAGAAAACATAACCAAATAGATTCATTGAGAAGCCTGAAAATTAACCTAATCCTAAAGAGAATTTCCTCACTAGCTAACGGTCTTCACTAAATTCTACTATTCCATTAAGCACCTATCATGTACCAGATGCTACCAGGAATTCAAGAATTAAAAACATCAGGGTCTCAGACTTCAAGGACGAACAGGGAAACCAAAAAGTAATTAAATACATCTCTCGAATACAAAGGGATAACTTGTGTATTAATGCAGGAATGTATGAATTGCCAGGGCGAGTACAGAAGAGGGAACATTCACACATTCCCTGGGGTAGGAGTAAAGTGGTGTCTTCAAGTTTGACGTACTCTTCATCCAGATTTCCTAAGATTGTACTTGTTCTTGCCACAGCTCAGATTATCACTGCAAGGGGCATAGGGAACCAGCTAAGAGAGACTGCAACTTCAAAGCTGGAGAAGAAGAAGATCTTGTTCAATACCACATTGTATGTACAAGACATTTAAGACACAGAAATGTTAAATGACATCCTCAAGGCCACACAGCTGAATGCATATTGTCCTAGAATTAGAATTCAGATTTCAGACCCTTTGTCTCCAATTTTTATGTTATCTCATGAGATGTATCAAGTACACTCCATTTTTTATTCATTATCTTCTTATTTTGAGTTTATTCTTTAATTTGGCTTATACTCTTTCATTCATTTATTTTACAAATATATATTCAATAATTCCTATATGTTAGGCACTACCCTAGGTGTGCTAGTTATTGGCTATTGACTCGCAGCTCCAAATATACCCTTCTACACTCTGTTTTGTGCCATGAGGTCCTCCCATGTTAAATTATCTCTGTTATAAAACAGAAACTGGTATGGTTTCTGTTTTCTTAAATGTCAGACCCTAGTGCATCTGCTCTGTGTCCATCACTTCTCTGGGTGCTAAAAATACAGAAGTAAGCAAAGCAGACTCATTTCCTACCATCACAGAGCTTATGGTCTAGTCTGAGAGACAGACCCTAGTCAATTGGTTACAAAATGGTAGTGTAATTACAGACAGTAATAGTGACAGCGAGGAAAGATGCATCTGGTAGCAAAAGCTCAGAGCTTTTTTTTGTGTTGTGTGGTCAGAGAGGGCTTCCCAGAGGGGTGCCACCCCAGAAGAGACCCAACCCTGGAGGTGTGCAGGTCAATACTCTGTGGAAGAAAGAAGGGAAGGCCCATGACACATTGGAGGAGCTAGTGTACAACCGGTCAGAGAGTCAGAGAATAGTTTGATTTCCTTTTATTTATTTTAAGATGAAGAAAGTTGGACTTAAGCTTTACAACTAGAAGCTGTAGTAAACATTTTAATTTTATGACACACTCTTCTGTCTCTGGGCTGCCTGAGTTTGGTGTGTAGAAACTATATACCAGAAATGCACATTTTCATTTATTTATTTTTTTTCAGGATCTTATCCTGATATGAAGTCCCTTCAGGGATCTTTAATTATGCAGGTATAGATTCTGTAATCTAGTCCGAAACGAGCTTTGATATGAGAATATATGTGTTGATTTCATTAAGATTTAGATATGTTAGCATATATTTTGAAAAATTCCAACTATCATTAAAATATATGCAAAATTTACTTTTTAGAGATTATTTTGGGGTAAGTAATAGTCACTTCATATGAATAATTAAAGTATCCGTTTTCACTGAAAAAATATATGAGGCAATTTGAAAGGCAACATTTAATTGAGTTTAGAGGAAGACTGGAATTTTGTAGGAGGGAAAAGGGACATACTCTTTTCTGTTTGCTTCCTATTCCTATCGGAAAGGAAATATTTTCTTTCCTTTGCATTCATTTCCCTATTTTAACCTCATTTCAGACCTTTATCACCTCCCAGTTGCCCTATTGTGTCCGCATGATAAGTGGTTTTCTGCCTTTAGTCTGTATGTACACACAAGCCCCGCACACATACTCCTTCCACTCTGTGCCCCATCATCAGCTTAATCTTAATTGAACCCTAGTTCTATATGATACTCCCTTTTGGCTACAAAGTCAAGTCCTTCTACCATATAATGAAAGGTTTTTATTTTCTTCTTTCTAAACTTGGTTCTAACGGTATCTTGAACCTGTGCATTCTAATAGGCTACATATTAGACTTACCTTAATAAAATTCTGTTGCTCAAACCTCACTGCAAGCCAATTACATCAGAATCTCTGGGTTGGAAACCCTAGCATCTGTATTTTTAAAAGCTCTCCAAAGGTTCTAACATGCAGCCAGAATTGGAAACTACCAAGTCTGATGTGACTGGACTCAGCATTGTTATTTCCCACATCCCATAGATACTGTTCTTATTTTATTATTCCAACCCACAAATATCAGCGTGGGTTTTGGTGGAAATTATTATACCTGAAGAAATTTCCTCTCTAAATGTTAAGTTTCAGGACTCTCCTGTGGTCCAGTGGTTAAGACTTCACCTTCCAATGCAGGGGGGTGCAAGTTTGATCCCTGTTCAGTGAGCTAAGATCTCACGTCCCTCAAGGCCAGAAAACCAAAACATAAAGCAGAAGCAATATTGTAACAAATTCAATAAAGGCTTTAAAAATGGTCCACGTGGGGCTTCCCTGGTGGCGCAGTGGTTGAGAGTCCGCCTGCCGATGCAGGAGACACGGATTCATGTCCCGGTCCGGGAAGATCCCACATGCCACGGAGCAGCTGGGCCCGTGAGCCATGGCCGCTGAGCCTGCGCGTCCAGAGCCTGTGCTCCGTAACGGGAGAGGCCACAATAGTGAAAGGCCCACATACAGAAAAAAAAAAAAAATGGTCCACATTAAAAAGTCTTAAAAAAAATTAATTTTAACTTTCATTAAATTTAAAAAGCTAAGACCATCAAAGAAAGGTTTCCTCTTAATTAAAATAGTATAGGTACTTCTAAATATTTTCAGTATGTCATTCTACTTTGAGTATTATTCAAAGTTGGTCTTGCCTCCAGAGTACGGTTAGATGCTTATGTTGTACTCATTATGGTAACCTGCCTGTTGGATGGTGTCATTGCACGGGGAACAGAAGTGATGTGAGCCCCTGAAAACTATGCTTATAAGTCTGGCTTTTCTCATGTCTAAACCTGGAACAGCAATAGAGCAAACCAATATAAATGAGAATGCAAGAATGCCTTCAGTATCAGAAACATTAAAGGGCACACAGTACAGCACTGGGCACAGTGTCTGGCATAAAATTGGTGATCAATTCATGTTTGTAGAGAGTATGAACAAGTAGACAAAGGACCCACATTGCTTGTATGTTATGTCCCGTATAGACTCATAGTCCTTATAAATTAGCTTTATGACTTTGAGCAAGGCCTTTAACCTTCAACTTTTAATTTGCTCATCCATAAAATTGGTGTGAGGAAGGAGGATGCCTTCTAGCTCTAAGTGTTTCAGTTTAGAGAGATTCTTGGTTAACTCTTTCTGTTCACATCAACAAATATTTTATAGGAAAGAAACACACATACATTGCTTAACAAATTTGAGAATAACCTGCACCCTCTAAGGTTAGTTAGTTTACAATGTTTCATATCATTGGTCTTCCTTCCTCTCTGCATTATTTCCCCATGGAGATTGTGCTCCATAATGAAATAGAACCACAAAAGCCAGCTGCTTCAAGCTTTGCTCTTGGGGGAACCCAGTCTAAGGCACATTACCACATGATTCATTTATCTGCAGATTTAGCAACAAAACGGAACCACTTTTTGTCAGTCTTGTCTATTATATATTATATGTGTTCAGCAGAGTTTTTTTTAATTAAATATAATTATCAGCTTTACTCAAAAATCCAGTTCTACAAGATGTATTGTGTACTGTATATCCAAGACTTTATATTAAAAGCTGGGAATACAAAACAGATAAGGACACAATTAAATAACTACTCCTTAGTATTAAGAATCATGTTTTAAATTGTTCTGAAGACTCTAGTGGCAGGACAGGAATAAAGACACAGACATAGAGAATGGACTTGAGGACAAAAACTACATGAGCCATGGACCTTCCTTTCATACAAGAGCAAAAGTCATCTACTGCTGGGGATGTGACACTTCTCTGACCCAAAAAGAAAGTCATCTGATTTGGGAGAAATAACTAATCTGAATCATCCAATATCTATGATATGAAAATTTGACCAAATATAAAAATGTTGCCCACAAAGATCATCCCAGGCCCAGGAGAGTTTACTTATCAACATTTATCAAATATTTAAGGAAGAAACACCAATTCTACAAATCCTTTTTAGCAAATTGAAGAGGAAGCAACACTCTCTAAACTCATTTAATGAGGCCGATTTTACACAAATATCAAAACCAAACAAAGACACTGCATGAAAAGAACACTAAAGATTAATAATTCAAATGGACATAGATATAAAAATGGATATAGACATATCAAATGGAATCTAGTGATTATCAAAATATAATACAGCATGATTAACTGGACTTTAACCCAGGAATACAGATTTGAAATCAAATGATGTAGTAATTTACCACATCAACAGACTAAAAAAGGAAAACTGTATGACTATCTCAATAAATGTAGAAAAAGATTTTGACACAATGCGATATCCATTTATGATTTTTTAAAAATCTTAACAGACTAGGAAAAGAAGGGATCTTCTTTAAATTATTAAAAGACATCTAAAAAATGTATTCACTAACCTCATACCTAAATGTGAAAGACTGAATTTTTCCCCCAACGCTGACAACAAAACACAGATATTCTGACTTGTATCCAAATTATATAAAGAGCTCTTATTACTCAATAATACCACCTAATAAAAATATAGTCAAAAGATTTGAACACACACTTTAACAAAAGTATATGTAAGTTAAAACTGTAATGCGATGCCACTTCATTCAAATAGGTAAAATTTAAAATATTTAAAACAACAATTAGAGCAAAGATTTAGAACAATTGGAACTCTCATACATTGATGGTAAGAACTCAAAATGGTACAACTACTTGGGAAAACTCCTTGGGAAGTTTTCAGAAAGTTAAATAAATACTTATATGATGCAGCAATTCCACTCCTAGGTACTTATTTTAAATAACTGAAGACATATGTTCACAGTAAAAGCTTGTACATATTATTCATAGCAACTTTATTCATAATAATCAAAAATTTGAAATAATCTATATTCAGCTGGGAAATGGATACAAAAATCATTATCCTTATTTATATGTACATTTGTTGATAGACTATTGATTTTTATAGCCAAAATAATAAAGTAAAATAAAATGCATGACAAGAGTGAACAGAGTGGGAGTAGATGGAATTATATTGTTGTAAGGTTTCATATTTTTCTGACTTTGTATAACATTTGAGTAGACTGTGTTAATTTAAAGATGTATATTGTAATCTCTAGAGGGACCAGTAAAAAAAATTACTAAAAATTATATGAAAAAATCAGTAAAAGGATAAAACAGAAGAGTAAAAAATATTTGATTCTGGCAAAAGAAGACAAGAAAGGCAGAAAATGGGAGCTGATGTTACAAATAGAAAACAAATGATAAAATGCTACACTTAAATCCAAGTGTATCAATAATCACAGTAAATGATTGTAAATGAGCTAAACACTTCAGTTACAAGGTAAAGATTATTGAACGGAATTAAAAAGCTGAGCACAACTGAATGCTGATTAAAAGATTTGTAGTTTTTCACATTCTTGTTTAAATAGAAAGAAACTGACAGGTTGAGAGTAAAAGGGTGAAAAAAAGACATGAAAATATTTAAGCACAAGAAAACCAAAGATGTCACAAAGAAAGAAAACTACAGGCCAATATCACTGATGGACATAGATGCAAAAATCCTCAACAAAATACTAGCAAACAGAATCCAACAGCACATTAAAAGGATCATACACCATGATCAAGTGGGGTTTATTCCAGGAATGCAAGGATTCTTCAATGTACGCAAGTCAATCAACGTGATACACCATATTAACAAACTGAAGGAGAAAAACCATATGATCATCTCAATAGATGAAGAAAAGCTTTTGACAAAATTCAACACCCATTTATGATAAAAACCCTGCAGAAAGTAGGCATAGAGAGAATTTCCTCAACATAATAAAGGTCATAAATGACAAACCTACAGCCAACATCATCCTGAATGGTGAAAAACTGAAACCATTTCCACTAAGATCAGGAAAAAGACAAGGTTGCCCACTCTCACCACTATTATTCAACATAGTTTTGGAAGTTTTAGCCACAGCAATCAGAGAAGAAAAAGAAATAAAAGGAATCCAAATCTGAAAAGAAGAAGTAAATCTGTCACTGTTTGCAGATGACATGATTCTCTACATAGAGAATCCTAAAGGTGCTACCAGAAAACTACTAGAGCTAATCAATGAATTTGGTAAAGTAGCAGGATACAAAATTAATGCACAGAAATCTCTGGCATTCCTATACACTAATGATGAAAAATCTGAAAGTGAAATTAAGAAAACACTCCCATTTACCATTGCAACAAAAAGAATAAAATATCTAGGGATAAACCTACCTAAGGAGACAAAAGACCTGTATGCAGAAAATTATAAGACACTGATGAAAGAAATTAAAGATGATACAAATAGATGGAGAGATATACCATGTTCTTGGATTGGAAGAATCAACATTGTGAAAATGACTCTACTACCCAAAGCACTCTACAGATTCAATGCAATCCCTATCAAACTACCACTGGCATTTTTCACAGAACTAGAACAAAAAATTTCACAATTTGTATGGAAACACAAAAGACCCCGAACAGCCAAAGCAATCTTGAGAATGAAAAATGGAGCTGGAGGAATCAGTCTCCCTGACTTCAGACTATATTACAAAGCTACAGTAATCAAGACAGTATGGTACTGGCACAAAAACAGAAATATAGATCAATGGAACAGGATAGAAAGCCCAGAGATAAACCCACACACATATGGTCACCTTATCTTTGATAAAGGAGGCAAGAATATACAGTGGAGAAAAGACAGCCTCTTTAACAAGTGGTGCTGGGAAAACTGGACATGTACATGTAAAAGTATGAGATTAGAACACTCCCTAACACCATACACAAAAATAAACTCAAAATGGATTAAAGACCTAAATGTAAGGCCAGACACTATAAAACTCTTAGAGGAAAACATAGGCAGAACACTCTATGACCTAAATCACAGCAAGATCCTTTTTGACCCACCTCCTAGAGAAATGGAAATAAAAAAAAAAATAAACAAATGGGACCTAATGAAACTTCAAAGCTTTTGCACAGCAAAGGAAACCATAAACAAGACCAAAAGACAACCCTCAGAATGGGGAAAATATTTGCAAATGAAGCAACTGACAAAGGATTAATCTCCAAGATTTACAACAATTATCAACTAACTTGGCCCAAATGACATTTTAGAACACTCTCCCAACAACTGCAGGATATTCATTCTTTTAAAATTTACATGGAACTTTCACCAGAATAGATGGTATGTGGGCCGTAAAACAAGTCTCATTAATTAAAAAAAGGATCAAAATCATACAGAATATGTTCTTGAAATATTTGAAAATTAAACAACAAAATTCTAAAAAACTCATGAGTGAAAGAAGAAATCACAAGGAAAATTGAAAATATTTTGAATGGAATGATAATAACAAATACAACATATCAAAACTTGTGAGATACAGCTAAAGTGTTGCTTGAAGAGAAATTTGTAGCTTTAAATGCCTATTTTTAAAAAGAAAAAAAGTGTAAAATTAATTATCTAATCTTCCACTTTAAGAATCTAGGGAAAGAAGAAAAAACTATATTTGTTAACTTACACAAAGTAAGCTACAGTAAGTAAATAATAAAAAAGAAGAACACAGTAAAAATTTTAAATGGGCAAATAATAGATAAAATTAGGAAAGTCACAAGTTGTGTTTTTAAATGATTGGTAATATTTATAAACCCATAGAAAAAGAGAGAAAACACAAATTACCAATGTGAGGAATGAAAGAGGGAACATTATAACAAATTCTATAGACATGAAAATGATAATAAAGAGATACTATGAATAACTATGTCAATAAAATCAACGACTGAGAGTGAAATGAACAAATTCCTGAAAAACATAACTTACCAAAGCTGGCACAACAAAAAATAGAAGATCTGAACAGCGCTAGATCAATTAAAGAAATTGAATTCATAATTAAAATCTTTCACTGAGAAAACTACAAGCCCAGATTGTTTCAATGATAAATTCTATCATACATTTAAGTAAAAAATAATACCATTCCAAAATAAATTATTACAAAAACTACAGGAGGAAGGAATATTTTCACAGTCATTTTATATGGCCAGCAAAAACCTGATCCCAAAATACTACAAAGATATTACAAGAAAATTAAATTACAGTTCAATTTTTCTAATGAACATAGATGCAAAAATCCCTAACAAGTATTAGCAAGTAAAATCCAGCAATGTATGCAAAGAATGACATATTCATGACAGTGCAGTTTATCCCAGGAATTTAAGGCTGGCTTAACATAGGAAAATCAATCAAAGTAATTCACAGTAGTCACAGAATAAAAGAGAAACAAATAGTGTATGGTGTTACTTAAAAATAAGATATAAATAGAAGAAAATATTAGAGGGTCTTATGTCAAAAATTATCAGTAATAATCATTGGATCATTGGATGGTACGACTGTGAGAAATGTTTTTACCGCGGTTTCCTGAATTTTTCCAAGGTTACTGCAAGGAATATGTGTTGTATTTCAAAATTATATAAGGGTATGTGTGTGTGTATGATGACCAAGGTATCTGAATATGCCTTCAAAGAAGGCACAGCTAATGGAGACAGACACGTAGTCTGGTGATTTCAAATGGATGACAGACCTTGAAATTTTCTGATGAGAGAAATGTTGTGTTAATCTGAGTTTAGCTATTAATAGCTTTTAATCTTTGTCTTCTAGCAAAGTCAAGTTATTTAGGTGCAAATTGAATTCCTTTTCAAAATTTACTCTGCTTTTCTAGTAGAGAATTACTGAGGAATGTAAAGGACTTCCCAATTTGTGATAGTAAACGTTCTACTCCTCTCATCAGAAGAATTTTACATGTGTACCTGGCATCACCTTGGTAGCGTTAAATAATAACAATCATTACGATTTGGTTCTGGTTTATTCTGACATTACAGCACATTGATAAATGAGTAAATCTCCACCTGGAATAAACACCGATGATATGCTTGATATCAGTCTTTTTGTTTCTATTGAAAATTAGACACAGTATAAAACAACAGTGACGTCAATTAATAGCATAACGAATAGTTAATTCACCGGAACTTTTATTCTTGCCAGGCCAAGATCTTAAATCAGAAGACGACTGTCAGATTTGGATCCTGTAGTGTTTCAGGAAAAGACAAATTTTAAAAACCAACGGCATTACGTTGAGAGGCATTTTCTCTAGCCCTTTGATATGTAACTCTGACTGAAACTCAGCAGGCCAGACATTAATCTCAACTTTCATGTAATAGACCACTGATGCTCCCGGAAAATAAAGTTATAAGACTCTCATGTTCCCCCGAACAGATTGAGAAATGTGCCAGGAGGAATTATACCTTAAAATCTTCTATTTTGTTTTCCATCATAGGGTCAAGAGGAGAGAATATTGTGTATTTGGCTATAAAATCATAATGAATATTTATTTAGCACATTTTTCTTTTAGAAATTGTATGCGAATTGGACTAGAAAATGTTTCATTTTCCTACATCATATTGTTTGGTACTCAGGTTGTGAGTGTGAGTGTGTGTGTGTGTGTGTGTGTGTGTGTGTATGTGTCTTTGCATGTGCTGTCATAACCTATCTGGCCAAGCATGGACTGTCTCCAAAGATTAAGTGCACCTATTTTGAACTGGAGGCTGAACGCCATAATTTTTAGCTAACCCGTTTCCTTCTTAGTGAAAACAGAAATAAAAATATATTGTGCACACTTCATCGCTAGAGCCTTTGACCTCAGCTGCCTGTCTAGCTGAGACTGTGATGAATGCTTTGTGTCCCTTCATTTTTAATTGCTCATAAATTGTTATCCCACGAAACACAAAACTAGCCTTGTCCTCATTTTAGTTGGGGTTGGAGGTCAGCCTAACAGTAACACAATTAAGGAGTGTCTTTGTGTGGGAGTGTGGGAGTGAGGAGGGCTCTAGGCTTGCAGAAGAGGGGTAAAGAAATGGACTAGTCCTTTCTAAGGAAAACACAAAGAAAATTCCAACTTTTGAGCAAAAACATCACAAATACAGTAAATCATGCTTGTTTGACAATTGTGTCCAAAGTGCTTTGAAGGGCATTTCTGGATGGCAACAAAGAAAGTGAATTATATTTCATTCCTGTGTTCAAGCAAAAATGTGTTTTTGTGATTCATGATGTTGAGTATAAATTAATTCTGTGAAAAAAAAATATGTCTGGTTTCAGAAGTGCTATCAAAACCCAGGGTGTTTTCAAAAGAGACTGTGTATATGGGAATCTAAGGCAGAAGCTCGCCTTCAGCTTTGTGTCACTCTCTGTCATCCCCGGGTAGCAGCAGCTCGTGGCAAGGTCTCCAGCTCACATCTGACTCTGATGCACCGTGGATCTTTTCTGTGGGTTTTGCAGAGTCAGTCATTGTTTTCAATTATACTTCCTCTATTGCTCAGCAGCTAAGGTGTGACCTTAAACAGTCATGTTTCAAATATCAATGAAACTAAAGCTTTGAATTTCTTTTCTCATTTGTGAAGACTGTCAAAAACAGAGATGATCATGCGTTTTCTTTATTCCGCCTAAAATAGTGTTTAAAGCCCAGCTAGTGGCCTATTGACTGATTTTATTATTTTGATTAAACCAAACCAGAAGCAGCATGGTCTAAATGCAAACAGAATTGGACTTATTGTGAGACCACTCCTTTCCTTTTCTTCCAATCATTCTTCTTCTGACTTCCTTTAATTTCAAGCAAGTGGTTTGACTTGCCTGGATTAGACTGTTTTCAAAATGAAAATATACCTTCAATAATTACCTTATAAAAATATTGTGTAGACAAGGGAAGATTATGTGTGTGTTATAGCCTTCTTTCTCAGAATAAACATGTAAAATACATTTTAGCTGTTGCTATGATTCTTAGTCTCATTTTAATCACTATTTTCTTGATTTAATATTTCATAGAACCTTTTGAATATTTTGTCAAGCTTGCTTGAATTCTGAATAGACAAATGGAATTCCCAGTATTAACTACTCTATTTATTGTCTCTTGAATTTATTTGTAGCAAGTTAACTTTTTTTTTTCCCAGTAGAATTTACACTTCTATCTGGCTTAACTTCAGCAAAATAGAGAATAGTTTAGCTGTAATCTCACTCACTAATGCACAAATTTAACCATGATTAAACCCTTCTACACATATGCTTGAAGAACTTACTATATGCCAGGCACTGTTTTAGGTACAGAGGACAAAATCATGAACAAAATAGAAAAAAAAACCTCTGTCTTTAATGGAGGTGATACTCTATTTACTTGATAAATTCGGTCAAATTATAATTCCTAAACATATAAGCAATAGGATAACATAATACAGGAAGGGACAATAGGGGGTCCATTAATAAGATCACTGGATTACAAGTTAGGAACATGGAACTAGTGACCAATTCAACTATTCCCTAGCTTTGGGATCTTATCCAAATCACTGGATTCCATTTTCTTACTCTTAAAATGAGTTGATCTTTTCCAATGCTAAAATTATTAGATTGTCTGTATGATGGAGAAACAATCCCCTGTTCCTACTCCTCAATGAGACGAGGATGGGGAGAGGGGGAGAGAGCGCACGCAATTATTTTGAGGGGGAGAGAAAGAGAATTATTTAGTATATCAAGATCAAGAATATCCCTCCTTCTTGGCTGGAAACTTTTACCAGAAAATTTCAGACTTTTTAAAGCATGAAGACAATGAAAGATTATCACTTTTTTAGAGAAATTTTCTTTTTCTTTGTTTTGCACTTGAAAAGTAAGCTCACTGCAGTAGCATATGATTCTGGTGCTTGGTTTTCTGGATGTAGACAGTATTGGCACTTTGTCATAAGAAGGAGGGCAGAACTGACTGGTTCATAAGGTTCCCAGTGGTCCGAATAGCAGAAAAACCTGTTAGAGTTATGATGAACAAGTTGTTGGCTGAATTCAGCAACGAGTTTTAGACACGAGTCTAAAAACCAGTCATCTGTGCCCTCACCAGTAACTGCTACTTGACTGCAATAAGAATCACTACAGCTTTACATGTTACCAAAAATGATAATAATGATGTTTCCCAGCCTTAATAGGGAGGAAAGTTTTATTTTTAGAGCATTTCATAAAATCCTCCAAACTGAAAAAAATCTAAATGAAAGTATTAAATATTACATATAAGAATTAGAGGTATATCAAAGTTTTGCCTAATACATGATGCAGAGAATGGAAGTTGTAATTTGTATTAAACTTTGCAGATACGTTAGACATTAGAGAGTATTTTAGTTTAGTCTCAAACAAATAGCTTAGGTAATATTTAAAATAAGATTAAAATATTTTTCTAGTTGTTACTGGAATTTAACTTTTTCTCCCTTTTCCTATTTGAGAACTTCTGCTCCCAGAACAGCAACTGGCCCATAGTAGGTGCTCAATAAATATTTATTGGCTGAATTAATATGTTTATTACTTCCTAAAGCATGAATAAAACACTAAGCTTCTGTAGATCAGTTCCCAAATCCAATGGGTTTGTTATATGGTTTTTGTCAATGTGTATTTTTTGTCATTTACCAGAATTTATTTATATAACTATTTAACCCTGAAAATAGTTTTCAAAAATTAGTTGGCTCACAGATTTTATAATTGTTATTTTATTATTGTAAAATGAAATTTTACATTTGGGCAAAACAGTGTATCATTAGAAGACTTCACATTTACATAACTACTAACAGCAGAATCCTTAAGATTCTAAGCATAAAAACTGGGTATTCATACATGGCAAACTAAAATAAGCTGTTTAAAAACATGACATTTTTGAAGTTATCACTCAAGAATTTCTTGCAAATGCATATGGAAATTCAAATGTGAGTGCCTAATAATAATGCTAGCCAGACTGCAAACGATAATTGAAAATTAAGGAATTTTTAATTTGTCACTTCTGAGCATCTTCCTTATACCGGCTGTTTCATCGAAAAAGTATTGGTAGTTGATGGCATTCCCATGGTTAGAATCCCATGGTGATTCAATATCTCCCTTGCTTTTTTTTTTTTTTTAATCTTTATTGGGGTATAATTGCTTTACAATGGTGTGTTAGTTTCTGCTTTAAAACAAAGTGAATCAACTATACATATATGTATATCCCCGTATCCCCTCCCTCTTGCGTCTCCCTCCCACCCTCCCTATCCCACCCCTCTAGGAGGTCACAAAGCACCGAGCTGATCTCCCTGTGCTATGTGGCTGCTTCCCACTAGCTGCATCTGTCTTTGGGTTGGCCAACAAAAGAAAAACTCTCTAATGCTATAATATTAAATATTATATCACATATGTTGACAGTAACGTCATCATGTCATTAGTTTCTTACCCAGATGAAGACGATCATAGTAATTTAGTTCCTAACAGAACACTGAGAAAAATACTGTTTTGTATCAGTTGGTGAACATCTTACTTGCTAAAACCGTTATTTATCATAAAAACACTAATAATTGTGTGTCTTACTTATACTGCTCTGGCTTTGCTGATGGCTGTACAGTTTTTGCCCATCCAGCTGGCTCAGAGTGACCTCTTCTGTCTTCAGCGTTTGTCTGCTTAGAACTTTCTGATGGATGGAAGCCTCCCAGTGTGTATCCCTTGTCTCCTCATCCAGGGCTAAAGGTGCCTATAAAACCATAATGTGGGTTTTGTGAAAGGAATAACCAGACCAATTGCTAAATTTCACACTGCAGCAATTTTTAAACAGTTATTTCTAACTAATAACTGCAATCTTAGGATGCAGTAACTCTAAAAGTTTTCACAAAACTGTCTTAGCGGCGAAGGAAACAAAATGTGTCATCTTGGGATCTGGGAACCAGTCAAAGCCGCATACAATCAAAACAATACTTTGAAATACTTGAAATACTCCATTTTATCTGAAACATATGTGAATGTCTGAATTCTCCACCCATAATACATATACTTGTTTTAATATGAAATACTTTCTCCCAAGACTATCAACAAAATTGATGCTCCTGGGAGAAGGTCAATCTTTTTCCATTAGCGTTTTCTGTTTCCAACCACCTAACCAGGAAGTTATCAGAGAGAAATCTAAGCCCACTCAGGAAAACTCAGAGGTGGACAAAACAGGAAAAGTTGTCTTTGCCTGAGCTTCAGGCTTCGCCAGTATCTTTTCCATGAAAAGGAAGAATCCAGACAATCTCTCTGGAACCCCACAATTTTCTCTATATCTAGTTTGTGGCTAGTCTCAGTCTCTTCCCATGCACAAATCTGTAAAATGTCTATAAAAAATAACAAGTGCCCTAGGGCTGTTCACCCTATGTTGCAGAAATTCAGAGCTTCAGATTTTTTGATCCTCTTCATTTCTCAGCCCCTATGCAATGGATGTCACTAATGTCACCTTTCAGTAAGGCAGCCATGGCCAGCAGAAGGCCTGGAAATGCCAATTGTAATTAACTTTCTTTTCAACTATGTTTGACAGTTTCATGCTGAGAAGGGCTTCTTACCTTTTGAACTTTCAGATTGCTTGGCTGAGCAAAATGTGTATCATTTTCTTTTAAAATTACCTCACAAAGAGCTATGTACTATGATATTCTTGCACACGTCAGCCATTTATAAGAGATTTCGATTTTTAAGCAGATTATCCTTGTTCCAAATGAGAGACCTTGCTTTTGTCTGAAGCATGGGCCATGTTCAGGTGCATGGCAGAGCCCCAGGACAAGGACATTCATATATTCATAAATGTCAGAGATGACATTTTCGCATGGGTCTATCATCCCAGCTGCTCTAGAAGGTAATATTCCTGAGACCTGTGAAAGCCAGAACCAGGCTCTTTGGAAGTAGCTAAAGATAAGGAAAAAAATGTTCCTTGAGTCCAGTTTCCTACAATATAGTTATTCATCATTTTTAAAATGACATCAAAAATCAATAAAAATGGAAGAACCCTAAAAATGCATCTTTTCCTAATTGAGAGGCTTAACCTGACTTTTGTAGTAAGAATAATATACCTTACTGTGACCTACTTTAAAAATGTAAAAAGTCACTTTATGGCTGCTTGTTTCAGACTTTTATTTGGCCTTCCTACTTTTTTTTTCATAGCAGGGGTACTCGTGTAAAGAAAGAAAAAAAATTATAGATCCTTACCAGCATTTTGATCAAGGAGAAAGTTTTCATACTTCAATAGTGCACGTAATGGAATTGGTCAGATTTGAAGCATGGGAGCACATTTTATCTCGGATCTTTAATTTTTAACAGTTCAGTTGACAGAAATTTAACTAAAATGTTGGTTATGTGACCAGTAAGCAGACTCCCCCAAATAACATTTGCCTTAATTTTACTGTAGATTGTCAGAAAGGGTGTAAAATAAGTTGATTTTTATTAGTCTTTTGGTTAATTAGAAGTAATTCAAAAACCAGTCCTGTAAGATTGTTTTCACCCCCCAAGGATACAAATATGTCAGTTACTCATAATTTTCACATAGATTGAAAGCCCTGAGAATTACTGGGTAAAAATATACACAAAAGAGAAAATTTTCAATTATCTTCCTTAGCTATCAAGGCAATAACAGAGGTAGGTCATCAAAGTTCACACTGTCCTAGAAGATGGCAGTATGACTTTTTTTCTGAAAAAATAAAAATAGGAATAAAAACTACATTCTCTATTCCCTCAAAGTAATACAAAACAACAACAACTCTAAACTATAGTGTTAACAATTTTAATGTAATTTTGAAATTATAAAAGCTTTTTGGTTCAAACTCCAGGTAAAAATGTGGTTCAGCTTCCTGTAAATACAGGAATATTTGGTATTCTATTAAGTTCACTCTCTTTAAAATTTTTGTATGTTTCAGGTATACAGCGTTATAACTATACATCTGTATACACTACAAAGTGATCACTAGCACAAGTCTAGTTGCCATCCTTCACGCCTACAGTTGACCCTCTTCAGCCTTTTGCCCACCTCCCTATCCCCTTCCCCTCTTGTAACCACTAATATGTTCTCTGTGTCTGTGAGTTTGTTTTATTTTGTTTGTTCATTTGTTTTGTTTTTATAGATTTATACTCATACCGTATGAGTAAAATCATGTGATATTTGTCTTTCTCTGTCTGACTTATTTCACTTGGCATAATACCTTCAAAGTCCATCCATGTTGTTGAAAATAACAGGATTTCATTAGTTTTTATGGTTGAGTAGAATTCCATTGCATATATACACCACATCTTCTTTATCCATTCATCCAATGATGGACATTTAAGTTTTCCCATATGTTGGCTATGGTAAATAATGCTGCAATGAACATTCCTTTTGAATTAGTGTTTTTTTGTCCTTTGGAGAAATACCCAGAAGTGGAATAGCTGAGTCATTCTATTCTTAATTTTTTGAGGAACCTCCATACTGTTTTCCATAGTGGCTGTACCAACTTACAGTTCCACCAACAGTGTACAATTGTTCCCTTTCCTCCGCATCCTCTCCAACATTTGTTATTTCTTACTTTTTGATAATAACCATTCCGACAGGTGTGAGGTGATATCTCATTGTGATTTTGATTTGTCTTTCTGTAATAATCAGTGATGTTGAACATCTTTTTATGTGCCTGTTGGCCACCTGTATGTCTTCTTTGGAAAAATGTTTATTCACATCCTCTGCCCATTTTTTATTTGAGTTGTCTGTTTTTTTGTTGTTAGGTTGCATGAGTTTTAAAAAATATTTTGCATATTCACTCTGATCAAATATATGATTTGCAAATATCTTCTCCTATTCAGAGGTTGCCTTTTTGTTTTGATGATGGTTTCCTTTGCTGTGCAGAAGCTTTTTGGTTTGATGCAGTCCCATTTGTTTATTTTGGCTTTTGTTTCCCTTGCCCTTGGAGTCAGAGTCACAAAAACATCACTAAGATTAATGTCAGTGAAGTTACCATCTATGTTTTCTTCTAGGAATTTTATGATTTCAGATTTCACATTTAAATCTCAATGCATTTTGAGCTAATTTTTATGTATGGTGTAAGATGGTGGTCAAGTTTCTTTCTTTTGCATGTAGCTGTCCAGTTTTCCCAACACTGTTTAGAGACTGTCTTTTCTCTACTATATGTTTTTTGCTCCTTCATCATAAATTAATTGTCTATATATGTGTAGTTTTATTGCTGGGTTTTCTATTCTGTTCCACTGACCAGGGTGTCTGTTTTTTGTGCCAGTACAATATCATTTTGATTACTATAGCTTTGAAGTATAGTTTAAGATCAGGGCATGTGTGATACCTCCAGCTTTGTTCTTTCTCAAGACTGTGTTGGTTATTCAGGATCATTTGTTGTTCCACACAAATTTTAGAATTGTTTGTTCTAGTTCTGTGAAATATGCCATTGGAATTCTGACAGGGACTGCATTCAATCTGTAAGTTGCTTTGGGTAGTATGGATATTTTAACAATATTAATTCTTCCAGTCCACGAACATGGAATACCTTTCCATTTATTTGTGTCTTTTCAATTTCTTCCATCAGAGTCTTGATTCGTGGATGTTCAACCATCCTTGTATCCCACTTGATCATAATGTACGAGATTTTTAATGTTGTGTATTCAATTTGCTAATATTTTTGAGATTTTTGCATTTATGTTCATATAGGATATTGATCTGTAATTTTCTTTTTCTGTGCCAACCCCCTAGAAACTGATTGAATATGAGATTGGTTGAAAATATGATGGGATAAAAAACAAATAGTCAAAAATTGTATTACAGGCAGAATAAATGAACTGGATTAGGAAGAAATGTACACATCTAGAGTAACCATGCCTATGAACTTTCGTGTGTGCATACCTTATTATTTTTGAGAATAAGATTTATAGAATTGCCATATATATACAGATTTTGACAACTTTTAGCTCGACTTAAATACATAGTTGAAGCAGTCTATTATAGTATTATTTTTAACAATGAGGACTATTTTTCACATCTTGATAAAATAAAAATGCCTCACCCATCCTTCCTGCATTGCTACCCTTGGCACACACAACTGTTACATTAAATGTCACATGTAAATCAATAGGGATCGGCATAAAAACAAATTTAAAAGATCACTGTTTTTCAATATTTGTTACTCCAAGTACATAAGGTTAAATGTTGAAGTTGGTGGAATAAATAAGTGAATATACTCATATCTTGTAACCAATTTTTTACTCACCAAATATATCAGCCAAGATGGAAATATTCATTTATTTGAGTAGATGTGTCAACTATATTTTCTTAGAAGAAAGAGGAGGAGGAAGCGGAGGAGGAGAACTCAGAGTAACTTATAAGCAGATATTGCTACTTATAAAATAACTAGAGAGCCAAAAAATAGAAGGCACAAAGCCAGATGGCCCAAACGTTAAAAGTCACTCCATTCTAAGTTCAGCAAAAATTTAGTGTACACCTATATGTGAAAAACATCATGTACAGTAGATATCTATGATCAATTTCTTTTAGCATCTGGGCTGCACAGTCAGCCTTCTGTATCCATGGGTCCTGCATCTGCAGATTCAACTAATTGTGGATTGTAAATATATTTTTTAATTCCAGAAAATTCCAAAAAGCAAAACTTGCCGCACACCAGAGGCTAGTTACCTAGCATTTACATTGTATTTACAATTATTTACATAGCATTTACTTTGTATTAAGTATTACAAGTAATCTAGAGACGACTTAAAGTATACAGGAGGATATGTATAGTTTATATGCAAATTCTACCCCATTTTATATAAAAGACTTGAACATCCGTGGATTTTGGTATCTGCAGATGTCCTAGAATCAATCTGCTGTTGATACCGAGAGATGACTATAATTCATTTAAAACTAAAAAGTCATCCTTATCATTTTTAAGGACAAGATGTTTTATATTCCATCCTTTTTCTTTTCTTTTTTCTTTATGCCTCAGCCTTCAGGAAGCTTATAGCTTAGAGCTCACAGCTAAACTCCTTAGCTAGAGTTTTGGAAACTGCACCACCCTTAATTACATGACTCTTGGAGTTTTATCTTTATTTTTAATATTTTCTTATGTTGTTTATTTTTTGTAATCTTCACTTTTTTTAATTAGAGGAAATTTTGAATAGAGTCTTGTCTTTGCTTCTCACTCAGCAATTACTTAGTACCTAGAATCAAACTCCTACAACCCAGTTGGAGTATCCAAAGCTGTCTTTGACTACACATACGTTTTCTCACACAGATTACCTCTTAGACTATCCTTTAAAAGTTGACCCAAGCTTTCTCATGCCAAAAAGAGTGAGAAGAAGAAAAAAGTATACATGAAAGCAGAGAGCAGAATCTGATTAATGTCCTTAAAGAAAGCCCCTGAATACAGTATTTACGAATGTGACATGGAGAAGGAAATTATATTTCTGAAAAGAGCCCAACCGGGGACTCTGGTAGCCATGTAAGATGAAAATTAAAATAGGTTACTAGGTGCTTGCACTGGAGATGCCATTTAGAGTCTTGCCCCAGCTCCCCACTTGTGTGACTTCAAATCCTCAGAGGAGGAAACACCATGAGGCTTCTCTTCCCATCAGGCCCCCTATTAAGATAGAGGAGCCTGTTTTTATGGGGTCCCCAAGATTAGGGAAGGAATGGAAGTAGGACAAGCCCAGGTCACTCTTCTAAGCCCTGATTTAATATTAATTTATTTAATCTTCTTAACACCCTGTGAGACAGGAACTAAGCCAAATCTTTTGGTTCTTCTTGCATAGAACTTTCTGAACCTTCCCCCTTCATCTCTCATGTGTCTCACGTTATCACACTGCTTCAGATGCCCAGAAGCTCCCAGTCTGGCATAATCAGTAGTCATGCCCTTGCCACTTTACCTGCTGCAAAGGATCATGTTCCAAAATCACCTTTTTCTTTATGTTTCCATACCTTTTCAAAACTCTCCCCGAATCCTATCCAGATAAGTTACGTTTAATCCAAATAAGTTCCTCCACCGCCAACTTTTAGGCAATCTTAAAAAGTATCATCAATGCTTTTAGACATAAAGGCCCTGCTAGAGAAGTGGTGAAGTAAGTTAACTGAGGCCCCTGGATTACAGAGAAGTAATCCCAGAAATATCAGCTCCTACTGCCACTCCAGTCTCTCCTCGAGCAAAGCCCAGCACTATTCTTTTGTTTCTCTGAGTATTGCACTGTGATCCATGAAATCATCTTGGACTCTACAAAACCATCTCTACACCTGCCCTACATGGGTTTAGAAAAAAGTTGTCCAGGGGAAATATTACACAAGCCACAAATGCAAACTCTGAAGGTCATTTAAAAGTTTCCAGTAGTCACATTTTAAAAGTAAAAAGACAGGTGTATTAGGTTGCTAGGGCTGCCATAACAAAATACCACAGATTATGTAGCTTAAACAACAGAAATTTATTTTCTCATAGACTGGAGGCTGGAAATGTAAGACCGAAGTGTGAGCAGGGTTGGTTTCTCCTGAGTTCTCTCTCCTTGGCTTGCAGACAGCTGCTTTCTCACTCTGGCCTTTTCTCTGTGCATATGCATTCTATTTCATGCTAAATCTTCAAAAGCAGGTGTGTATTTGAAACTTACACTACTTCTTAATTCTAAGTGGCCGCTTTTCAAATACTCAGTAGCCACATGCATGTGTAGCTCCCATCCTGGACAACACAGGTACAGCAGGACCATAGTGTTATTCCATCTGACCTCTCTTTCAGCTGCCACCTAAAGTTCATCCCTGTTTGTTCAGGCCTCAGAGTATTTTGCCCAGGTAAAATGACTTTAGTTACAATCTACTGTCAAGAGTTAGAGTAGATTTTCCCAGTGCACCTATCAACTCTTCATGCTCATCCTAACGTCAGCCCACTACGTCTCCTGCTTTTCTTGACTAAACTATTCCATTTTGCTACAAGGTGACCCAATACTTTTTATCTGAGTAGAGACACCCTTAAGGGTTGTACATTAAATTGTGAGCATTGGAAAGATCGCAGAGCTATAGACCAAAGTGATAAAACAGAGTTCTCTACAAAGCCATGTTTATGGCTGCCATCCTAGTGAGCTGGCCCTCCAAGGCAACGTAGGGCCTATTACAAGGTCCTATTGATGACTGATATACTAAAGCCAGACTGCCACTTACCTGCACATATGTAACTTTGACTATTTTTACATGTAATATTTGTTATGAGATATTTAAAGGGTTGCACTTTTTCTTGTAGGATGTGGCATGCAACTAGAGACTTTGTGGAGAGGAATCCGGGATGAAATCTGATAACTTTGTACAACAGGAATTCCATCAGAAAAGATAGGAAGTGAGGACCGCTTAAAAAACGATTTCAATGTTCTGAGCAAAGGGAATGAAAATGTCAACCACGCTGAAAGGGAAGGTGCTGACTCTGTGATTAATTAGATGTAGGGAATAAAGATAAGAGAAAAGTCGAGATGATTTCATGATTTTAAAAGAAACTGATTATGCACAATTCACAAGGTATTTTTTAATCTTTGTGTTAAGATGCCCTAAGCAATCCAACTCCTTCAAATAACACCTCTGTATACATAATTCCCAAATCTACCTTTTTCTACCAAAACCTTCTGAGCTCCCCTGCCACATTTCTAGCTGCCTGGTAGACAATACTTCTAGGAATTTTCATCATAAATTAAAAATCTACTTGTAAAAACTAGAATGGATCTCCTCCCTCTTATAACAAACCTGAATTTCTTCCTGGCATCTCCATTTTTCTTGATATATATCCTCCATTCTATCACCTAGTGTTGGGACCTCAAAGTGTGTTTCACTCTGAACTTGCCATTCCAAATTCTAGCAATTCTTTTTTTCTTTCCAATTTTTCTTGACTTCGTATTTTTTTTTCCTTCTCACTGATGCCACCCTAATTCTTTTCTTGGTTACTTTGTTCCAGGCTATTATACTAGCCTCTAACTAGTGCTGTTGTCCACCCTCTCCCCAGTTTATGCCACATAAAGCTGCCATGTAACCTTTCTAAATCAGAGCTATGAATCCACTGACTCTCCTCAATAACCGTAAATCTCTCTCCTCTGTCTGCTTCATATATAGACTTCTTATTTCTTATTTGGCTTTTGAGGTCAGGTCTAACCTGATTCGCAGTGCTCCTGAAACCCTCATCCTGTATTATCCTGTTACACAAACTATAGCTTATCTGGATCAGTGTTATTATCTTTAAAAATTCACTAAATTTTCCCAGTCTTGAACTTTTTCTCACATAGTACCCACTGCCTGAAACGAACAACATCATCTTTGTCATCTACTCAAGTTTCAGCTCAAACGCCTTCACCATGATGCCTTTCAGAATCACACAGCTAGACCTTTTTATTGGAACCTCTATTATATGCTAGAAAGCAGTGAACTGAAGATGAATGAACCAAGATCCCTAACTGAAGAACCTCAACATTTATTAGTGAAAACAAGTGCATAATCATCCACAGCCATTTATTACGTACACAGTGATTTACTGGTCACCCATAGTATGCCAAGGGCATTGTTCTAGACTCTGGGGATAACAGTAAACAAGACAGACAAGGTGCCTGCCCTCAAAGAACCTACATTCTCGTTGTGGCGGGGAGACAGTAAACACTCAAAATGAGTCAACAAGAAGATAACTGAGAGTCATATGTTTTATGCTGATAATTATGATAGGGTGATGGGATGCAGAATGACTGCATGACTAATTTGGGTGGAAAAGATAGCGATCGGATACATGAATGACAAGAAGGCAGCCATGTAACTTTTGGATGAATAAATAAATGAACAAGTGTAAATTTAAATATTAAAAGTATGATAGTAATATCACTGAAAGAATCAGAACAGTGAAGTGAGAAAGCTGGTCTGGGAAAAGAGAGGTACAGAAAGACATCAGTTTAGAAGTAAAGATGCAATGTTTAATAGGAAAGGATCTATGGTTATATTAACTTCTATTCTAGGATGACAGGGAAGTGTAGAAATTTACCACTATCTTTCTCAGGCTTATGACTTGGTAATTTTTGGTAGTTATGTCTCATTAGAATAATCAGTCACATGTTACTATAAATGTTAATAAAGTTCTTAATAGTAATAATAACAGCAGCTCCTCTACTCTACACATGGTGAATGGGTGCTCTATGGACATCTCATTTAATCCAAACACAGTTCTGTGAGGTAGCTGTTTGTATCACCATTTTACAGATGAGTAAGAGACCTGAGCCACAGAAAGGTTGAGTACTTTCCTGTGGCCACACAGCATAAAGTTGAAGAGCTGCGATTCCAGCTCTTTTTTTTTTTTTTTTTTTTTTTTTTTTTTGCTGTACGCGGGCCTCTCACTGTTGTGACCTCTCCCGTTGCGGAGCACAGGCTCCGGATGCGCAGGCTCAGCGGCCATGGCTCACGGGCCCAGCCGCTCCGCGGCATGTGGGATTTTCCCGGACCGGGGCACGAACCCGTGTCCCCTGCATCGGCAGGTGGACTCTCAACCACTGCGCCACCAGGGAAGCCCCAGCTCATTTTTTAATAGTTGTTGACTTTATCAACTTTTAACAGCATGCTGTGCTCTCCTTCTAATTCTATATACTTCTTTTTATTATTCAAGTTTATTTATAAATTCATTATTTTTTAAGATAGACACTTGTGAAACTGAATCCCTTCACAGAGTTTCTTAAATTTAAGTTCTCCTTGATTCCATTTTTAACTGTACGTATTTGAACTCCATAAGCAATGTACGTATGTTGATTGCATCCATAAACTCACTCTACAGCTTTATTTCTATGAGAGATCAACATTTATCACTTTGGTTAGTGGCATCCATTATATTATAATGGATTCACACTTCTCCTGTCCACACCCAATATAGTCCAGAGTCCTAGGAAAAGATGAGTGGAAGGTAACTTCTGTTAGTGACACCAGAGCAATGAAAACCCTTCTCTCAAATGGACAGATACTGTGTCCAAAAGCAAAAGTAACCCTAAAATAATTGATTCCTTTTCAACAAACACTAGAGGCTTCTAAGCATTATTTTTGCCTACATTTCCCTGGGTCATTTTAATCAGATTTGAAAATGGACCTCTATTCTATAATAAAGGGATTTTGCCCTTATTTGGAGAAAATTGGGAATCTTGGTACTTAGGAGGGAATGAGACCTATTACTGTATCTCATAATGCTAATCAACAATGTAGGAGAGGAAAATAATAACCTAGTGAACATACTACATAGAGTGAGCAGGAAGCTGAAGAGGTTTATTGCTTTCAAATGTCGACCCTGTTTATAATGAACATTCAGAAAAACAGGACCAAATTCCCTTTGCAAACAACTGTGGCAAAACTGTCCCCTCTTGTTTTACAAAATAAGGAGATTTTTAAACGAGGCATTCGGCCTTGCTGGGAATCAAATGATTGAGACAAATGTGTGGAGTGGGCCTTGAAAGGCTTCCTGGGAAGGAGTGTCCTTAAACCCTCATGGATAAGACTCAACTCCATTCCAAACATCAGAAGTAAAGGCGACCTGCAACCCTTCTCTCAGTTACTTAGCCAATCTTGCCTCTTTACTAGGGCGAGCTTTGAGGGAGAGATTGGGAGCATCCCTGGGCTGGTGGAAACCTCGTCAGATACTTTCATTGGTGCCCTTTTTCATTTCCCCCACATTAGGTTCAGTCTCCTAATGACTGGAGAGACAAGGTGTTTGGGTTCTGATACCACGTGCTGAGTTTCATTGCTCTGCAGTCAGTGCAGTTAGACTGGTATGCATTTCCTCATCCAGGAGGAATTCTGATGCTTTACACCATAATTTGTATAATTAATCTTCTGAGTTTTTTTGAAATCGCATTTTTGTAGTCATTGCTGTTGTTAATAAATGCCACAGCGCTATCCATCCACATTTAGTACCAAGAGGGAATCATAATACACATGAAAGTGGAAATGCAGACCTAGCTCCACCAAAGATGTCACTAATGAATGATGGGCAAAATGCTGCCACCTTTTGGTTATTGACAAGAGTGAATGGGGGTGGAGAAGTGAGAGTGGAGAATAGAGTTTGTTATTTTAAATGCAAATTCTCCAGGTTGCCGAGACCTTATAAAAATAGCTCACAGAAATGTCCTTTAGAATTTCCAGGTTCTTCCTCTTTTGCTCACAGCAGTTTCCAGTTTCCATTGCTTTGCAGATTATGCAACAAAGGGTTTATTCCTCTAGCTGCAAGGACTTTGCTGTGAAGTCCGGCAAATAGAAGTGGATACAATAATACAACAGAGGGCTTGTTAGCTCTAGTAAAGAACAAGTGGAATCAGGTTGATGTAAACCGTCACTTCACCATGACTGTGGTTCACTCTTCCTGCCTCAGAAATACTTGAGAGCACCTTGCATTATGTTGCATTGAAATCACGTTTCCCAGGGTAATGAATTATGTACCATTTGTACTCCAGCCTCTTTTGAGTATTCTGCTCTAAATGTTTGCATCGGTGCCAGAGAGTGTAAGGTGATCTCATTAGGGCAAGAGAGGTGGAACATATATTAGTAGACACAATATAATTCTCCAATAGTCTCATGTCAATCTACAATTAAAATGCAACTACACATACCACTTCTTGGGACACCTACAGAGCTACAATTTCATCACGTAGTCCAAGGGGAAAAATGATCCCAAAGAGCTGATCTGGCCTAACAACATCCCGCCGCAAGGCCAGCGCTCCTCACGAATATAGCTGCTATGAGGCAGGAAGTGACAGAAGTCCTCTCAGGTGGAGGGAATCCTGCCACCATATAAGTCTGCTGAGTCGATTAGACCTTTCATTTTCCTTCAGCGGCTGGTTCTGAACATCCAACCGTGCGTATCTTGCATTTTCGGAGACTGTCCTGGTGGGCATTTCCCAATTGAATGTTCTCTACTTGGGAGTCACTTTTGAAACATTTACTCATTTAGGGGCTGTCTCATTTCTTAAAGAATTCCAAGGAGCTTGAAAATAGTTTTCCCTTTTCTTGGGTGAAAAGGGACTGAGCTGCCAGGATGTGGTGTAGGCAAGCTGCCTTCTTGATTTAACATTAAGCTCTGCCCCTATGACATGATCTGATTATCTGTGGATACGTGCTAGGAAATGCATGCAGTGATAAGTTTTTAAACTTCAAATGTACAAACTGGGTTGTATACTGTTCTGTAAGAGTAGATGTCTGTAAGACAACAGTTTTAACTCTTTTAAGTACACCCTCCGAAAAGATAGGTATAGTGTTCAGCCTAAACATCTGTAATCTGGAAGCAAGAAGAGATGGAGTTTTATTTTTGACCTATAGACTCCCTGTAATATGCATATATGTATGTATACGTGTGTGCATAAAATTATATATGTGTGTGTATATATACATACATGGGGGGGGTTTAAATGATGGCAATGAAAGCAGCTTAGTAAATAAGCTGTCATTGTGAAGTGAACATGTGTTTTGATAACACCACCAAAGAAATGCCTTCTTTGAATGTGTGTGTTTGTCTTGGATGACGTTAGAGCAAATGTGTGAGAATGCTTGTGTCTGTACCTTTCTGCTCCTCAAAATGTTGTCTTGAGCCAATGTTACGGGCACCAACGAAAGAGCAAGAATTTTATAAGCATTTTAAACATCTTTTTGAGCCTTTCAGTCAAATGGTAAACTGACCACAACACGTTGCAAAAAAAAAATCCCACACAAAATCAAAAGGAGATATTTAAGATAAATATACCTGAATAAGAGTAAATCTCAATCAAAAAGTCATGTGCCAAGGTGAGCTCATTTCAGGGCAGCCTCTTTTCTCCCCTTCCTACATCTAATCCCATGCATCTGTTCACTCATTTGCCCCCCTCTTTACTATGATATGGTTCCTTTAGGTTGCTTGGCAACCATTATAATGCTGCTGCACATGCGTGCTAGATAATAAATCCTATCTTGCCTTATTTTTCTCCTTCTTTAAAACAAGGAATTACAAAACAAGATATTTTCCTTCTTTTCTAATGGACAAAAAAACATCTGTGGGAATTTCAAAAGCATATAAAATGCCTGCAAGGATGCAGATAAGTAATTACAATTCTTGACAAAGTATAACTGATCATTGCCTAATGGCTCTACATACAGTTATTATTTGTAATGGCCTCCTTTTTTAAATATGTGTACATTAATGCACATATGTCGATATATGTTTGTGTGGAACTATAAAGAGAAAGGGAGAGAAAAGAAAGAAAGTGACAGCTGCTATGTCCCAAACAAAGAAAATCAAGGAAGTTCCTGGAAATAATCTTGTCTTATGTATTTTTTTAAACAGTGGATGCAATAGTTAGGAGACTGGACCTGGACTAAATCCATCTACTTTTTTCTATAAGGAATCAGACAAAGCTTATGGCCCTCCCCTTCCCCTCCTTGGCAAATCCGAGTGTCCTGCTGCTTTCATTTGTTTTTGATCTGCCTCATTAAAAGACTATTGATGGCTTTAACTATTGTCCTTGTTTAGGTGCTGATTTACAAGCACTAATATCTGACTGTGCGAGATTAATGGGAGTCCGGGCAGTTTACGATTATCCTGAGGTCCCTGACCACACATGTAGGGGTTTGGGTAGGGGTCATGCACTCCTATGAAAAACTCCAAAGCAGGCTTAAACCTGGGAACGTTTTAATAGGATTGAATCTGTAATAGGATTTGGCAGCTTGGCAGAAACTGGATGGTGTGGCTTGTTTGGGGTTTCTCTCTTTTCTCTTTATTTATTTATTTTTAATGGTAGAGTCATTATTATCTTGGAATAAAAGGGTGATATTTTATGTTGAAGTCCAAATATTGTTACTGTGGTTTAAAGGAGTCCTTAAAAAAAAAAAAGCTATGCAATATAGGACATTAAAAGAAAAAAGAAAAGAATGCTGTGCATGAAATGCTGTTTCCATTATGTAGTAAATTAGAAGGTTAAAAAAAAAGATGGGGAGAGAACACAATTTCTGTTGTGAATGGCTGTGTATTTTTAGCTAAAAATGCTTTAAGGAGTCTAAAAGGCACTGGAAATGTAAGGCTATGTACAAAAGGGGATATTTCTCCCAGGCAGGCGTATCACTGCCCTTCCTGGCACCATGTTCTGCTAGAGAGCACAGCGCCCAGAAGCTGAATTCTCCCTTAGTCAAACAACAAGGGCACCCTGACAGCAGGAGTGTGGTGCATTTGATTTTTGAATAATACTGCAAACACGAATAAAATTCAAAGCAAAGGTACCACACTTTTGATAATATCCCAAATGGAATGCTATCAATATTTTAGTTCCCATTTAAAATCTGGCATGGGGGACTGTGAGCTTTGTCAACACTATCTTCTATGTCAATTCACTTGATGATAGTGTCTAAATTTGAGAACAGTGGTGGTAAAATTATTTAACCTCTTGGACTCTGGACATTGGAACATTATGAGGAGACTATCACTTAAAGGTGCCCTCATTAATTTTGGTGGCTCAGAAATGGAAAGGCAAGATATACAGCCCTGGCCTAGAGGGTCATACAAGTGCCCTTTTACAGGACCTAACCTGTAAATCTCCAAACACAAAAGAAGTTACGGTGGCTGTGAGACCTCATAAAAAGGTAATAGGAAAATAAATTACAGATTTTGTTTTGGATGGCTTTAAAAGTCTAGTCGGAGCAGAACTTTTAGGAAATCTAAACTTTGACTAAAAATCCAGAATGTATTTATGACTTCAGAGAAATTCACTTTCACACCCAAATACGTAGCTCAGCCAAGTCATTCTACTGCATTATTTGCTGTCATTCTGCTTCTGAAAGTCTCACATTTTCCAAGTAGAACTATAGAGATGAAATGAATGAATTATTTCAAACAGCGTTCTTTCACAGAATCATTTCACTCTTTGTTTAATGTCATTCCCAAAAACTATTTTTCAAACTCTATATTTTGTTATCATTGGTCCTTCAGCCCAAGATCTGAGGGATTATTATTATTGTTGTTATTATTATTATCACTATTATTATTGCTTTCTAAGTACTTAATACATCCTTCCTATCATAGCCACATCTGTAAATACTATAAAATTAAGCATTCATTATAGTTGTGACCATTTTCTCATTATATGGAAGGAAGTTATGCAAGTCTCCTTCTCATGAATGAAGCAGTTCAGAGCAATGATTTTAGGGTCTATACAGCATGGACGTTATTGGAACCACAGGAGTGTTGATAAACTATGCCAGGAGGTCTCTTGGACACAGTGCTTTGACCACTGGCCAGGCCTGAGATGAATCCAGCACCCTCTAAGGACAAATCCACAGGAAAGCCAACAACCGCTATAAATGTTCTGGATTCATATCAATTAGAGCTTTAAAAATACTCCATTCCTAATGTTCTCCAAAAACTTTCCCAAATGTACATCCAATTTCATTATCATGATCACCACTTTTTACTATTTAAGACCACCTTCTAACAATATTCTTCATTATTCACATCCCCAAAAGGAAGAAAAATCTACTTAATCCAATAACCTGGTATTTTCTTCTCTAAATCCAAACTGCATTAAATACAACTTGACAATTGCTTACCCATTACCATAAAATAATATGCTCAAAGGAATTATGATCCTCTGTTTTGTAGACCAAGAAACTGATGATGAGTTCTGAAGTGGCTTAACAAGGGCCAGTAAAATAATGTCTTACCTAAGAATTCTACCTGAGTTCAGCTCAGAACTGATTCAAACTTTTTAACTGTAAATGCCTTAGAAATGAGTTATGAAGCTATGGTCCTACTCCCCAGATGCTAATATACTAATCAATTAGTTCAACACTTTCATGAGCTTTAAAAAATAATTTGGCAACACTTATCCTGAACCCTATAAACTAATTGATTAACATCATTGCCATAAAGATACAAAGGTTTTGACACAAAAAGACAAAAATTTCATTTTACTAAAGTGTCTGATCCCGATTTTCAAAAATACTAATTGAAACTAAAATAAACTTGATAATTTTCAGAATCTTTTCTAATTTAGAAGACAGATCTGATGCAAAGATGATACACAGCGTACATGTGTACAAAGAGAAAGACAAGGAAAGAAAAAAGATTATAGTTGTTCAATTATTACATTTATGAAGCTAAAATTACAACATTATGCCTAATCATCTTATTTGTAAAGCCTCAGAGGATTGAAACCAAATACCCATGAAGCAACTTAATTTTCTATGTTTCTTCAATAATACCCTTTCATGACAGTTCACTGAGTCCAACGCGTCAAGCACCTCCATAGGAGAGATGGTAATTTCCATTTGATCAGATTTCTTTCAAAGAGGAACACCCAGCGCATCACTTTGGGAGACAGGACTGTTTTTGTTTTTTGTTTTTTTTGTTTTTTTTTTCTGGTTTTGGTTTTGTTTTGGTAAAGCTATATCATTACACTTTACTTCCTAATTTTTAAATGCAAATTGTACTTTAGAACCGTGATCAGAATTATTTCTGTTTATGTTTAACTGAGGTGTTCATGACTGCATGGAACAAATGTAAACATTCATCAGCACATGCAGAAACTGCTCATGGCTATAGTGTCAGCTGTGCCTGTTCTTTTCCTGATCCCAGGAGTAAGTGAATCTTGGCGGAAATGGAGGATAAAGCTATGAAATGAGCCCAATTCAAAAGTGATGTTACGTCAGTAATATATGTGCACCCTCTTCTCCCAAAAAGAATCCATCTAATTCAGAAGAGAAAGTCTGGCTGATAGTTGATTTCACTTAAAATGTCCATTATTTGGCTCACCAGAGCTTCTCCAGGCAGGAAAGGAGAACAGCGAATAATGCTTCTCACAATAGCAGAAACAAACCACTATTCCAGAGTCTCCCCAAGAGTGAGATGTCCTGTGCAGGGGTTCTGGGAAGGAGTTGGTGATTCCTTGGTCAAATATGTTTGATGAAGTACTTGACCAAACAAAAATTCACCACATTTCTTTATTACTGGTCTAGAGCCCTTAATATGCTAAGGCACATTTCAAATGTTCCAAAGAGTGACAGCATACCCAGATTTGCCACACCTACCGGAACCTCTTTTCACAGAACATGGTATGACAATGGTTGCTTTGCTTTCCCTTCTCAGGGAGGTTGTAAGCTGGTCAGAGAACTCCAGTGGGAGGTTGGGGGCTGCAGTTTCCATGCAGCCTGGCCTGGGCACACTGTGATCCAGCAGGCATTACTCACTGTCTGCTGCAGGGCTGTGCTAAGGTCCTCTGGAAACCAGGATCTGAAAGGAAGAGCGCAATGTCCAGAAAAGAAGAAGTAGGTAAAGCATTAGAAACTGGGTCTCTGAAATGTCCTCAAGCCTTTCATCCCTCTTTGCTTCCCCTGTGGTCTTGCTTGAGAGCCATCAAATTGCTGGGAGGAAACAACACAGCTTAACCGGCTTCCTCATCTCCCTAGCTAAGAGAGTTTGAAGAACGTTTTAGGGACTTCCCTGGTGGCGCAGTGGTTAAGAATCCGCCTGCCAATGCAGGGGACACAGGTTCGAGCTCTGGTCCAGGAAGATCCCACATGCCGCGGAGCAACAAAACCCATGCGCCACAACAACTGAGCCTGTGCTCTAGAGCCCACGAGCCACAGCTACTGAAGCCCGCGTGCCTAGAGACCATGCTCCGCAACAAGACAGGCCATGACAATGAGAAGCCTGCGCACCGCAACGAAGAGTAGCCCCCGCTCGCCGCAACTAGAGAAATCCCGAGCGCAGCAACGAAGACCCACCACAGCCAAAAAATAATTAAAATTAAAAAAAAAAAAAAAGAACTTTTTAATGGCTGGTGATGAAGTGAGCAAAGCATACCACAGATGTCACCATCGTGCAGACCCCAACAGGGACAGATGTGGTGTATGGGGCAAAAGATGGTTCTGTCTGTAGCCTTTGAGGAAATGCCTGCATTCCTCAGACAGAAGCTAGATAAGGATGATGCTACTACTACGAATAGTGGCCATTTCTGAGGACTTACAATGGGCTGGGCATCCTCCTAAGGACTTCATATACATTGTTTCATTTAACCCTCACAACAAGGACCCTAAGAAATAAAATCCCCATTTTGTAGATGAGGAAATTAAGGTTTAGAGACCATCACAGAAGTCAGCCAGCCAGTGAATAGTGGAATCAGCATTTGACAGAGATCCTTCTGATTCTATGTCTGTGGAATTAACTGTTTTGCCTAAGCCTGGGTCAGCGCCTTATGCCTCACTCAACTAAGATACAGCACAAACGAGGCAACTGCAAAAAAGCCTTGTCATCGCCCAATTCCTTCTGCATGGAATTACCCAGAATAAATCCCACTGGACGGAATAAGTTAGTGTATATTTTGATTTTAATTAATAAGGATAAAGCAATTTTGAAGCACCTTTTCCTTTAAATAAATTGTAGCCTTTTGTTATAAGTTTATCAGGGAAAGAAGAAAAGATGGAGAAATATGAAATGTACAGTGGTCGAAAAATTGTATATAAATATTAATTAATAAATGGCTATTGAAGGAAGTAATTTAAAATGCAATCAGTTTCTAAATTATTGAGATTGTTACTTAGAATAGGATGTCAGATGAAATGTACATCATTGCCACAATACATGACCACACCAGGGATAACCCATCCTAAACAGCAAACCTCTGAAATCTCTTACTTCCATGCTTAGGCAAATTTGCATAAAATATCACCAAGAGTCCCACATCCTCTTGCACTGTGCAGTGGCCTGAAAAACTGCCTAGCACCTATTCAATGACCAGCATCAATCTGGGCATGATTGTCTATCGTTATATAGGTCATTATGGATGAGTCGCAGGCCATCAATCAGATGGCTTCATAGTTCCCATACATTCCCGAGGTCACCATTCTAGAGGGACCTGTGTTTCCGAAGCCTTTTTTGCTTCTAATGTTTACTAACCAAATGTAAAACTGTATAACTAGAAACATAAGAGGGTTAAGTGGGCATGCTTGTTGCAACTTAAATAATTACAGTAAATTTGTGGGTTGAACAAGATATCCTACAAAGGAGATTCCAAATTTTATTTTGATTATTTGAATGTGTCCTTCCGCCTAAGATATCCATTCACTTAAAGGAATTCTCCTTAATGATTGTAAGAAGATAAATCTGACTTCACTATATTGTTTTATCCTGTGTGTATTTATGTACATGATATATGAGGAAAGATAAAAATGTCTGGGTCCCAGGTGTGTAGCCTAAGGAAAAAGTGCCTCTAGGCCCAGGAAAGGGCCTGTGACCCATTTACAGGGCATCAGGACTGCTGCAGGGTGGCTTTCTGGGACTTCTCCAAGTTGGAGAATTATACCTCGCTATCTTATCTAGGAGACAGGAGACTCCAAAACACAGGGAGGTGGTCTCAGTTTCCTTCTCCAAGCTGAGAGACCCAGATCAAACTCTCCTGGACTCATTCAAATCCAAAGCCAGTTGCTGGAAACTTTCCTCCCACTGGCACTTCCAGCAGCCTCCATCACTTTCACTCCCACCCGAGTCCCTTAGGCCTCAGCTCTTTGATAACAGAGCGCTTTGATAAAACACCCAGATATATGTTCCCATTCTCTCTCATTTCCATTCCCAAAATGTGACTAGTCCCAGAGATTTTCACCAGTCTGGTGGCTGAGGTTGGGGTCCTGAGATCATAGCAGGCTTGTGGATGTCTAAAGGACCAATCCAGTCACGTGACATATAAATTGTTTACTTTCCAAATCACAGTTGCTGCAGGCCATGAGAAAACTTGTCAAGCCCACAGGGTGCAGTGAGACAATGGAGGTTGGCTCTGATACTGTAATGCTTGCCTTTGTGTTGCACTAATTGCTTGGCCCCAGGGCTTATTTGGCTCAGCAGTTGGAGAAGGGGCCTTGCTTTTGCTCTCTGGTGTTTGTGTCATCTTAGCTAAACTTGCAAGACTCCCTTGTCTTAAAAGGATGCACCTCAGAAGCAAATGATGTTTCACGTGGTTACTTCAGTATAAGAAGCCCTGATTTAAAATGCCATCAGTTTCTAAATTATTGAGATTGTTATTTAGAATAGGATGTCCATGAAATGTACAGCACTGCCACAATACAACATGACCGCACCAGGTATAACCCAACCTAAACAGCGAACCTCTGAAATCTCTTATTTCTGAAATCTCATACTGAGCCAGAGCTCAAGGTTTTAAACGATCAGTTCTTGCCTATAATGAAATTGTTGTTCAAGCAGCAAAATAAGACAAAGTAGCTTAGCATCATAGACAAGATTTCAGTCATTCTTGACTTTTAGGACTTCGGTACGAAATAGATTAATTACGTAAGCAACATATTTGTCTCCAATAACATGCAGAATATCCCGCTGCCCTCCTTTTAACCACTAGTCAGGTAGCATCTGTGTAACAAAGAGATCGTGAACTTTAGTTCTAACAGCCACTTGCAAAATTCGACCTCATGGCTTCCCTGTGTTCACACAGAGTAAAGAAGGGAGCCTGACAAGTGTCAGGACTCGATCTGGATAATGGGCCTCGATCCAATAAACTGTGTTCAATGATTGCTTCAGCCAAGTGGCCGGGCTCTTGCCAGACACGTTAAACTCTTCCTTACAGCCCTACAGGGACAGTGCTGGCTTCTTCATTAATACCACAAGGTTAGCAGTAGTGATTCAGTTACCTATAAAAATACACTCGATTGACAAGGATTATTTACAGAGAAGGAAGATTTAAACACGTGGACTGGGAAACCGGGAACTTGTCAAAAAGTGAAAATAGGCAGCTACCCTATAAAATCAGGGCAAACTTTCTCTTGCCTAGACGGCATTCTAACTTAGGGACGCACTGGAGTTTGCAGAAGTGGCTGTTGGCACCCAAACACACAAAATCGAGAGTTCTCTGAAATACAGCCCCCAAATAATAATTACCATATACGTTTTAAAGCACTTGAGAGTTTACAGATTGCTCTTCTATTTGTTTTCATGTCAAGCTATAAGGGCAAAAAGGATGACAGAAGATAAAGATAACTTGGCCTTACTAGCTATCAGGTCGAGACTAGTCACTTACCTAGTGGCGTTTTTCAGTAGGAGAGACAGGGAGTTCCATCTGTTAGTTTCTAACATAACAAAAACATGCCCACTTCCCAGATAGATCATGTTGGAAGATGACTTCATGACAACATTCCAGGTGACACTGCAACCACCGTATTAGTTTTCTAATACTGCATAACAAATTACCACAAACTTAGCAGCTTAAAATAACACCCATTTATTTACTCACTGTCTCTGTATGTTAAAGTCTGGACATGGTATGACTGTGTTCTCAGCTCAGAGTCTCACTAAGGCTAAAATCAAGGCGTCAGCCAAAATCATCTGATGCGTACTGTCTTCCAGACTCATGTAGTTGTGGCAGAATTTGATTCCTTGTGGTTATAAGACTGAGGTCCCTGTTTCCTTTCTTGCTGTCTGCCAGGGGTCAGTCTCAGCTCACAGAGGAAACCCCCATCTCCTGTCACATGGCCCCTCTACATTCAAAGCCAGACACAAGGGACTTGCCTTGTGGTGAAGTGGTTAAGAATCTGCCTGCCAATGCAGGGGACACAGTAGCCCCACAGTGAGGAGTAGCCCCCGCTTGCCACAGCTAGAGAAAGCCCACGTGCAGCAACAAAGACCCAATGCAGCCAAAAAAAAAAAAAAAAAGCCAGAAACAAAGAATCTATGTGGCATGGAATCCTTCTCACATTTTGAATCTCTTTTTTTTTTTTTTCAGGACTAGTTCTGTCCCTTTTAGGGACTTGCCTGATTAGGTCGGGCCCACCTAGGGTAATCTCCTTTTCTTAAGGTCAGCTACTTTGATACCTTAATTACATCTGAAAAATCCCTTCACCCCTAGAACAGTGTCTGACTGAAAAACTAGGAGAAGATGCGTATACACCATGGGGCAGGGAATCTTAGGGGCCATTTTAGAATTCTGTCTACCATGAGTGTATGAAAGAATGAGAGCCTTGGGATGAAATCTGAACATGACAGTCACGGTCAGGTAAATCTTCAAGGACTCTGCTCCAGTTAAAGATGTGGAAGTTCCTCTTTGGGGTTCAGGAGGAGTGATGGCAGCTGCTGGGACCATACAGTTCCAGTATCTTCTATAATGACAACAAACTCCCCTCTGATAAGAACGAATATGTGATACAGAGTCTGGACTTCTCATTCCAGAGGAAAGAGAAACTTAAAAATCAAAGGACAAAAGGAGTTGTTTCAGCCCCTTTTTTTGATGCTCTGAAAGAAGTAGTCAAACTCCCCTCTCCCTAGGCACAAACACAGACAGTCTGGACCTTCTCTTGAAGCTTGCCCAGATCTGACTGGAACAGAAGACAGGTAGACAGTGACCTGCTATCACTAAGAGCTGGCTGCTGTACTCCCAAGTTACGTGTGTGAATGGCTGAAAGGATATTTCACTCAGCCCCATGCAGTGGCACTTGAGGAAGAGGACTGCAGTGGGCTAATTCTGACACATAGACTGAGAGGGAATGGGTTAAAAAAAAAAAGGTTTTCTTCTCGGGCTTCCCTGGTGGGGCAGTGGTTGACAGTCCGCCTGCCGATGCAGGGGACGCGGGTTCGTGCCCTGGTCCGGGAAGATCCCACACGCCGCGGAGCGGCTGGACCTGTGAGCCGTGGCCGCTGGGCCTGCTAGTCGGGAGCCTGTGCTGCACAACTGGAGAGGTCACAACAGTGAGTGGCCCGCATACCACAAAATAATAATAAAAAATACATAAATAAATAAAGTCTTCTTCTCAAGACTCAGAAATAACCTCAAGGGGCAAAAATGAAACAAAAAAAAAATGAAACTGAAAGTCTTCTTTCATATTATGGTAGGTTTTTGTTTTGTTTTATTTTTCTTCTTTAAAGTGAAACAAGCTAACCAGGCCTTGGACAGCTTAGAGTTTTTTAAGTTCTTGTAAGTCCTAACCTTAGCTTCAGTCTGGTGTGCTCTAAACACTCTCTCTGGGACAGATAATTTTTCTTCATTATGAATTTTAAAATGGAAACTTTAACAGATGAGCACTGCTTCCCCAGGAGGGGACATCATTAATATGTAAAAACCTATGAGAAGAACAATACCCCAGCACACCAGCCAGCCATTTGCCATCTCCCTGCCACCCATATTCTCTGCCTTGTCTCCCACCCTCTGCCACTGATTAAGGGGGAACATACCCAGTGCTTGACTCAATTCCAGAAAACTCAGTTTATGATCAGAGAACAAGGAACTGGGAGGCCTAAGAGGCAAAGATCAAGAGTGGGGATGCCTTGGGGGCACATGAGTGGCAGGTGACGGAAAGTAGAGTAGGATGAATGGAACATGGCCCCTCCATGTCATATAGACAATACAAGCAGATAGTAAACAGAATGGCTTTCTCTTTAGCATGGTAGGGCTTATTTTTCATGGTTAAATTAAACTTCGTAGCTGGATGGGAATCTCAGCATCTACAAAATGTGATGCTCCACAGCATTGTGGTATAAGCACCACTAGTGGCCAGGAGTTCTGTGTTCTAGGTCTCTCATTTAGCCATAAAAAGACTAGGAAGTTAGTTATTGCTTGGAGACCAGCTTCTATGTCTATACAGTGGATACGAATAATACCCCACTTATTTTATATTAGTAGGTTTTTGAGAAGGTGAAACTAAAGATAGATGTGTATGTGTTTGAAAAGAATAAAATTCTCTAAAAAGAGAGAAGTTTCTGAAAAGAAATTTCCAAGAATCCATAAGGTTTGCAAAGTTGCTTGCATTTATATAAGAGAAAGAGACGATAGTTCATGGTAAAAATGGTTCAGGACCCCATTTTCCTACATAAAGAGAGCTGGGGTCGTGGAAATCCAACTGGCTCATGCTAGCGATATCCATTCACAGACGAACCGTCACAGGGAGAGCGCATATTACTGAGTGCAGAGAGAATCACTATGCTTATGTCTATGAACAAAATGAAATCTCAGACAGGCTTCATCTGAATTATCAAGAAATTGAAAGGAAAAGAAAATACCTAAACATTGGCTTTTGAAGCTATTTACTAGCCATGCATGTTAAAGACGTTGAACAGGGAAGGGGAAATTGTAGTACATGTATTCTGAATTCCTACATCCTTCTAGAGTCAATGGCAGAGAAAGCTATACTTAATCACATTTTAAAGATAAAAATTTTCCATCATCCTTGTTATCTTTCACATGTACAGATATTGCCTCTTTCCTGTGGGAGTCAAAGTTATTTACAAATCACAAAACCTATTACCTAATTTTCCCTGTGTTTCCAGTCTGTCAAACATACAAAGGCAATACAAAAACCCCTAGCAATGCAGTGTTCCTATCAGCACAGGAAAAAAATCAAAAAATACATTCCATTAAACAAATGTTTTTGGAGTTGAGTGCGTACGATTAGTGCCCAGTATTAGGGATATTATGGGGAATAAACAAAAAATGTCTACAAACACACAATCCAAGTAGGGTCCTAAAACAGATACAAAGTTAAAAAAAATGGTACAAGACAACTGTGCTACAAGAAAATTATGCAAGATCGCCTTGGAGATGAAGAAGGCATTTGATCTCAGCCTTAAGGTAGACTTTTACTGGGTGTAGGCTTGGGGGCAGACTTCCAGGGGTACATTGTGAGCAAAAGGATGAGAATGGAATAGGGTAGGACTTTTACAGGGAAAAATGTAGAGCATAAAAGGGATGAGGCAGAAGTGGGAGGATAAACATAAAGACAAAGTTGGTAAAGAATTCTGAGAGCTAAGCTAACAATTTTGACAAGATGCTTTAACCAAACCATTGAAGGATTTTGAAAATAACTATGCTGTCAATGAAGCTATGCTTTAGGAAGACTAATCTTATATCGTTGTGGGTTCAATCTAAACAAAGAAAGCCTGGAGGTCTTGACCAGTTAAAGACTATAGCACTGGTATGGGCAAGAGGTGCTGCAAATTAGGGTAGAGTCACAGGAATAAGACATGAAATGGTGCTAGAGGAACAGGCAGAATGTTGCTCTGCAAGTGTACAATATCTATAAAGTCATATTAATGTAAATGGTGCTTATCTGTTTTCACCTTATAATTAACTGTTAAATAAATTATGGAAAATTATCTGTTACAAGAGAAGAGAATGTCAACACTATTGACTTTCACAATATCAAAATAATGAACTTTCTGGCAGAGATGGGGCATTAGAAGGGGGAAAAGGTGATGGAAAATTGTGAGCACTAATGACTTTATCTCCCAATATGGAGGTCAGGAAATACTGCCTGATGAAACAAAAGGTGGAGGTTGAAGCAGGGTGATTGAGGTTCTAGAATCAACCAGTGAAGGAACTAAAACTAGGGTGGGGAAAGACAGAGAAGAAAGGATGGTGTGAGTGATATCAATTCTCACTTATCATCAGAAAAGTCAAAAGACAACATCTAAAGTTGATAAATCAAGAAATAATAGCATAAGGTTATTGCTAGCACCATGAATGTTATCATGGAAAAAGAAAAATAGAAATAAAAGAAAGAAATGGTGGGCAAGGCTTGGATGGAACAAGGGCTATTGCTTTTTGTCACAAATTCTGCTGTAGCCATTTGATTTTCACCCATGTGCATGCATTACTTTGATTAAAAATGTAAATTAAAAATCAAAATCTAATTGATGAGATTTGGCAACAGTTTCAACAGAAAAAGAAGAGAGAGAGGTTGACTGATTTTCCACATCTAATTGACTGAGAGTTTGGTGAATGAAACATTAACGTTTACTGGGGCAGTCAGGAGGAGAGATGGAGAGCAAGGTGAGATATGGAGTTTGCTTCCCCACATAAATTTAAAAGTTAAAATGAGTTTTAAGGTAGTCATGGCAGATGTTACACAGGATTGCAGTCAAACATTTGGGCTGGGTCAAAGCATAGATTCATTGCTTGGAGGGAGTTAATTCAATGCTTAAGCAAAAGTATAGCGGGCCAAATATCGGCTTGCTGTGTTTGTTTTCAGGCCAGTAAAATCCAACCTGACAAAGAAAAAAGATGCTGAATGATCCCATAATAGCTGAACTAAAGAGAAATATGCAACTCCCATCTCGTGTCCTTGCTTTTGCTGAATTCAATGAGTTTAGCCTAATTTAAGCTAATAGAGGACAAAAGAGCAGTGATAGGAAGAAGAGATAAAAAGGACTGTGCATTTTAACTAAAGATAGAAAAATGACAGCGCTCCCTGTTAAGCAGCACCTATTATTTCCAGTCATTTTGAAATGATATTAAACACAACTGTAAAAATTATCAAAGAATAAAAAAAGCATCACAGTAATCTCAGTCAACATTTGGCACATTGTAAAATTCTATTAGAAACTGTATCCCTCTCGGGATATATATTGTTCACATCACTTTTGTTAATCAATTCGTATGACCAAGAACTAAATGAGTGTGGACCCAGATGACAAAATGTTTTGACAGGTCAGCAAAATCCCTTTGTTGTCCTGAGAGTAAAAAAAGCCCTCATTTTTGGAAGTGTGAAAGATAAGTAACATTGTTAAGGGGCGGTAAATCCTTGTAGCCAAATCCATCTTCCTGACCAAGTCACCTCCCTTCTTAAAATCCTTTGGTGGTGGAAATGAAGAGTCTGACTGTTTTTGATGCTGGACCACTGAAAGCTTTCATTCTCATCTCTCCTCTTGCCTCTCTTTTGCCCCAGATCTGGGTAAGCTGCTAAAAAAACCCTGAGCACACTCTCCTCTGGTGCCAGTGGAGAAGTTCAAACTACACAAGCCTGGCCTGTAGGCGGGAATCTCCAGCCCAGCCCCACCTTCTATATCCACAGTGAAAACCAAAGCCACTTGCCTCTCCAACTTGCCGCGGGCCATTTTGGAGTGGCTCCGGGCGCCTGCTCCGCTCTCCGCAGGAAGCCTTACTATGTGTGCAGTAACTTTCTCATACTCCGTTGGTTGGAACATATATGGCTTCCTCAGTCTCAACATCCAAACCAATCTGGGGAGAAGGACTGATCCCGCTCTCCATGGGACAACCACAAAACGAGTGGATTTCCATCACTCTTCAGATCAATGACAAAATAATAATAATGGCTAACACTTACATAGTGCTTGCTAGGTGCCAGACATTGTCCTGAGGTCTTTACATTCATCAACTCATTAAATTTGCGTGGAAGTCCCATGAGGTAGGGAGTATTACTATTGACCTTATTATGAAGTTGAAGATACTGAGATGCAGAAAGGTTAAGCGACGTGTCCAATACCACAGGGCTAGGAAGAAGCAGAGCAGGATTTGAACCCAGGCCCCCAGCTCTAAAAGCAGTGCTTTTACCCAAGTACCATTGCAACTCTAATGAAGAAGTAGCCTGTGAAGCCTGGAACAACCTGGCTTCGGCCCACCTTTCCAGCCTCATCCCACACAGCGCTCTGTCTGCTTTCAGACGGATACTGGTTCTCCCTGTTCCCTCCTCCACTGGGTCTTGCCCCTGCATTTCCCTTCCTCTTTGCCAAGGTAGCTCTTATTCAAACCTCAGCTCTCAGGGAAGCCTTTTCTGACCACTCGCCTCCCTCCCACCTATCCCCCAACTACTTCAAATCTTCTTATTACAAACTTCAGAGTAAGCCACGTACCTCTTGTTTATGCCTTTATCAGTACTCTAGGTTTTCTTCTATTTGTGTGATTATTTGGCTGTTCTCCTCTCTCGGTAAACCATAATCTCACTGACAGCAGGGACCATGTTTATTTTTACTTATTGTTACACTTTGGCAGCACCTGGCACTGAAATAGTTCCTCTATAAATGTTATATTTGTGAAATAAACAAGTAATACACAGTCATTTCCATTTCAGCCAGTCATATATACTGCCCATAAATAGACTGACCCTGTAGCAGAAATTTATAAGCAAATGGGTTTTGTGGATTGATGCCATTTTTCCTACTCTGAAATTGTAATTCTTACAGTCCCTGTGGGGTTTTCTAGAGGGGGGAGAAGGAGCCAGTTTCCTCTCCCTGGGTCCTTCTATAAGTCTTGCATGAGGCGATCTCACACTCCAGTAGTGCCTGACTTGGGATGGTCCACTGGGCATCCCTCCGAGGGCAGAGTGGGAAGAAGCCAGGGGCAAACTCTGTGTCATTCATGGTAGGTGCACCCCTGTCCACACGCCCAGGAAAGGTGGTCCGTGTCTGCGCATGGTGTGCGAGGTTCTGCTTTTCGGAGATCCTCTTCACTATGATCTGAAGCTGCCCAGGGTTAGCTGATTACCCACCTTCCTGGACAGAAAAATCCAAAAGTGGGGAAGAGAGGTGCTAAATTTAATTGTGTTCGCTATCTCTCAAGTGTTTTGTGGTTTTTTTTGCGTTACGCGGGCCTCTCACTGTTGTGGCCTCTCCCATCGCGGAGCACAGGCTCCGCGGCCATGGCTCACGGGCCCAGCCGCTCCGCAGCATGTGGGATCTTCCCAGACCGGGGCACGAATCCGTGTCCCCTGCATCAGCAGGCGGACTCTCAACCACTGCGCCACCAAGGAAGCCCTCAAGTGTTTTTCATAATTTTTTAAATTCCATATTCACATCTCTCTGAAGTAGCTACTATCATCTCCATTTTTCAGGTGAGAAACTGAATAGCCTAAGTCGTGTGGCTAGTAAATAGCAGTGGATGTGCCAGGATTCAGGTCTGAATAGCGCCAAATCCAATGGTCTTTCCATCTCAGAATGACAACTCCATCCTGGCTCCTAAATCCAAAAAAGAAGGATCTTTTTGTATCAGGATATGAGGAATTCAGTGCTGAAAGGGACACCTTAAGATTGTTTCAAAACATTCTGGCCTCCTTTAAAATGCTGAGAAGAGATATTTTTATCTAGTGAAAGAAAACCTTTCCTTTCATCTTGAATTTTTTTAAATTAATAATCATTAAATAAGAAGACAGATGGCCTAATTGTTAAAGATTCCTTTTAGAGATGAAGAGAAAAAAATAAATGAATGAGGAACTCTTTCTTAAAATAAGATGATGCTTTATAAAGACTTTATTGATGCCCAATAAAGCCGTGCCTGAGGAAAAAATAAAAAGTTCCCATGTAACTCCTTGTTAATTGGAGGAAAGAAACACACAGGAGAAAAATGTAAATAAAATCCTATGGGATTCAGCAATAGATTCCATGAAAGATAATATTCCTGAAAATGTTGGAGAGAAAGAGGTAATTGAAACTGACTATGGGCTGGGTCGTTAAGTTAGGAGAGCAATCCCAGCCTGTGAAGACCTCTAGGTCTCATGCAGTAAGTAGATGGAAATCACAGAGTTTGCCCTGTAGAGGGAGGGAGGGGGCTGCTGGGGAGTTACACAGAGATTCTGAACGGGAGACTCAGAACCGATCTCTGAGGGACCGGGGAGAACAGGTTTCTGAGGTACTGGAAACCTGAGCTGTCATCACCACCTCCTGGGCTCTTCCATTGCGAAAAAAGAGTGCAGCCTACCCAGAAGCCATCTGGAAGATGCCTAAATGTCTCCTGGCTGGATCTCACTCAATCTCCTGGCCTTTTCAATAAAGGGAAACTGAAAGAGAGCAGGAAGACAGACACACCAGGACCAGCACAGCTCATCATTCTGGCCTTGTGATGACAGAGGAATAGGCGTGTGCAGTCTGTTAAGGGACAGCAGCAGGCTGTTGAGCCTGAGTATAACTCGGGAAATATCTGAGCAGATAATCCATCAGCTCTAAGCCATCCATCCCTCACAAGGTCCAGGGCGCTGTGCCCTTTGTAAGGCTTTTACTTCTACTTTACTAATTTCTCTATCTGTTCACCACACACAAGTCAGTATTTATCTTCGAGTTTGAGAAGGTTCTGGCGCATACTGGGTCTCTAAAAATATCTATTCAACGTACAATAAACTATAAATAAAAGTTTGTGTTCACTTAGCAAACTTTATGTAAGAGACATAAAGAAGGAAAAGCAACCCAGGTTTGATTTGTAGTGACCATCGGTATCAACTGTACTCACTGAGGACAAATGTCGAATATATAGACAATATGCAATTATATGGGCAACTGACTAGGAAATCAAACTAGCAAATCTGCAAAGGAAAAATCCTGTTTTCCAAAAAGACCTCTTTGGGAATTAAAATTGATACTGAAATTCTAATAAGAACTTGCTTCCATTTTGGTTATAGGACTTGGCAGTAGATATGCTTCCCTGGGAGAAGTCTATATAAAGTTGAGTGCATGTAGCTCTTCACACGCAAATATCACAGAGGCCGGGAAGTTCTAGCTTCTGTACAGTACCAGAATCTAGGGCTTTATGCTAGAGTTACTGGGAAACGTCTTGTTCTTCATCCCCAGCGCTTCCGGGAGCAGGGACAACTTAGCATCTACAAGCAGGCATTAGTAGTGTTATGCCACCAAAAGCCCATGGATGGCCCATGGAAAAGCAGTCGGACATAAATGGGGAGGCTGCAGAGCCCAAAGGCTTCTTTCCCTCAGAGCTCCGTGGAGAAATTCCCACGTGGAATCTGCAAAGAAGGAATGTATCGGTATACCTTCAAATAGCCGATATTTTAATGAATACCTACAAGGAAACAACTAGTGATAATGAAACCTCCTCGTCGGAAACTCTTCAGCTGTCTTCTTCACCTAGCCTTGGCCTTCTCCATTCAATTTAATTGTCTTTCCCACCTCCTTCCAACCAAGTTTTGTTATTTTTGTGTTTTCTCTTTAGGTTGGAGAGGGAGGTGGAAACAGTAGGAACGCAAGGGAGAAGACTAAGTGGGAAATTTACCTTTAAATTACCATAATACTAGATGATAAATGAGTTTGTGTAAAAAGATCCCTACTCTAGAAACAGTGACATTTTTGCATTGCACAATTAGTTTATGGAGTGTGTATGTATATGGTCCCAGGTACCTCTGAAGTACAAGGGTGGTATTTTTATAAATGTCAGTTTTACTTCTCTCTCTGTTTCGGACTCCTATGGTTTGTGGGATCTGGTACAAGTTTGCAGAAAAACAAAATGGACATACACAAGTGAGGCTACCTCATGCTTAACAAATCTGCAGAACTAGTCTCTCCAAGCACTGGAGGATTTTGATTGTTAGAGGACTCAAAATTAGGTCCTAATAGCTTCCCCTGGGTGTGACTTAACTGCAGTGCAGCCATTTCCAATGTCTTGTCAACTTCTGCATGATTCTTATTTTCTCTGTACCCAGTCTCATCATCCTAGGCTACTCATGAGGGGTAACCCAGCCTGCATATTTTCTTGGGGAAATATTTTACAGAGGAGGAAGGAAATATTAAGGCCCCATCATCAAGGCTTCACCAAAAGGTTTCAAGGCAGGCATGTTCCACTGGACATGGAAGAATTTATCTCAAGAGCACTAGTAAAATGTAATACAGATCATCTTAAAACATCTTTAGTCACCTGTATGAGCAGAGCAACCAATTTTGGCCACACACCTAGAAGGAAAAAACAGAGGTGGCCCTACTCACAAAAATACTTTCACCATCAACACACAGTGACATTCTTCCTCATAGCTCAGGTTGAAGGATGTACAGTAAATAAGCCTTCATCCCATAGCACCTGAGGTGGGCCTTTGGAAGCACAATGGAGACAGGGTAACTGGAAGGACCTAATCAGAGAAGCAGTTGCTGCTCAGACAGTCATCTCTGGGGCCAACAGCACTACGCCTTCCCCATTCTCTCCCTGTTAAAGTCTTTTCACCAATTCTTTTAAAGGTACAAAGTTTTCATTGTTATGAATTTGAAGTTACTTGGTAGGTCACAGATTTCCACTGAGCCTATGGCAGAAGGATTCCTAAAGGAAACTATATGGTCCTTTGTTCTTAAACAAATAAAGTATGTTCTTTATCTCCCAGGAAGCTTATAATATGATAGGTGCAGCTTTAAGTACTAATTATACTAAATAGCAGGGCGTAACTCAAAAGAGAGACTACACCTATTATGTAGAATTCCCTAAAGAAACATTAGAAATTTTACATGCATTGACTGCTAGTTAGCATTAGAAAGACGTTTATGAGTTGACTCCACCAAAGCCACAATTGTTTGCATTAGCAAGCAGGCAACATAAGCTAACTGATAAGAATTCAGTGATATAACGCAATTAATATAGTTATGTCTGTTAATTAGTGTTTTCCAACTGTCAAAGAAGATGCCTTTTAGGAGCCAAACTTATTTTACCGATTAAAAATTAGAATCCATCTTGTAAAACTGAGCTGGACCTTCCTTTGATCTAATTAAAGGAAGAGTTTGCGTACTCAAAATTTGTGCCCCTCTGACATAAATTAACATATTCATAAATGAGATAGGTGGATATTTTGCAATTAACATGGGACAACGAGAATAAAGCCAAATTAGTAAACATGCTTTCTTTATTAACTTGCAGGTCAAGCTCTGTTGTACTATAAACCAATAGTGATAGAACAGAGTAATTTTTTTCAAAGAAAATTTATTGGCTCTGAAATTCTGTGGCACTCTATCACAGAAATATGACTCGTTTCTTCATTTCCAGACACCTGTTAGCTCATAACCAGAAGTATACACAAACTGCTGTTTTTTATGCCCAACTGGAGAATTTCAGCCCAGAGCAGGTTTATGGGTTTCCTGAAAGAGTCCATTTTTACTCTTATAATCCTAAAGGCATTTTTACACTGCCTGGAGACACCAGAGGCCCTCTTAATCCTCTAGTGGCTCTGCTTCCTTCAATGTTGTGCCTCTGCAGTTCTCATTGGATGAATTTCTTGGTTAGATTTTCCACCTGAAAGAAGCAACCTTGACTAGACTGTGCACCAAGTATACATGTCTGCCTTCCAAAGCAGGGGATTGATTAGAAAAATATTATGGTTGCTTTATTTATGAATGGACTCCAAATAGCTCCTAGAATATAATGCCAATAGTCTTATCCCTTTAACTCCCCGGTTCCCACACCTCACCCTCTCCTGTCTTTTGAGGCTTCCAGTGAAGCTGGGTGCCCCACAGAAATCAGTGCACTGAGAAGCATATGGACTTGCCTCCAACCCCTAGAACATGTCAGATGCTGACTGGATGTCAAGCCGAGGCATCCAGGAGGCCAGGGGAGTTCCAGGTTGAAATAAATGTTACAGGCTCAGTCTTCTATGGTCTCAGGGAAGAGATTAGTTTAAGACAGTCAAGATCAACGCAGGCATATACAACCTGTTAAGGGTGCTCTGGATCAGAAAAACCCATATCACACGAGATACACGCCAAGCTGTTGTTTAGCACTGTTCATCGAACAAATCCTCAGTTTTTATTTGCTTCACGCCAAAATACCATGGCTCATCGTTGCAAACTCTGCACAGGAATGCTTCTGTTCTTTCTACCTTTCTTTTCTAAAAGCTACTTTTTCTTGTTGTTTCTCTGATTTCCTATCACATATGTGATCTCTACCACACAACTTCTTTATTGTTCCCAATTGCTTTTTGTTTGCTAAGATTATCTTCTCCACCAGACTCTAGGGATATGACATTTGGCACCTCTAGGTTCAATCATCTACTAACTGCAATCCTGGAAAAACAACTGGACTCCTGTGTGTGCCTGTTTCTTCATTTGTACAGCAAGGTTGTTAATGGTACCTACTGAAATAAAATTTTATATTTAAAAAATTTAATGGAATGTCTGACAAATCAAGTATTTTATTAAAGTCAGTTATTGATAGTGTTACTTGAAATATTCAAGGGTCTTACCATAGCATTTGACAGCTATCCATTTCTCAATAAATTACTTCTTATTAACAAATTTCTGGCTTGACAGAACCTAGGTACCTTGGGGTAGAATGGACAACACATTCAGTTAGTCAGAGGAGTGTTCACTGAGTATATATAAACACTCTGTGCTGAAGTTTGGAGTAGAAGTGCCTCTTCTCAGTTATTTGTCTAGATCAGGGCAGCAGAGCAGCATGGTGACAGCTAGAACTCCAAACATGAAGGGAAAGGACACATTGGGAAGGTTGTTCCAGTGAGAAGGTCGGTTAGCCTCTTGCTTCCAGAACATAAGCACCCAGTTTAGTTCATTGCAGAGAACAGCTTTAAGAACAGACATTTTCATACCACAGTTTAATTTCCCTACTAAGCAAGAAAAGCCTCTCTCTGCTGAAGTTGTCTGCTGCCCATCAGAATATTCTTTTGAAAATATTTCAGGACAGGGGTCAGGATAATGTCATACCAAGTTTCCAACCTCTTAACAGACATGAAATATTCATAGATTCCTATTCAGATGTGCTCCTTCGATGGCCTCAACCCTCCTCTTTACATTCCAAATTCAACATGAAAGTTTATCTTTAGGTAGCCAACCTTTTTTCAGTGATAAAGGTCAATTATGACCTTGCTTTACTGACAGTTATCACACTATCCAGGATTCCATAATATATCCAGTAATACCGCACTGTGAATAAATGTGATGAAAAAAAATCACACGGGTAAAATTTATATGCAAAATGAGAAAAAGCATCAACTTTTCCCTCCATTTACCTTTATTTATTTGAACAAATGTCATGAGAAAGAGAGTCTTAGACTTAATCTCCCTCAATCAATGTCAGCCACATTACTACTTAATGGGAGTTTATACTGCATAATATTATTTTCTTTGTATGAACCATTTTCTGACACCTTACATTTAGTTAAATGATTTATCCATGTACATTTTACATGAGGATAAATATGAGAAATGGTTTCTGCTTCTCTTGAGTGGGATAAGGAAGCAACTCTAAAATACAACGTCAATTGGCTCAGCCATTCAGGCCCTGATGTCAACAGGAGTTATACCTGGGTACAAAGAAAATCTATCTGAATAGCAGTAGTGCCATGAGGGATAATATATTTTTTTATAATTTCTTGTTTCATAGGACCTAACCAAACCATCTCCCCAACAATGTGCTCTCACTTGTCAGTAAGCACAGGCTTTAGATGTTATGTGTACCATCACGTGGGTGCTTACTCTTTGCCTATGTATATCAGTGCTATCAGGTAAGGATGACTCTGCTGTGAAAGATTGTGCTGTGGAATTTACAAGCTGGAAAGTTGGGTTGTGTTGGTGAGTTACAGAAAAATACTTGCTGTCCAAAAGCAATTTTGCTGCCTGTTTATAGCTTATAGTTTTGTAAATTTGGAGCAGGTTCTTTTGTGATTTCTTTTCTGGATCACTAACTGAAAACCAACCTAGTTTGAATTGAGATTTGTTAAAAAGAAAATTCCCCAGGACATATGCACAACCTGGACATTTTTCAGATTCTGTGATCTGAAGTTTATTACTTGTAGGGGATTTTTTACACAAGGCTGGATAAAATCCCATCAATCTTATTTTGTTGTCATTGTTTTTATGGTTTTGTTTTTGCTTTTTTAAATTTAAAACTGAATTAAAGGTATTCATTTGAAGGAAAAGAAGCAACTCTTTTCAAATTAAGTTTCTGGGTGCTATAGTGAGAGGAGGGCATAGTCCAAACAACATCAGAAAGATGTTCAACCAATTCCTGTCTCATCTCCTCAGTTACATTTATTCCTCATGACTTCTCGTGGAGCTTCAGACTGTTTCCCCCTTTTTAGCACACAATCAACTGGAACGAGACAAGATGAAGTAAGGCCTGACAATGACACAAATTTGACCAAGCCAAAATATATTTGGAAAGGGGTATATAAGTCTTTTTTATGAACGAAGACCTTCTTTATTTATAAATTTCTCTTATTCAAAGAATAGGCCTTCAGTGTACCCTGCAAAACACAACTTAAATGCCAATTACACTCTGAAGCCTTTTGCTTCCCACCCCGGCAGAGTTCACTGCTCCTGCACCTGGATTCTTACAACAGGGTTCTTACACCTCTAGCTGCCATTTTCCTCATTCTGCCTTGATCTAGAATTTATTGTTCAGGTGTCTGGCTTCTACCCTGAACCATAAACTCCTTGGTGGCTGATTCTACGTATCAATGCATGTTTACCCTCCATTCAGCTCCTAGAGCAATGCTATCCCCTTCTAGAGACTTCTGGCATGGTTATTCTGTTTCTCTGTCCTACTAGATTTAGGTCATTGAAGGAAGGCAGAGAATATATTTTATCTTACTCATCTTTTGGTTCCCTGGGCCTCATATCACCCCAAGGACAGACCAATGTTTGCTGAGTGAATGACTAAACAATTAAATAATTTCTACCAACTTTTCCCCAACACTTTAGGGCTACCCCAGGGTATTAGTATGCCATATGTCCCCATCCCAAGCCCAAGATATAAACAAGCAACTGAACAGAAGAGGGGTAGACCAGAAGGCTTTCATCAGATCAAGTCAATTGTCCAATTTGTTCACTGAATCATTCATTGCTTTGAGTTCCATGGCACTCACTCACAATAGTGTTGACTTGACCCTGGGTCCCCTACTGCCAGAGTCACCCAAACAGAATATCATAGCATCTTACAGGGCTCTCCCGCCCTGGAAGAGCTCTCTCAGGTCCGGGTTTGCTAACTTTCTGACTCTGGAATTGTGAGGTCAGGCAGCCCTCAACACAAATGAAGTTCCTTTGTCTTGAAAGGTAATGCACTTGGGATTGAGCTGCCACTTCTCCAGCAGGGGCTCCAGGCATTTCACATGAACCCTGGCTCCTGAGCAGACCTTTGATCTTTACTGGGCACCTCCAGGTTGGGCTGGGCCAGCGTACTGTGTAAGGCAAGGCTCCTACTCCCACTTAGGCGGAAACCCCGCCCCCTCGTCCCTTCCACCCCGCTCTGATCTGTGGCAGTCACGGGAGCTTAAGAATAAAATCAGCTGTGAAGTTCTGCCGTAGGAAACGCAGGAGTCATTTTCTAAGGATGCCAAAGGATGGCTGACTGGAACTGTGTGAGTCTGCAAAGCCATCCTATCGTTTCATGCTGCAGCAGCATTTCACGGGAAGCCAAGCCAGCTGTATGACCTCCCAGCTGGAGAAACCAGGTAGCAGAGAGTTAAAACACTTGCTCATTGGTTTTCCCAGATCCTATTTTAATTTGCTCCCTCTTTTTGGACAGCTCTGTGAAGGCAGTCTGGTTTGCTGCCTCGCCATACTAATGAGACTCATCCATCTGCCTCTGTCATTGCCAGCCTCTCCTTTCTGCTGGAAGTCAGAGATGAACGCCCAGGACAGGTCCTTTCTAGGTTGCAGTACTTAATCATTTCTAAACACGCTAGATGGCCTCAGGCAGTGAAGGCAACAAGCATTTAACCTAGGCTTGGCAGCTCCGGCTTCCCCATACTCTGCCTGTGAGCTCTGATAATGAAAAGTTGCTGCACTTTTACTCTCCACTTAGCCAGATGCTCTTTGCTTCTTGGGGCCAAAGGTTAAATAGATATAAGAACCCATGCTAGTTTTGAAGGCTTTTATTAGCAGTCCTTGTAGTAGTGGGAGAAGAGGATGCTGTCGTTCCTGGTCCATTTGTCCGTCGGGATTCGTATTTAGACTGTGTCCTTGCTTTTTACCAAAGGAACGATGCCTTTACCCATCGTGCTTTTGTTGTTTTGCAGCACAAGAGTTAACCCAGGCTGGTTGGAGCTCTGCCATTGAATTTTTTAATGTTCAGTGTTTATGGAAAGAAAGGACGAGAGGACAGTTATCAACGTGGCTTAACTGTGGCAACACCTTTATTAACAATGTAGATAAAACATTTTTTTTTCCGGAGTGGCTAGAGCTTCTGATTTATTTTTCCACTCCATCTACTGCTCCATATGTCTGTGGAATCTGCCTTTTTCCCAGAGCTCATGTTAGTATAAAGCAATTGTCTGGGATGTGTAAGAATTAAGTATCCCATCATTCAGGCTAGACATGCAATTAGAAGAGTTGCACTAATTTCCACTGCTGAGACCCTGTCACTTTAATTTATCCTTACTTTCCTGCATTTAGGCCTTCTCTGGTTGGAGGCCAAGGATTTTATATAGTTTCAGTCAATGGTGCTTTGATGTAGGAACTAGAGTATGCATAAAGTTTAGGGGAAAAAGAACCGGGGGTTTACCTAGAGCTGGCTGGAAGAAACAAAAACCTTATATAAAGAAACATACATTCACTGTAATTCTACCATGCTAGCAAAATAATAGAAAAGAGGGGTTTTTAAACCCAGAAAAACTCACTGAATTATAATATCAACATCCAAGCATTTCTTCGTGATTATTTTTCCTCTGACGTTATTTATAAAATGTTTTTTCTGTTTTTACTATCCATGTGTAAAACAATTATTATTTATCTGATAGCTCAAGCTATCATTTTGAAAGAAGTGCTGAAATTTATTTATTGACTTTTTTTCAGTCTATACAGCTATCACCAGACTGTTCAACTCCATCTTTTTTTTTACATATATATAAAACTCCATAGTTTTATAGCCACCATCAAAATCTCTTCACATAAGTTTCAGACAAGCGTAACTCCAAAAATGCTTGGAATGTTCCCATGAATAAGTACGGAATACCTCTTCCTAAACATTTCCCCACAGAGACATGATAAATCCTATGTGGGCCAATTATCAGACTTTCTTGTGCCTTTCATGATTTAAACCAGTCCCTGGCTCGTGAAAAACTCCCAGAGACCAAGCTAATTTCACCCTCAGCGTATGGTGGCTGCATTCAAACTTCAAAAATCGGGTGTCCAAAGAGGGCTCAGCTTCTCATGATTTCAAAATAAAGGCATGAAAAGGTTCCATTAAAGAGGAATTTTGCATTCAGAGAAATACAGGAAAATTTTTGCAGATGCTGTTTCCCCAAACTAAGTTTTAAACAATTGAAATACGTATGTGTCCTGACTCTTTGCAATGGAGACTAGAGCCCAGGCCCCTCTCTTGGTCACATGACTGACTCCATGGGCGTCAATGTAACTTCCAGCTCTGAAAATACATCTGCCTCCCCCTACCTCTGGGCCTCACTTTTTCTTTTGGATAAAGTGAGTAACGATGGCTTCCCCAGTAAATTTTGATCAAAATAAATACTGATTAATTATTTGTGTCTTTCATAGAAAAATTCTAACCATTTTATAAGCCACTTATTCATGCTAATAGATTAGGCTTCCAAACTTTCATAGGCAGAGAATCCATAAGAAAATGTTTAAACTCCGAGTAGTAACTTAGTAAGACTTAAGTACTCTGACCGGGAGCACACTTATTGAATAGGAAATCTCTACATGAACTTCACCTCTGACTCTTAAATTTTAGTCTTTCCCAAGGGGCCAAGGTTGATGTTTAGGACAGACGAAGTAACCAGAAAAACCTAACAATTTATCTGAAGGACATAATATAAAGGTCATATCAAAGTTTTTTAGAACATCTACAAAAAACCTTTTTATAATGTTTTATAGGTTTTTGCCACTCGGTCACATGTTAAAGGTGATTATTTAATACTTTAAATCAAGTTTTATATACGATATCAATTCTAGAATATACTACATATGTCTGTGTCGTATCATAAACATAGCAAACATACTAGTTACCTATAAGCATATATTCCTACAAGAAAACAGAAAACACATATCCAGAAACATGTTTATTGAAGTTTTACCGATAAATAATCATTCTTGGAATATCTGTAATTATGTCATCATACCGTAAGAATGATTAAGTAATGGATTAAAATCAGTTAACTGATAAACAGAAAGTCTCTACCTAAGCCCCAGTAATAATATTTATGGATAAATGTTTCCTCAACAGCAAAATACACCCTGGTTTAAAATAGAGAACTTAACTTATGGTGTCTGGAAGAGAAACCTACAACTTTGGTTGGGAATAACCCTCATCAAAGATGAAACAAGGGCTTCCCTGGTGGCGCAGTGGTTGAGAGTCCGCCTGCCGATGCAGGGGACGCGGGTTCATGCCCCGGTCCGGAAAGATCCCACATGCCGCGGAGCGGCTGGGCCCGTGAGCCATGGCCGCTGAGCCTGCGCGTCCGGAGCCTGTGCTCCGCAACGGGAGAGGCCACAACAGTGAGAGGCCCGCGTACAGCAAAAAAAAAGATGAAATGAGCAATCAGAAATCCAGATGTTGTTATTTTTAGCAATACCTTCTGCAAATTATTTTTGCAGTAAAATACACTGAAAATGTAGAACACGAGTGACATGAAAAAGAACTACTTATAAGAAGGATATTATTGAAAGTTTTCCTATAAGGCTTTGCAGCTCTTAAAATCAATGGACTAATTAAAAATGGGAAAATGTGGTAGCAAAAAGAAATAAAAAGACTGAATGTGGAAAATAGTAGATATCCCTGAATAATCTTAGAATCAATAAAGAGCCTCAAAAAGGAAAAAGAGAAGGAAAAAATTACCTCGACATATTTTCTTGGATTGCAACAAAATGTATTATTTTGAAGGAACACATAAGGCTGAATTATCTCCTCTTGTTTGTTATGAATACAGTTTGCCTTGCCTCAGACTTAACCCTTGGGATTATTGGAGAAACAAAATTCATGTACTTGAACATGCTAATACCATTCAGTTCCTCAGCCACAAGGCTGTGTTACAGGGATCATTGTTTTACAATATTTACAACAAAGTCCTTAAGGCACTTCTGGTAATTAAATTGAAAGAGGCCTGGGTCTCACCTAATCCAGTATTAGCAATTTGAAGAAGAGGGTATTCAGGTAACACATTTGCCGCTTTATAACTGCAGTCACCAACACAATGTATATAGTCTTTCTCTGCTCTCTATTTGGGCATTTTCTGGCATTAAAATCCACCCTTGCCACATATCAGATGGGCTGCAAGGAATGGTGAGAAGTCATCTAGGCAGTCAGTCAGCCAGTCAGTAAACAAATGTTTATTGAGAGCCACTGGGTACACAGCTTGGTGCTAAACGGGAGTCTATCTCCCTGCCTTGAGGTCTGCACATCCACCACGGCAGACACATAAGGTTCAATTGGCACCATCTTATGCTTTCACTTATTCAATAGCTTGTTAGTGTCTAATGGACTAAACAAACACTTCAGTAGCACATAACACAACTCTGTATGCATATATATGTGTATCTATCTATATGTGCTTATGTATAGACGGATATATAAAACTTGGCATGTTTTCCAGGAGACATGCCAAGATATATTCACAGCTTTATATACACATGTAATTCATGTGTTTCTGTGCATATGGCAGTTGGGGGAATATATCTGATCAGTAGAACATGTTTTATTCCAGATGTTTTTTATATTTTCTCACTATCACTAATAAAAAAAATAACCATAGCTGTTCTACTTGGACAGTTTGATTGGTCTTTAATCCCAAATCTCAATGAAAGAAGGAACACAAAACATTTTCTGTTCTCTAGGATGAGACAAAAATATTGGCATACCAGCCACTTGTGAGGTGTTGTAGACAAAAAACCCATCTTAACTCAAATCATCCTATAAACCAATCAGAGAGGCTTTATTTTTGATGATTTGCACTTCTATCTTCTAGAATTACCTTCCAATATTCACCTCTGCCTAGCTGTTCAAGGCTATATCTTCTCTTGTCTTCCATATAAAAGCCTGAAAATTTTTCCATATAAAGAAAAGATTTCCATATAAAGCCTGAAAATCTCCTTGCCCTGTCTGACATAGGAGCAGAGACACTGAAGTCTCGTCTTTCTCTTAATTCTTCTTCACTACGTCCTTTTGCTCAGTCTTAGAATCATCAACCATCACACATGCCCAACGATTGTACACATATGTCTGTTTATAACCAACAGCCGCATGGTCCCCAAGTTCTGCTATTTCTTCTACAAGTGTCTCCAGAAGTCACACTGTCTACTAAACCCTTACTTCTAAATAAGGGTTTCTCCATAGTTGGATTTCTATCCCTCTATCCCCATTCTTAGTGACTTCCCATTTTTATTCTTTTATCCAAGAACAGTTTCAAATGACTATAAAAATTAACTATCTTTGACAAGCCACTGATTTAAAATTTTCCTCTAACTCCTGATTCTCCTTTGAGGCCATCTGACTTGTTCGGTTTCGTTTCCAAGCTCTCACTCCAGTTAGACAGCTGCCTGGGCTGGGAGCCTCATAAAAACATATTTGTTCTCTGCCCTTTCACACTCCACCATAGACAGAGGCCATTGCTCCTCCCATTCTTATTCTCAATGTGGACAACCTCACCTGTCGAGGTAGCCAGAATAAAGGTTTTGATTTGCCTTAAGTCTTCATTTAACAATTATCATTTTCCAGTGACATTCACTTTGTCTTTAAATGATTCTTTTAAAGTACAAAGCAGAAATAAAAATTGGGAGCTAATCCCGGGAAGTTAGCATCGGTGGAGGAGGACCGTGTCACATTGCACACACTCCTATAAACACCTTGGAGGTGTGGACTGCTGTAGGTTCTTGTTTTATTACCTAGGTTGAAACACAGCAGCTCAACAAATATTAAGCTACCCTGCTGATAATTAATTAGTGAGAGAGCTGTGGTAAGAGAAAGTTGCTCTTTGAAGACCTCTTTAAAATAATGATCCCTATGAAGAAGGCATATTTTTCTGACTCATTTTAGATAAAAGTTGCTATTCTGATGTAATTCATAGTGACTAAGCAAGGACAGAGCTGAAAACTGCTGTTAAAGGGAACCAACTGAGAAACATTTAATTAGATAATCTATACAACAGGAAGCAGCTCAGGCTGGGTCAGGGGAAAATGAGTTCAAATTTGGTCTCCAATATTTACTACTTCTGTAATCTTGGTTGGACAAGTTACTTCATCTTTGTCTCCCTAATTCCCAGTTCTTTATATTAAGACGGGACAAAATAACGGAATATTTAATGTTAATGAGTTTAAAGCATCCAGCAGAGAATCTGAGCCAGAGAAGACACCAAATAAGTGGTGGCTCTTAAAGGAAAGCAATGCTGTTTGCAAATTTAAGATAAATGACTTTTTTCTTTCTCTGACAGTTTATGAGTGACAGAAGTGGGACTGAATGCATTCAAAAAGAGGAGAAGTAGGAAAATACTTCTTTGATATTGTGGCACCATCATTGTCAGGTACATGTTCTGAAGGGGAAGAGTATTGTCTGCTTCATGGAGAAAAGCAAAACAAAGGCATTGGAGAAGCAGCATAACCCTCTGTAGCTGACTTACGTTGTAGGGCTGAAAATTAAGACCTTCTCTTTTTTTTTTAACATATTTATTGGAGTATCATTGCTTTACAATGGTGTGTTAGTTTTGCTTTATAACAAAGTGAATCAGCTATACATACACATAGATCCTCATGTCTCCTCCCTCTTGCGTCTCCCTCCCACCCTCCCTATCCCACTCCTCTAGGTGGACACAAAGCACTGAGCTGATCTCCCTGTGCTATGCGGCTGCTTCCCACTAGCTATTTTACAGTTGGTAGTGTATATATGTCAGTGCTACTCTCTCCATCCTACCTTACTCTTCTACCTCCTTGTGTCCTCAAGTCCATTCTCTACATCTGCATCTTTATTCCCGTCCTGCCCCTAGGTTCTTCAGAACCATTTTTTTTTTTTTTTAGATTCCATATAAATGTGTTAGCATACGGTATTTCTTTTTCTCTTTCTGACCTACTTCACTCTGTATGACAGACTCTAAGTCCATCCACCTCACTTCAAATAACTCAATTTCATTTCTTTTTATGGCTCAGTAATGTCCCATTGTATATATGTGCCACATCTTCTTTATCCATTCATCTGTCAATGGACACTTAGGTTGCTTCCATGTCCTGGCTATTGTAAATAGAGCTGCAATGAAATTGTGGTACATGACTCTTTTTGAATTATGGTTTTCTCAGGGTATATGCCCAGTAGTGGGATTGCTGGGTCATATGGTAGTTCTACTTTTAGTTTTTTAAGGAACCTCCATACTGTTCTCCATAGTGGCTGTACCAATTCGCATTCCCACCAAGAGTGCAAGAGAGCTCCCCTTCCTCCACACCCTCTCCAGGATTTACTGTTTGTAGATTTTTTGATGATGGCCTTTCTGACCAGTGTGAGGTGATACCTCATTGTAGTTTTGATTTGCATTTCTCTAATGATTAGTGATGTTGAGCATTCTTTCATGTGTTTGTTGGCAATCTGTATATCTTCTTTGGAGAAATATCTATTTAGGTCTTCTGTCAAATTTTGGATTGGGTTGTTTGTTTTTTTGATATTGAGCTGCATGAGCTGCTTATAAATTTTGAGATTAATCCTTTATCAGTTGCTTCATTTGCAAATATGTTCTGCCATTCTGACATTTGTCTTTTCATCTTGTTTATGTTTTCCTTTGCTATGCAAAAGCTTTTAAGTTTCATTAGAGTCCCATTTGTTTATTTTTGTTTTTATTTCCATTTCTCTAGGAGGTGGGTCAAAAAGGATCTTGCAGTGATTTATGTCATAGAGTCTTCTGCCTATCTTTTCCTCTAAGTTTTATACTGTCTGGCCTTACATTTAGGTCTTTGATCCATTTTGAGTTTATTTTTGTGTATGGTGTTAGGGAGTGTTCTAATTTCATTCTTTTACATGTAGCTGTCCAGTTTTCTCAGAACCACTTATTGAAGAGGCTGTCTTTTCTGTGTTGTATACTCTTGCCTCCTTTATCAAAAATAAGGTGACCACATGTGTGTGGATTTATCTCTGTGGTTTGTATCCTGTTCCATTGATCTATATTTCTGTTTTTGTGCCAGTACAATACTGTTTTGATTACTGTAGCTTTGTAGTATAGTCTGAAGTCCAGAGGCTGATTCCTCCAGCTCTGGTTTTCTTTCTCAAGATTACTTTGGCTATTCAGGGTCTTTTGTGTTTCCATACAAATTGTGAAATTTTTTGTTCTAGTTCTGTGAAAAATGCCAGTGGTAGTTTGATAGGGATTGCATTGAATCTGTAGGTTGCTTAGAGTAGTATAGTCATTTTCACAATGTTGATTCTTTCAATCCAAGAACATGGTATATCTCTCCATATGTTTGTATCATCTTTAATTTCTTTCATCAATGTCATAGTTTTCTGCATACAGGTCTTTTGTCTCCTTAGGTAGGTTTATTCCTAAGTATTTTATTCTTTTTGTTGCAATGGTAAATGGGAGTGCTTCCTTCATTTCTCCTTCAGATTTTTCATCATTAGTGTATAGGAATGCAAGAGATTTCTGTGCATTAATTTTGTATCCTGCTACTTTACCAAATTCATTGATTAGCTCTAGTAGTTTTCTGGTAGCATCTTTAGAATCCTCTATGTATAGTATCATGTCATCTGCAAACAGTGACAGCTTTACTTCTTCTTTTCTCATTTGGATTCTTTTATTTCTTTTTCTTCCCTGATTGCTGTGGCTAAAACTTCCAAAACTATGTTGAATAACAGTGGTGATAATAGACAACCTTGTCTTGTTCCTGATCTTAGAGGAAATGGTTTCAGTTTTTCACCATTGGGAATGATGTTGGCTGTGCGTTTGTCATATAAGGCCTTTATTATGTTGAGGTAAGTTGCCTCTATGCCTACTTCCTGGAGAGTTTTTTTTATCATAAATGGGTGTTGAATTTTGTCAAAAGCTTTTTCTGCATCTATTAAGATGATCACATGGTTTTCTCCTTCAATTTTTTAATATGTTTTATCACACTGATTGATTTGTGTATATTGAAGAAACCTTAGATTCCTGGGAGAAACCCTGCTTGATCATGGTGTATGATCCTTTTAATGTGCTGTTGGATTCTGTTTGCTAGTATTTTCTTGAGGATTTTTGCATCTATGTTCATCAGTGATATTGGCCTGTAGTTTTCTTTCTTTGTGACATCTTTGTCTGGTTTTGGCATCAGGGTGATGGTGGCCTTGTAGAATGAGTTTGGGAGTGTTCCTCCCTCTGCGATATTTTGGAGAAGTTTGAGAAGGATAGGTGTTAGCTCTTCTCTAAATGTTTGATTAGAATTCTGTGAAGCCATCTGGTCCTGGGCTTTTGTTTTTTGGAAGAATTTTAATAACATTCTCAATTTCAGCACTTGTGATTGGTCTATTTATATTTTCTATTTCTTCCTGGCTCAGTCTTGGAAGGTTGTACTTTTCTAAGTATTTGTCCATTTCTTCCAGGTTGTCCATTGTATTGGCATATAGTTGCTTGTAGTAATCTCTCATGATCCTTTGTATTTCTGCAGTGTCAGTTGTTACTTCTACTTTTTCATTTCTAATTCTATTGATTTGAGTCTTCTCCCTTTTTTTCTTGATGAGTCTGACTAACGGTTTATCAATTTTGTTTATCTTCTCAAAGAACCAGCTTTTAGTTTTATTGATCTTTGCTACTGTTTCCTTCATTTCTTTTTCAATTATTTCTGATCTGATCTTTATGATTTCTTTCCTTCTCCTTCCCTGGGTGTTTTTATTCTTCTTCTTCTAATTGCTTTAGGTGTGAGGTTAGGTTGTTTATTTGAGATATTTATTGTTTCTTGAGGTAGGATTGTATTGCTATAAACTTCCCTATTAGAACTGCTTTTGCTTCATCCCATAGGTTTTGGGTCATCCTGTTTTCATTGTCATTGTTTCTAGGTATTGTTTGATTTCCTCTTTGATTTCTTCAGTGATCTCTTGGTTATTTAATAGTGTATTGTTTAGCCTCCATGTGTTTGTGTTTTTTACAGTTTTTTTCCTGTAATTGATATCTAGTCTCATAGTGTTGTGGTAGGTGTAGATACTTGATACGATTTCAAGTTTCTTAAATTTACCAAGGCTTGATTTGTGACCCAAGATATGATCTATCCTGAAGAATGTTCCATGAGCACTTGAGAAGACAGTGTATTCTGTTGGATGGAATGTCCTATAAATATCAATTAAGTCCATCTTATTTAATGTATCATTTAAAGCTTGTGTTTCCCTATTTATTTTCATTTTGAATCATCTGTCCATTTATGAAAGCAGGGTGTTAAAGTCCCCTACTATGTTTGTGTTACTATCGATATCCCCTTTTATGGCTGTTAGCATTTGCCTTATGTATTGAGGTGCTCCTATGTTGGGTGCATAAATATTCACAATTTTTATATCTTCTTCTTGGATTCATTCCTTGATCATTAGGTAATATCATTCTTTTTCTCTTGTAATAGTCTTTATTTTAAAGTTTATTTTGTCTGATATGAGAATTGCTACTGCAGCTTTCTTTTGTTTTCCATTTGCATGGAATATCTTTTTTTGTCCCCTCACTTTCAGTCTGTATGCGTCCCTAGGTCTGAAGTGGGTCTCTTGTAGACAAAATATATACGGGTCTTGTTTTTGTATCCATTCAGCCAGTCTATGTCTTTTGGTTGGAGCATTTAATCCATTTACCTTTAAGGTAGTTATTGATATGTATGTTCCTATTACCATTTTCTTAATTGTTTTGTTATTGTAGGTCTTTTCCTTCTCTTGTGTTTCCTGCCTGGAGAAGTTCCATAGTTCCATTGTCATTTGTTGTAAAGCTGGTTTGGTGCTGTTGAACTTTCTTAGCTTTTGCTTGTCTGTAAAGGTTTTAATTTCTCCGTCGAATCTGACTGAGATCCTTGCTGTGTAAAGTAATCTTGATTGTAGATTTTTCCCTTTCATCTCCTTAAATATGTCCCATCACTCCCTTATGGCTTGCAGAGTTTCTGCTGAAAGATCAGCTGTTAACCTTGTGGGGATTGCCTTGTATGTTATTTGTTGTTTTTCCCTTATTGCTTTTAATATTTTTTCTTTGTATTTAATTTTTGATAGTTTGATTAATATGTGTCTTGGCATGTTTTTCCTTGGATTTATCCTGTATGGGACTCTCTGCGCTTCCTGGACTTGATTGATCATTTCCTTTTCCATATTAGGGAAGTTTTCAACTATAATCTCTTCACATATTTTCTCAGTCCTTTTCTTTTTCTCCTATTCCTCTGGGACCCCTATATTTCAAATGTTGGTGCATTTAATGTTGTCCTAGAGGTCTCTGAGCCTATCCTCAATTCTTTTCATTCTTATTTCCTTATTCTGTTCTGCGGTAGTTATTTCCACTATTTTGTCTTCCAGGTCACTTATCCGTTCTTCTGCCTCAGTTATTCTGCTATTGATTCCTTCTGGAGAATTTTTAATTTCATTTATTGTACTGTTCATCATTGCTTGTTTGCTCTTTAGTTCTTCTAGGTCCTTGTTAAACGTTTCTTGTATTTTCTCCATTCTATTTCCAAGAGTTTGGATCATCTTGACTATCATTACTCTGAATTCTTTTTCAGGTACACTGCCTATTTCCTCTTCATTTGTTTGGTCTGGTGGGTTTTTGCCTTGCTCCTTCATTTGCTGTGTGTTTCTCTGTCTTCTCATTTTGCTTAACTTACTTTGTTTGGGGTCTCCTTTTCACAGGCTGCAAGTTTGTAGTTCCCATTATTTCCGGTGTCTGCCCCCAGTGACTAAGGTTGGTTCATTGGGTTGTGTAGGCTCCTGGTGGAGGGGACTAGTGCCTGTGTTCTGGTGGATGAGGCTGGATCTTGTCTTTCTGGTGGGCAGGACCCCATCCGGTGGTGTGTTTTGTGGTGTCTGTGACCTTATTATGATTTTAGGCAGCCTCTCTGCTAATGGGTGGGGTTGTTTTCCTGTGTTGCTAGTTGTTTGGCATAGGGTGTCCAGAGCTGTAGCTTGCTGGTCGTTGAGTGGAGCTGGGTCTTAACATTGAAATGGAGATCTCTGGGAGAGCTTTCACGTTTGATATTACATGGAGCCGGGAGGTCTCTGGTGGACCAATGTCATGAACTCGGCTCTTCCACCCCAGAGTCACAGGCCTGACACCTGCCCGGAGTACCAAGACACTCTCAGCCACACAGTTAGAAGTAAAGGCAGAAAAAAAGAAAGAAAGAAAGAAAAAATAAAATAAAATTATTAAATTAAAATTTTTTTAAATTATTAAAAGTAAAATTTTTAAAATTAAAAAGTAATAAAAAAAGAAAGAAAGATGAGAGCAACCAAACCAAAAAAACAAATCCACCAATGATAATGAGCGCTAAAAACTACTAAAAAAAAAATGGGACAGACAGAACCCTAGGACAAATGGTTAAAGCAAAGCTATGCAGACAAAATCACACAAAGAAGCATCCACATACACACTCACAAAAAGAGAAAAAGGAAATATATATATATATCTATATATAAAAAAAGGAAGAGAGCAACCAACTCAATAAACAAATCTACCAATGATAATAAACTCTAAATACTAAACTAAGATAAACATAAAACTAGAAACAAATTAGATGCAGAAAGCAAACCCCAAGTCTACAGTTTCTTCCAAAGTCCACTCAATTTTTGGATGATTCCTTGTCTATTCAGATATTCCAGAGATGCAGGGTACATCAAGTTGACTGTGGAGATTTAATCTGCTGCTCCTGAGGCTGCTGGGAGAAATTTCCCTTTCTCTTCTTTGTTCGCACAGCTCCTGGGGTTCAGCTTTGGATTGGCCCTGCCTCTGCATGTAGGTCACCTGAGGGCATCTGTTCTTCACTCAGACAGGACGGGGTTAAAAGAGCAGCTGATTAGGGGGCTCTTGCTCACTTAGGTGGAGGGGAAGGAGGAGTACGGAACGTCGGGCAAGCCTGTGGTGGCAGAGGCTGGCGTAACGTTGCACCAGCGTGAGGTGTGCTGTGTGTTCTCCCGGGGAAGTTGTCCCTGGATCAAGGGACCCTGGCAGTGGCGGGCTGCACAGGCTCCCAGGAGGGGAGGTGTGGATAGTGACCTGTGCTCGCACACAGGCTTCTTGGTGGCTGCAGCAACAGCCTTAGCATCTCATGCCTGTCTCTGGGGTCCACGCTGGTCTCTGCGGTCCGCGCTGGTAACTGCAGCTTGTGTCTTTCTCTGGAGTTCGTTTAGGTGGTGCTCTGAATTCCCTCTCCTCACACACCCCGAAACAATGGTCTCTTGCCTCTTAGGCAGGTCCAGACTTTTTCCCGGACTCCATCCTGGCTAGCTGTGGTACACTAGCCCCCTTCAGGCTGTGTTCACGTAGCCAACCCCAGTCCTCTCCCTGGGATCCGACCTCCAAAGCCTGAGCATCAACTCCCAGCCTCTGCCCTCCTCAGCTGGTGAGCAGACAAGCCTCTCGGGCTGGTGAGTGCCGGTCGGCACCGATCTTCTGTGTGGGAGTCTCTCTGCTTTGCCCTCTACACCACTGTTCCTGTGCTCTCCTCCATCTCTGCCAGTGAAGGGGCTTCCTAGTGTATGGAAACTTTTCCTCCTTCACAGCTCCATCCCAGAGGTGCAGGTCCTGTCCCTATTCTTTTGTCTCTGTTTTTCCTTTTTTCTTTTGCCCTACCCAGGTACATGGGGAGTTTCTTGCCTTTTGGGAGGTCTGAGGTCTCCTGCCAGCATTCAGTAGGTGTTCTATAGGAGTTGTTCCACATGTAGATATATTTCTGTTGTATTTGTGGGGAAGAAGGTCATCTCCAGGTCTTATTCCTCCACCATCGTGAAGGTCTCTCCAAGACCTTTTTAAAATTAATTTTAGTACTCTAAGTGGTTGTGATTGTATGATACTGAGACCAAGACAAGTCAGTGCCAAAGCTGAGAGAAAAGTGATTGGGCCTCTAACATCTAGCTCACCTCAAATGCAGGGCTGTCAAAGTCTAAGGAATATTTTGGCTTCAAGTTAAGATAAGATTGGTTTGAGTTTAAAAGAAAAATTCTATCAAGGATTGCATATAAGAGGAGAGTAAAAATTCATCAATTATGAGAAAGATAATTATTAGGGAAAAAGATTTCAAACTTATCTAAGAGTTTACTTTAAATTTTATTAATAAAATTGACATTTTATTATTAAATGTAGCGACAGATTAATACTGTTAAAAACTCATCATCTTAAAAGATGTGTATTTGGATGACAAAGAATGGCGTATCATGTTTTCATGCAGTGGTCTTCATTAGAAAGCTCCAGAAGATGCTGTATAAACACTTAATGTTTAGAAAAAGTTGCATTAGTGTATCTAATTCACTGTCTTCTCTCTTTTGTGAGAAAGCTGAATTCAAAATTACATTGATAAAAGAAAAGCAATTGTAACAGTCCTGACTTATACCTTATAACAAAAAAAGGGATGTCCCTCTAAAATGCCTTGTATATAAAGTTCATCTATTGGATATAAATAACTATTTAACACATTGAAGTTTCCCTTTTTCAGTCCTATAGTGCTGTTTTATTCTGTCTTGTTTGCTATACAGTCAGATCTGTCAAGATTAACCATTTCACTTTTAGGCCTCCATTAAGATTCCATTACCTATTTTAAATAGGTAAAACTTAGATGTGCTTTGGCATACTTTGGCATAGGCTTTGTACTTCAGTCTTATTAGCACCAAACTGTTCCTCTGTGGTCCAAAGGTTGATATGCTTACTTTTTATTATAGAAAATTTCAAAAAATATAAAAGCAGAGAGAATGGTAAAATGAACTTCCATGTACCCATTATCCAGCTTGGGATTTGGTCTCCCCAAATAGACACAGACTTTTAAAAAATCAATATTAGGTCCAAAGCATCAAATATAGTACTTTGGAGTGAAAAAAAAAAGTGTTCCGTAAACATCATATACTGACTGATAATTTAGTGAGGTAGTGCGATATACCACTAAAAATTATGAGCTCTAAAGTCCAGAAAAATTGTTTCAGATTCTGGCCCTACCATTTACTATCTACAGGATCTTGGAAGTGGTGTGCTTATAAATGTTTAATAACTGGTTTTAAGGATGTGAGGGACACTGATCTGCAGCGTTTGCCCATTTCCCTGGTGTAAATGCTCCCACCATGGTCAATTTCAAGTTGCCACCATGAGGTCACTGAATATGGGAGCTGAGAAAAGATAAACACAGGTGGCTCTCCCAAGCTAATACTAGCCAGCTCCAGCCACTACTGGATCTTGGGTAAATTATAAAAATTCTCTAATCCCAGATTCATCAATTTTAAAATAGGAAAAAATAGCAGTACTTGCATTGTCATATTACTGAGAGATTAAATGAAATATTGCATGGAAAACTGTTATCACAGTGCCTGGAACTTAATATGCTTTCTATGCATTCAAACCATGTTAGCCTTTTCTATTATTAAGCAGTATGAAGGCCAAATGTCACCAAAGACTGGTTTTTAAAAAATACTTCCTTTAAAAGAACTTTTGACTATCCGTATGCATTTTTATTAAGTAGGACTTCTGAATGGTTATCTGAAATATTTCTAAACATCAAGGCAAGAAAGTAACATAACACCATGGAATCACCGAGAGAGAGAATATGACTATCTTCAGCATACTGGCATTAAAAATGAATTCAACCACAACAATTCACGGTTAAAGGGGATTTAAATCTCAGGGCAAAGCCACATTTCACTGATTTCTATGTCCTCAGGAATACTGCCTTTGATGCACTACAATGATTTTTCCTTCCCTTTCTTTGCTCTCAGCCACAGCCTGAACGTGGCAGCACCAGTGCTACAACTGAGAAGGTACAACAATTTGTTCCATTTTGAAACCTACAATTCTGTATATGATCGTTATACCCCGGAAGTATTGATACAATTCCAATGGTTTCAAAATACATTTTAGTGGAAGTTTTAAGGATACAAAATTCACTTTGTCGTAAATCCTTGAGGATATAAAATTTGCATTTGTTAATCACATTTTAAAGCACTTTCTCTAAAGGTGATGATTTTAAATCCTTACTGTTTATTGGAAGCATCATTCACGTGGTTTATTCTCACCCAGCTCTGAATCTCAGTCTTAAAGACTTCCCTTGCCTCGGTCTTAAAGACTTGCCTTTGCTCTGCTTCATGCCTCATATATAATTCCTCTTCTCAAAAACTCAGAAAATGATCTCAGAAATGACCTAAACATAGGCTTGAGCCCCATTCTGAACCCAGATCTCCAACCTGGCAGCAGAGGGAGGGCACCATCCATCAATCCCACTATGCCACCTGCTTTTATTAGCTGTGCTGCAGAAGAGAGTCTAAAACCAAGACAATTTTATTTTATTTACTGATGGCACAATGTCAGTAGCTTAATCAATAGATACGGGCTAGAAAGAAGTATGCCACCACCTTACCCAGGAGATTCAAGGTTTAGAAGAAAAGAGCATTTGTGAATTAAGAAACAAACTCGTCAAATGAAGGTTAATCCTGACACATAGCCCACTAGTTAGAGGTAGGAGGAGAGAAAGTCTTAAAATGCAACTCTCTTATGTGTTTCCCCTAGAGACTCTTCAGACAGTAAAATAATACCTTGTGAAAAGGGGTTTCCTTTGGTCCCCTCAAGGAAAAAAATAATCCTATCTGAAAATAGTTTCTTCTAACCATGAATGGTGTTATTTATGAAGACTCAACCTACATATCAACATTCGCAAGTTGCTCCATAAAGAAAAAGTTCACCAGATAAAGAAAAAAGCTCAAGGACAGCAGTGCAAGAAACCCAGACCTCAAGGGATACTAGCAAGGTACCCTTTCTTTGAAAAGTACAGTCTCAGTGCCACTTTCTGTCACCTCTTCCTTTCCCATCTCCCTAGGACCCAACCCCAGAAGGGCATGTAGGACTTTTCTAGGACGCCTCTAATTATGGTTTGAAGAAACAATTTGGGCTCTTTGCTTTTGGTATTTCAGTTCTCTTTCTGTCGTTAAGGGAGAAAAAGCATCCATCACTTTTATTACCACGCAAAGCCAGCCAGGGTTCTCTGAAGCCATACAACCGTCATTTAGCATTTTTAAAGCCAGATCTGAAAATCTGTCACCCCGGTATCAATACTTGAACATTGAGTTTCCAGACGACATAAATCTTCCATAGCCATGCTCGGCAGTGAGCTAAGTCTTGGACTGCCTTTCTGGCAAGGAGAGAACATCCTTGGGACACCTCAACCCTACCCTAATTTCACTTTATGCAGAGACAGATCCTCATTTGAAAGCTCCTCGTGAGCCAGAGGGTGTGTGCCTTGATCATTGCTGAAACGTGCATTTCCGTATAGAGACAAAGGAGCTGGTTTTTACTCCCAAGCCCTTTGCTACTTAAATAAAGTTATTGGCTGCCTAATGAATGTTAGCTGCAGTACTCCCTATGGTCAGAGGGCTCTTGTTTAATGAATTGCTTAATGTGCTTGATTACTGTTACAATGTTGAGTGAGGAAAAGGCAAGAGAGATTTGAAAGATTCACTGGAGGATATGATGAAAATGAATTGGATCAATAGAAACTTTTTGCTCATCTCTGAACAGCACATTGGGGGTTGTATTGTTAGAGTTGGGGGATAATGCAATTTTGTGGCTTGTTGCCTTTTTATAATTCACAAATATAAATCTCCTTCGACAGTGAGTTTTAGGGCTAGCCTTCCCGGAGTTATAAATGATCCCCAGACTCTAGCCCTGGTTACTTACACGGACAGATAAATTAATTAGGAAAACTTTTATGCCAATTACTTTATGCCCTTGGCTTTCATATGTTTCTGAAGAGCAGCAGCTAATTAAAGATATGATTCATAATTACTGGTCGATCGAGTAGTTGAGTAATGGAATCAGGAACTGTTCCAAAGAAAATTATCCATCACATCATTACTAATTGTTACATAATACATAAGGACATAGAATTCAAATAAAAAATTACTTACTTTGAAAGGTACATTCCATTTTTTTTTAATTTAACAATTATAGACGTGAAATGAGTTCTTGCAATGCTGAATAATGTAGTAAGTTGGGGTGGGCTTTTTTGCTTTTTTAATGTAAATACTTCTACTGAATGAATGCAAAAAACAAGGGCCCATGTAACTTCAAGGTTTAGTAATCACTGAGTTCATGCTCTTTCCTATGAAAAATTCAAACTAATGGAGGTAATAGTCAAAATGCATTGTCCTTTCTTCCAGCTCTACCCTTAGGATTTGCTGAAACCCAGTAGGCCCAAATGGGAAGGGCTATGAGGGACCACCCATTGGCATGCACTGGATTAGGAAAGTTCCCAGGCTCAGAAAACCTAAGAATGTTAATACTTGGAGAATACCGAAATCTTCCGAAAGAAGACAATTGTCAAAGGCTGTGTATATCCCAGATCTGTCCTAGCTTAGAGTAATTATGGGTCTTTGTTTGAAGGTAACACAGGACCAGAAAGGTGGAGATAATCTCACACAGAGGAGAGCTTTGTAGAAAAGAGTGAGGGGAGGCCACCAGCCCATGGCTTTGATGGGGTGGAATGGGGTCCTCCCATCTGGGAGTGCCCACCAGCAAGCAACTCCCAGTGGGCGCAAACCCACCTTCCATAAACCCTGAGTGCTGCCTCAGCAAATCCCTTCCCCTCCTATCTCTCCTCCAGATTTCCCTGCCTTTCCTCCCTCTTTCTAATCCCTGACTCCAGTGCCAGTGACAGTCCACAGTGGCATGTTTAGTGACAGAGCAGAACAGGACAAGAGAAGGTAAGGAAATAGGAAATCGAGGCTGCAGATGCCTTCTCTCATCTAGTGCTCAGTCAGTTGCTGTCTTGCTGAAGAACCCCTTGTCTGAGTCCCATCTCCTCCCCCACATCCTCTGACTAAATACCTAAGGCACAAAGAAGGGTATTCTGTGTTTCCATCTAGTCCGAAAAACTTCCTCGCCAGGTCTTGTGCAGGGAGGATCCTGGAGAGAACGACAAGAGGTGAAGTCCCCAGCACCGAGCCCCTCCCAGTCTCCCAGAACGGCAGTGTGAAAGGTGCACAGACGAGGGACCTCCAGGATTCAGACGAACAGGAGACAGAGCTCATGCCTGCAACGGACTTCAGATATGAAGAGTGCACTGGTGAGACAGAGTTACATAAGTCAGAAGAACCTCCCCTATATTATTGAAGGATTCTTGAAAAAGGATGGTTTTCACTTTCATTTATGTTGTACAAACGCGGACAATAGCGTAGAGGCAGGTCCTGAACTGCATGCACTGAGAGCCATAGATGGCTTAGTCCCGGGGCAGCCTGGGGAAAAGGAAGCAGATAAACACAGCTTGAAGACAGCGAGCAGAAGGCAGGACCCTGATGGGAAAGGATGAACAGCCGGAAGTATTCATAGCCCAGATGAGGTTTGTTTGTAGGAGCCCCTTCCGGCCAGCCCAAATCTAGTTGTGGGATAGAGCTGCCGTCTGATCCAGGTGAAGGGCAATTAAGGTGACCTTGTCTTAGGCTCACACAGAGGGAAGAGGATGCAGACAGGAATGTGAGTAAATACTCACTGTGGGAAGGCTAGTGTGTATTCTCTTCCTACAGAGAGACAAGTGCAAATAGCAAGCATTCAATCTTTAATTAGAAGAATACTTCATGTTTTTCTTCTGGGAGGGTCCCATTTGTACTACAAGTAGGTAAGGGTACTTCAGTAGCTGAAGGCACGAACCTCAGGGCCATTTAACTAAAATCTCCTCCAGGAAGAAGGGACAGGACTACTTAGAAAGCAATTACCACATCCCGAGGGCTGACGTTTCCCTCTTGAAGAGAGGCAGCCCTCTGTTTTGAGACGGGAGATTTGACCAAGCAGCTTCAGTGTGTCTTTGTGTCTTTGTGTCAGTTTCAAAGCCTCACGCCTTGGCAAGTGCAGCAAGAATCAAGTGCAAAAGAAAAAGGGAAAGAAAAGAAAAAAAGAGATTTCAGACACACCACCTGCTGAGCTTTCCCAATTTAACAAACTTATGTGAGGTCTGGAGAGAGCAAATGAGTGCTTCTTGGATATCAAATCAGGCCTTTATTCACTTGGCGGCAGTCTCCAAAAGCTGTTCTAGTCCTAACATTACCCCAAAGAACCTGAGGGGCACCTGTGTGGCCCATTAAGGCAAATGTAATCAAATCCATCTAGGCACTGGTATCGTTTTTTGAGAACTGGGGCTAAAGCTGGTGTCTTCTATTCCTATACGACGCCTTGCGGGCTGTTGGTTTGGAAAATACAGTTTCACGACGGTTAGAAACAGTTTCCTTAAATTTAACATGGGACCCAAAACACAAGGGTGACCACCTCCAGACCAAGTCATTTTAAATGATTAAAGTGAGTCTACTAAAATCACAGTTTCAATCCTCTTAAAACCAGAGTCCTATAAGCTGAAAGGAAGGAACCGCAGAAAGTCCCTTGACTCGGTGCCCTCCCTCCTCCCTCCACCTTCCCACCTGGTGAAAGCGTAGACTATTAAGATAGACGGAAATATAGCCCATATACAGACTTCATTAGTATTCCCTGTCCTCTCCTCTATGTAAATGAGAAAAGTTTTCCCCAGATTGTGCTCTCTGAAGGAACAGATCCCCAGCTCACCAGTGATAACGCACTCAAATAGTGCACACGTGCATGGCTCAACACTGAGTGGGACGGGGCAAATTGTCGCCCGGATTCACGCCCGGTGAGCTCTTGGTTCCCATCTCCCAAGACCTCCATTCTTCCACCCAGCTCAGATCAAGCCCCCATAGGGAGCTGGTGCTCAACAGAACAGGGGAAGAGAAACAGGTTCTATTATAAGGGGAGGAAAGCCAGGGGCATCCCTGAAAGCATGGACCACGTTTCTGTCTTCACCTTTCACAGTGAGCTGAGCCTTTCAACATTTTCAAGCTGTTGGCGTTTGACCTTCGATCCAGGCCAGGTACTGAGTGCAAGTTTAACATTCATCTCTCTGTTTGGCATTTTCAAATCTCTGTGCAAGAAGGCAGTCCCTGGAATATTTTCATAGTTTTATGACTGCCTTAAGGACAGTTTCTCCAAGAAAAATTATGTTAAGATTGAGCTTGGCAAAATCTTTTTCTATGCATTTTTTAAAACTTGGCATTCTCTTTTGATGGGCACTGAACATTCAAACAGTGTTTCTAAGGCTCCTGATGGCGGCCACTCTGTCAGGAGTATAATGTTACATGATTCTGTGCCAAGGAGGTAAATCATGGGGGAAGTCAGCTTGACAGTGTCAGAACCAGCGTCACTCAGTTATGGACACTTGAGGCCCATGTCACCAAGGGCCTGACCACAGAGCTGAAAGGCAGAAACTCTGCGGTTCTGTCCTTTTCTGCACCCATCTTGCTGTGTGACCTAAAGATAGTGATTTCATCCGTTCTATTGCCGTATGCTCAAAAGCAAAAGATTTTCCAGTATTTATTGGAATTACTGTTTAGCACTCTCTTCTTTAAATAGTTTTCTGACTCAGAAAGTCTTGTGTAGATTGCTATTTTGAGCCAGATTCTCCCAATGTGGAAATTCCTTAGGTTTGCATTAAGCTCTTTGGAGGAATGAACTAACTCTTTCAGGCCTGTAGTATAGCGTCTAATAATTTCTTTTGAACTATAAATAAATGCATTGTAAAAGTTGAGTAGGTTTGACTATTAAGCAGCAGAGTCATTTTTTCCTCTGACCACTAAACCTGTGAGACCTCTGACCTTGTTGCAAGCCAGTCTAGGGCACGGTCACAAAAGTATGAGAGAGTTGCCAAGAATTAAGAGAACTTCGGGACGTGGAAGTTGATGCCTGCCTGACTCTAAATTCTCTAAATTAATTTTGGATCCTCTGAATCCTTTCCATTTTAATTGCAGAGGTGAGGTGCATGATATCGAAGGGCAATTTTTTTTTCTTTCAATGTTACTTTTCGGCAGGAAAGATGTTCATCGTTCAATGGATCCCTTTTAAAATGCCAGCCGTTATGGAATCTCAAACTTGGCTAAAAAGAAAAGCTCAGCATTCACAGGACTTTGGAGAGTCTCCGGGCACTGAGAGTGTTCTATCAAAGATTATACTCAGGCTTCAAATAACATCTCTATGTTGACAACTTCCAAATGTGTATCTCCAACAGAGACTTCTCCCCTGAGCTCCAGACACACATATGCAACAGCATACTCAATGTCTTCTCTTAGTTGTCTACGAATATTCCACATTTAAGGTCTAATTAAAACTAAATTCCTGATCTTATCCCTTTCCAATCTGTTTTGCCCACCACTTTTCCCATCTCATTAAGTGGAGAATCTAGCCCTCCAGTGAGCTCAGAATCCTGCAGACATCCTTGACTTGTCTCTTTCTCTCATAATTTACATCCAATCATCAGTAGACCCTTTTGGCTCAACTTTCAACATGTATCAGGAATCCAGCCACTTCCCTCCCTCCACTGGTGTCACCTGATCTAGCCACCATTATCTCTCACCTCATCATCACAAGAACCTTCTGACAAATCTCCCTCCTTGCCCTCCTGTCTCCCAAAAGTCTACTTTCTCAACACGACAGCCAGAAAGATCCTATTAAACCTTAAGTCATATATTACTCCTCTATGAAACCTCCCAGTGGCTTCCTATTCTCTCAGAGAAAAAGTCAAAATTCTCACAATGTCTACAAGCCACAAAAACTCACTACCCAAGCTCTTTCTGGGCCCATTCCTTCCCCCCCACCTCCCTTCCTCCCTGTCTTCATTTTTCCCTCCTCTCCATACACACAGTCCCTCCTAAGAGCCTTTGCACAAGGGCTGTACCCTCTACTTGGAACGTTCTTCCTCCTAATATCCACATGGCTTTCTTCCTCTCCCTTTAAAGCCTTTGCTCAAACAGCACCTCCTCAATGAAGCCTACCCTGACCTACCTACCTAAGCTGCAGCTTCCCCCACTACTACCCCTACATCACCCTTACTCTGTCGTATTCATTTTCCCTAGTACTTTACACCTCCCCCAATACTATAAATACTTCTTTATTGTGTTTATTATCTCCTACCTCTTCCCCACCGCTACAAAGTGAGTTTCCTTGGGGACAAAAATCCCTAGACTTTGGTCTATATTTTCACTGACGTAACCACAAAACTCAGAACAATACTTAGCACATACATATTTGGTGAATAGAAGAATGTCTCTTTCTTTTGAAATAATTTGCTTAGCAATGAAAATATCGATGCCTGATTTCTCTGTGGAATACTAATTGCCACAGAAATTAATTAAATTAGTACAAACCTATTAACTGATAAAGTTATTATTAATATAACACTAAATTATTTTTCTCCTATCTTTCATGAAACATTATAAACCTCCCAACTGATATGTTTTAATGGAGTACCAAGAGGTGAAAGTTAGCCAATTAAGATTACAATTTTCAAATATACTCAAAATTAGAATTTTCTAAAAAATAAAATGTTATTTGGCCTTTCTTTAGTATCTAAATAAATATTAATATGGAAGAAATGTTGTTAAAAAAAGAAAACGCTTGTTCTCAGGGATCTGTTATTTGTAGCAGCTATTCTTGAGGCGCTCAGTATGAATATGATACCAAATAACACTTCATCGTAATGGTAAGTGTTAGGCTATTAAGGGCTAGTAAACAGTAATGTACATTTCCCTCAGAGTTCAAAACCAACTAAAAGATGGACCCTGAAAATGGACAGATAGTGATCAATACTGCAGCTGAGGGTTTTTTTGTTTGTTTTCTTAAATGCAGAATTTATTTAGATGAGGCAAATCTTCAGTGAGGTTGGGCAGGTAGGTAGAGATCACTAAAGGCTTGGTTCTCTACCCTGAGGTGTTTAGACATCTAATAAGCAATGTTAAACACTGAAGAAAACAAATTGACATAATTAGATTTGTGTGTTTAAAAAGTCACTCCTGCTACAGTATAGAGTGTGTGTCTTTTTTTATCTTTTTTAAATTGAAATATAGTTTATCTACAATGTTGTGTTAGTTTCTGGTGTACAGCAAACCTATTCAGATATAGATATAGATAATATATACATTCTTTTCCATTATAGGTTATTACAAGATATTGAATATCGTTCCCTGTGCTATACAGCAGACCTTTATACTTTATCTGTGTTATATATAGTAGTGCATATCTGTTAATCCCAAAGTCCTAATTTATCCATCTCCCCACACCCTGCCCTTCCCCTTTGATAACCATAAGTTTGTTTTCTATGTCTGTGAGTCTTCTTCTGTTTTGTAAATAAGTTCATTTGTATCATTTTTTTTTAGATTCTACATAGAAGTGATATCATATGGTATTTGTTTTTCTCTGTCTGACTTACTTCACTCTCCAGGTCCATAATAGATCATCTCTAGGTCCATCCATGTTACTGAAAATGGAACATTGCAGTTTTATTGTTGGTAAAAATGTAGGGAGAGACTACAGCTTAACCTGTGGCCAAAATCAGAGGTCCTTCCACCGGCATTACCCCATCCCCATAGTCTAGACCTTGGGACCGTCTACTGAAGAAAGAGCTTGGGTTTGCTGAGTAGATCAGAACAACTAAGATGGAAAATGCTGCTGAGCCCCAGTAGTGGGTGAGAGAGAGGCCTGGAGCTGCAGAGCTCCCTCTGAAGGCAAATCTGGACCAGAAGGAGTTGTGCTTATCACCTGGGGGCGGGAGCAGAGCAGAAACACTCATGTAGGGGCAGGTGGATTCGAAGGAGACAGGAAGGAAAGGCCAAGTCACACACACCCACGTCCTTCTCCCAACTTCATGGATCAAATAAAGGACTCCTCCATTGTTGGCTAGAAGTTTGTGAGAGAAAGACGAAAAGTGGGAAGCCCTCTTCTCAGTAACCCAGGATCACTGGAAAATTGTTCTGACTACAGTGAGAGGTAATAGAAAAAAAAGACAACCTCATTACATTTATTCTAATTTCTTATCTCTTTTAAAGCAGAGGACACTGGACTGGCTGCAGAATCTTACTTAAGATCTGCAATTTCAACCAATGTTTTCTCCTACCCTGGCTTATACATGCGTTTATACACAGCACTCCTTCAGACTTGAAGAAGCATATGTTTTCTTCACCATCTCTACCAGCAAACCAATCCCCCTGAACCATCTTTTTGCTTTTCCTGCTTGCTTCAAGAAACCTTACATTCTGGGAGTTTCAGAGGAAATATCACAACATTTGTTGTCATTGTAAAAGATCATTTAATATTCCGTGGGCACATGCCATATGTTTTGAAGGAAGATGATAAGTACTGTTTTGTCACATTTTCTTGGCAAAATGCAAAATGGAGTGAAAACAAAGACACTTTCCATACATGAGGCTTTAAGAAAATATTGGGGAAAATATTGCAAACCGAGTTACAATGTGCCACTTCTGAATTTTCTTGGTTAGAAAAGAAGTTCACAGTTATTCTCCTACCGCTTTACAATAGAGAGTTGTTCACACCGAGCCTTGGCCACATGGCACTACATCTTATGGAAATATGTGTGGTCTGCTCAATGAGTGAAAGAGGATCTGTTTTTCCATCTTATGATGCATTCAGCACACACTTATTTTCCTAAATAAAAGCCACTACCGCCCTAGACTTACACTAGGGAATGAACTGTGACAATGTGACACATAGGCAAGTGCTCTGCAATGGGATTAAGGTTCACACCATAGAATTAAAGGCTTTAAAATAGCACAGTTAATATCCAGGGGAATAATAAAGAGAAAAACCAAGTAATATATAATCACAGTATCATACTGGATAGAAAATCAATGGGAAAACTAGGGAAGCACTCCACAGGAGTCTGTTTCCATTGTGGCAATAGTGTATGGAACTGTAAAACATATAGAGACATTAAGATTTAAATGTTCTAGTCACTCACTAAAAAACAAAAATCACATAACTGAAATTAAAGAAATCTTAATGAAAACATTTTGGAAATAGGACAGGCTACCTGCTGTAGGTGCTCTAAGGGACAGAACAGCTGTATCGATCTTTAACGTTAAGGCAATAACATGCAAGTTCTGTCAATCAAATGAGAATCACTCTTAAAGGGTTAAGGCCAACTTGGACTTGGTTGAGTTGTTATTAATTTCTAAAGTATTCATTCGGTAAAAAATTGTATTCTTAAATAAATAATATAAAACATTCGGTTCTTAGCAAATATGTCCCTCACTCTGAAACATCCTCAGGGTACAATGACACCCAGAAGGAGTATTTTAAGCCTTGGTGGTTGATGCTGAATCATAGTTTTCCCCACAAAGTGGCTCGTTGTATGACTTCAGAGAAATGAGACATTTTGCCTTGGCTTTCACAGCTGTAAAATGGGCTTCGATGTAAGGAAACTTCCATCTTAGTATGAACTTGTCCAGAACTCATAAGAGATCATTCCTTAAATGAGAAAGCTGTGGATGAAAGATTATTCTGAAACAAGGACCCAAGACTAGAATGCTAGTGAAGCGTTTGGTTCTCACTGTTCAGAGCCTAGTAGCTGCCCTGAATATCCCCACTTTCTCCTCTGGGCAAAGCCTGTGTGGCGGGTCTCGGAGGGAATCACGTTTATTATGTCAAGTGTAATTTTAGGAGCATGGACCCTGTAGCTCCTTAAGATGTATTCCATCTCTCTGGGGAATATCATTAGTCAAAAATGTGATGCCAAGGGGAAAAAAACAAGAAAAACGTGTTTCAACAATACAAAAATAATTTGCTTTAATTTTTCCAAATACCAAATTAAAATTGGCAAATATGAAAAGTTACCCAGACATTGAGATTTTAATTTTATCTCCGACAATTTGAGAACCTTAGTAAAGAGCCTGGAAAAGCCATCCTAGCAAAATGGATTTCTTTCTACCATGTGTGCTCCACTGGCTGTCCTGGCCAGAGCTGACTTCTTACAATTTGCTTTGCCAGACATAACAAAGACAGGCACAATCACTGTGATTAGCATCAGGTGAGGAATAAACAGTCTGCGGCTGAAGCAGCAGGCTCTAAATAGATTTCTAACCTAGGTATGACCAAGACATGTAATATATCCAGAAATTTGCTCAATTACATATTTAGTCAATTTCTCTCATACTCATCATGTCCTTTGCAGTTTCCGAACACATATGTCTAAATAATATTGACTGTAATTTTTGTGCAGTATAGGTTGGCGCATACTGTGACTGGGGTAATGCATCTCATTGAATTTTTTATAAGAAGTTGGAGAGCCATGGCTATTGATTTTTGCCCCCATTAAATTTTGGAAATCAAGAAAAAAAAGCATATCAGATATCTATAAAATATAGCTTTAATGTATTCAGCTGTAGATATTCTGAAATCACAAGAAAAAACATATTTTCAATGCTACATTTAATAGTATTTAAGGATATTCATATACATATAAGCATATATGGAATATGTGTCAATTCAAGTCACTCTTGAGAAATATTATCAAATCTAAAGAGTGTTTTTTATGTGCTTAAATTTGCATGTTTCTCAATTTTTGGAGCAATATTTTAAACCCATGTAGTTAAAGAGCTCCTTATCAACCATTATCTGATGTGAGAAATGTTTATACTAGAAGCACCTAAAAGAAGACACTCCAGGAAATGCACCTATCTGCTAGGGCATCTCCATTTAGAATCCAATGCATGCCACCCGATTACACCCCATTCCATTCACACCATTTACAAAGAGTGAGTGCTGATCAAAGGTGCTGTAATGTTGATAATACATCCAGTTTGGACTTTTGATTATAAGAAAAGTTCCTGACTTACTTTTTAAATTAATAAAAGACTTTATGACAAAAAAGTGGACTTAAAAACGTTAGATAAGAAACTCATCTAGTAATATAAATTAAGTAAATTAGCAGTCCTTTTGTAAATTTTTAGAAATAATTAATGCACATATTAAAATAATCTCTGATCTTTCTGTACAGAATTAGAACAAGTTGAAATTAAAGAGACAAACCATAAATTACTGGACCTTCTTTTCTGAAGTATACTTTATCCCAAACTTCTTATGGAAAAGTGCACCAAAAATTTATCTTCAACTCACAAAGAGATTTTATTTTTCCTTTGGAATTGGCAAGCTTAGAGAAACCATCCAGGAGTATGCAATTTCTCTGTCATGCTTCATGTGATTTCCAAATATCCATTGCTTGAATTAAAAATGATAATTTCATGAAAACTCACCATAAATGTTGAGTATATCGCGAACAGTCTTCGAAAACCCCTCCACCACCACCATCTTCGCCTTTAGCTAGCAAAGCTCAAACCTGTAAATTAACATGGAAGTTCTGAATCCTTTAGTCTGGGATGTTCATAATTCAATTGGGAGCCTAAAGATATAACATGATTCTTTTATTAAGTACCTTATTGCATCTTATAAACAGGTTAAAGATGTTTACTTCTTACCTTTTGAAGATATTATTAATCCCGATAATATGTAATAACCTATAATATGTAATATACAATTGCTCTTGCTACTGAGGGGTCTAGTTTATCACCCAGAAGCAGGGACGGATCTCACAGTGGCGGAATTGGTTCAGTCCAGATGAAGGTGCTTTAAGCTGTTCGCGGAGGAGCTATCACACCAGGTTAAAATATTAGTGTTATCATTTTAAATGAAGTTATTCTTATTAGTTAGGTAAAAGACCCTGGAGAGGAGAAGCGTTAACTGAGCAAGCAGGGTCGCTGCTGGAGTTCAAGGCTGAAAGTCTGGAGAGTTGGCTCAAGCTCTAGATATGTCTCCAGTGAGCCGAATTACCCTCAGTAAAATCACGCATCTTCCTTTGGCCTCAATTTCCCCCTTCTTTTTTTTTTTAAATGAGAGTTGGGTTAGAGCAGGGGTGTCAGCAAACTCTTTCTGTAAAAGGTCAAACCGTATTTTTTTAGGCTTTGCAGGTCAGATGTTATTTGTTACATATTCTTCTTTTTTTTCCCCAAAAATGTAAAAATTATTCTTAGCTCACAAGCTATACAAAAACTGGTGAACGGCTGGTTTTGGCCTGCGGGCCATTGTTTGCTGATCCTTGGATTAGAGGATAACTAGTGTTTCTCATAGAGCCAAAATTTAACGTTGCTATGAGTAACCATGACTTCAAATCACTCTTCTGTAGCATCGGCCCAAACATTAATACCAAGAAATCCTGGTAACCAAAAAAAGAGAATGTCAACACCATCTCAAAGATGTTTTAAATTACCATGGAACTTTCAATGTTCTCAAATTACCATGGAACTTTCAATCTAGCAAGCATTTGCTAGTCCTTACATTTCAGATAATTGTACACCTATATTGAGAAGGTGTGCTTTATTCCGCATGGATGAGTTCTTGTCCTGAGGGATAAATATTATTTGCACAGAAACAAAATAACAAGATGAAAGCAATCCATGTGTCAAACACAGCTTGCAAGAGCAGCTCAACAGTATATCAACAGTACATGACATCACCATTGGCAGCATCCCAAAGCAAATGCCCAGTGCAGCTTCCGATCTTCTGCAGTAACGTGGGTGGATTGCTGATCACTAATAGCTATACAGATCCTTGGAGCAATGGTAAATAAAAATTCTGTATACTTATTCTAATTTTTTTAAGAACTGAAAGGAAAACTATCACTTACGAGCACCTACTATGTGCCAATCCCTTTAAATATATTAATAGTGATAATAACAAATACTCATAAAGCCTTCCTATAGCCAGACGTTGCTGCAAATACCTTATAAGCACTAACCCATTGAAACCTAAGGACTACGCTATGCGTTAAATACAGTTGACCCTTGAACAATAAGGGTTTGTACTGATCAGGTTCACTTATACCCGGATTTTTTCCAGTAATAAATATTACAGTACTACACCATCTGAGGTTGCTTGAATCTGTGGATGTGGAACCATGTATACATGGGGGGCTAACTGTACCTGGATTTTTGATTGTACAGGGGGCAGAGGGTTGGCTCCCCTAATCCTGCCACCCTTGTTCAAGGGTGCCCCATACTATTATCAGTCCTATGAGGTAAATATTATCACTGGCATTTTTATAGGGGAGGAAACAAATAGCCAGGGAATTTAAATCTCCTTTCTGTTTCTTTTTTTCCTTTCCTTTGTTATTCATTTTTTAACGGAAGTGGTGACAATATGAATGCATGCAAATATAATTCCTTAAACACAGATCAGAGCTAAAATGTAGCTTCATCTAAGTCCAAGTCCAAGGTACTATCGCCATAACACCAAGGGTAGGATAACAGTCCAAAGCCCAGGAATACTTGGAACACGGGTTCCCCTGACACACAGGTTCTGTGTGACTCCCAAGTTAGTACCATATTATTCTCAGTTAGGACTCAAACACTACCCACTGTGAATGCTACGTCTCTGGACCTGTCAAGAACCTAGTGTGTGGATTTTAACCAGTAGGAAGGATAACAATACTTTAGAACTTGAGGTTCCACATGAAGAATTGTTTCAAAACACACACACCATGCTGAAATGCTTTAGTGGATTCGAAAATTTGATGTGATAGCTCTGTATCTAATCTGAAAACAGGAAGGAGCTTGGTCCTCGAAGCATCTTAATCCTTGAGAGCAAGCATTGAGGACTGAGAGCAGCACTTCACCCCGAATATTGAGCTTAAAGAGTTTAGAGACTGAGATTTATTCTCAGGATATGACTTCAAGCTTAATTTCCCTTGAATGTGTAAAATAAAACTGATTGCAGAAACCACGGACACTGTGGAAGGAGAATGGGCTTTGGACCCAGCCAGACTGTCGGTTGAATCCCAGCTCCATTGCACACTATCCACATGCTTAGACATAAGGCTTAACCTCTCTGGCTCTCAGCTTCCTCATCTGTAAAGAGAGCAGAAATATATACCTGCTTTGTAGGGCTGGTCTAGGATTGGAGATAAGGTAGGCAGAGCGCCTGGTACATAATAGGCATTCAATAAAGGATAGTTCTTATTGTTTATTAGATATATTTATGTTTGACATGTCATGAAAAAGTCTTAATATTTGTGTAGTGCAACCAATCCTCCCTATGGAATTGTCATAACATCATAATTATCCACAAATAATTATTCAGTTCCCCAAATATATAAGTCAGGGCACACTGTATCTTTAGATCAGAAATATTTATTCTCTAAAAGTAAAATTGCCAAGAGTTGTTTTTTTCTCAACTAAACATGTACCCTTCACATACCTGGCACCTAACATCCCTCTCCAGACAAAAAAGAAACAAAACCGCTGTGCATGACGGGGCATGTAGAAGTGATGGTTCCACCTGCTAGAGAAATGTTTATCGGGAGACTTAATTACTTCAGAATATGACTAAAACTAGCAGGAAAACCATCTGGAAGAAAGATAACAACAGAGAGTAACTGCTTGTGCAAATCATCAGGTCATCGTGTGGAAGAATTGTAACTAGCTAGATGTATAAAGTATAAGGCCAACGTTTGTTGCTCATAACAGACCATTCTGCTTCCCGATATCGTTAGCCTTGCTGCATTGACCACTGGAACACAAAGCTAAATCGTGTCCAATCTGAGTACAGTTTTATCTAAGGCATGATACAACTCTCCCCTGGCCCTTTCATTTATTTTTTGTTTGTTTGTTTGTTTGAAATATTTTTAAACTATTGAACATTTGCAAACACATACAAAAAAAAAAAAAAAAAGAAAAAACATTTTCCTCTGAGCCATTTAAGAGTAAGTTTACCAAGCTTCCCTGGTGGCTCAGTGGTTGAGAGTCTGCCTGCCGATGCAGGGGACACGGGTTCGTGCCCCGGTCCGGGAGGATCCCACATGCCGCAGAGCGGCTGGGCCCATGAGCCATGGCCGCTGAGCCTGCGCGTCCGGAGCCTGTGCTCCGCAACAGGAGAGGCCACAGCAGTGAGAGGCCTGCATAAAAAAAAAAAGAGTACGTTTACCAACATGATTATTCCTCATCAGTTCTGAATATTTTAGTAGGGAATTCCTACAAAGACATTCTCCTATATAACCTCAAGAAAACTAACAAAATCAGAAAATTACTCGATACGTTATCATCATCAAATCCACAGATTCCACTCGAGTTTCAGCAGTTGTTCCCATGCTGTCTTCAGTAACAAAAGAATATCCACCATTATGCATTACATTAGCTGATACATTTCTTAGTCTCCTTCAGTCTCAGGTAGTTCCTCATCTCTTCCTTGACTTGCCTAACCTTGGCACTTGTAAAGAAGCTCCTAGAATGTCCACCAAGTTAGGATTCCCTGATATTTCTTTATGATTAGATTGATTTTTTTAAAATTGTGGCTTCAGTGTTACAGAAGGTAAGCTATATTGCTATTTCTCTTTTTTTTTTTTAACATTTTACTAGGTGGTACATCATTTTGAGTTGCTCCACTATTGATGGTGTTATCTTTGATCATTTGATTAAGGTGGAGTTGGCCACATTTCTCCACTGTAAAGTTTCTCTTTGTAATTAGTAAGTATTTAGGGGGAGATACTCTGAGATAAGGTAAATATTCCATTCTTTATCAAACTTTTACCCACTGATCTTAGTATCCATTGATATTTGACAAATGGTGATTTTTCTAATTCAATCATTTCTTCTACCTTATTAGTCAGGAAGAGCTCTCTTTCCACTATTTATTCATTTATGTATTTATATGTGTACTATTTTCAAGCTCAGATTATCTAGATTTGACCAGTGAGAGCCCCTTCAAGCTAGCGTCTGCGTCCTTTTGTCATGTCCTCAACATCTTTGAGCACTTCCTTAATTTCTGTCACTAGAAGATGTTCCAGGGTGATTCTTTGCTTGCCCAGTCCCAAAAGTAAAGCCTGTTATTTTTCCAAGGAGTCCTGGTTCCCTTTAGTGGATAATTGTATTTAAGAAACTAAGATCTGGGCACTAAATATGCTTTGTTTTGGGGTGTCATTGTTCCCAGACCCATATCTATATGGGTCCAATTCAACATCACAGAGTTTATTCTAGTTTTGTTTCTTGCCATATATTTAACTCCATTCTCTAGTAACAAGAAACCTAGTTACTGTTATCCTTATCATATTAACCAATAAACTTAAACGTTATCCTTATTATATTTATTATTCTAATCCCTCCTGTATCTAAACATCTCACTCACGCTCCAACACCTTGGTCTGGACCGCTGCCATCATGCTCCCCCGGGATCTCCTTTGTCAGTCCACGTAGGCTCTGCCAGCTCATGCTAGGCTGCTTCTGCCACTGCCCTCCCGCCTGACTAACCCCTTGTGGACACCTACTTTGGTCAGCCTCACATGATAGCTTTTGGACGGTTATTTAGGAAGCAAAGAAGGCAGGAAAGCAGGCAGGTAGGAAGAAAAAAAAAATCTTGCTCTTTTACTTGATTTTATTGTGGGTTTTGTTCTCATTTGAATAGTTTCAACAATATATATGCATCTCTCGTAAACTGCTTTATATCCTATTTGAAGGATATAAACAATATAAAACGATGCAAACAAAAGTTTCACCTGGACGAATTCCAGAAGAGTTCTGAACAGTATGAAAGTAGAGTCTTAATCAAATCTGCATTTTAAGACCTCTCAGAACATGAAAGTCTATTTTCAGTAACATGCTCTATTCTACAAAAGCCAAGGCAGATGAAAGGAATGGCCCCAGGAACGTTAGTGGCACTTTTGATTCCGCACACCTTCTTACCCACATGGATAGTGTGCATGACTTGTGTGATCTTGAGCATTTTGCTTCATGTTTCTATGAGCTGATTTCATCATCCATGAAAGGGAAAGGCTTCTTCCCTTCCCAACCTCAAAGGAATGTCATTTTGATTTTTATAAAGAACAGACCAGTTTGAATTTCTCAGCAGTAGTCAGTATATTCTTAGACCTTAACATGCCTTCACAGATCCATGGAGCAAAGATCCCTGTAGATTTAGGATTGAAGGAAGGGACAATTTCTCGGTCTCCATCACATGATGGTGCCGCCCTATACAACCTGCTTCTGATATCTTAAAGGGAAGGTGTTCAGGCTTTGAGTGGGCATGGATCCAGCAGCCAATGGACTTCAATAGGAGACAGAATGCCATGGTTCGGGGAAGCAGCTGCTATTAGGTGGACATGCCTAACTGGGTCCTATCTACCAGCTGGAGAGAGCAAAGGTAGGAACCAGTCGTCCTGCCTTTGCCTCCCAGATCTATAACTTAAATTGTACTAGGGAGTAATTAACTCAAACTCTCTGAGCTAGCTTTTTCACGGCACACTCTGGGGTCAAATGAGATAACCTATATGAAAAGATCTGACTTACATTAGGCTCTTAATAAATATTAATAAATACTGGAAAAGTTTTTATCTCATCTTTTATTTTAAACATACAAGGATGTTTATTGCAGCGTTATTTATAGTGGCAAAAACAAAAAATAAAAAAGAAGAAACAGGGCTTCCCTGGTGGCGCAGTGGTTGAGAATCTGCCTGCCAATGCAGGGGACACGGGTTCGAGCCCTGGTCTGGGAAGATCCCACATGCCGCGGAGCAACTGGGCCCGTGAGCCACAATTAATGAGCCTGCGCGTCTGGAGCCTGTGCTCTGCAACAAGAGAGGCCCGCGCACCACGATGAAGAGTGGCCCCGACGTGCCGCAACTAGAGAAAGCCCTTGCACAGAAACGAAGACCCAACGCAGCCATAAATAAATAAATAAATAAAAATTAAAAAAAAAAAGAAGAAACAAAGTGATTGTCCATCATATGGGTAATGGCTGAGTAAATGCTAGTATATCCATACCACCGAATACCAAGCAAATTTTTAAAATCACAACAAATTGAATGAAGAAGTAAGTAAGTAAGTATTTAGTTATCTTCCATTAAGCTAGACATTAAACAGATTTGCAAAAAACAAAAAGGAAAATGTCACTCTTTATGTTGACTTTTGTTCTCAAAAATATAAGTATTTTTCATTAAATATATTAATTGTGTTAACATGTATGGGTTTATCATTGTTATTTTAACTGAATTTATACACAAATTTTATAACAGTTTTCATCAAATGAGAATTATAAGGAAACTACAAATTTTTTATTGACATATAATTGATATATAACATTATATTGGTTTCAGGTATAAGGAAACTAGAAATTTAATTAGAAAAAAAGAAAAACTAGACAGTACAATACAAAAAATTGGCTAATGACCTGAACAAACAACATCACAAAAAGAAAATCCAATGACCATTAATTATATAAAAATATTTCTTATCCTTTGAAGTAACATGAGACCAATTGTTTTTCCACCATCCCTGAAGGTTTCTAGTGACTAGAAAATTATTCTCCAATGACATTAAACCTAATCTGAATCTAGAGATAAAGAGAATTTTCCCAGTTATTTAAACCAGAGGATTATGTTGGTTACATTGCCATTGAGTGGCAGAGCTGGAATTTAAACATACCTTTAAAATAAAATAGTCGTCATCAGATAAGCAGTTGTCCTGATGTTCATGAGAATACATTACTGACACTCATCCATGGAAAGCTGATTACAATACTTGGCCAGTCCACCTTCAAGACTGCCATAAAGATCAAAGAAATACTTATGTGCAGAAGTCATTTGGTAACTACATAAATATGAGAAATCATTTGTTTTAGAATTGCTTTTAACCAAAGAATCTGAAGTATTGGGTGATACAATGCGGTATTGACGGTAATGCAGTCCAGATAAGCCAGGAAAAGGCAAAGAAGAAGCACCCAAGGTTCCTAACTAGCCAGGTGGTATGTGAGGTCCTGCAGGTGAAAATAAAAACTATCATCTAATCAGAGGCTGCACAATGATATTCAGAGCTATTCAACAGTATAGACAGCACATCCTCAGAGAAACTAATAGCGCAATATTAAATTCAGATCTCAAAGTTATAAGGAAGAAGAAATTTCAGGCAAAAAATAAATGATAACCACTTTGGGGCATTTTTGACCATAACTTTGGAAGATAAGGGTTAAAATACTTTTGGATGTCACTTGTGCCCGTATATCGTGACTGCCCAATTCATGGATTTGAGAAACAAAATTGCAAACCTCCAGATACCTGGGGACATCCTCTGCCATTCATTTGGGAGCAGTATTCCCTTTGCAATAAGTAAGAAATCTAGGGAAAAAAATTAATGGCAGGGTATGGCCTTTACTCAGTAGAACAGAGATAATAGTGGCTTGTGGTGTAAGGAGAAAACAATTAATTGCAGCATTGGTGTCTGTGCCGAATTCCCACGTCTAGCCACGGAAACACTTGTTCACCAGAGAGAGGCATCAAAAACAGTCAAGGGAAAGGCACCCAAGACTCGTTCCCGACTAAATGTGTCCAGTTAGCTGTGGGCCAAAACACCTTTGTAACTGAGTATTTGTATATCCAGACACCTCAAACAGGGCAGGGTAATGCCTTTTCCTATCCTGCCCAAAGCCAAGGATTTAACACGGTTCTGAATGCTTTACCTTTTCCGTTATAGAAACTCTTACACAGCAGAGTACCTGTGCGTTTAGTATTTGAAAGATATTGCAGTACACTGCAAAGAAAATTTCGCTAGTCTAAAAGTTATGTTTCAGGAATCCACTTAAAGATTTTTCCATTTGTTTATGCAATAAGAACTTCTATTGTGTGTGCCTGCTTTTATAAAGGAAAAATCAGCTAATCCAATCTCCTATAATTACTTCTGAACGTGCACTGTATCGTTGACTTTCCCTGGAAGCTACACCTAAGGTATGACTAAGTAAGAGATACTGGCTTGAGAGATCTGAATCAGGAAACACTAGGACAAATTGAGATGGACTCTCTCTTTGTGTCTCTGCCTCACTTCTATTCAAACAGGAAATAGGATGCCTCCAATTTCACTGATTACCAGTTTCAGTATCAACTTATCAAGACAATGATAGGCCCTTTACAAATGTTCCCCTAATGGTATTTTCCCAACAGAAGTAGAAGCTGACCTATAGTTCTTGGAGCTATTGTAAAAGAGCACATTGTATTTGCCTACAAACACTTTTAGCCTTGCTAGCTGGCTGCTTAATTTAATGTAATTGAGCCTTGACTCGAAGAATTCTGACAGAATGTTTAAAACTCGGCTTTCCTGTGCTCTCTCTGAATTTGGATTCACTTACATTTGACTTATTTGATGCATCATGTCAGTGAAGTTGATCCCAATGTTAACATTCAACTTCCTCAAGAAACTCAAGGCAGACACAGTACAGAGAAGAATGCATGTGTCTGGTTATTCTTGCAGGGGATTCTGGGTGATGGATCGGACCCTTGCAAAAGCATAGTCACCATCACAGCTGATAATTGAAAGACCAGGGGTTTTCAAAATGTCATTATTTTTATTTTAGATGTGCTGGCTCTTCTTAAGATTCTTCAAATAAGCTGCATCCTCTGATCTAAAATTCTGCAATAGACAATGTTGCAACGTCCTTCAGAAGGAGGAAGACAAATGCTAAAGAGATGTGACCCAGACAAGAAAAATATGGTTCTTAAAATAGCAGGACAAGACATAAGGTGGATGGGAAAAGCAATTAATTTGCAGTTAGGTGATTTAGGTTTAAACCCAGGCTCTATGACTTTATTAGTCCCTGTCTCTAGCTTCATTTTCTCCCTTAAAATGTAAGCAATTAAACCTAGATCTTAGGAGTATTGTTATTAATTTTATTGAGATAAAATATGTGAAAGTGTTTTGTAGACAGTTAAGTAATACGCAAATAGTATGTCGCTATTTTTTGTGGTTTGTCGATGGTATGAAAAATTAGAAATTAATGTCGTGAAGTCAGATGATGTCAAGACTAGACTATTCCTTGCTAATTGTCATGTTTTAATTCCAAGTTCTCATTTTATAAAAGAGACAAAGTCCTATTCTATTTGACAATCCTTTATTGAGCTTTTCTGTGAGCCAGGCTCTGTACTGAAGATGGGAAACAAAGTTGATTAACAGGGATCCCTTGAGGAGCGCTCAGTTAAGATCCAAGATGAGGAAGCATTTGCCCAGGGTTTTACAGCTAGGAGCTTAAGAACTGGGAATAAAATCATTAGAAGCCTCATCTCCTGAGTTCCTGAGTTCCTGCTCAGGGCACTTTGCTTTCACCGCCTCTGCAATGTCTTTTCCACCTGCCTAAAATCACGGGAATCTAACTCAAGTTCTCCTAACACTTTAAAAATACCAACCACTCCTCCTCCAGACAAATACCACGTTGTGCCTCAATTGACCTGGCCCCATTCAGACCACTATGGACAAGGCAAATGCCTGGTTGCTCATAGAATAACCAACATGTCTTCATCCTTGCCCAGCCCTTATTAATTGTGAGACTTTTAGGAAGAAATTTTAAGTCCATTAGTGAGGGAACGAGCTAGAGATTCAGGAATGGGAAATTCCAGGAACAGATTGGAGGAAAGAACGTCAAGCTGTAGAACTGATGGAGGACCAGACCTAGGCTGTTCACAACTCCAGCATGTCATCAGGACTCACTTCCTGAGGGAGTGTGGATAGACAAATTATTTTAATGTACAGGACTGGGCAAGATGGTCACAAGTCTTCTCCAGGAAGTCTCTGTGGAAGGAACCTAGAAATACAGCCTGAAAAGATGGCTCTCTTGGGAAGAACTAGGCTTTCCTTCCCGGCCACTCTCCAGGACCCCACATCTTTAACTCACTCACTGTTAATAATAATAATAAATTAAAAAGTGATTTCAATTTTCCACCACTTACCCTCCCCTATCCCAAAGGCAATAATTGTCAAGATAGAATATTTAAATGTAGAAACAAGTCTAGTCCAACTTTCTAATCAACACAGGAATCCTCACCCTACCAACCCCTGCCAATAAGACACTTAGTAATTTTTATGACTATGGATGGGGAACTCATGACTTCCCAAGGTAAAGGAGGATATAGGCAAACTGGAACAAGAGACATCTTTTTAAAAAAGAAAAAGTTAATTGTTAGCATCTCTCCATTATGAGTTTCAGCCTGTATCTGGTCAGTTCTATGACTCTTGGCAAATTATTTAACTTCAGTTTCCTCTCGTATAACACAAAGGAGCTCAGCCAGAGCCGTGCTTCCAAACTTTAATGAGTGTATAAATCACTCCGAGATGGGGTCTGAGATTCTGCGTTTCTAACAACTCCCGAGTAGACTGATGTTGCTTGTCCATGGACCACATTTGGAAGAACAAGTGACTAGCAGATTCCTGGGAATTCTTTTAGCTCAAAAATGCAATCACTTGTTAAGTGTTGTGACATCAAGGTAACCTAATTCCTCACTCACATGAAAGCTGTACAGGCTGTACACCCTGTACAGGCATGTGCATCGTTAGTCCCTCCCACAAGTAAACATCACGATTGTTGTTCCCTGGACTTCAGCCAATTGGTCTGTTGCTTTTCTCACTTTCTCTTTTCACTGACTATTTTTCTACTAAACTCCTTAGCTTTGGCGGCTCTCAAAATTTGGTATGTAGCAGAATCTTTTAGAGGGCTTGCTAAAACAAGGTCTACAATGACTTTCCCCGCTCCAGCCCTCACTGCCCACCCCCAAGTTTCTGATTCAATTGGCCTGGGGTAGGGCACAAGAGTTTGTATTTCAGATACCTTGCCCAGTGATGCCAGGGCTGTGAGTCAAAGGGGCCACACGCTGAGAAGCACTGACATCTTTTCTTCACAGAAACTATTGGTGAGTCAGATGTTGATTTTTATGTATTTGCCCAACTGATTTTTAATCTAAATAAAATATATTAATTTTGGCCCAGTTATTATTAACTTTTTAAAACTGTTTCAGACTATTATTCAGCTTGTCCATATCTGATGAGCACCGGACTTGGAATGAACTATACTCCAATAAAAATTTTTAAAAAAATGAATTGCAGCAGATGAAGATAGAGATATAAGAATTGAGTACTGTCTATTAATTTAGACATTAAAGAGGTTTGCAAAAGTATCACAAATGTTGGATTCGATGCAAACTAGTATATATAGGATGGGTAAACAACAAGGTCCTAGTGTATAGCACAGGGAAATATATTCAATACCCTGTGATAAACCATAATGGAAAATAATATGTAATATATATATATATATAAAACTGAATCACTTTGCTGTACAACAGATATTAACAGAACATTGTAAATCAACTATAGTTCAATGAAATATATTTTTAAAATAAATAAAGTAGATTAGAAAATTTCAAAAAAAAAATTCAAGTTCTGGTTTTGATTTTACCAGTTCTGCAAACATAGGTGAGTTTTAAAATCACTGAGTGACCTTTTCTTCAATTGAAGATTGGAGCTGAGAATTCCTAATGATCCCACCAAGGTATTATTGAGTTCTGTAGTCAGACAGAAAAGGTTTTGAATTCCAACTCTGCTATTTATTAGCTTTATAACATTGATACACTGCTTAAACTCCCTGCCTCAGCTTCCTCATCTATAAAATGGGACTACTAACAGCATGCTTGTAGGGTTGGTTCCAAGAATTAAAAGAGGTATTCTAGCCATGCTTCTGAAAAATAGTACAGCCTTAATAAACTAACATTGTTAAAACTGTCATTAAGATAATAGATTTGAGGGCATTTTGTAAGTCATCAGTTCCATAGAAATGTGATTGTTTTGACATCAGGATACAAATATAGTATCCTATTGCATTCCACTGAAGCCACCATTTCAGATAATCCATTCAAATAATCCATTCTTTATTCACTTTTTCACAATCCTATTGTCTAGTTCACATTTCTTCATCTTTTCCACAAGCATATCATTAGAAATGTTGTCCAATACCTTAAAGAAATCAGGATTCTTTATATGTGTGGAATTCTTGATCTATGAATCCAAAACCCTGATATCAAACCTGATCATCAAAAATCTAATAAAACCTTGTGGAGATTTTATCTTAGTGAATTAATCCTGATGTCATGTCCCAGCAACTTATTTTTCCAGGTGCTCGGAAACCTTTTGCTTAAAAATCTTTTATAGAATTTTGCCAAGATTGTCATAAAGCCTCAGAGATCTGCAGTTTCTATAACTTAACCTCTTCCCAAATGTAAAGTTCAGAATTTCATTTACTCAGCTTGAGTGTTCTGGCCACCCCCCTCATCCCAGGGCTCCCCAGGGGTTTCCATTCAAGTGCTCTCCGAGTTCCGTGATTTCGTCCTCCCGGCCTGGAGATTAACTCGTCAGAGCAGCTGGGGGATCTCCCATCCTCTCGCTCCCGTGGCTGTACTTCATCCTAAACCAACCTGACTCCACTTTTTTCACTTCAAAGCTCATGTTTCCAGACAGAATAAGAAGGCAAAATTATGCTCAAGCAGCTTTACTTTTACTCTATTTGTTAGACCGATACCTCCACTCCCAAGGAGTGGGCTAATTCTTTTCTTCTTCTTACTACGTATATTAGAGTATACTAGAAATTTTCTCCAAGGGGCTTTTTTGCATTTTTGTGTTTATCTTTGGATATGTTCCCATCTTCACCTAACACCCCACTTGTGCTCTGCATGAACCATACAATGTTCCTTTTTTTCTTATTAATTAATGCCACTTGCCATCTACCATTAGAACCCTTTCCCCCTGAACCCCCATCCCTCTTAGGGTCTTGTTTATCAGGGTCTCAAGCCCTGAGGGCATCTCTCTCATCCCTGAACAGGTACTGAGCTTTGCTTTCCAAATCTTGAAGGCACATATCTGATTATTCCTCTCACTGCTTTGTGGACTCTAAGATGACAAGTCCATTTTATCCCACAGCTCTTTCAACTAAACAAGTCTTCCTGATTGATAAGAATTACATCCAGAGCAGTGGTTTTCCTTGTTGTTTCTCTAAATTTCTGAGCAATGAAATAGTCCACGAGGCATGTCAAGAACTTATCAGATGATTTACACAAGTATGCCCAGTATAGTACCGGGGACGTTGCAGGTATTTGATAAACGTCTGTTGAGTTAATGAGTGAATGGATGGAGGAAGAAGATTGCACCAGCCGTGTGTTCTTCCTGAGTTTATCACTTGTGTGCAAAAGGAACACCATGAAGGGTGAATCTGGAGAAATTACAGCAATACTTCCTTACTTACCAGAAATCAATGTCTTAAACACTGTTAGATCAAAGTGTATTTTCCTTATTAGGCATTTCAGAATAACTCCAAGTGAGCCAGATGCTGAGTCCTGCCTCAGAATCATTGTCTGAACTTTTACTGTGAAGTCATTTGATAAATAAAATGCAGCTCTAACCGCTTTTCCCACCACCCCATGCCCACCCCTACCAACAAATAATCACGCTTCCCTGATTTCATGAAAATTGCCAACCTCTCCCTTTTTAAGATTAAGGGGGAAATCCCATTTCTCTTATGCCTAGTGTCCAGACTCGTTACAGATAATTTCAGTATGGCCTTTGGAAATGACCCTGAGGATTGTTGAGAAAGCAGATGGAAAGTAATGGAAGGAGAGGTGGTGGTAGTTAGAGGGCTGAATTCAAGGGTTCAGAGTGGAGTCCTTCCGAGAAAAGTTGGGGGCAGCGAGTAGCTGAATGAAGAAGGAAGTGAAGAAATAGCATCTAGCATTACAGCAGGTCCACACAGCACCAAGGTGCCACGATCATGTCAGGATTGGAGTGCGTGAGAGTCAACCAGGCTCCAAATCAGTGAATGAAGAGTCATGGCCAGGAGACTTGTCAATGTCATCAAAAAGGAGATAATACAGGTTTATCAAAGGAAGGCATGAAACCTCAAAGAACTGGGTAGATTTTGCTGAAGGGTCAGGCATAATAACCTGGAAGCAACTCCAGAGAATGAGAACACAGACCTTACTTCCCGCCTCGACCCTGAGTGTAGGAATATGAACAGCCTCTGCTAGAGAAGAAGCTGGGCCCCTGGGCAGAGCCTGTTTGTGGTAGTGGACACATGGCCAAAGGGCAGTTTATAAAGCTGTCACAGCTGTGAGGCTGGGTGAGATTACCCAGCCCCAAAGTTTCCAACAGACTTAGTGGAGGAAACCGTGATGCTTGGAGGGACTCGGGCCTCTCTGAAAAGAATCACCTGTGGCCGGGATTAACTGGGGTCCCAAGGGGATCCCAGCCCAGATGGACAGACAGTTGGGTTAGTTAGTGTTTTAGGCCTCACCATATTCTGGAAACAGCAAAGTCCCTGATAGATGAACAGCCTGTCTTGAAGGAATCTAGATGAGGACACAGAATACAGAGACCGGGTGACCCCAGATTATGCCACCAACAAATAGCAGAGCGAAGGCTGGGACCCCGGTTTTTTGACTCTAAATCCAGTGCTCTTCATCCTATACCATCGCCTCTTTCTCATAGCACCCTTTCTTCTTCCACCTTTGCCCACTTCCATCCACCTTCCCTTCCACCTTTGCCCACTTCCGTCCACCTTCTCTTCCACATTTGCCCACTTCCGCCCACCTTCCCTTCCACCTTTGCCCACTTCCGTCCACCTTCCCTCACCCAGAGAAACCACCACCGTCACCACCCCATTTCCTCACTCTTTCTCCCCACCTCCGCCTCTCCACTCGGTGGGGGGACATTAGGCTCCTCAGGCCTCACTCGGCTGTTTCTGGTATCTTGTTACTTCTGCTTCCCACCCCATGTCAGAAAACAGGGGTCAAAATAATTATGAAAGCCCATATCCATTTATAAGTGGGTCCATCTATCTTAGAGCTCTCATATACAAAGGTCATTTCAGAAAAGTGTGAAGTTAAAAAGTATATAATATTAGGTAGTAAACATGGTCATTGAGGTTGGCTTTTTTTTTTCTGATTTACTCCATTGTTTATTTATTTGTTTTTAATAAACTCTAGAAGAAAAAAGAAAGACTTGCATTATTGCACAGGAATGGAGAGAAGGAAACTTGCAAGGAGAGCTCACCAGGCTGTTGCAAGGCAGGTCTCTCATCTTCCTTTCTAACCTACCTTTGCCCTCTAATGGGGGTCCCCAGGTACATGTCTGTCCCTCTGTGGGCAAAAAGATGTCTAGGGATGGGGGAAAGGGTACCTTTTGAGGTCCACCTCTCAGTGTGAAGGTCACATGCAAGAGTAAGTTTGATCAAAATAAAGAATGAAGGTAAGTAATAACGAGGTATAGCTTTTGCCACCTAGGAAGGAACTGGCAGTGTATTTCCCAGCTCCCTCCTCCCAAAATTCAAAATCTATAAAAAGTACATGGAATTGATTTCATCTGAAACTGAGAATCACAACTAGCTATAGATAGATAGATATCAACATTTTTTAAAAGGCATTTAAGAACGTTTCTGTTTTTTAAATTACAAAACATAAGGCTACGAGTCAGAGCACAAATTATAAGGAGCTGACACCCATGAACAAAAATAAAATAACTGTACACGGAAGACATGATTTATCTTTTCTCAGAAGCTAAAAGCCATGGCTACTTAACTCTCATACAAAAATTCCATATCAAAATAGAAAGGAAAATAGCCACGGATGTTCAAAAGCAATTTTCGATTTTTCATAACCTCATTTTTAATATGTATATTTGCCCAAATGGAGAGTTTTCCATACGGTGCACTAGGCACATACAAAGTTTAAATTCCAAGTTCACACATTTTGACTCAAGGGTTGGAGGGTTTGGGGTAGGAAGTGGGGCTTTTGAAATTGCTTTTGTAGCAGAAAAATGTGTATGTTTAAAAACTTCACTTGACTGTGTTCATTCTTCACCTACCTGCCCAGTCTCCCACTAAAATGGAGTTCAAACCAATTATAGCAGCCTCAACATGATCTAAGTGAAAGAAAGAAGATCTTTTTAAAAATGATGAAAGAAATCGAGGTGCATTCTGTACTGTGAACTTGAAGAATTCAGACCATCTTTTGGCATTCCTGGATATTTCTAAGGGTTAATTCTTCATTAAGTGAAGAGAAAAGTATTGTTGTTTTTTTTTTCTTTAATGTTCTGCTACCTCTCCCTTCCCTTGCTTCTCATTCTCCAGTTCTATTCTGCAACAGCAAGTGTTTCTTCCAGAAACCACAGTGTCATACACAGTAGAAAAGTAAACCGAGAGAGTACCCAATCTCCCAGCAGGCCAGGATCTGCACACACATGCAAAAGACACTGGAATACTCATGGTCATCACTCCAGCTACTATAACAAAATACCATAGGTTGGGTGGCTTAAACAACAGACATTTATCTCCCAAAGTTCTACAGGTATAAGCATGGCCAGGATCTGATGAGAATGCTCTTCTTGGCTTGCAGACTGCTGCCTTCTTGCTGTGTCTTCACATGACACACAGAGAGAGAACTCTAGTCTCTTCATATAAGGAGATGAATCCCATCATCGGGGCTTCATCCACATGACCTCATCTAAACCTAATCACCTCCCAAAGGCCCCATCTCCTAATACCATCTCATTGGAGGTTAGGGCTTCAATATAAGAATTTGGTGGGGACATAAACATTTAGCCCAAAACATTCATCATGATTAATACAGAAGATAAAGGTCCCAGTGTTTTCTGACATTTAAAGCCCAAATGAACTGTCTGAATGACCCAATCTCTGCTCAAGGGGATTCTGTTCATTTTGCTAAGGAACCAGCCAGTCCTCTAGTGAACAGCCTCCCCTAGGGCTGTGCCAGCCTGTGGATTTAGCAAGTTTGCTAAAGAATTGCCCAGCACAGCAGCTGCTGTGGATAGCAGCCCGAGGTGTCACCACAAACCGACGTACCCGAGTCCCAGAAGTCCTTTGACTGGCTGGCTGAGTGGTGAGTATTGCCTAATGCATTATAATTTAGATTATATTTTTCAAAATTCACAACACATATTGAAAAAGAAAAAAAAGTGAAAAGTTTTTTTTCAAGTTATTTATGAATACTGGGTTATGAGTGTGGATATTCCTTTTTAAAGTATGTCACTGAGCTATAAAGGAAGCAATGGCATATGCTATGTTTTGTGCTTTCTAGAAGCTAGAATGATGAGAGTGGGGTGTTTAGGGTGTGAGGGGAGGGAGACTGATTCCAGATTATATCAATAACATTTGTTTTAGACTCTGGGTCTTTTGTATGGTATTTCCTGCTTACCTTTTGAGATTTAGATGACTGTTCAAAGCATTAAATATTAAAATGAGCTTTTTAAATGCATGTAAGACAGAGACGGCAACCCTTTATGTTTTATGTAGGATGTGTACAACACATTCAGATTATCTATTATAATATCTACATATGCAATTCGGTTATAAAAATCTGCAATACAGCCAGTTTGGGGATGATCACTCATGGGGAGCCTTATTCTCCTTTCCTAGGGGTAAGAGAGAAGGGAGATGGGAGAACAAGCTTTCAGCCCTAGCAGGGAGGGGTCCCCTCTGTGTTCCTGAAGGAGCATGGTCTCTCCCTTGACCCTGATCCAGGCTCTGCTGGAACCCAGCTCTGAAGAAGCTTCTTTTTATTTTCCCTGGTGTGTGACAGCTTCTGGGGGTGGGGCTGGGACAGGATGAAGTCAAGGCATTTTTAGGTATAGATGACCTTGCATCATAGATGGTGGCAGAAAAGAAGATGAAGAGATGAAGAAAGGGTTTTCTCTCTCTCTCTTTTTTCATCAGAAAAGAAGACCAAGTATGGCGAGCTGAGATGGGGGAATGCAGCAAGAGGAGGTAACCATAGGAATAATTCACTGAATGTCTTTAAGATACATATTAGCAATTGTATTTCCAATAACTCTGCAAGAAAGCTTCTGTCTTCCCCATTTTACAGATCAAGAAAGTGGAGGCCAAGGTAGGTCCAAATACGCACAGGGTCAGATTTGGGATTTAGGCCTGATTCCCCAGTCCCCAGTCATTCCCCTACCCTGCTTCAAATCCCCCTTAAAATAGAATTCCTTGTTCTCCTTTGGGCAGGAGGATAGAGTTAAACTTTCCAGGGTTTCCAGTCTTTGTGGGTGATGCCTAGGATCTAATTCTAATCTGAAGTTAAGAGGAAACCACGGAAGATGTCAGAGGAGAAGAGTGATGCAACCAAACTCACAGTCCAAGAAGAGAACCCCAGTGGCAATGCTTGGGAAGATGAATGAAGCGCTATCAGAGCTGGGTTGCAGGGAGTATGAGTCAATGCGACCAGGCAGCACAGGCCCAAGGCCTGCCTGTGCTTGAAATGTCTGAAAAAGCACATAGCCTGAATGGTATCAGGTTGGGCAAGTGATCAAGCCAAAGTGGCACTTCAAATATTATAGGATTTGAATACAAATATTTCAAGGATTTAGCAGAACTGATACTATGGAGGCATTTTCTGTTGCTTAAGGAATATGGTTACATATACCATGGTTTCAAAAAAATAGGGAGAGAGAGAAAGTCTGCCTAATCTGTGTTTCATTTAAGTGGAGACGTATTTGTATATGTGCTTCCTAAAAAATGGTAGTCATTGGGCTTCCCTGGTAGCGCAGTGGTTGAGAGTCCGCCTGCCGATGCAGGGGACACAGGTTCGTGCCCTGGTCCGGGAAGATCCCACATGCCGCGGAGCGGCTGGGCCCGTGAGCCATGGCCATTGAGCCTGCGCGTCCGGAGCCTGTTCTCCGCAACGGGAGAGGCCACAACAGTGAAAGGTCCGCATACTGCAAAAACAAACAAACAAACAAACAAAAACGGTAGTCACATCTATGAGCCAGTACACTGCTAAAGCCTGTCAAGATCTTCTTTTCTTTTGGATTTAATAATTTATAGTATATAATCTAACCCAAGATAAATGTAAAAGTTATCAATGTGTCAGCCAAGGCATGGCCCCAAATCATGGGTTAAAAATGCAAATGTCTTCCTGGACAAAGGAGGTAACCTAAAACCTAACTGGGTGTGTACTAGGGAGTAGTGGGGACTGCAGCAAAGTGGAGAATGGTGAAGAGGCAAGGATTACTTTGCTTAAGCCAACAGCTGTCCCATGGAAAAGGTGACCTAAAATCGCTAGACCTTCTAACTTTGGAAATTGAGTGAAAAGCTGGAAATTTACACTTTTGTGTGAGGTTTTCTCACACAAAATACTGTGTGAAACAAATGAAGTATGTCTGACCTAAAGAAAAAGCAAGCAATGACCTTGTCTTAGAAACAGACCGTGTCCAAGAAACAAAGTATGTAAGGGTATTTTGGAGCAAAGGGTGACATGCTGAGGTTAGCACTATGGAAAGACAACCTAGGAAGTGACAACGGGTTTGTCGCTGGTGTCAGCATGGCATTGTCAAGGTTGAATTTTAAAGAAAACGGAATCAAGATTGCAGAAGATGTTCATTTGTTCCTGCTAGAATTATATTGATAGGACTATTTTTTATTGACTAGTTGGGATGGCAAGCTCCAAAGACTTCAGATTTTGAAGTGAGATCGAATGAGAGAAACAACTCCATGCCAGGAAATGAAAAGCTCCATTTTGGTCTAAGGGTCTTCTGAGAAATAACTGTGCAAACACTGTGTCTATCTGTCATAAAAGGGTTGTGTAATTAACATATGCAAAACACCATCACCATCCTGCTGGAAGCTAACTTCCCTCCCTGGAAATCCAACCTCTATTTATTTACAACAAAATAAAGTGGACCCTTCTGGAAAGAAACACGGCTCTGTGGCGGCCTGAACATTGTCGCAGCGATGCTTTAAATCTTTTATATCTCCCATACCTCCGGGGGCTGATGCTGGATGGGACTGAGCCAGGCCCATAAATAATTTATGCTAAGTAGCAATTTAGTTGTTTGGCTTGAGGTAAAGAAATCCAAGAAATTCATAAATAAAGTTCCTATTTTTGCTTGTGTTCCAAAGTTAATTTATGTTACTCTGCAATTAACTAACATAAAGGTGAAAAAATATGACAGGCCTAAGGTACAAACTCCTGCTCATAAATCTGCTCTATCTTAACTAGTGGTGTTTTAGTGATAGTCACCCAGTTCCCTCTGTCCTGTGCTATTAAACAGAAACTCCTCCTTGATCTCATTGCCTGTTACCTTGTCGATCTATAAAAAGTATTATAATTGTTTTGAATAGACCTCTGGGTGGGTGGAGGAGGAAAGGGAGATGGGATTTGGGACAGCTACAAATGGAGCTTCTGACATATCTGAAATAGTTTAGTTCTTAGGAAAAATTGCTGAAGCGAATATCACAGATGCAAATAGCGTTCATCCCAAGGGGAGAGTGAGACACCCTGCGAACTGGCAGCAGGACAGCCAGCCGTGGCTCCCACAGCAGGAGTGCATGTGGTGGGTGGCAAGAAAGGCAGAGAGCCTGGCAATTCGGAGACCCTGGAGGCTATAAAGAGCAAGAAGCAGTTGTACAGACATGAGGCTTGTGGCCCTCAGTCAGGCACAGAATCTAAGACCCTGGATTCCCACAGTAAAACATCAGCCAGCAGCTTGAGCATATGGCCCTACTTTCAGCCAACAACACAGAATACCTTCTTTTTCGGTTTCCACTGGCGACCTCAGCCTGCAATTCTCTGCTGGCTTATTGCTTTCCAAGGTCTGCCTGAGACAGTTGATATTTGAGTTGTTTTCTCTGTGACATATGACCTCTTCAACCTTAAAGATCTTCCAAACCTTATTCATGGAGTAAAATTGGAAAAAGCTACATACTTAGAGCCCATTTATTGTTCATTCATTCAAATATGTTTATCCAATGCCTACTGTGTGCCAGGAGGAATATGAACGCTAAGATGAATAAACATCATCTGTATACTTAGTTTATGGACCAAGGGACCAAGAGACAAGAGTTTCAGTACAGTGCAATAAGGGTTCTAATAAAGTATGCATAAGGGGCCAGGGAAGCAGAGAGAAACAGCACACAGACAAACCTGGGAGAAGCAGCAGCAAGGGAAGTTTCCCAGAGGAGGGGAGGCTTGAGAAAGCCTTTAAGAGTGAAGGTTTAAATTTCGCCAGGTGGATGAACTGCAGGAAGGAAGGACATGTTCTAAAGCCCGGAGGAGGGAGTGAGCATGACTCATTCAGAGAAGAGTCTGATTGCGTACAGGGTACCTCAGCAAAGCGGGAGGACATGAGACTGGAGAGGTAGGTGTGAGAATATCCAGGAGCACGTGCTGCTTAGATTTCAAGTACAAGGCAATGGGAACCACAGAAGGGTTTTAAACCAAAGAACGGTGTAATCAGATTTGCGGGATTGAAGGATCATTCTATGAGTAAAATGATGAATGGATTGGATGTAAACAAATTACTCTCAGAGTTCAGGGCTGGAAGTGTTTTACCTCCTAGTGACAAAGTGTTCTTCCTTCCTTTGAGCAATGAAAGATGTGCAGATGGTGTTGAGGTTTCTTCTCTCTGCACTGGGTACCAACAGCCTGGAAGCAAGGTGCTTGGTCAATTACCACAGCTTTTTTCAGTCAAATTAGCTTCAAGTTTTGCTTTTCTTCTTCCTTTTTATTTCTTTGATCTAATCTTTTGACATATTGATCTTATCTTTTCTTCATCTTAAAAAAACTGCTGTCATTTTAAGTCTCCTTAAATTTACTAGAAGGTCAGTAAATCATTTTTAAACGAATACACATAGGTACCTCCTGGTTATATATGATGGTTTACACTCCCTTCTGAAACATTACTTACATGAAAGAACAGGAATAAACACTAAACTTACAGGTAAAAAAGATAATGGGAAAGAAGACAACAGAGGACTAGATGTCAACAAATTTTGGAAGATGGAAAGCAGATGGGAGAGTGGGAAATGATTTACTGAGTAGGGGAAGCCAAACCTTGAAAAGGAAAATGTCCGTGAGAAGCAGGGAGATGTTTTGCCCCTTATCCCAGAAAAATCTGAGAATTTAGAGGCACCAGATAATGAGGACAAGGTAGGAGAAGGGGAAAGACAGAGCTCTGTATGAAGAACATGTAGAAACTCCTCTCCTACCCTGCAGGAGACAGGAAGTAAATCATCTAGAGAATTTGCACCTCAGATGGTCTGGACTCAGAAATACTGAGTACAGTGGAAGACAAACATGGAACATCAAACAGTACACTAAAGGAATAGACCAAAGTGTTCATTCCAAAAGTTCAAGACCCCAGCCCCCATCCTTTCCACTCTTCTGTCAGTAGCCAGGTATGTATAACCATCTACCCAGCGATTTAAAACAATTTTCCCTGGAGAAGACAGAATGAGGAACACGAGAATGAGGACTACAGATACTTAAATTTGGGGCTTACACGTGAAAAAAGACTACTCATTCTATGTTTAAAAATACAAGCTCACTTCTACATCTAGAGCCTCTTATCAGTTTTTGGAGCCTCAGTTTTAAATATTTTAGAAAGCCAGGATCACCACACATTTGAGAAAGCCTCCAAACTGAAACAAAAGGGCCTAAACACAGAAACAGAAAAGAGGAATTCAGAAGAACCAGAGACAATACAGAAAGAAGAAACAACACTTTCAAATCAATAATTGATATACATGAACAAAAAATTTTAAAAAGGCATTTTTTATGAACTAAAAGTAGGATACTGCTTTCATAAGAAGAATCAAAGAATATGAATGTGATCTTGAAAATTAAATATATGGAAGAGCTTAGAAATTCAATTGAATGGATGAAAGATAAGTGTCAAGAAAATCCTGCAGAGATTAGTATAAACACACAAACAATAAAGAACTGTGATATTGAAGAGGGAAGATAAAGAGAAAATTTAGATAATCAGTTCAGGAGTTCAACACTGGAAACTAGGAATTCCAGAGACAAAAGATAAAATCGAGGGAAAATACAAGGAAGTTTCCCCAAATGGGAAGGCATGGACATCACGATTAAAGGATCCCACTGAGTCCAGTTCTCTGAATCACAAAGAACCAACACCATGGCACACCATCACACAATTTCAAAAGAATGAGAATTAAAGAGGACATCCTAAAATCTTCTGGGGAAACAGGTTATTTACAAAGGATCAGTCAACTAACTCATATCTGACTTCCAGTATCACCATTGGAGGCTAGAAGACATTGGAACATTGTCCTCCGAATTCTGAATCAAATTATTTTCACTCTAAAATTTCATGCCCAATCAAACTACTATGCAAGTATGAGGGTAGACAATTTTAAGCATGCAAGCTCTCAGAAATGTTACTCTTTCTCAGGAAGTAACTGAAGTAGGTACCTTACGAAATTTAAGAGTACTCAAAGAAAGGATGATATAGGAGCCAAGAAAAGGGACATAATACAGGAGATCAATGAAGGGAATTTTCAGAGAACAAACAGCCCAGCTTGGAGCAAGAAGTTGGAGGACTGAAGAATAGATGCCTCCAGTTAAAAAATAAATAATCCAATAAATAAGCAAGTGAGGCAGGGGAAAAAATACAGAGATTTAATCGATACATAAGATGCTGGAGCATTTTGGAAGAATTATTGCTAGGCATTTGATGAATCGATTAGAACATTAGGGAAAACAGGAATAGATATGTGGAAAATTAAACAAATTTTAAAATGAAACACTTATTACCTCTAGAAAAAATGAAACATCCAATAAGAAGGAAAAAACAATCATAGTCCTCCAATGTCCCAAATGTAACATTTATGTAGTCATTATAACATAAACATTGAGTTTTAACAAAAAATTTCAATAACTGTTAGAGGAGAGTAAAAGACCATTATGGTAGGGGTGGGGGAATGAAGACATAAAGAAGGTAAAGTCTTCACTGCAATATTGGAAAATAAGTAGATAATGTCTAAAATCAAGAAAGTAATAGTTTAAATACATGTATATAAATATCAGAAGAAACATCTGAAAAGTTTACAAGTTGTTGGATCTCTGGAGTGAAACCATGAGAATAAGAGGATATGGCATGACACTGCTTTTTTTTTAATTAAAAAAACACAGAAAGGTATAAAGATGGAAGAAAAAATTATTCATATTACCATACATAATAATAGTTACTGTTAATATATAGGCATATTTTCTTCTGGAGTTTTTGGAGGGGCAGTAGCAGTAGGGTAGTGAATTTTAAAATTTCCCTCATTGATGTGTTAAAAAATGACTGTGCTCATTAAAAAGTAAGTAAACAATGAAGAAATGTACGAAGAAGTAAATAAAAGGCCACTTACAAAGTCCAACCTGCCCAAAATTACTGCCATTAACATTAGGTGAACACAATTCCAGATCTTGTTGTATGACTATAAAAGATAAGGAGGGAGATAATAACTAGGCAGGTGCTGATAGATAGATAGATAGATAGATAGATAGATAGGTAGATAGATATTGCTTTTTGTTAAAATGGGATTCTATTTAGATACTAGTTTTAGTAACAGAGTATTAAACTTATTTTACTTTAATAGTATAAAGAGAAACTGAAGCAAGAATAAAGGAATTGTTGATTTTCAAATAAATGGTTTTTCACCATAAGATTTAGAACTCTCTAAACTTGAAAGGGTGGGGGAGTGGATATGAAAAATAATGAGTTGGGGTCACTAATGTTTTTATTATATATTTCAATATTAGACAACATTAGTAGACTCTTGCTTAGAAATATGAGAGTATATCCCTTCACCACGCTTTCCAATTATCTTTATACTACTAATTTTACATTGTTCTGATTAATATTCACATTTTGTTCTATAGAAATAATTCTCTCAGTTGTTTAGTCTTTAATTCTATATTTAAACAGATGCAAACACCATCAGTCCTTTTTATCACACCTTCTCAATTTCCAAGTTTTTAATTTTGATTTATCTCTTAATTAGCTAGAACTCATTGTCAAGCAGTTTTTTCATGAAAGATTCAAAAATGTCATATCCCATGGGTTCTTTCATGTTTTTGAATGTCTGCCTCTTGCCTTTCTTTCTACTGATATCTTAGCTTTCTTTCATTCCTTCAGAACTTCATAGAAATAACTCCATCATCATCTGGCATTGAATGTTGCCATGAAGATGTCTGAGATCTGACTCCTTTTTAAACCATAGTAGGTGATTTGCTTTATCTACTTGTATACCTAAAGATTTTTTTTCAATCCTTGAAGTTTAATACCTTAACTAGGATATGTATCCATGTTGAGTATCCCATATCAAAATTCCTGGAATATTCAATCCAAATGTTCATTTTTTTCTAACAAAAGAGAAATTACTTTGTACTATATTCATTAATTCAACAAATATTTATTAAACTTCTATGTGTCCGGCACTAAGCTGTTGGGTATGCCTCTAAACAAACCAGACGAAGCTATGGAGCTTGTTGGGGATGGGACCAGGTGAGGGCCAAGGAGTAGGCAGGAAACATGAAAAAGAAGTAAGTTACACAGTAGCATGGTATGACAGAAGTGACAAGTGCTATGGGAATAAAAGGAAAACTAGAGAAATGTAAGGAAGATTGGGGCACGGGAGTGGGAGAGTGGAAAGGTCGAATTTCAGTGTTAAACAAGGCAGTCATGGAAGGTCTCATTTAGAAGGTGATATATGAACAATGAATTGAAGGAATGAGCTCTGCAGATCTCTAGGGGAAGAGTGTTAGAGCCAAAGGGAACAGCCAATGCAAAGGCCTAAGGTGAGAACACGTTTGAGAACGTCCGAAGAAAAGTGAAGGTAAGGAAACCAATATAGAGGGAGGGAAACAGAAAGTGGTGTGTGCTAAGACCACAGAGGTGATGGAGAGCTAGATATTCAGTCTGTGATATTCACAGCAGGCCATTGAAAGGCTTTTGCTCTGAGTTTCATGGTTTCAGCCAAGGAGGGTGATCTAACATTTTACAAGGATTACTTTGGCTAGTTTGTTGAGAGCACAGTGTAGGTAGACAAAGGTAAAAGGAAGACCAATTAAAAAGCTATTGGAGGGCTTCCCTGGTGGCGCAGTGGTTGAGAGTCTGCCTGCCGATGCAGGGGACACGGGTTCGTGCCCCGGTCCGGGAAGATCCCACATGCTGCGGAGCGGCTGGGCCCATGAGCCATGGCTGCTGAGTCTGAGCTCTGCAACGGGAGAGGCCACAACAGTGAGAGGCCCGTGTACTGCAAAAAAAAAAAAAAAAAAAGCTATTGGAATAATGCAGGTAAAAGATTTCTATGATGTAGTTGTGCTTTTTTCTTAGGTATTAGAGGGAAAATTCTGCAAAAAGTTTAAATCTGTCATCTAAACCCGGAAGTATATTTGATTTTTTTAAGCTAGGTGCATGTGTTCCTTTGCTAAAAATAATTTTTTTAATAATTTTTTAAAAGATAGATGAATCTTGTTTTATGTTGGAAGCCATCCAGTGAGATAAATTAGACAACTCGAGTCAGCCCTACACCAAAATCTCAAAGACAGCACGAAGATAAATTAAATGCCTCAAAGTACATAGTCATTCACTAAGGGCAGAGAATATTGGAAAGAATTTTTCTTTTTCTTTTATTTTATTATTAATGGGAATCTTCCGTATATGATTTTATCATCTCCAATCAAGTGTCAGCTATCATTTCCTCATACTAAAGTCCTTTTCAATTCTTTCAGACTTCTTGGGCGAATGCCATCGGGGTTAAAGACATTTTCTTACATCCAGTTTGACCATTATGTGCAGAGCTTCTGGTGTATTTATCATTATTTGATCAAATATTCCTAATGTGGTTGGCTTGAAAGACAATTTGACATAAGAATTTCCCAACTGTCTTGGTTATAAGATCACAGCTACCTTCTCTGTCTTGTGCTCATCAAGGGACTCCATGGCATCGAGCTGGCTTCCCATTTAACTTCATAGGGCAGCAGAAGAAACCCATGGTTCTCAAAAAGATAAGAAGCCTGCCAAATTCACACCCTTTGACAGCTCAGTGGAACCAACCTAGGATTCATCCACCCCAGGGGCAAGGAGCCAGCTGGGTAGATAGAAATCTTAGAGATTCCCCACTGATAGGCCCCGTCAACCAATGCACATCTGTTTTGCCTGAAAAGTTCAATCTAACTTACCCTCAAGCTCAAACATGTGGTTTTATTTCCACTGTCCTCTCCCACCTCCAACTCAAAGACACAACTTAATGCTACTTCTTCTTTTTTTTTTTTTTTTTTTGCGGTACACGGGCCTCTCACTGTTGTGGCCTTTCCGGTTGCGGAGCACAGGCTCCGGACGCGCAGGCTCAGCAGCCAATGGCTCACGGGCCCAGCCGCTCCGCGGCATGTGGGATCTTCCCAGACCGCGGCACGAACCCGTGTCCCCTGCATCGGCAGGCAGACTCTCAACCACTGCGCCACCAGGGAAGCCCTAATGTTGCTTCTTGATGCCTAAAGGAGTAGGAGAAATATTCTGCCACCAGAGGAAAAAAAAATGACACATCTGAGGTAAAATGTTTAGAATCAGAGATTTCACTCTTGTTAAATGACTTTAATCAAAAAGTACAAATTAGTGGGGGCAATGAAAGTATTTGGGAGTTGGAATAATCACTAGAACAAAGAAAATACTGAGGAAACAAACTCATAAAACAAACTTCACCATTTTCCTTGAGGGGAGCACAATTAAATTTCACAAGTTGGGGCCAAATAAGAGCTATAGACGGAAGTACTTCTGTAAAGTAGATTTAGAGATGCAGATGTCTACGTTTTCTTTTAAACCTCAGCTTGAAATCCAATCATTTTAATAATAATAATATGAAGGAGGAGGAGGAATAAGGGGAAAAGAAGGAGGAAGCAAGAAGCAGCAGCTTATGTTATAATCAATTTTCACAAATAAATATCTTAAACTATAAATAAATAAATAAAATTATCATCAACTTCAAAAAAAGAAAAAGAAAGTCTTACCTGGCTCAGGTAAGAACCTGGTAATGTTCCTATATCACTGTATCTTTCAGTATCATACGAATTGCAAAACTCTGAGCCGTTCATTATTTACTATAAAGACATTTCCTGAAGTAGATTACAGGCACGTAGCCTCTCCCACAGCCCATCTACCAGTATTTATGGAAAACTGTGTTTTATTTTCTTCAAGCTGGCTCACGGCCTATGCCTAAGAAACTGCTTATTAGATATTAGCATCATCTAAATAGAACTCAAGGATAATGGGGACAGAAAACTAAAACAACCAAGGACATGGTTGCTATTCAATAATTTAACTAGTGGCTTAGTGTTTATGAAATTTGAGTTGTAATCTCACTTCTAATCTTACTTCACAGGGTGAGTCTAGCATGGGATGTTTCTAACTTTATTCAGTTTCTTGGAAGCACTTTTCCTGATCTGTGAAATGGAGATAAAAATGAGATACCACCACCACTGCACATTTACACCTCATGAACTACTAACTACAAAAGTCTGTGTAAATATAATTTACAAAACATAAACCTCTAATAGGTTAAAAATATTATAAAGTACGCTTGGGTGTCCAGTTTATTTTATATGGGATAAAAAATAAGATACTTTTCTCTCTCCATGAATTCAGCAGCCTAATGACACTTTCAGATCGCTTAACTAAATACAGTACTATTCCTAGATTCCGTATAGCACCTCAGCAGCCTGAACTGGCCAGTCCAGCGCATCACCTTAAATGTAAATTCCAAAAGATAATATCCTGCACGCTTGACCTACTCCTTACAAGTTTCCTTATACCAGTGAGATGGCACACCCCCATCAACGTCATCATCCTCTAAAAGCATTTGTGAGGCAGAGGGCCAGAGACGGCACTCCCCCGTGTCTTGTACAAAGTGAAGTAATATCCAATTTCCTGACCTCTGGGGGCCTTCAGACCAAGACCGAGGATGCTAAAGCAGACAGATGTAAAGGAGATTCAGGTAGTTGAATAAAAGCTTTAAAGCATTGCACGAATTAAGTGGATGGATAAATGTATAACATCTTGCATAAGCAAAGGCTACGTAAGGGAAAGAGAGGCCAGTAAGAGCCCTGTGCATTTTGACCGAGTGAAGATGTCAGATGAGCAGGGTAAGCAAACAAATCATAAAGAACCAGATTTCACTTTTCAGCACTTTTGTTGGCTTTCGTGTTATAGAGCCCCTAGTCGTTGCCAAGTGGAAGGGAGGTGCAGAATATATTCTATTCTTTAAAGAGAACATAGAAAAAGTCTTTTGGTTTTCCACTCAATGAATTAATAAACCTTTGTAAACTTAGAAAATTGTGTTGAACATTTGATTTAAACTAGACCACGGTAAAGAAAACCCTTAAAATGAGGCAGAGAAGTATGAGCTACTGAGTTATACTAAGAAGCTGGTGTGAAAGGGACTTATTTAATAAAGCTTGTTTTAGATTGTCCATCTCTTGTAAGGATGTGTTCACTTCTCAGAGTCCTTCTGTGACCGGGTTTTGTTTTTGTGAACTTGGTGAATAGGATTTAAACTTCTTAGCTTTTTCTTTTTTTTTTTTTTTTCAAAAACTACAAACGCAATCAGTTTGAGTAGAATCCATTCAATTGGCCTCTGCTTTCTGAATGCAAGAAAGAAGCTACTTTTCCTCCCCTTCGTTTCATTCCAGCTGAGAGCAGTGCAGCAAACATCTCATGCTGAAATCAGTGCCTTTTTAAAACTTCAAGGGGCTTGAAAGCTCCCAACCTGTTCAGAGGTGAAGTGACTCCAACAGATCAGCTCAGACGCACCCTATTTGCACTTCCCTTCTCTGTAAAGGATCTCAGTCCTTTATCCACAGGCCTCATTATGAAAGTTCTCTCACTATGAACGCCGGACCAGGGCGGGTCTCCTCTTTGGTATTGTAGCATCACTGTCTATTTCACTCACTGTAAAGAATCCCGGCCACTGGCTGTAGTCTACTGTGAGATCAAGAGAAGCCTGGTTCTCTACAGTTGAGGAAAAGAGTTAATTGCTCTGCCCGCCCCAAGTACCGCTCACAATCCCGCCTGCCTTCATATCAGCACTGGCTGTTTTCTCTTCTCTCCAAGGGTTATAGCTACAGCGGAGGAAGGAAGGGTCCTAGCTCTGTAGAACCGCCCAGCTGAGTTCAGAGACTCTGAGGGTATAAACCTCCCAGCCACCTTTTTAACCTCTTGTAAAGCAGACGCTGCAGAATCCCTGAGACCCTTCTGCAGGAAAACAAAGTCTTTAGTTTTGGCTTCTTCCCTTCTCAACAGGTAGCGTTAGTCCTTAGACCAGCAGCTTTTCAGAACACAAGAATAAAGTAAATACTTCCATGTAGTGTGTTGAAATGCACCTTGCAATTAACTTCGATGTAAATGAAGTGTGGGCTAACTGAGCAACTTCCTGATGAAATTCTTCTGGTGTCTGACAGCTTCTTATACTTCTGCAAATAAACCCTGTACCAGAGGTTTTACTCTTTTCCCATGTAGTCTGTAGGGCAGAGATGAGGCTGTAGCCTGAGAATTCTTAGAGAAAAGTGCCTGCTTTTTATAAGTTTGCTTAGTGAACTTTCTTCTCTGGATGCCCAAATCACTATCAACTGTTCAGTTTACTACATAAGTAGCTGCTTTAATCCTTGCAGGTGACTAATATAACAGCTGCCACTAATGTAGTCGCCTGATAAAGCAATGGCTTTTTCCCCCAATGCTTAAACCTCCCAATAGTCTCTGGCCCAGGGTAACGTTTGTGTTGGTAGCATCTTCCAGCAGGATTTCTGGTTTGGTTGAGCATTGACGATGATGCTCTCCCCATGGACTCTGCAGACACAAACTAACATTGTTTTAAACAATTTTAGGAATTTCCATTCCCAAACCTAATTGGCTTCTCACTATTATATCTTCATATAGCATCAAACGTAACCTAGGTCTATAAGAGCCAAAGCTAATTTCACGGAAACTCTAAACAAGCAGCCCCTTTAAAGAAACATTTATGGGATGCCTCTTATGAATAGCAATATTTAAGGATGATCAAAGGTTTCAACTATAAGGTTCCTCTCCAAACTCTTTGCTCAATATGGAGATTTTGCTAATTTTAAGATTAGCATTAAATGTTTAGTTTCAAATACCCAAGACAACGAGTGGACTGTGTCTTGGGGGAAGAAAAGGAGACATTGTGAATGTTCCAGAATTAGACCCAAAATACTCACATAACACCATAACAACACCAGGCTTCCAGAGCGTTTTTATTTGAATGAATATTATCTCTCCACACAATTAAGTGGTTTATATTTCACTTGATCACATATTTAATATCAAATATTAAATCTTCCCATTGAAACTGGATTTCTACATTTAAGAGGAGGAAGATGCAGTTGATGTGTTATGCAAGTTGATAGTTTATGTAAGTTGAAAAAGAATTTGGGAAACCAGATATTTGTGTAAGTCTGGCAAGGATTTATTAGGAAGCTTATTAGTCACAGTGAATAAAACGCCATGAACAGAAGAACCAAGATCTCCAAATTCTGGCATTGGGTTTACAACACTAGTTAGAAGTTAATAAACTTCAAGGATGTCCCAAGGGGAATCTTACTTAAGTCCCAATCTTACCCCGACCACAATACCCACAAACACAGAAATGGTACCCATGCATCACAGTGACAGGTAGGCATTTCAGGGGAATAGGGAGAGTCATACTTTGTACTTCAATCAAGCCTGTTTCACTTTTCCTACTGAAGTAAATTGAACATAATTTTCAAGACTGTTTTCAAGACATGAGGGAAATGTTCTGGTTTTATCTTAACGATTTTAAGGTGAAAAACTAGTCACGGTGGTATAGCAAGGAGATACGTGATGTTGATAAGCCAGAGCCAGACAACAGGGACACCACCACTCCCTTTGGTGGCTAATGATGTAATACAAGGCCTAATTCAAGTCCTTACAACATCCAAACACCTGCCAAATGCATTCTTGTAACTAACATGTCTCTCCGATGGCTCTCTATGACGAACGACCTTGGGTTTAGTAAAATTTTAAGAAGATACTTCTTTCATTTATTACCCCCAACACTCAAACCTCTTCATTTCCAGCTAAGAGGCCTTGAGTTAGTCTGTTCAGAAAAATATGCAACACTTCTCTGTGCATCTCTTGGTTTTGGCATGCAGCCAAGCCTGACTTGTCACCTGGCATCACAGAGGTGTGGGTCCAGAGGACCCAGGAGTTGGGAGAAAAGGAGGCCATCTCTTCAAACATCTGGTACTTGAGCTAAAGGACCCCCCTTTCATGTAAATTAGGTAATTGGGACAAGTGCTGGAGGTTGTTCTCCTATAGGCTCCTTCAAATGGACTTTTCTAAAGTAAAGCCAGGAAAATTTGATATGGGGATAACAGACTTAGAAAAACTTGTACTTATTAGCCACCCATTGCTTCAACCAATATTTTTTGAACTCCTACCTACTCAGTTCCAGACACTGTGCTGGAAGATCATTTTAAACACATCGGACAAGGTTTCTGCCCTCCTGTAGTTTATAATCTAGTAAATAAACAAATAAATATACTCTATAATTTCAAACTGTGGCCATGCTATGAAATAAAAGAATAAAGTGCCACGACAGAGACTGAAAGGCGAACCTGATTTAGGCTGAAGAATTGGAGAAGGCTGTGGTGGAGGGGATATCTAATTTGGCTACCACAGGATTCTCTGAGATTCTAGAATTTATGTCTTCCCAAATAGCCACTTTGTAATTTTGCTTCAAGGCTGTATAGTCTCTGTGGCTTTTGAATAACCCAACCTTGCCTACCTCTTCAGCTTTATGTCCTTCTCACTTTGCCTCAATCTCTACGCTCAGAAACGGTGAATCTCTCATTCCTCAGAAGGCTTTGAAAACCTCTATTGCCTGGTGTCTGCCAACACCTCTATGTCTTCCCCACTTCTTCACTACAATGACTCCTCCTCATGTTCCATGGCTCATCGGGGACAAGACTGACCCTACAAAGTCTCTGATTCTTCCCTTTTCCTCATGCAGGGACTCCATGTGACTCAGTTCCAGGGGGTACATTCCCATTTTTATTTTTATTATGTCATAATGCTTGAATATCAGCAGTTTGATACGGTTCATCCCATAAGCTGTGAATAGCAGCTCTGCAGTGCCCTCTATTCATACTGACTGTAATCTGTATGCAGTTTCTGAAGTTGTACAATATGGCAGCTCTGCTCGCCACATGGCTCTTCCCTGTGTTCCCATTACACACTGTACCCACCTCTAAAATTTATATTACCATTTCGAATGAAGTGATCTGCTCATACTTCTTTCAATAGTTTCAGTAGAAACCCCTCTCAATAGTTTCATCTGGTATCCTGAATAGTTACTCCAGAATTTTTTGTTAAAACACTAAGAGTAACCATCATTTACTGAGCCTCTGCCAGTATCAGATACTTTAAATACATCATCCTTAATTCTCACAATGCTGACAGAAAAATAATATTATCCAATTTTTACAATTGAGAAAGTGAAGCTTAAAAGTCAAATAATTTAACTCCGCACCATATTAAAAGATGGCAGAGCTCAAATTGGAGAGACACTCTATCTGATTCTAGAGCCCATATTCTTTCACACAGGCTATGCTAGGTTCACTCTTTTCATTCATTCATTCATTCATTCAAATAGTATGTATATGTAGATCTAGGCCTATATATTAATGTCACTGGCACACCAGCAATTGACAAAACCTGACTTGACTTCAAGGAGCTTCCAGTCTAGCAGGGAAAGCAAACCCTGAACAATCAGTTCCAAGGGAGATAAACTGGGATAAACGCTTATTGAACTAAGCTGAACATTAGGGGAGATAAAAATACAGAAGTATTATGATAGCTATTCCTGAAAATAGAAATATGTTTAACTTTGTTTAGTTTTCAAATATTAAAAATTATCCCCTTATCTCTAACCTCTTTATCTCTAATCCCTCTACCTACTTTGTTTCAGAATAACTGGGTTATAGTCTAGATATAAGTATCTAGTTATGATTGAGGTCAGCTCCACCACAGCACTTCCCAGTAGCAAGTTGATGATTTCCTTTTAGCCTTTAGTTATATGGGGTTGGTTTACTGCCACTTGCCACAGAAAACAGATATGAAAGATTCTGAAACTAATTTCTGGAAGTAGGCTATGTAACAGATCTTAAGGTATGGATGAGCCTCAGTTGCCAAGAATCCCTTGTCCTCAGATAGGAAATTGGCTGACCGTGTTACATGGTATAAAAGAAGCTGCTCAGCTTTTTTTTTTTTTTTTTGCTGCAATGTTTCGACACTTTGACGTAGATTTTCAGTATCGTTTATCAAGTCAAAATTTTTATGCTGTTCTTATAGCTCAAAAGCCAAATTGTTTAACCCATTACCCTCCCAGAGGGATAGAAAGAGAAAAAAAGAGAAATAATCTACATGTGGAACAACACCTACTGAACGCTGGGAGAAGACCTCCCAAAAGTGTGGCTGACAGAGTCTTGGTGCTCTGGCCAGGTGTCAGGCCTGTGCCTCTGAGGTGGGAGAGCTGAGTCCAGGACATCGGTCCACCAGAGACCTCCCGGCTCCCCATAATATCAAACCATGAAAGCACTCCCAGAGATCTCCATCTCAACGCTAAGACCCAGCTCCCCTCAATGACCAGCAAGCTACAGTGCTGGACACCCTATGCCAAACAACTAGCAAGACAGGAACACAAACCCACGCTTTAGCAGAGTGGCTGCCTAAAATCATACTAAGTTCACAGACACCCCAAAACACACCACAGTACGTGGTCTTGCCCACCAGAAAGACAAGATCCAGCCTCATCCGCTAGAACACAGGCACCAGTCCCCTCCACCAGGGAGTCCACTGAACCCACCTTAGTCACTGGGGGCAGACACCAAAAACAACAGGCACTACGAACCTGCAGCCTGTGAAAAGGAGCCCTCAAACACAGTAAGTTAAGCAAAATGAGAAGACAGAGAAACACACAGCAGATGAAGGAGCAAGGTAAAAACCCACCAGACCAAACAAATGAAGAGGAGATAGGCAGTGTACTAGAAAAAGAATTCAGAGTAATGATAGAAAGATGATCCAAAATCTTGAAAATAGAATGGAGAAAATACAAGAAACGTTTAACAAGGACCTAGAAGAACTAAAGAGCAAACAAACAATGATGAACAACACAATAAATGAAATTAAAAATTCTCTAGAAGGAAACAATAGCAGAATAGCTGAGGCAGAAGAACAGAGAAGTGACCTGGAAGATAAAATAATGGAAATAACTACCACAGAGCAGGATAAAGAAAAAAGAATGAAAAGCATTGAGGACAGTCCAAGAGACATCTGGGGCAACATTGAACACACCAATATTCGAATTATAGGGGTCCCAGAAGAAGAAGAGAAAAAGAAAGGGTCTGAGAAAATATTTGAAGAGATTACAGTTGAAAACTTCCCTAATATGGGAAAGGAAATAGTCAATCAAGTCCAGGAAGCACACAGAGTCCCATAAAGGATAAATCCAAGGAGAAACATGCCAAGACATATATAAATCAAACTATCCAAAATTAAATACAAAGAAAAAATATTAAAAGCAGCAAGGGAAAAACAGCACATAACATACAATGGAATCCCCATAAGGTTAACAGCTGACCTTTCAGCAGAAACTCTGCAAGCCAGAAGGGAGGGGCAGGACATACTGAAAGTGATGAAAGGGAAAAATCCACAACCAAGATTACTCAACCCAGCAAGGATCTCATTCAGATTCGAAAGAGAAATTAAAACCTTTACAGATGAGCAAAACCTAAGAGAATTCAGCACCCACCAGCAAACCAGCTTTACAACAAATGCTAAAGGAACTTCTCTAGGCAGGAAACACAAGGGAAGGAAAAGACCTCCAATAACAAGCCCAAAACAATTAAGAAAATGGTAATAGGAACATACATATCAATAACTACTTTAAATGTAAATGGATTAAATGCTCCAACCAAAAGACATAGACTGGCTGATGGATACAAAAACAAGACCCATATATACTCTGTCTACAAGAGACCCACTTCAGACCTAGGCACATATATGGACTGAAAGTGAGGGGATGGAAAAAGATATTCCATGCAAATGGAAATCAAAATATATCTGGAGTAGCAATTCTCATATCAGACAAAATAAACTGTAAAATAAAGGCTAGTACAAGAGACAAAGAAGAACACTACATAAGGATCAAGGGATCAATCCAAGAAGAAGATATAACAATTGTAAATATTTATGCACCCAACATAGGAGCATCTCAATACATAAAGCAAATGCTAACAGCCATAAAATGGGAAATCGACAGTAACACAATCATAGTAACAGACTTTAACACCTCACTTTCACCAATGAACAGATCATCCAAGATGAAAATAAATAAGGAAACACAAGCTTTAAATAACACATTAAACAAGATGGAGTTAATTGATATTTATAAGACATTCCATCCAAAACCAACAGAATACACTTTCTTCTCAAGTGCTCATGGAACATTCTCTACAATAGATCATATCTTGGGTCACAAATCAAGCCTTGGTAAATTTAAGAAACTTGAAATCATATCAAGTGGCTTTTCTGACCAGAAAGTTATGAAACTAGATATCAATTACAGGAAAAACTGTAAAAAAAATACAAACACATGGAGGCTAAACAATACACTACTAAATAACCAAGAGAACACTGAAGAAATTAAAGAGGAAATTTAAAAATACCTAGAAACAAATGATAATGAAAACATGATGACTCAAAACCTATGGGATGCAGCAAAAGCAGTTCTAAGAGGGAAGTTTATAGCAATACAATCCTACCTTAAGAAACAAGAAACATCTCAAATAAACAACCTAACCTTACACCTAAAGCAATTAGAGAAAGAAGAACAAAAACATCTAAAGTTAGCAGAAGGAAAGAAATCATAAATATCAGATTAGAAATAAATGAAAAAGAAATGAAGGAAACAATATCAAAGATCAATAAAACTAAAAGCTGGTTCTTTGAGAAGGTAAACAAAATTGATAACCCATTAGCCAGACTCAAGAAAAAAGGGAGAAGACTCAAATCAATAGAATTAGAAATGAAAAAGGGGACGTAACAACTGCCACTGCAGAAATACAAAGGATCATGAGAGATTACTACAAGCAACTATATGTCAATAAAATGGACAACCTGGAAAAAATGGACAAATTCTTAGAAACGCACAACCCTCCGAGAATGAACCAGGAAGAAATAGAAAATATAAACAGAAAAATCACAAGCACTGAAATTGAGACTGTGAATAAAAATCTTCCAACAAACAAAAGCCCAGACCAGATAGCTTCACAGGTGAATTCTATCAAACATTTATAGAAGAGCTAACACCTATCCTTCTCAAACTCTTCCAAAATATAGCAGAGGGAGGAACACTCCCAAACTCATTGTAGAAAGCCACGATCACCCTGATAACAAAACCAGACAGAGATGTCTCAAAGAAGGAAAACTACAGGTCAATACCACTGATGAATATAGATGCAAAAATCCTCAATAAAATGTTAGCGAACGGAATCCAACAGCACATTAAAAGAATCATACGTGATCAAGTGAGGTTTATCCCAGGAATGCAAGGATTCTTCAATATACACAAATCTATCAATGTGATAAACCATATTAACAAATTGAAGGAGAAAAACCATATGATCATTTCAATAGATGCAGAGAAAGCTTTTCACAAAATTCAACACCCATTTACAATAGAAACCCTCCAGAAAGCAGAAATAGAGGGAACTTACCTCAGCATAATGAAGGCCATATATGACAAACCCACAGCCAACATCGTTCTCAATGGTGAAAAACTGAAACCATTTCCTCTAAGATCAGGGGCAAGACAAGGTTGTCCACTCTCACCACTATTATTCAACATAGTATTGGGAGTTTTAGCCACAGCAATCAGAGAAGAAAAAGAAATAAAAGGAATCCAAGTCAGAAAAGAAGAAGTAAAGCAGTAACTGTTTGCAGATGACACGATACTATCCACAGAGAATCCTAAAGATGCTTCCAGAAAACTACTAGAGCTAACCAATGAATTTGGTAAAGTAGCAGGATACAAAATTAATGCACAGAAATCTCTTGCATTCCTATACACTAATGATGAAAAATCTGAAAGAGAAATGAAGGAAACACTCCCATTTACCATTGCAACAAAAAGAATAAAATACCTAGGAATAAACCTACCTAAGGAGACAAAAAACCTGTATGCAGAAAACTATAAGACACTGATGAAAGAAATTAAAGATGATACAAACAGACAGAGATATACCATGTTCTTGGATTGAAAGAATCAACATTGTTAAAACGACTATGCTACCCAAAGCAATCTACAGATTCAACACAATCCCTATCAAACTACCAATGGCATTTTTCACAGAACTAGAACAAAAAATTTCACAATTTGTATGTAAACACAAAAGACTTCGAATAGCCAAGGCAATCTTGAGAAAGAAAAACGGAGCTGGAGGAATCAGGCTCCTGGACTTCAGACTATACTACAAAGCTACAGTAATCAAGACAGTATGATACTGGCACAAAAATAGAAATATAGATCAATGGAACAGGAAAGCCCAGAGATAAACCCACGCACATATGGTCACCTTATTTTTGATAAAGGAGGCAAGAATATACAATGAAGAAAAGACAGCCTGTTCAATAAGTGGTGCTGGGAAAACTGCATAGCTACATGTAAAAGAATGAAATTAGAACACCCCCTTACACCATACACAAAAATAAACTCAAAATGGATTAAAGGCCTAAATGTAAGGCCAGACACTATAAAACTCTTAGAGGAAAACATAGGCAGAAGACTCTATGATGTGAATCACAACAAGACCATTTTTGACCCACTTCCTAGAGAAATGGAAATCAAAACAAAAATAAATGAATGGAACCTAACGAAACTTAAAAGCTTTTGCAAAGGAAACCATAAACAAGACGAAAAGACAACCCTCAGAATGGGAGAAAAAATTGCAAATAAAGCAAATGACAAAGGATTAATCTCCAAAATTTACAAGCAGCTCATGCAGCTCAATATCAAAAAAACAAACAACCCAATCCAAAGTTTGGCAGAAGACCTAAATAGACATTTTCCAAAGAACATATACAGACTGCCAACAAACACATGAAAGGATGCTCAACATCGCCAATTATTAGAGAAATGCAAATCAAAGCTACAATGAGGTATTACTTCACACCAGTCAGAATGGCCATCATCAAGAAATCTACAAACAATACATGCTGGAGAGGATGCGGAGAAAACGGAACCCCCTTGCACTGTTGGTGGGAATGTAAATTGATACAGCCACTATGGAGAACAGTATGGAGGTTCCTTAAAAAACTAAAAATGGAACAACCATTCAACCCAGCAATCCCACTACTGGGAATATACCCTGAGAAAACCATAATTCAAAAAGAGTCATGTACCACAATGTTCATTGCAGCTCTTTTTACAATTGCCAGGACATGGAAGCAACCTAAGTGTCCATTGACAGATGAATGGATAAAGAAGATGTGGCACATACATACAATGGAATATTATTCATCCATAAAAAGAAATGAAATTGAGTTATCTGTAGTGAGGTGGATGGACCTAGAGTCTGTCATACAGAGTGAAGTAAGTCAGAAAGAGAAAAACAAATACCGTATGCTAACACATATATATGGAATCTAAAAAAAAAAAAATGGTTCTGAAGAACTTAAGGGCAGGACAGGAATAAAGATACAGACATAGAGAATGGACTTGAGGACATGGGGAGGGGGAAGGGGAAGCTGGGACGAAGTGAGAGAGTGGCATGGACATATATACACTACCAAACGTAAAATAGATAGCTAGTGGGAAGCAGCCACATAGCACAGGGAGATCAGCTCGGTGCTTTGTGACCACCTAGAGGGGTGGGATAGGGAGGGTGGGAGGGAGACGCAAGAGGGAGGAGATATGGGGATATGTGTATATGTATAGCTGATTCACTTTGTTATAAAGCAAAAACTAACACACCATTGTAAAGCAATTATACTCCAATAAAGATGTTAAAAAAAAAAAGCAGCTGCTCAAAACTGGCCTGTTGAAACCTGAGACTCGGGCTGAAGCTTCAGAATTTTGGTGGAGAAATGTCAAGAGATCATCATTCATGGAGATTTGAAATGATGATTACGACTGTAGAAATCCTGTATGACCCTAAAACAAATCACAGTTGAAGATGTCCCTGGTTCAGAGATACTGTTTTGCCCATTTCAATTCTACCTCTGCTCCTACTGTTTTTCCTAGAAAGCATAATGTGTTTTTTGTTTTATTTGTTTTGCTTCAGTAGGCTGTGGAACACTGCTTGGCATCAAGAGAAATACACAGAATTTTAGGAGTGTTTCCTTATAGACCAAAACAACCAGAGAATAAATAGGAATTGCAGGAGCACAGAATCTAGCATCAGAAGAGACCTTAGAAATCCTTTGCCCCAGATTCTCAAACAGTGCAGGAAGATCTTCTAAGAGATTTCTGTCCCATCCCAGACTTGTGTTAAATACTTCCGTCGGCAGAGACCGTATTAGCACACCATAACTCCTATTATGGTAAGTCTTCCCACGACCTCCACAAATAGGATCACTTTCTAGCCTTAGAACAGTATAATCCTCATTCCATATAGCAGCTTTCCAGTTTATGTACCTTGTACAGCATTTTTTCTTTAGGACTTAAGTATCTTCAGTGTAGGTTTTTCTGAAATGGCCGGAGCCATCAGATAGAACGTCACTGAGGATGTGGTTCCTGAGGGAGGGCACAGGATAAGCAGAGAGGAATGGGTCTAAAGACTGCTCCACAAAGAACAAGGATTCAAATATTCATTAGTTGATATGGATGGTATCCCGTGGCATAGTTAATATATGACTCTGTTTAACAACAGCAGAGTTAATGCAGTTACCGGGCAGCAAAGCGTTTCCAAAAAAGCCAGCCTTTCTTCTCATTGACTATTGATGACTGCAGCCCAGGGGAAAGTAGTACATTCATAAACATCAATCAGAGCAGGAAAGGTGCCTTCCAGTCTCTGTGAAATGAGATAATGTATGTGAAAGCTCTTTGTCAACAGTAAACAGTATACAAATGTAAAGAATTGTTATCATTGTTTTACAAGGAAGTTGGAATAGAATTACTGCTCTTTGTTTTAAAGTTTTCTATGTGGCCAACTCAATAGATACCTAATAGGAGAACTTTGCCTCCTTTTTCATTTTCTCTGAGTAGTTATTTAATGAAATTGTTTTAAAATAGTGAATCTCGGACTTTTTTTTTTATGTAGGCTACACTCTCTTTCCAAGTTTTTAATTTCTTTAAGCAATTTCCTTTGGTATTTCCTCAATGCACATTTTATTCTAAAATGACAGATTACAAAGACACTTGCCTAGGACTATGAGATGTAATTCATCTGAATTAACATGAGCCCTGGTAAAAGATAAACTGAGGCATATTAAAAATTCTAAGAGTTTATTTCAGCAAAAATCAGTTTGAATTGAGCAGCATCTAATCTACACATAGAAAGGATCTCCGAGGAGCTGTACAAAATGAAAGACTTTTATAGGCAGAAGGGAACAAGGTACAAGAAAGTTATACTACGCAAAAAAGCGGGTTGGTTATTGCAAGGTTACTTTTCCTAAGGGGATGTTAGGAATCTATCAGGCAGATTACCTAACTAGTACTGATCAAGCAATTCCTGATTCACTGGTTTAAGATTCCATTTCTGGAATAGCCAAAATTAAGTCTCAGTTTGGTGATATGCAGCTGAGCATAAGCAACTCCATTTTGGGCTTGTTGACTTGTTTTTTAGCAAACCCTAATCCTGTTAAAGACAGGGATCTACCATTTGTATAGTAGCTGCTATGGGCTGGAAATTGTTAGGAGTTGTATATATAGTCATCCCTCCACATCCACAGGTTCTACATCCTCAAATTCAACCAACCACAGATCAAAAATATTTGGAAAAAAAATTCCAGAAATTTCCAAAAAGCAAAACTTGAATTTTCAGCACTCCAGCAACTACTTACATAGCATTTACATTGTATTTACAACTATTTACATAGCATTTGCATTGTATTAAATAGTATAAGTAATATTGAGATGACAAAGTATACATGAAGATGTGCATAGGTTATATGCAAATACTACACCATTGTCTGTAAGGGACTGGAGCATCTACTAATCTTGGTATATGGGGGAGGGTCCTGGAACAAGTCTTGAGTGGATACAGAAGGACCACTGTATATTATCTCAGTTAATCCTCACAATCACCCTCATCCTGATTTACAGAGGAGGAAAGATGTCAAAACTCTCCTGAGGTTGAAAAGCTAATAATTGGCAGAACGCAGAATTTAAATCCAGTTGTCTAATCCCAAATGTTTTGTTGCTAAATCTCTAAAGAAGCTATTTTGAAATGTGTAGATGAAAGCCAGACTATCATTCCCACAATGATTTTCAAATATTGCCACAAAGGAATGGATTTTCTAAGTACTTTATGAGTGTCTTTCTGGTTGATAAAACACCATATGCTATTATCTAAACTTTTACACAATTATATCACATTTTTACTATGGAAACTTAGAACTTTAGAAGTCCTTCTGTTATTTTGTCATTGGTTGTCTTGGTAGTTGCTTTTTTCTCTTCGTTAAAGATAAATAATCTGAAACTGTCACAATTGGCAAAAGAATTAAGGATTACTTACTCAAAAAATTGAGCAAACTTTTCTTTAACCTTTAAATATATCCATAGCACATTATCTTTAAAACTGAGGTTGGACTACTACTTCCAGGAAGAGGGAGTAGACATACTTTTCTCTATTTCTCCCACTAAGTACAATTAAAAACTCTGGAAATTATATGTAAAGCAAATGTAATAAGACCCATAGCATTATTATTTACAATAGCCAAGACATAGAAGCAACCTAAGTATCTATCAAAGATGAATGGTTAAAGAATTAGCCATAAAACCAAATGAAATTTTGCCATTTACAACAACATGGATGGACCAGGAAGGTATTATGTTCAGTGAAATACGTCAGACAGATAAAGACGAGTCTAAAAAATAAAACAAAAGAATGAATATAACAAAACAGAAACAGATATAGAGAACAAACTAGTGGTTACCAATGGGGAGAGGAAAGGGGGCAGGGGCAAGATAGGGACAGGGGATTAAGAGGTACAAACTACTATGCATATGGGCTTCCCTGGTGGTGCAGTGGTTGAGAGTCTGCCTGCCGATGCAGGGGACACGGGTTCGTGCCCCAGTGTCTGGGATGATCCCACACACCGCGGAGCGGCTGGGCACATGAGCCATGGCCGCTGAGCCTGCGCGTCCAGAGCCTGTGCTCCGCAACGGGAGAGGCCACAACAGTGAGAGGCCCGCGTACCGCAAAAAAAAAAATACAAAAACAAAAAACTACTATGCATAAAATAAATGAGTACACATATATATTGTACAGCACAGGCAATAGAGCCAATATTTTATAATATCTATAAATAGAATATAATATTTAAAAATTGTGAATCACTATGTTGTATACCTGGAACTTATATAATATTGTAAATCAACTATACCACAATAAAATAAAATAAAGGAGCTATAAAAGGATAATACTCAAAATTCATCACCAACTAATAATTTTGCATTTTACTAGGATCTATGCTTTGAGGCTGTTTACATCTATATTGTAGCTGTATGATGGAAATACTATATAATGATGTGCTACTGAATGTCTCTGCCCAATTCCACAATCAGGGACATCACGTAGGTAGCTTGAAATCAGCTCTGGTGGGATAATTTACATCATGAAAATCAGCAAATGCTACAAATTGGGACTTTGATCCCCTGAGAGCTGATTGTTAAACATTTACCAAACCACCACTGGCCCAGAGATGTCAGTGCCTCATCCAGTACCACATTTGCTTCCTTTCATTGCCTCCAGAAATGGCTTCCTACTCCCTCTCAACCCCTATCCTTCTGAAACCTCTGCCTTTTGTATGAACACTGGATGACTGACTTCCTTTCTCAGCTTCCCCAGCAAAGCCGGCTTTGCCCTGGGTGAGCCCCATTGCACACCTCTTGGCATTTATAGTGTGAATGAATGAATGGATCGATGGAGGAGTGAATGAATGTTTCAGGGATTATTTCTAAACTCTGATCATGCCATTGTTTAACTTCCACAACATATAGCCAGGTGACACTATGACTCATAAATACCAGTTTTGCTCCCAGGATTTTAAGTATAACTTCTCTGTATCCCAAATTGCCTTCTGGTTAAAAGAGGCTCTTAGGGCTTCCCTTCCCTGGTTGAGGGTCTGCCTGCCGATGCAGGGGACACGGATTTGTGTCCCGGTCCGGGAGGATCCCACATGCCGCGGAGCGGCTGGGCCCGTGAGCCATGGCCGCTGAGCCTGCGCGTCCGGAGCCTGTGCTCCACAACGGGAGAGGCCACAACAGTGAGAGGCCCGCGTACCGCAAAAAAAAAAAAAAAAAAAAAAGAAGCTCTTAATCCCCTCTCCTTACTAACCCCATAGGATAGCACGAAGCTTAATCGTCGAGAAGGTACTTTGAGAATAAGTGCTGCTATACAAACATATGGCAGTGCTACTATTATTATAGTAAGTTGCAAGTCCTTGAAGGCACAACTTGTGCATGTTCCCAAGAAACTAGATATATGGTTGTGATAACTTGAATTGGAAATTAGTGTAAAAATAGAAAGCGCCGTAATATAAAATATTTATTGTGTGCTTTTTATGTATAGCTGATTTGGTTTTTTAACAGTGACTTTTAAATGGTCTTATTACATCCTCTATGGATATAATTATTAAATAATTATATAAGTTACAGATATAAGCTAACTGAAAAATAATTGTGTAGTTGTAGCAGCACTGAAATGTAAACTCTTAGATGCAGAGAACAAGTTTCGTGGTAATTATACTTGCCATTAAATGATAACATCCAATTGGTATCTAATCTTCAGGCTACAAATACGCGTGTAATACTGCAAATACACTCTAATTACATGGCTGTTTGTCCCCTGTAAAAGTAATAAGATGAACTACAAGCAGTGTTGCAAATTCCAATGAAGAATTTTATTCAGACTCTAATGAAAGATGCCAGGTGAAGCTTATGGCTTAATACCCTCCTTATTTCTATCTTCAGTACCAATGATTTTACTACTTAGTTCCAGATGTCAAAGTTCGTATCCCAATATTATTACCATTATTTGACACTGTTGTTACTTAACGAGAACTGACCTGATATTCTACTGAAGGCTGCAAAAGTCTTATTCAGGAAATTGAAGCAAAATATATAGAATATTTGTCTGATAGAGTTCTAATAAAGAAAAGTGACTAATTTCTCCATCTTAAATCCTTAGAAGACAACTTTATTGTCTCAAACCCTCTCCTTGAACATTTATCTAAAACCATAATTCTTCATTTTTGTTATTTTGGCTCAGCATGAAGGTGCATCTTCTAATTGAAATTCTGTGTTCATATGTTCAGATATCCGGTACCTGGCACAGAACTTCATAAATATTTTGAATGAATGAATGAACAATTGAATAATAGTTTGTAAGTCTCAATTTATTTCCTGCAAGTAAATGAAGCCAAATATGTTTACCTAACTTTCTCGTGGGGTTAATAAATCATTTTGGTGACTTTTGTACACAGATTAGATATGCTATAATATGAAGACCTAGAACACTGAAGTAGATAAAAATATTGTGAATTTATGTATATTAATTGAGAACCCCTACTTTTATGACTTTAAGTGTGTATACACTTAAATAATCCCTATCAAGTGAACTGAGAAGTGATAAAGAAGAAGTAACATTAAGAATTAAGATGATGGGCTTCCCTGGTGGCACAGTGGTTGAGAGTCCGCCTGCCGATGCAAGGGACACGGGTTCATGCCCCGGTCCGGGAAGATCCCACACGCTGCAGAGCGGCTGGGCCCGTGAGCCATGGCCGCTGAGCCTGCGCGTTCAGAGCCTGTGCTCCATAACGGGAGAGGCCGCAACAGTGAGAAGCCCGCGTACCGCAAAAAAAAAAAAAAAAAAAAAAAAGAATTAAGATGAGAGGTGGGCGGACAGCAGAGAGATTCCAAGACTGATGATTTATGGCCTTAGAAACTTATGTTTTCTATGTGCTTCATCTATGCTTTAGAAATGAAAAATTCTGAAGTCTGTTACAATCACTCTATACCACATTTTATTTATCTACCTTAAAAATGATTTATTTCTAAAACAACAACAGTAGCTAATATTTATTGAGGATGTATTCCTCCTTGTCACCCTTTGGTGTCCCTATGTGTGAAATGGCTTTCCCAGGGTCAGACAGCTGGTGGAGCAGACACTTGAACCTGGAGCCAACCAGAGGCATGCGATGAACCTCAGTGCCTTTCGGGGGGTGATGCTGTCGCAGTTCACCCTGGTTTCAAACTCTCTGCCTTTGCATGCACCTCTTCTGGCTAGAAATGCTTTCTCTTCCTGCCCAGTGACTCAAACCCCGCTACTTAGGGCTCTACTCAAGTTCTCCTATTCCCACAGTATTTTTATTGTCCCGACCTCCTATCTCACAGAGTATGAAAAGTCTATGCACACTGTGTCATTCCCACGAAGTAGTCTCTACCTCTTGAGGCAAGAACTTTTTTCTGAGAATTCTCTTACCACCCCTACTTCTCCATCCCGCCCACACCACAGCACCTAACACGTAACACATAAATAGAAAGTAACTTTTTGTTGATAGAATGATATCGCTCAAGTTCTTAAAAGAGCTCAGCAAGAGTTGATGTACTTTCAGGATTTAAATACTGGGGCTTCATAGTTGTGGTTAACAGAAGCATATAAAATCTAAATGTTTTCAATAGGACCCACACTTTAAAAGCTAAAAAGTCACTTATCTGAGAAAGTTCCAGATACTCAAGTGTGTGATTGAAGATGTGGCTTACTCTTCAGAATTTACTTTCCCAATATCCTGCCTTTCCCTGAAGATTAAGCTACTCAAATGTGTTATCAGTTATGCTGATACATCCTTCTCATCCTGTGTTCCTGAGACAGGGCAGGGTGTGACTGTTCTGTTTCCAGGGACACTGTGTATTAAGGATAGAATTTTAATCAGCTCAAGTCTCACAGAATAACCAGTTTTTGATATTATTTATATTTTTATATATATATATATATATATATATATATATATATATATAAATTTTCTTTTGCTCCATTCTCTGTCACACCAGAGAGAGATTCAAGGGACCTGAGGCAGGCTATTGTAAAGTATCCCCTTTTCCAGTTGGTGAGAGAAGAAAAACCTAAATTTAAAGAAAGCAAGCATTTCTCATACCATGGTACATCCCTCAAGGTTTAAAAAGCAAAGATTAGGCTAAATTTGCTCTTTACAGAAATATTCAAAGCACTTTAAAGAATGGCTTCTCTCTCTTTCTCTCAGACACACACACACACACACACACACACACACACACACACACACACACCAAAAACCCAGCCACCGCTTATTTGATACCTTATTTGGTTTTCTGGTTGCTCTGTATCTAAATCTGAATTTTGCTTACAATAGCCATGTTAAATTCTTTCCCTTACCCACCTCCTGGGAATTATATTTGCTGTTAGGTTGTACATTTACAGATTCCAGAATTTACTGATCCAAATTTTGGTCTGTATTTTTCTCTTCCTTCTCTCTCACATTTATCATCATTTTCTGCTTGTATATCTGTCCATTTGTCTTTCTTTCCTTTAATTTCTGTTCCATGGTCCCTAGACAGAAAATGAAATATTAGGTTTGTCAAGCGTATATCACTGTTTAAATGCTTGGAGATGATGGGTTAAACAGACCAATCAATGAAACAAACCTCCAGTGCATTGCAGGGGCTGCAAGGGATGTTCCCTTTGGCTCTTTAAGACCTAACAAGTCAATAACCTATTAATATCATATTCTGCCAGTCACCTCTCCACAATTCACATGTGACTCTTTAGGACAAAAGTTTACAGTTTTGTAGTGAATTAAATAGAAGAATATTTGTGTCAAAATCCAAACTAAAAATAAACTGTAAATAAATTTAAAAAGTGAAATGGAAATAAATAATAATCATATGATTATAACTCTAAGATACACCACAATTATTTACAGTTATAACATGAATATTACAAACACATAAAATAATTCAGATTTTTAAGCAATGAATCCAATCATGCCATTATTTTTCAGCATATTACCACATGTAATGCCTTATGAATTAAATGCCCAACACGTAAAAGGTAAGATCCTTGCACTTTGAGAGTTTACTTTGAAAAGAGATGATCAGAAAACAAAAAACTTTTTTTAGTTTTTCCCATTTTAGATAATTTTATATAATAAAGGATCAAAATTTAATAGTCTGAATATCAAAGAAAACACATCTGAAAGCATCACTCATTATGTATAGAGCAAAGTTGTTTAATGGATATATCTGATTGTCCTTTGTATTTATAAAGTCATGTATGCATATATATAAATATAAGCTATTAGGGATGACAGCATCTGAGTTGAAAAACTGACAGCTTACTTTCGATGATTTATATTTTGAACTTCTTTTACCTGTTTGTTCTTGTTTCTGATGTGAAAAAAACATAGGAATATTTTAATATAATTCAAAAACTTCTCCAAATATTAACTCATGACGTCCAAAACTGATTTTGCATCATTAGTTTACATGAAAGGGAAATCGGAGTCAGTTAGTCCATTTCTTAGAAATGAAATTCTTCACTGCAGCATATCTAAAGATTGAATGTGTTCTGTGACATTAGAAAAATTTAGAAGTCTTTAGTATTACCCTTCCCAAAGAGAACTACTCCTAATACCGTGGTTAAGGATCCAGCTTTGGAGTCAGACGGATTTCATTTTAAATCCTGGCTCCATTACTTAAAACTCATGTGACATGGGTTTTTTTAATCTCCCAATGTAAAATGGAGACTTCAACTTGTTCCTTAATGGGTTTGGTGGCAATTAAATGAAACGTCATATCATAATGAATGCAGAGTGTTTTGCCCTGTACTGAGCATGGAGTAAATCATTTAATACATGGAGAAGAATGGAGTTCATCCAACTAATCCCAGTCATTCAAGGACATGGGCATACTGTGTTCAAATATCCTTTCCCCAAAATTCCCTATAAATCCTGAGCTTATCTACATATCTTACTATAGGGCTGTCTTTTGAATTGAACATTATACAGCTATTAAAGCAACTCAAGATCTACTCTTCTTTTGTGTTGGTATTAGCCATATCAACTTGTAGTAGTGAAAATAAAGGATCACTCCCATTCCAGATGAAAGCAATGAGGCAAGTAGTAGGAGTAGAATTCAGCTTTGGGGAAAGTACTGTGTCCTGAAAGAAAGAAAATTATGAGTACGATCACCCAGATTCCAAGCTAGGTAGGTAACTTTTCTTGCCTATATATAATATACTACCAGCTTCTCTCCTGAAGACGCCTAGTCATTTTCATTCATTCAACAAACATTTATTGAACACCTCCTGTGTTCAAATCCCTGAAATAGGCTTGAAATATACTTGTGAAAATTGCCAACATTCCCTGCCCTCCCAGATTTCTTGCCCTCCCTTTCCCAAGCACGCTACACATCCACCATATGCTAATCAAGTGAATATCTATCCATGGGCTTCAACAATAGTTTGTTAGATTTTGATTAAAAAAAAGAAAGTTTACTACCTTGTCTCTACTTTTCTTTTATTATTTTTTTTACCCAGCTTCTCATTTCACCCTACCCTTTGACACAGCCATACAGAGTTTGTAGTTCCACTCTGTTTCACTGTCTAAAACATAGTGCTCAACTTTAGTTTCACTTTAGAATCACCTGGGTAGAAGGTGTTAATCTTTAAGCCCAGGTTCCAACCCAGACAAATTATGTCAGAATCCCAAGGAGTGGGCCCAAAGCATCAGCTGTGTTTAACTCCCCAGGTAATTCCAACTTGCAGTCAAGGTTGAGACTCTGCTCCAAAGTCTTTCCCTGCACGTACCACCCTTACTTCACAACTCACTTCTTTGTTGCCTCACTCCTTACTCATCCAGCAAGACACAGCTCAGCTATTCTTTCTTCCTGTGAAGTATTTCCTGAACTCAGCCGACCTAGACTGGCATAGGGTCATGCATTGATTTTCTACTGCTGCATAACAAATAGCACAGATTTAGCCTAAAAACCACTCATTTATTAGCTCAGAGTTCTGTAGGTCAGAAGTCCAAGCACGCATGGTAGTGTTCTCTACTCACAGTGTCCACAAGGCTGAAATCAAGGTGTCAGTCAGCCGTGTCTTCATCTGGAGTGCCAATTAAGGTGAGATACACTTCCAAGCTCCCCTAGCTTGTTTGCAGAAATCATTTTCTTACAGTTGTAGAACTGGGATCCCTGTTGTCTTTTTAACTGGCAGCCAGGGACGGCTCTCAGCTTCTAGAAGCTACTCTTGAGTCCTTGCCATATGGCCTCCTCCAGCCATCTCACACTTCCAATATGGCTGACTTCAGAAAGGGGCCAGTTCCTGCAAAGCGTTCTCCTGATTAGTTCAGGCCCACCTGGATAGCCTCCCCTTTGATTAATTCAAAGTCAACAGATTAGTAAGCTAATTATAAGTGTGCTATCCCATCATATTCATAGGTTCTTCACAGGCTCAAAAGGAGGGACTTGTACCAGAAGGTGGGAATCTTGGAAGCCATCTTTGAATTCTGCCTACCAAGTACCCCTCCTATGGCTCCCAGAAGTCCGTCACCACTATTTCTCTAGACATTGACTCCTAGGAGGGCAGGGACCATGTTATAGTCCTATTTGTCTGCTCAGCATGTATAACTCAAAGCCTGGAATAGGTACTTGTTCACCAAGAGTTTACTAACTATTCATGTGGTGCATATGCATAAGTCAGACCTTTTGCATACTAGAAAATAGAGCAAGCACAAATTTGGATAAAAGCCTGATCCAGGGTCTTAGGGAAGATGCAACTAATTCAATAATTTCAAAAGTTAAGAAAGGGTAACTTCAAAAGCAGGCTAATAAACATATAAGAGTACTTTTATTTTCCTTTGAAGATTTTTAATTAATTTCATTGTTTCTAAAATCATTGTTGTCTCAAAATATGTATGAACTTTTTTTCATATTTATTGCCTTTGAACCCAATGACTATTTTTCCATTTTGCATCTTTATTTTGATGGCTTGAAGAATAATTTTTCCCTCTATTGGCCAACGTGCCAAATACATCATTCATAGGATGTACAATATACATGCCAATTAATAGTAATTAATTGATCTTTACATTATGATCATAAAGTTAATTGTGTAATGCAGTTCTTCTGCCTTGATGATGCTTGGCACAGTGAAGAATGGAGACTTAGGCATTTGCATGGCATTTCCAAAACCCCTAGCCTCTAGCCTTGGATAAGTCACCTCTACCGTCTCAGTTTTTTTTTCCCTAAAATGGAGATGGCAATACCTTTTTGAATGTATGTATGGAAGAATTCGAGATAAGTTGTGAGGAACTGGCACAGAAAAATAGTGATAATTGTTGATTAAATGCCAACAATTTTCCCTATCCCCATCCTACCCAATCTTGAGACATTTACAGGGAGAAGGGAAAGTAAATTACTTACTTCCCCCTCTGTTTATAGGAACATGTTAGGAGAAGAAGATCCACCACCTAAAAATTTAATCTGATCTAAAATGAAGATAAAACTGTAAATTCAAAGCTTATCGTAAGGCACATTGTTGACCAAAGTCTGAAAGCAGGAGACTGAGAAAAGCGTAACTCAAACTATTTTGTATAAAATTAAACAGGAGAAATTGTTTCCAACTATACCGCTGTTTGGAAAATCTTTCTCTTCTGTCATATAGCTCTAGATCAGTGCTGTCTAACAGAAATAGAATGCAAGCCACATATGTAATAGAAGCTACATTGAAAAGAGTTTAAAAAAAAGTGTAATTAATTTTAATAATATATTTTACTTAATATATATAAAATATTGCTTCAACATATAATCAAAACGAAAAATTATTAATGAGCTATTTTACATTTTTTTAATGCCAACTCTTCAAAATTTCACACACATGTTTTTCATTTGTGGCACATTTCACTTGAAACTATCCACAATCCATGGACTCAGTAACCACATGACATGTCTAAGTGTGTGTTTCTGTGTGTATATTGGTGTCTATGTATATGTTTTAACCTAAAGACTCTTAAACCACAAGAAAAGTGAAGGATATCTTTTCCCTTTACACAAGTGAAAATGAACCTGACTCAGCTCACCAAAGTTCACCTTGGACCCTATGCTAGACTTGTGTGCTCTTATGACATCTCTCTCCCTCTCACTTTCTCTCTTTCTCCTCTGTTCCCCTCTCTCTTTCCCCCCATCTCTCTCTCCCTCTTTCTGTCTCTCAAAATGTGCCTTCAGGTAGGGAAACAAGACTAGGAATCCAAGCACCCATAAGGACTATATCCCTGTGAAGCATTTGATACTTTTCACTCTATGAAAAATCACATTAAAATCTGGGGTTTTTTTAATTGTTTTTCTCATCTCCCCTGTAATAACCTCTAGTTTCCTCCCAAACTCCTACTAAGGACACTGGCTTTGTTCTAGTGTAGTGGGGAATTTTAAAGAAAGGGAAATAAAGTATGACCTTCCCCGCGTCACCTCTCTGCTGAGACCAGAGTATCATTTTGAGGAAGGAAATGGTCCTGAAGTTCCAGAAATGACCAGCTGCCCACAGCAGGCCTAGGAAGGATGGGAAGAGAGAGCAAGAGAAGAGAAACAGCTGCACTGGGGAGTCTATCCTTTTTCTCTGGTGCGTTATAAGAATACCCTTAAAGAAGAGGCAAACACTTGGGCTACTTCTTTGTTTTTATTGATATTAAAAGGTAATGTATACACTTTTCTCAATGGAAGGAAGGGGATTGGTCAAATGGATGGACTAAGAATCTGTGATGCTGCCCAGTGAGAGGCCAAAATTCTTATCTTAACTCTTCTTAGACTATGACAAGACAGCTTTCTGCACAAAATCTGATTTGATAGAGCAACAAAGTCTCCATGAAGAATATGGAGACACCAGGTGCTCTAGAAATAGTCTGAGAGGCACAGAACGTAAAATGCTTGTCCAAGGACCCTGGCTGGCAATTTTTGAAACCTTTCTCAGTGCGGGATCCTGCCCCACACACGTACACACGTGGACATGGAACACGCACGCCCAGTAAGAAGAGAGACAGAGAAATATTACTGTGAATGTCTTGACTTTTTTAGGGTACTAGGTTTCCATTTCCTTGACTAGAGCAATGTTAATAACCCCCTAGTGATCCAATCAAAAAGAAAAGAATGTATCATGCAAAAACCAAACCAAAAAAAAAAAACAAGCTTCTCTAGCCGTCGTGGTCTGACCCTGTGGGAAAAACACTCCACCAAATACATATGCAGTATGCCGTTTCAATCAATACCCTAACCTTGAAATAATTCAACGTGCTATTTGATAAATAGCATGCATGTGTGGGTACATGAACGCACACACACACACACACACCCCAACACACATTAACACATAAACATGCTCTTCATATGTAGAGATGAACCTACTCACACAGATTGCTCCTGGTGGATACAAAGTCAGGCGAGAGGACCACTGAGAGGCCAAGTGTCCTGTCCACATGCAAAGGCCATCCTTTTATCTGCAGCTACAACTGCTACTCTCAATGCCTAAAAGAGACAGGACTACCCACAGACAAAGCTGTTACCAAACCTCCACCCAAGGACTTAGAATCCCAAGAAAAAAAGGCTTTGACCTTGTCAAAAAGATACTTGGGAAGATGCTGGATCGGAAGGAAGACCTTTCCGCATAGCTTTTGGAGAAAACCACAATTTTAAAGTATTAGTCATAATTAATGCAAGAAGATCCTCTCCTTGCAAACAGGTAAAATCAGGCTAAAGTCATTTCACTAGTGATCAAATAGCTGAAGTCTAGCTAATGAATTATGTTGCTGCAGTAACCGGAAAAAAAGATGAAAGCCTGTGATCCACTGTGAAAACATTTAGGGATAAATTTGAGGTTCCAATTCACAGAACATATCTGTAAAGTTTATTATAACTCCGAAGTTGCCGGTTTAAATTAGCTTCTTCCTGAAGATTGGGGTGTTTAAATTGCATAGAGATGGAGAAAGACACATTGTTTCTCACCAAAAATGGAGCTCAATTCCAAAGAAGCTAGTTCATAACTTGAATTATTCTATCTAATACAAGTTACCTCCCCAAAAAGATAGTGTAAAGTGTGGCAATTGCAGGTCATGTTTACCCTCTGTCAAAATATTTCTCAGATTCTTTCAGTTAAATATATATTCTTGATCTCATCTGTGTCCCTGCTCTGTCTAAAAACTGTATTTCTTGTGCTTTGCAATATGAAAGTTAAAAACACCAAGAATATTTCCATGTCAGTGCATTTAACTGATTTTTAAAGTTCTACCTTATTTTTTTCCATACAAGGAATAAACAAAAGTGTTAACCTATTTGTATAATGCACATTTAATGAATATAGTCTGTCCATTTTATGAGTCCAAGTAAATATCTTTAATATAATAACTAACTATATAGTAAATATATATACATGTAAATATATATTTACTATATATGATATTGTCATTAATATGCAAATATATATCTTTATTCATCTATATATACTATTCATATGTAAATGAATGTGAATATTCACATATGAATGATGGTCTTTATAAGAACACTTTTGAAAACAAAAGAAGATATTCTAGAAATATTTTAAGGGCTACTACCAAGATATTAAAGCACCTAACTTTAAGAATTATCACAGTTTCATAAAAGAATAACCAGGGAAATTTTGAAAAGTAAGAGGCTGGTCTAATCTATTCTACCAGCTATTAAAACATATTAAAAATTCTACCATAATGAAAACAGCTTGGTATTCTAATTGTTTGTTTCTTCCCTTGAATACGTTTAACCCTTAGGTGGGATCTTCAGTCTCTATTCTCCATGTCTGGTGCCTATCTCATGGTTTTCATTTATTTGCTGCATCTTTCTCTCTTTGAAAGAAACCCTTTGGGGAGTTTAAGAAAAATAATGTAGGCTACTTCTGAAGTTGTCTAGCCTCAGTAAATTCCCTTTCCCTATCACTACTGAGAAATAAAAACTTTGCAATTCATAGAGTGGAAGCAAAGTACCTGATGTTGCAAACACCGCACACAAGTCAGCGTGGAATATCAAAAGTGTTAGAGGAGGGACTTCCCTGGAGGTCCAGTGGTTGGGACTCCACGCTTCCACTGCAGAGGGCACGGGTTCAATCCCTGGGCCGGGAGCTAAGATCCTACATGCCCGAGGCATGGCCAAAAATAAAATAAAAAATAAAATAAAATAGATTAAAAATAAATATAATATTTAAAAGTGTTAGAGTAGCAATGCATCAACTCTATGAGTGTCAACCAGAAAACACAGTGCCTGCATGATTCAGCGGCAGGCCAATCAGAGGTCACCTACCAGAGCAGGCTGGTCATAAGTTTCAGTCCCCAAAGCTGGTTAACCTGCCCTCAATCATGTAATTAAACCTGTTGGTTTGTCCCAGTTACCACCGAACCTTCTTATAATGTAGTACAAGGGATCGATTTGGTAAGTACCAACAAGGAGTGGACTGTCATCATCAATGACTTTACTCTACACCAAGCTCTCCATCTCCAGGCCTTTGCACATGCTGCGTCCTCTGTCTGGAACATACCTGTTGCACCCCTGCCCTCTCTATCATACTTTCCTTAATATTGTCGACTCACTGTTTAGGTTTCTTTCAAATAATATATAATTTTTTACTGCATGTGAATTTAATTTCACAATTCTTCAATCCCAGTGCAGATGACTCACTTCAAAGCCTTTCCTAGCTCCCAAACATTATGTTAATTGGTTATGTAAATTGTCACTCCTCTCTTCATAGACAGCACCTTGTGCTTCTGTTTATCACAGCTCTTATCACCAGAAAATGCATGGGCCTCTTTGTTTGTTCTCTCCCCCACTGGACTGTAAACTTCAAAGGACAAGAACTAGGCAAGTCTTAGCTAATGATAACTTGTCAGCACCTAAAACCAAAACAAACAAGCAGTTCCTATTTTAACTTCTTTGGGAATGTAATGACATTAAAAACTACCCTTGACACTGAGGTACCTACAAAAAAAAAAAAAAAAAAAAGGATATGCCACAAACTTTATCTTAAAATCCATCCACTTTTTCTATTTTTAAAACCATAACCAAGCCACCATCCCCTGGCACCTGGATTCTGAGGACCCTCCTTTCCTTACTATCACCCCACTTTCCATGCTGCTCACCTTTAGTTTTAAAATGCACATTGGATCATCATGTCACTCAACTACTTAAACCTTCCATTGGCTGTGCACTGAACTTAAGATATCAAGTCCTAAACATGACTTACAAGGTCGGGCATATCTGGCCCCTGCCCACCTCTGCAGCTCCAGCTCTTTCTACTGAACCTACAGTTCACCAAGTGTCTTCCCAGCTCAAGTGTTGTTCCTGCTCTACCTGGGCTATTCTCTGTCCCTCCCACCCCCTCAACACAACCTAGTCCCACCTGAATGACCCATTCTCACCGTTCAGGTCTCAGAGGCCACCCTGTTCCTCAATATGAAAGCAGCCTCGCCTGTTACATTCTTTCAAGGAACATGCATTTTTTTTCCTTCAGAGCATCTTTTCCAATTCATCATTGTATTCCCCTAGTAAACTTTAAGTTCTATGAAGGCAGGGATCACACCTATTCTCTTCACCAGTATATCCACAGTGCTCAGCTTGGGACCTATCTTCTAGTAAGTTCTTGATATGTGCTTTGAATGAATGAGTGGGTAATAAAGATGAAAAATGCAGGAAGAGTGCAGAATACAGAGTGGAGACTGAGAGTCAGCCCTCTCCTGCCAGAGGAGCTAGCCCGTGAGTTGCTCTGTAAAAGATGTGGTGGGTTAGAAGAGGATTTCCAGATTTCATGAAACAATTTTTTTTTTAATGGAGACTTACAGAATGTTGCCAGCTCAATTTTTCCATGTAACGTCATTAAAACCAAAAATGATTCCAACTAGAATAACTATTATTTTGTTTAGAAAGATATATTTTAACACTAAAAACAGGGGGAAAAAACTTCAAAGTAAAGGACAGTTCTTTAAACTGGATGAATCTAGCCTTATGCGAAATATATCATCCTGGGGTGTGTGTGTGTATGTGTGTTTTCTGGTGTCCCTTCAGAAAATTCCAGCAAGGACTGGCTCAAATCCATGGACCAGCGCTTGCTAAACACTGACCTGGATGAGAGGAGGGGATGCAAAAGGCAGACAAAGTCCCCAGGAATGCTCCAGGCACATTCAGGAAACCATAAATAGATGGCCAAGATGCAGGTTTCGTGAAAGAGGAAATGATGACTAGATAAAGAGTGGAGGCAAAATGCCTGGACCATTAAATAAAAAATGCTCCCTTTCATCATGCTTGGCTCACACACAGAAATACCAGTGTTTCCAATAGGAGGAGAGGCTGAAAGGAAAGGGGGAGGAAAGGCCACTCAGCTGTTGAGATTGAACGTCTACTATGTGCCCATACTGGATTCGGGCAGAGAGAAAGTAGGAGAAATACCTGCTGTGCTCGCTTCAACGGGGGGGACAGTGGGACAGGATGAAGGGCAGTGAATAGCAGTGCACAGATTCAACACCAGCAGAGAGGCTGGAAGTAGACACAGAGTGTTCAAGTGTAAAATTACAGAGAAGAAAATGGAAGCTACAAAATAGCAAGTGGGAGTGACCCCATTTTCTGCTCTCCTAGCACATGGGTTCTGGCCCCCATCCAGGCCCTAGGTACCCAGTGATTTGGAGGAGGAAAGCAGAGCCCCCTGGGGGGGGGGGACAATGAAGAACACCAGAGGAGATCTTTGACCCTTGTTTCCTCCTTACTGCATCGCAAGCCCTGCAGAGTTACAGAATGTAGAATCACCCAAGCCATCTTCACCTTCTTCTGGACAGTTCATCTCAGCCCCATCCCCCAAATATAGGACAGATTATCGCATTTCTTCGTCATTACACAGAAAGGGGGGGATTATAGCAGTTACCAGCCACTCCTGTTTATTGAGAATTAGAAAACAGACAAATAAGGGGAAAGTCAATCTGAAATAAGATTATCAACTTGACCCAAAGTCAAGATTGACATTCTAATTGACCAGCATACTGTCCACTATTAATTTTACTATTCATTGTTCTCTGCCACATTTGAAGCTTTCCCTTTTCAGAGAAATCGTCCATCCTTGAAGGTCCATAATAGAATAAAGATGTACCTCACTTTGCCTTAAATCTCTTTTTTTCCCTAAATCAATTATATTTTAAATGCACTTCCAGTGTTTTCTTTTTACAGGAACTAATGGCTATGCCAAGGGAGTGATAAGTCAGTGTTACAGTTTGTTTATTTTGAATGTGCATAGTTGTGGATGCTGAGATATGGGGTGGGTCAGTCTGGAGTCCCTCCTGAAGCCATGGATGCCAACATCATGAAGCCCTGCTCCTGGGCCATTCACTGTGCATCGATTGCTCCTGGAACTTATGTCCTTTCGTAAAGCAGAATGCTTTGTGAATATGGATTACCACTCCTCAGTTCATTCTTTGCCTCTGTTCAGAATTTAGAATATTGAGGGTTTCCCTGGTGGCGCAGTGGTTGGGAGTCCGCCTGCCGATGCAGGGGACACGGGTTCGTGCCCCGGTCCGGGAGGATCCCACATGCCGCGGAGCGGCTGGGCCCGTGAGCCATGGCCGCTGAGCCTGCGCGTCCGGAGCCTGTGCTCCGCAACGGGAGAGGCCACAGCAGTGAGAGAGGACCACGTACCGCACAAAAATAAAAAATAAAAAAATAAAAAGAATTTAGAATATTGAGTGTTCTTCAACCAGCATACAGGCTCTCCTTTGAGCATTAGAAGACTTTGTTTCCAATTCTCCACTCCTCCACTCTCTTTGATATACAAGTGGCCTCATTTCCAACTCATGGCAACTAGGATGATTGCAAAGTCCTCAGCCTTTCTTGGAAGAAGGCACCATAGAAATACAAGTTCATGCTTACCTGTTAGTTTTTTTCAGTGTTTTCCTGAGTCTCTGAAAATCCTGTTTTCAATAATGCAAATATATTTCAGATTTGCACCTCTTTTTACATAGGGTCTTGTAAATCTCTTTATGTAGGAAATTTAAAACCAAATTCCTACTCCAAATGCACCTGGAGGAGCAACTATTGAGCCTTGCTTGATTTCAAACTATGTTTCACATGAATTGACTTAAAGTCTTCTAATACGAAAGAGTAACAAATAGTATTAAATATTTCAAGAGGTTTCCCATAACACTCGGGGGGATAAAACAGTATGAAACAAGTGCCCATCAATTGAGGAATGGTTGGGTAGATTCCATGCTGTGGAATATTGTTATGCAGCTGTTATAAAAAGAGTGATTTGAGTGTGTACTTAACCAAAGGGGATATTCGTGATATGTGACTATTAGGTTAAAATGAAAACAAGTTTCAGAGAAATTTGTACAAGATGGCATCATTTTTGTAGAAAGCAAAAATATATATGCATAGATGTGTTTGTACATGCTGGTATGAGCACAAAAAAAGGTTTGGAAAAAAGCACAACAAACCTTTATAAGACTGGCCCCAATGAAATGGCAATGGGGGTAGAGGATGATAACATTTTCATTATCTATCTTGGTACTGTTTGACACGTTACAACCAGTACATGTTACTCATAATTATAAAATAACATAATAAATACAGTTTAAAAGGAAAACAGTTGTCTTATATTGTGTGTCTATAATAAAATCCCAAAGCAGGAGAGTTTGTCTGATTAGGAATTTGGGAATTCTGGTTGCTCTATAGGTAACAGCTCAAAGATCGTCCGCATTTAGACAGGAACAACCTTAAATTGTATGCCAGTTTTGGCCTGGAACATTCTTGGGGATGATTGAATGCTGCAGCTTTCAATACAAAGAAAGGAATTTTGATACCAGCTAAGCATTTCCCAGCTCCTGCCCTCTGATACTTTTCCCCATGATAGGAAAAATCAGAAGCTTGCAAATCATAACCAGGATATTCAGAGAAAATTTCTATTCTTGGTTTTCTCTGCCACTTATCTGTCCACTGACAAAGAATTAAAAAATTGTATAGGGCTTCCCTGGTGGCGCAGTGGTTGGGAGTCCGCCTGCCGATGCAGGGGACACGGGTTTGTGCCCCGGTCCGGGAAGATCCCACATGCCGCGGAGCAGCTGGGCCCGTGAGCCATGGCCACTGAGCCTGCACGTCCAGAGCCTGTGCTCCGCAATGGGAGAGCCCACAGCAGTGAGAGGCCCGCGTACCGCAAAAAAAAAAAAAAAAAAAAAAAAATTGTATAAGTGATGTGACATTTTAAGGAGTAAGAAGAATAACAGACACACCTGTAATAGGCTGCCGGGTGCACGACGCCTTAGCACCTTTACAGTCTGGTCAGGAAGTGAAGTTATGACATTAAGTTTTCCTACAAGAGTCTTCTTTCTCTGTGGACTGCTGATTCCTACAAATGACTCTATGGTGCTTCCCGCTGTTCCATGCCATGATCTATCCCCCGCCGATGGCCCTTCCCCTCACACAGAGATACAAAATCTAGTTATTTCACTTCCTTCCTAGATGAACTGCAAACACTTATGATTTTGAAAAAATGAGGGAAGTGCTTTCTAAATTTCTCAGCAATGGCATGAGACATTCTGTAGTTTCAAAATTATACTCTCCTAGAGTTCTGAGACTTAATAACAATGATACTCCAAGAAAGAGAAGCCAGCTACCAGGTCTTTCAGGAGGATTAAAACGACTTTCAGACAGGTGTTGCATCACAGAAATTCAAGTTTACTGGATAATTAATCATAATCAAGTTAAATGGAATCTTTATCCAATTCTTACTTTATTCATATATTAATGTCACCTTGCCCCATTCCAGAAAACCTCTTTAGACTTTTCCCTTTTCTGACTAAGACAATTGTATGCAACTCAACAGTTTACAAAGTCAGATTGCCACATGATCCACCCTTTATTCTAATACTTTTCTCTCCTACCATCACTCATCCAGTGTTCTCTCTTGCTCCTACCTCCCTTTCTTTTATCCCTTTGACTTTCCCCTCTGTGACTTGTATTACACTCCCTCACAAAGGTCTCTGTTTCCGCCATCCCTTCTTTCTGAGGCAGCACCATCTTTGTCTCAGATTCAATGATGTCCTCCAACAGGCCAGCCTGGATTGGGGTTCTGGGTTGACAATAAAGATTTGATACTGAGGTAGAGGAAACTCTCACACAGAGAGAGGGCTGTGGCTGTGGAAAAGGCACTATGACCAAGTTGGGGAATTGAAATTTCATTTCCTTGGAGGGGGATGGAAAATAGGTTGTAATATGGAGTCGGTTTCCCTTACCAAAAGCCCCTACTTCAACTCTTGTAGATGTTACCACAAGTATGCCTACATTTGCCTACAGATTTTTTAAAACCTTCAAACATCTTATATAAATTCATGTGAAAGGCAATAAATGAACAAACAATAAAATAATAATAGTTATTCAAGAGATCCTACGAGGTGTTGAAAAAGAGAAGACATAGCTGAGTTGGTAAGAGGTTACTGTGCAGAATGGGGGAGAGGCTGGAAATAGGGGCGTTCTGTCCTAGCCTCTGCTCCTCTGCTGCATCCCATCCCATAACCCACTTCACCCCGAGAGTGTCCTTAGAAATACTTGACATTGCAGGCAGGATCCTGAGACAGGGAACTGGAGAAAACCTCAGCCCTTGACCCTGGGGTGTTTCTAATATCACTGGTAGATGGATCAAAGGATCCCCTCCATCATGACCCTTTGGTCAATTATTAAACTCATAAAAATAGCATCTTCTCAGAATTTGAAAAAGAATAGATACATGTATATGTGTAACTGAATCACTTTGCTGTACAGCTGAAACCAACACAACATTGTTAATCAACTATGCTCCAATATAAAATTTTAAAAAATTTTTAATAAAAATTTTAAAAAGTAAAAATGTAAAAAACTAGCATCTTTCCATATCTTGGTTTTCTAGGAATGAAAACAAAAGTGCTATTTTTTCCCGAGTTATCTAAGCTCCAAGAATCAAGTGATCTATATTTCAAATACAGAGGTTCTTTATTATCAAACAGTTGTTTTTAATTCAGGAATTATTCATTTCATTTTTATTTGGCGGTTATATGTATAAAACCAGAATTAAATATTTAAAATCTTAATGGAGTAATTATTCATGCAAGTCACTGAGATTTTGGTGAAAATATACTATACTCTGAGCAGGATAATCTTCCTTAACTGCAGATGGAGGAAAGTTGTAAAATCTTAAAAAAAAAAAAATGTATTTGGTGAACAGCTCCTGGGTATGTGGGCCAATCTCAGCCAATTAGAGGCTATTCATTAAGGCCCCAAAAGTGTTGCCTGGGTAGCAGATTAATAATGGCATAGACCTCTTTCAGGTTTCATGACAGGGCCTATTCTTTGCCAAATGTATCACATTTGAGAGTCTGTAGCCTGTTAAGAGTATTCATTAGGAAAAATAATTATAATTTCCCAAGTTTTAGGGATTTTTTTTTAATTCCCCACATTTCCACTAAACTCCAATTTCTTGATAACTTTACAAGAAAATAGTGTAAATTCACTAACTAGTAACCCTTAGAAAACATTTTGTATTTATTGTATTAGGAAGTAATTTGGTAACTTTGAAATGCTGCTCACAATTAAAACCATAAGTCATATTTTTCCACTTTCTGAGCTTCCCTCTTCTCTTGCCTTCTGTTTTCCCTTTGGCTAAAATAAGAGAGCAGTTTGAGGTAATTTGAGGGGGGAAGCTGAAATGAAATTTGATTCTCTGTTCTAAATTTTCCTTTCTTTTTGTTCTCTCTCCGTCCTCTTTTTTCTCCCCTCCCTGGCTTCCTCCCTTCTCCCTGTCTCTCCACTGCACTGTTGTCCTCACCACAATCAAATGTTTCCTGTCACTGTCCCATGTAAGCTGCAGTAGCAGGGTCCTAGGCACCAGGAGCTGGGCACCAAAAGCATAGCACACCTTCTCTGCCCTCCAGGAGCTGGCAGCTCAATCAAGAAGACCAAATATATACACATATCTTCTTGCCCTCATTCCTTCACCCTACAAACATTTATTGAGCACCTACTTTGTGTCAGGCTCTGTGTTAGGTGATAAAAAAAAAAGACTCCACCCTAACAACAACAGACAAAATAAAGTAGCTAACACAGCAAAATACAATAATCATCAAATGTCCCATAGACCAAAAATGTTGTGGAAGACCAGAAGAAAAGAGATTTCAAATAGAAGGGATCATAGAACCTAAACAGAACAGATACGGTGGGAAACTATAGTCCTAACTCTATGAATATTGGAATCTCCTCTATATAAATAAAAATGAATTTGAAATGTGAGCTCTATATGCCTTCTCTACCATACATCAGATAGCAGACATATTTTTGTGGTTGATTTGGAGATGGATATAAAGAACCTGAATCCAAAGACGTGAATTTAAGTTCTATCTCTGTTCATCTAGCTAGCATTAAGTATGATTCAAAATTTTAAATTGCATCGTAGATGGTAAATATTATTTGTCCCTAAAATGCTAAGTGATTTTGCTAAATTTCATTTGTCTTTAAAAAAAGGCATTTATTAGTCTTTGAAAAAGAAAATTATTGAGAGAGGAGGTAATAGCATCATTTTTAGGAGTCTATAGTACAGCAAAACTAAAGGGTTTGTATTTACAATAATTAGCAGACCCAGAAAAGGAATTCCAACTGTGAATGTACTTATGACATTTTTCTTTCTCAGTCATAGGTGGGAGACTAAGTGAAATGACACATTCTTAAATATCATCGCGCGCGCACGCACACACACACACGTGTGTGTGGTGATATATATATATATATATATAAAATCACCAGATACTATGTTCTTGGTGTAAAGATAAGTTGTTTTAATTCTGACTCAGCCTCCTTCCAATATTTTTTCAAAGAGTCCTTGTATAGTTTTGGAGCTAATTATTTACCAAGTAGAAATTGGAGAGGATTCAGTCTGGAAGAAGTCCATTTTAATGTAATTGTTCTGGTGTTTAGCACATCCTAGTATTTGTCATCTGTTGCTCTTGCTTTGCATTCAAAGGGTTTGGGATATGATGACCTTTAAAAAAAAAAAAAACCCGCGGTATTGTGTAACACGGCCCCACTTCATTGTAATGCAGAATGCATAGCTTCGAGTGTTTGCAACACTCTGCAGCCAGTTCCTTTCACACTGAAAATAGACACAGGGCCAATGTGAGTGCACACTTTTTTTTCCAGCTCCACTAATCTTGCAGCTGACATCTTAGCGAACAATTAAGCATTCAAGAAAGTTTACGAAATTTAAAGCCAAATTACCAGCCACTCCCTACTGATAATCTCAATCACATATTTTGCCAAAACTTGCACCAAGAAAATATGGTCACTTTAAAGGGACAAACTCAATCATAATTCAGCAGCAGAAACACCTGGACCCACCCAGTCTGGTTATTTCATTTATTAAAATTCTTTTTTGTTGTTGTTATTGTCATTAGAAAAAACAAAGACCTTTGGGGGAAACCCCATGAGGGCTTTACCTGAAATTTTTGTCATTTATAAAACATTAGATATTTATTTTAAAGAGATCTATAAAGGCCACAATGAATCTCCCACACAGCTTTCTTTAGCAGATTATAGGTAAGAATGTTAAATATAAGAGGTTACTAGAATTTTCCATTCCCAAGGGGTTGTAAAGAGATTATCTTCAAATTCCAATTTAGGAGAAGGGAAGGAAGATCCTTTCTCTGCTGTTTCTTCATAGTCACAATGCATCATAAGAGAGTTACACAGAAGTGTTTTCTGGACCACAACTTCGTCAGTCCCTACCACCCAAGGTTGTAGCCTCACACGCAGGACTATGTGGTCCTGAAGGTCATTGATGGGGGTCTTTGGAGGAATAGCTCTTCCTGGCATTTCTCTCACATGTTGGGATAATTGACAATTCTCACCTTCCCACCCCCAAGTCTACACTGTAATACATGTCCCAACTCTGCCCTCAGTCACTTGACCATTTTCTAAGATCATTTCAAAGTCAGCCAAAGCCAGCCCATCATTGCCGACAACGCTCAGTGGCTCCACTGTCCCTGGCATAAAAGTGAAATCATTACTCGGGAATTCTGGCTCCAGCCCATCTGCATCTGACACGCAGGTTTACGGAGCATGGAAACAGCAATCGGAGAACGAAGCACTTTCTGGATGCCCCTGGGTCCCTGGTGTGTCTGTGAATAAAGCTCTTATAACATTTTCACCACCTTTGCCATTTCCAGACTTTCCACTGCTCCTCTCCTCAGGCAGGCCCTCTTTCTCTTCTTTCAGATCTCAGGACATTCTCTAGAAGGTTCTTTATCATCTACTCAAGTCCTTGACGCCACCTCAGAATTTCAGCAGCATGTTATCTTAAATGTTAATTACCATTTTAGGTAGAAATTTTTTTTTCCCCAACTAAATTATAAGACAAGATAAGGATCCACAGGCAGTGTGTATTCCAATGCCTGGGAAAAGGCATTCTTGGTATTTCACAGAGCTTTATTAATGATATTTTTTAAAAGGTACATCTTGAACGGGAGAACAAGTACATGGCTTCAAAACTGATGGTCTTGTAGTGACCTGAAAACTTTCAATAGAAAATGATGTTAAAAATGTGTGAATTGGGCTTCCGTGGCGGCGCAGTGGTTGAGAGTCCTCCTGCCGATGCAGGGGACACGGGTTCGTGCCCCGCTCCGGGAAGATCCCACATGCCGCGGAGCGGCTGGGCCCGTGAGCCATGGTCGCTGAGCCTGCTCTCCGGAGCCTGTGCTCTGCAACAGGAGAGGCCACAGCAGTGAGAGGCCCGCGTACCGCAAAAAAAAAAAAAAATGTGTGGATTGTGGACTGCTCGCTGTTTCCTCACGTACGGAATGGACTACATGAAATGAAATCAGGACCAAGGTCAAGTATCATCATTCTTCAATCCTGACTCTGTCTGTGGTCTTGGGAAAGTTAGTTTATCTTTACCTTTTTACAGTTTGCCCTTTTGAGGAAGAGGAGATTAAAAAGTACCCTTCCCAGAAATACAGTGACACTTTATAGTTTAGGAGAAGTATTTAACTAATGGGAATCAGGCTCATAAAACAGAAGCAAGATTGACTGATTCTGACTGAGTTGATTTCACTCTATGACTAACTGTCTCCCCAAATTGGAAGTTCTCAGTGTCTCCATGTGAGCCCCAATCCCTGTCAGTTGCTTAGTTCTTCACAGTATCACTGAGAGAGAGCCTGTTCCAGGCGCTCTAGCTACTGCCAAGGCATCAAAAGATTTTATCTTTTTAAATCTTTCTGTACATTCTGCATGTAACAATTTATTTGTTTTTTTCACAAAATACTTACAGAGCTCTAATGGCATTAGATACCCGACATTCAATAAGTTCATGGCACTGAGTGGCACTGGCCTCCGAGTATTCAATGAGAATGCTGTTTGGTTCTTTTTCATTTTAATTGCTAGAATGGCTGTGGATATAAGTTGCTTTGCACAAAAGGGTGACAAATAATGATGAAAGACACCAGAGTGCTCTCATGTGTGGCTTCGTCAGGAAGGAGAAAAGAGATTATTGCAGCTGAACTGATCACATGGAATTTGCTGGGCCTTCCTTCTCCCTCCCCCCCCCCGCCCCCATCGCCATCACATCCCTTGACTGAAATGCATTTCTTACGGGTTAGGAGGGATCCAGCTGAATAACACACAAAAATTGATCCTATTAACAATGATCTTTAGAATGTTCAAGGACATAACGCCGCTTTTGTGAGGTTCCAACATAATCATCTCCAATCCTTAAAGGAGCAAATTGTTTCTGGTTCTGTCATTTTCTTCCTAGGGAACTGTTGCCTCAAAACAGAGCTGCTTTGGGAAGGGAGGCGGGAGGGGGAAAGGAGGGCACAGCCTCCAGTTTAAAACAATGCTCAGGCCGGCCTTCCTTTCCAGCAACGTGGACGCCACTTGTATCTTTAATTAACGTTTTAATCCTTTAAAATCATTTAATATTAGGCAACTATGTTAATGCTGCAAAATCAATGCTAAGAAAACTGTCAGCAGAGATAATAGGTAAAATTATTTTATGATCTACCAGGTTTTCAATTGTTCTTTTGTTAAAAAAAAAAAAAAAAAAACCTCTTCATCACTCTAACAGAGTCTGAGCGATCATTAAGGAAAGACTGAGTCTGTGTCCCATATCACTGAACATCTATGTGCCTGATGGAGTAGATATTTCAACCCCCTTTCCTGGTGGCAAAGTGGCTTTTCTGTTCGGTAGCACTGAGGGAACCTGGGTTCCTTCCTCCCCTCAGGAGTTACCCCTTTTTTCTCTCCCCTTCCTTCTGCTTTAGGGAATTGCCTCTGCTACCTGAGAGGCTGTTTTTCAAATGCCTGCATCTGTGCCCTCCCTGGGCCCTGCTTCCCCTGCTCAGTGTACCTACTCTTGGCAGCCAGCCTTCAGGCCTTCACGTCTGTGACCCTTGCCACCAGCCCTCGCCTCAAAGTTTCTTTGGTAGTTTTCTTATTTCAGCCCTTAGAAGCATCCTGTGAAAGCCTGTGACTCCTAACAGGATGGATAACTGTGTGCATGTTGCACAAACACCTCAGCAGCGAGATGCGGGCTATTTCGTACCCTGGTTTTAGATCTTTCAAAATAGAAACATTCTCTCTCTCTCTCTCTCTCTCTTCTTCATTCTTAATCAAGCTGTTACTTGCAGGCATTTTCATTATGACACAGGGAGCCCTATACACAAAACCGTGGGCTTTCTAGTCATAATATGCTGCTGGTGCTTCCAGAATGCAGAGAAACTTCACTGATGAGTACGGACTAAGGTTATGGTTTTGAACTCCTCTCAACAGGCACTTTATGAATAACACCAATAGTGACAATTCTCTATTAAAAGAGAGCGCCTGTAATTACGCCTTGGACACACATGTTAATAAGTGAGTTTCAGCTATGTCTTCCCACAATAGAGGACCCATCATTTCCATCGGGGAATCAGAGGCAGAAAAATGTTGTCCTTCATTAAATTCTACTCTTTCTGTGGTGGCTTTTTAAGTTCTGCAAAATCTGGACAGCAGAAGATTTGTTTGGAAGAAGGACAGTCTCTCTACACCCCTCCCAAGCCAAATTCTGAGAATAGGAAAAATGATGGGCCTTAATCATTTTCTCTAACCCAGGGTCCCTGTGTGTGACAATATAGCTTTCTATTGAAGGGTCCAAGAGTGGGGGAGGATTCAGGTCTGTGTACAGATGAAGTGAAGCCCCCAGGGGCAGGCAAGATGAGAGTTAGTATCTTAGCGCTGCAAGAATTTTTTTAAAAAGTGGAAATTAGGTAACTAAGAAGAATCTGATTGGAATTGAGAGGATAGAGTTCAGATTTAAGAAAACACCTTCCCATCACACCCAAGTCCTCTTCGCTGTGGTGTGAGTTGGTATAAAAGCTTTCAGATGGAAACCTCTTTTTATCCTGAGTGACCAGAGTTCTTTTCCGGGATGACCAGTTTCAGGGTCTCCAATTATCTACCACAAAGAATATTTTATGTTTAAAAAGCACATATATACAGTTGTTGATAATGATTTAAGTGGCTTGTTTGTACCTTGTTCATTTTTATGGTTTATTGAGAGAGAAAAAATTAGAATGAAGGATTTGCTGTTGGTAGTTTTCCTATTTCAGCCCTTAGAAGCATCCTGTGAAAGCCTGTGACTCCTAACAGGATGGATAACTGTCTGCATATTGCACAAACACCTCAGCAGTGGGATGCGGGCTATTTCGTACCCTGGTTTTAGATCTTTCAAAATAGAAACATTCTCTCTCTCTCTTTCTCTCTCTCTCTCTCTCTTCTTCATTCTTAATCAAGCTGTTACTTGCTGGCATTTTCATTATGACACAGGGAGACTTATACACAAAAGTGTGGACTTTCTAGTCCTAATATGCTGCTGGCTCTTCCAGAATCCAGAGAACTGGAAGGACTTTCCCAATTTCCATATTCTAAAGTAGGAAGCATGAAAAGAGTTTATCAACTGTAATAAACACTACGACAATGAAAGATGTCACCAGCATCCACTCTCATATTGCTTGGGTCAGACACTTTTCTTTTTGAAACAGAAAACCTGGTTCATTATTGAGGCTGATGCTATAGTTTTTAACAGGATCTTTCAACACCTGATGGACTCAACGGAACCAGAATGTTTCTAGTAAGTGTTTCCATGAGATTTCCTTATAAGTGTAACTTTCAATTCTTTTCTACCAAAAAAAAACCCCAAAAACGAAAAACTGTTGCTCTGAATAGTTTAAAATCGTTTTTATTGGAAGTGGGAGGGACAGCTCTTCATGTCAGGGACGGGTCTTTTTGGAAGCTTCGGAAGAGTCCACCATTTTATTACGCCCATGTACAGTGGGAGGGAAATGGAGAAGTTTGAATGGGCTCCGAAAGAACTGTTCTTTGTGCTTCTCACTCTCTCCTGATGCGGTATGTGTTCCAGGAAAGAGGACAGGCACGGAGACTAAACACAAAAATCAAAATGGATTTTACTCCGCCTTCAGTACACAGCACGACACAAAAGTCCATTGTGCTATGAGATAACTGCGAAGATGAATGGAGTTGGCTGTCACGGAGGTAGCTGTGGGGCCCGTCTCTATTGGATCACAATCCAGGGCTGAATTCCTTTCTGGTTCATCAGGGTCTGTTGGTACCACAGGAAGTGTCATGATCCTTTTTTTCACTAGGGCCAGATGGTGTCCTTTTTGAGGCCTTACTAATGCCCAGTTTTCCACATGTAAAACTCCTGGGAAAATGACCTAACTCACAGCTGCTTAGTGAGGCTTGAGCAGATCTTTAGAAAGACTTCTGTCAAGGGCAAGAAGATTGTACCACTAGCAGGATAAAGGGGGAGGCTGTGGCCAGAAATGTATCAATTACAAACTATTTTTAAACTACTATCATAATTTGCATTGTGATTTGCACAGTGTACGTCTTCATAGGCGGTGGCTGAAAGCTGGTTCACAAAAGCTGCTAATTGCTAGAGATGCTGATTGTTTTCCTAGCAGAAGTTTTACCTTCCTTGAGAGCAGATGGCCTGAATAAGAAGAGAAAATGTGGTCCAGAAGGGTCGGGAAAGGACAAAAAGTGAAAGATTCCCTAGATAGCTGCAAGGAGCCTGGGGAGAGGGGAGGGACCTTGGTGTTATAAAGAGCTAGAGAAAGTGGAAACTTTTGATGTATGTGGCTTGTGTTTACCAATGAATTGGATGATTCCCAAGGGCGGACGACTGCAGGTGTGATATTCAGAAAGCAAAATGCCTTTCTATTAACTGAGTTATAGTGAGAAGACATCCAAGTTGTTACAGGGGTCAGAGAGATTCACTGAAAGTTACTGTAGGATTTTCTCCCACCCCAGAGAGCACGGATAATAATTACCTTTGGGATAAAGCTACTCTTAAGAAAGTCTTTGAATCCTTGCTTATTTTTGTGTGTTGTATAGTAATTGATTCTTGCTTCTTTGTGTATTTTTCCCTTTGTGGAAATTTTTAAAAAATCTACATTGTTGTTTTTGACTTGCTTAAAGGGGCCTTTTCTAGCCTTTAGAGTTTTCATTACCATTTTAATTAATGTGTGACAAATGACAGATTCTTCCTGTCATGTTTGAATAGTATGTTGAAGTTTTTTCAAAAGTCTAAAGCCAGGTACAAAATAGGTTTGTATTTTTTTATTCCAACCTGTACAAAAAACATTTAGTAGCATCCCTCTGCAAACGAGTGAAGTATCAAATAACTACCACGCGGATCTATTTCTAAAAAGTTATTTTTTTCAGGTATATAATATTTATACAAATTTGCTTAATTTTTAGGTCACAAACATCTAACAATGTAGTACTGGGGAGGAGAAGAAAAACTGATGTGAAACGTTTGACGTGTTTTCAATCAAGTGCCTAACAGTAAGTCTACTAAAAGAAATGTCTCATTCGCGTGTTTTAAACCTAACAATAGCTGCGTAGCAAATGGCAGATCAGTAACATGAGAAGGAAGCAATACCTTCTGCAATTTTTATTCTCTCTGAGATTTTGGATACAAGACGGTGATTAGCTATCTTTACTGCTCGGAACCTGAAAAGCATCCCTATCCGTAATGTGCAGATTACTGACTTAATTGTTCATGAATATTTCACAGAACCTTGCCTCCCTTATGTAACTTATTATGGCTTGTGCCTGGATGTGAATTGTCATAAAGTAACGCAGCATCCATAGAAAACATTTTAGGGAGAGGCTGCCAACCTCAGAGGATGATTGATATTTTGCTCAAATGGTACCGGTTTTGTTCACACTTAAAATGCCCAGCTCCACGGGGAACTGGTATGTTTAGGACACGAATCTGACAAGGTAGCAGAGAAGGAAGGACATTCTCCTCTGGTTAGCAACCAGCAGCATTAGAACAAAGACACCAAAACTTTAATTAAAGGCATAATTCGCTTGCTTGTTTTTAACTTTCTCTTTAAGCAATAATACAGCTCACTAGAAATAGTTTCAACTATAATTCTGCTGATTAGTATTGGTTTCTCTTTTGTTTTAAAATGGAGAACAGACTCAGGTATCCTGTGTACATGTAGGATCCATGTTGAGCAGCTAACGAGCCCTAGAGATAGAACCAGGATTCCTCCGCTGGGTCAGTTACATGCAACCAGGCTTTTAGCAGAAACTAGCCTTCTGTCTCCTTCCTTTCATGGGCAGGGTTACGTTTTGTTGTGACACAAAGAAATCATTCCCTCCCTTGTTCACAAAGCCCCACAGGACTAGCTCGCCTTTATTACTGCTCTTTTCTTTCTCTGAATGCTATATATTTTTTTATTTACATAAGAATTCTTGTAGATGTTTTATTTACATATGTATTCAACTCATTTTGGATGAGTGAAAAGAAGTGAGGAAACCCTAAACCCAAAAGCACACTTTTACAAAGACTAAAATCCATCTCTGTGGCTGTCAGTGTCCCAGAAAGTAACTCTAATCTTGCTTTCGTCTTAATTGTTGAGTCTTACTCTTCATAGCTTGGGTAGAAATTTGGAAGGTATTCAGGGTCTTTCCAAGCTTCAAGTTTGATGCTATGTAGTCTTGTTCTGTGGAGATGAGGAAGCCAAGCGTGTCATGTGAAAAAAGGCCCTCTGACTTGGAAGATACAGTTCAGTTATTACAATGGATCATCAGAGAAAGAAATAATGAAGTTGAGCTCCAGATGAGTGACCATAATACTTTTATGTATGAAAGTTGAAGATGTGACTGGAGAAAAGCAAAGGATATTCTTTTAAAATAATCAAAAATTCATCTTTAACATTATTCACGATTCAAATAAATTCTGATCTTTGTTTCAAGAATATCCATTCAATCTACAGAGTTTGTAAGTTCAAATGGTCAGTACAATGTTAACTGACAGCAGAAACTAGAGTCTCCCTATTTTTTTTTCACTATTATAACTTCTGGGGGGCAGGGAGAGACTCCCTTATTGAAAGTTTTAAAGTAATTTCTCAAACAAAAGACCTAGTAAATCTTGAAAAAAATCCCTTCAGTTAGTTTTCATGTCCCACATTGTGGGAATGTGCAAAATATACTTTTTCCCATTTTTAAAAGGTGTACTAAATAAAAAAAATCATCCTTTTTGCCCCCTCAGGCATCGCCTGTGTTAAAAAGAATCACTTCTTAGAATTTACCCTATGAGTTATTGGAATCTTCCAGAGGAAATTTTACTCACTTTTTTTCTGTTGTATCAAAAAATATTAATTGGAGCTCCTACTGTTTCCAGGTAATTATGTTAGACATGAGCAGTGTAAAAAAGAATCAGACATAGACCCCCTTCTCTGATGTTTGTGGGATCCTGTGATGACAAGCCAATTAGGGACAGACAGTATAAAGATTGGAGGAAGTGGAAGGACATCCTAGGTATTAGTATCCCATCACATCCTTTTCCTCTCCTTTAAGTTCTTGAAGATTCTATTGAAGGCTCAATGTACAATAGGAGTTCAACAAACACTAACAGTTGTTGATTAAGTTCTAGCACTTGATTAAGTTGAGTGGCACTCAACGTGCCACTAAAAAATGTCACTTGATTCCTTCTTTATAATATTCCTGGACGAGGCTGCATCATTGTTGCTGCTACTATTTAATCTGTTTTCCAGATTACTCCAAAATCTTTGTACTAATTCAGATTGTAAAACTACTTTCAGTGCATTAAAATTGCAGATTTATTATTCCACTCTGGGCTGTGAAAGCGTCTGGAACCTAGGTCACCTGCTCGGTCTTCAGATCATGCATCTGTTACTAACACATTCACCTGCAAGTTAGCTAAGAAAGACCAAATGACTATGCAGGTACCCCCATGACAAGAGCATCATTAAGAAGGAAGGGATTATAAATCCATAGATTTTGAAGTTGGAAGGAAATTTCAAGATCATCCAACAATTTCATTCTACAGAGGAGAGAAATCAAAGGCAAGAAAGTACTTTATCTTATGTAAGGAACGGCACCAAAAACGGAAGAGGCTTAAACAAGCTTTATTTGGGTACGCTCCCGGGCGAGGTTCACTGGTCCAAGAGAAAGGGGCCAGAGAAGTCGCGTCCGGGCGAGGGTTTGGGCAGAATTTATAGGGGAAGAAGGGAAAGGGGTGTGGTGAATCCGGGAGGGCGCAGGGTATTCCTTATTTGGTGGTCTTTTCGGGTATCGTGGGGGACCGTTAGTCCTGCCCGTCGAAAGGCGGGAAGGCTGGGCCGGGTGGAAAGTCCCCAGGTCAGTTCCTGGAACTGGGTGGTCCAGAAAGTCTCCAGGTCAGTTTCAACCTGTGAGTCTGATTGCGTTCCCCTGCCTCGGGCCAATTGGCCTTGCATCTTACTCATCAACAGTACCTGAAACAGTAAAATAATAATAAATAGCATAAAGTTTGTGTCTGGCATAGGGTTAACAACTCTGTATACATTATGTCATTCTTATCATGAAATCGGAGATGGTGCTAATTTCTATATTTTTGCAGATGAGAAAACTGAGATTCCTAGAGGTTAACGAACGTACTCAAGTTCCTTAGTCGGTAAAGAGTGGAGCCACGTGGCAAATCTGACTCCAAAGCCTAAATCCCTTTTCCCACTCATTATTACTATCACATATGATTTTACACTAGGTGCAAATAAATGGGTTGAATTTATAGTATTAGGATTTCCTGGTTGATGTACTCAATGAATGTAGAAAGAATGAGGGACAGAGGGACAGAGTGAGGGAGGGTAGAATAAAGAAACCTTATTCAAAATATCCCTGAGTGCCATTACTTCCAAGATTTCTAATCTGGGTCCTTTGCTTTCAGTCCAATGTTATTATTCTTAAAACCAGGTTCTACCAGATGATTATTCCGTGACTCTTAATTAGTAAACTCAGAAGATTAAGTAAACTGTATCAGCTCAGTAGGATAAAAGTTATTACATAACATAAAAAGCTTCCTAATGTTGATCTAAAAGTATTAACATTGTTACCTCACCAGGCACTGGAAAAATCACGTGAAAACCTCTGCAGTTATATAAACATTACAAACTTTAAAATTCAATAATCTAAATATACTTTACAGATCAAATAGATTATCTTCTTTGCAATGGATAAACATTTTACATACATTCATTAGCTAAAGGTAATTAAGGAAAAGCCCACTGGCATAAATATTTCAGAATTTATTTCTATCTATGAATGAATGCATTTTTTGTTTTTCATATATTTGTAAACTAATATTTTGTTTTTATGCTTATTCTAGTGTGCATGCATAAAATATGTATAATATATTAATCTTTAAAAATAAAATCAACAGATTCTTCTTGTAATTTTTCATGATACAAGCTATGTAGCATATTATATACTATACATTAAGATTTCACTACAGGGACTTCCCTGGTGGTGCAGTGGTTAAGAAACCGCCTGCCAATGCAAGGGACACGGGTTTGAGCCCTGGTCCGGGAAGATACCACATGCCACGGAGCAACTAAGCCCGTGTGCCACAACTACTGAGCACGTGTGCCACAACTACTGAAGCCCGCACACCTAGAGCCCATGCTGTACAACAAGAGAAGCCACAGCAATGAGAAGTCCATGCACCGTAACGAAGAGTACCCCTACTCGCCGCAACTAGAAAAAGCCCGCGCGCAGCAACAAAGACCCAAAGCAGCCAAAAATAAATAAATAAATTTATTAAAAAAAAAAAAAGATTTCACTACAATGTAAAGCAATGATGAGCACTTTTTCATAAATAATTGGTTTTTCTCCCCCTCAGGTATGACTTATAAAGCATTTTGAAATTGCCAAATAGATTTCAACTTCACTATTATTGTTATTATGTTTAAACTACGACTTTAAAACGCATTACTGTTGTCATTATTTAATAATTAACTCTATACCCTGCGTTAAGTACCTACTATGTGCCTGACCTCAACCAGGAACTACAACATAGTCTAATACAGGAATGAACGTTAGGCTTCTTTTTTTTCCTTTGGGGTTTTATTCTCTGGTTCTTTAAGAATTCAACATTTGAAATTTCTAGTGACTTGAGAAAAGCACAAAACCAGCAGCCACTGTTTCGTTCAGACTTTATCTCAAACCAGATTTTGGACAAAGTTTTCTTACCTAGTACACTTAACTTATTTGGTTTTATAGACTTAGGTTAGAATGCTTCCCTGTGAAAGAGGAAAATGTTGCTTGAACTAAGATAATTTGGGAACATCTGATCCATGAGACTGTGCATTTAGAAAGCATTTTATGAAGTCAGACCAATAGTCCTGGGTAATTTCTAACTCCATCCATATTTCTGTCAGATATTCTCCACACAAATTTTTGCATTCTTGTGAAAGCAAAACAAATATTTTTCCTTTAAATAACTTCTTAGGTGACACTCTTTAACAGGATTAGAAAACCTTAGCTCTAATTGTGGCAGTTAGAGGATGGGCCAACTTACATCAATTATACTCTGTGCAGAGGACTAGGTAATGTGATGGAAACAATCATGTCTAAAGGTCAATGGAATTGAGATTTCTTCACCTAAAAAAAAAAAAAAAAACGAGAATACTGGGGAAGAGGGCTAATGATTAATTATCTTCAGGAGTATGTGCAGTGTTAAGGAAGAATCCAGATGCATTGTTTTCAAGTAAAGATAAAGAGCATGGGGCTTCCCTGGTGGCACAGTAGTTGAGAGTCCGCCTGCCTATGCAGGGGACACGGGTTCGTGCCCCGGTCCAGGAGGATCCCACATGCTGCGGAGCGGCTGGGCCCGTGAGCCATGGCCGCTGAGCCTGCACGTCCGGAGCCTGTGCTCCGCAATGGGAGAGAGGCCACAGCAGTGAGAGGCCCGTGTACTGCAAAAAAAAAAAAGAAAAGAAAAAGAGCAAACAGACTGAAATTTCAAGAAAATTTAATTAGAGATAAGATATAATGTCTTGACTATAGGATAATGAAATACTGTAACAGATTCAATAAAAAGGTGTTTTGAAAACTCTACATTGATTAAAGGCTTTGATCCATCTAGGAGCAGAGAAGTAAACCAGACAAACTCAATTCAACAGAATAATTATGTAAAATACAGATCGTCTGCCAATAAGTTTCTCTCCTAATAGAGTCTCAAGGAAATTTTTTAAATTTTATATTAATGATATCTACAGGCCTTTTTTCCCCTCTCATATTACATGTATTACTATTACCGGCAATCTGGTCAAGCTATTATTGATGAGTGGCTAAGGACACATAATTTGACCATAAAAGTTTACTTTGCTGCTGACCATGTAAGTGGAAGCTCTTTTGATGTAGCTCTGATTTTTATGTAGCTTATTAGGAATTGTAGACTCCTCCCTAAAATCCCCATGTTGGAAGGTCTTTGTGACTAAAAAGAGCCACAGATTCTTCCATTACTTTTGGGTCACATGATTCCAAAGATGGTGTAAACCGGCAGTGTTGTTGTAGAGCAACGGTTCTCAAACTTTTCCACCCATAAACTCTTATATCAGTCAACGTCTAGCCCATAAAGCAGAAACGACTCCAGGTATTTTAAATATCAGCATTTTAATACAAGGCATGGATTACAGGCTAATTGGAGGAACTAGAAGAATAAGAATATGAGAAGGAACTAGAGGGGTACAAAGCATTAGAAGGTTTTTACATAAAGATTAGGAAGTTGCTACCGTCTCTTGGATGATGGCCATGAGCCCACACTCACTGCTGGGCTCCCAGGAGGCATGGCCTCTGCAGCCGCCCCTGCTGTTGAAATCACACTGCTGCCGCAGGGCAAGACATCAAGAAGTCTGAAGTCTTATGGAGGCTTCTGAAATTAGTGTTGTTGCTGCTGAATCTGATAGCCGTTTGCAATAATTCCCAGTCACCCACAACTGCTGCTGATGAAAACTGATGGAAAGGAAAAATAGCTTTTTCCTTTTCCCTTACCTTCCGGTGAGGTCAGTACATCCCATTAGCCAGAACCTAATAGCTAGCTAGGTCAAAGGAACTGAGAGTATATAGTTTGCAGACTTCCAACACTGGCAATACAAAGGACTATATAAATGGTGAGGGTGGATCCCAGAGTACGCTGATACCTAGCACAGTGCCTGTCACCTAGCTTGTGCCCCAGGGATACGTATCAAATAAATGATTGATGGGGGGAAGGAATGTTCAGACATTAATAAAACACATTGCATGTTTAAAAAATCTCTTAGTCGTTGTCTTTCTATTTCTTCCAGATGATTTGAGGTTGTTTATTATAAAAGATATCTGTACAATCAGACAATGAAAATGAAGATAAAATAATAAGATCCACTTAATAAGGGTGTCAAGAGGACAGTTTTAGAAGAAAGCTGGGTTACAATTAATCAAGGCTCAAAATTTTTTATTGATGCCAAGGTAGGCTTGCCAGATAAAATACAGGATACCCAGTTAAATCTGAATATTATATGAGACATTTTTTACATTAAAAATGTAAAAAAAATTTTAATTTAATTTTTAAATTAAAAAATGTTCATTGTTTATCTAAATTTAAAATTTCCTTATGCCAAAGGACACCAGTTTCTCTTCTGTATCCTGTTTCTTGTTATTTAGCATCACATCATGAGATAGGGGGCAGAATATATGGCAGAATTTATTTATTACCAAACTTCCATATTATTAAATAGAATTTCCTTATAAGACCTTAATGTTGGGACCTCTCCAAAGGGAGAAAAACTAACATGATGATTCACATTTAATAGCATTTTATGTATTACAAATAATTTCACATATATTCTCATTTTAAAAGTATTATAATTTTATGATATCAGCCTAACTATTCTCATATTTCAAATTTTTAAAAGATAAGGCTCAGAAGGTATAAGTAAAATTTGCCCAGTCACAAGATTAGCATATGTGCTGCCACTTGAATGTCCTTTCCCTTATCTCCATGAGCTTTCTGCAGTCAATACAGTTTAAAACACTAAAGCTAAAACTTGGTTGATATAAACATGAAGGGTGAGCCTAGCAGAAAAAAAAAAATCCTAAGAGGCCAAACCGAACATTAAAGGAAAGAGAAAGAATTCTACCTGCTTTTCCTTAGGAAACATCAGCTGTAGGTTTTATTAGTTGATCACTTGCATACCTTCAAGCCTAGGTCTTTTTCAGCGTCAACAGGCATAGTTCTACATGTTGAGAACATAAAGATAAAGAGAACATTGTCCGTGAAATTGTGAACTTACAGTCTAAGGGGAAGGGAACGCTCATTGAGAGAAATTTGATTCACCCAGCCTTTCTACTACATGTTGCTAAAGAGACATAAACTGGACATTGTTGGCTAGGGCTGTGTTTCAGCTTCCTCAGGGATCTCATCTGCATGATTCCATTCACTATCTCAGTATTCTTGTGAGTATAAAGACATTGTTTATGATGAAATATAGATAAATATAAATTATGAATATACACATATTCATATATATGAGCTCCTTTATTGCTCAGGTGTTTCAGATTAATACTGACTTTACACACCAACTGTGTAATGATGGGGTTTGGTGTATGTAATTAGTACAGTTTGGACAGTGAAATTTCACCCAGGGTGTGTCAGGGCAGTTGTATGATGAATGTTAACAATATTTAAGATACTGCTATTCTGAATCATGCTCTCATGGGGAACTCCAGAGGTCATCTCTACTCTACTGGCCTCAGGCAAAGCTATTTCCAATAATCCAAGACAGAGTCCTCTTCTCCGTTCTTAAGAATTACCACGCGTGGCAATTTGGTCTAACCTCCTCCACAGTCATTCTCATTCCAATGCAGATCTTTTTGGAAACCCAGATTTCATTTAAAAAGATGAAAGCTTTCACCACCTTCCAATAATTTAAAAGAAACTGCATTTGTAGGCTTGCAGTACCATTTAAAACTCATGCTTAACCAAAATCTATTCTAAAAACAAATGATGGTGGCCAAGTGTATTTGATGAGGTTTCTCTATTGCAGTTCAATAAGGATTATTCTTTTTGGGTTAGCTTTCTTTGGATGACCCATCTGTGATGAAACAAACTGTTGCTTCTTTTTGATAAACTTCCCTTTGTATAATCATCCTGTGTTCACCCAAGTTTATCAGGATAAATGATTGATTAAAAATTTTGTAAGGTATTGACATGTCGATCACATCTTCCCATTGAGCTAAATCAGTATCTTTCTTTTTTTTTTTTTTTTGGCTCATTTCCTAGGTAGATTGCATCTGGTCTGTGGGTAAACACAGAGGAGTTGCCCCCTCTTCCCAGGCTTTATAATGAGAATATTCTGTCTGATCAGGTGCATGCACCCTGCTGTCATTTGCAGCCTGACCTGTAGGTCAGGGGTGATGTGAGCTGGCTCAGGGATGCATACAAATCACATCCTCTTGTCTGTCTGTTTTGTTGACTGGTTCTCCTCAGGGTCGTGGCTATCTTGAGTAGCAGCCTGAAGGATAAAGTGTGCCCTGTCTGAGCTGTAAAACTTTGACTGTGGACCAATTGTATCTGACATACAGCAGCATGAGGTTTGGTTTAGCCTTTGGATTTGGAACAGATCACTGGCTATCAATGGCTGATAGTGACATGCAGTTTACTGAATCTCTCCTTCTTTCTGACAGCTCTACATGGGGAAGAAATGGATTGCTTTTAAGGTAGGGAGTTTGTGTTTCAAAATATAAAGCATACTCTGCATGAAAATTTTTCCATGAAAACAAAACTACTAAATTACAATTTTTTTAAGAAAAGGAAGTATTTCATTTCAAGACTCTGGTTTCAACATGCAACATACAGGCTACACGAGAGCACGTTTATGATAGAATTCAATAGGAGCTGGGAACATAGGAGGCTGTTAAATGTTTTCAATGAGATTTCTCTGTACTGACTTATGTATATAAAAGTTATAACTTTTGCTTCTTCCAGTGAAATGACTCTTGAATCACTGAATGTATGTAATAGACAAGTTTAATGCTTTTCCAGTGTCACTTCACCTGACACCAAAATTTGTTAGTACCAGATCGAATTAGAGTTTATCTCTAGTCTGCTCTAATAGTTATGCAATGTTTGCATAATTCAAGTTTTAAAAATTTAAGTCCTCCTCCCCCCCATAGGTAAAGACATCATACCAGTTGCTATGAGGAGGGACATAGAAAAATAAGTAAATGGTGTGATCAGAGCCCTCAAAGAGCTTAGAATCTTCCAAGAGAGATAAAGCATAAAACAAAGCAGACTGTCATCAGTACTATGAAAAAATACAAACACTTATGGAAGCTTAGAAGAAAGAGTGTTTACTTCCAACCAGATTTTGAGGAAATGGCAAGATTTTCAAAGATGGAAATGAGGGATGAGCAAGGAAGGACATGCCAGGAGGGAACAAGGTAAACACTTAGGAATGTAGCTTAGAGCAGAGAGTAGATGAAGAGGTCAAGATAGGGTGAGGACACTGTGCTCCAGGAAAAATAAAGTGCCAATAATTGGGAAGGGTGGGTTGCAGGTAGGTGAAATTGGAGGTTAGGAGACTAAGTAAGGAACAACTGCAACAAGGCCGAATAGAGGTGAGAAGTCCTCAACTTGCATCCTTGCAGCCATAATAGAGACAAGCGAATGATTTCCAAGAATCATTTTACACATGAAGTGAATGTAATCCTTGTTTAGGGAAAGGGGAGTAGGTTTTCCTTGGAGTACACTCCCTCACAGACTTGTACACATAAGATCTTTTAGTTTCTTTCCGGACTTCAGTAGCTCACTGAGCAAAGATCTATTATGAGATTTAGAATACTGTTAACTTTTCCATCATGCCTTCTAGATGAGACCCACTCAGCCTCATTTGTCTCATTTGACTTTATCTCCAGGATGGCAATGATTGATAAATGATCATTGATTAAATGAATGGATGAATACATCATTTCAGTGTTTTGTTTGTGGGTCACTGGAGAATTATGGCATCTTTCATAAAGATTAAAAAACACGCAGGAAGGGGAGCAGTTTCATCAAGGGCTACAGATTTAGTTATAGACCCCTCTTCTCACATCAGGGACCCAGAAACAGAGTGAGTCATCATGAGACTTTAAGGTAGTTTTTTGAGTCAAGTTTTTGGATTATTTACAATGTCTAATATGTATTAATGATATTGCAGTAATCCATAACTTTGAGATGTCCAGCTCAGTCTCTATGTCCTTTGGCATTGTAACTTCTCTGTTGATATTTACAGTGAAATTACATTATAATATCAATTACATGTAAAGAGTGAGTTGAGATTAAAACATGAGCCTATGCTTCTAAAAACTTAGGCCTCAAAAGCAGAAGTTCAGTCTCAAAAGTTCTAGACTAAGCTCCTATGAATGTGGACCAGATTAAAACAAGTTGGTTCCCAACCTTCCATGTCATCTAGTTTTCTGATGTTTATATTTTCAGCAAACTACTCCCAAACTGTTTTTTTTGTGTGTGTGACACATGGCAGGATAGTTTTTTATAAGAATATGACAAATGCTTGTAAGAGGAAATACCTGATACTCTGTATTCAGGACAGGTTTATTAAGTACATTGTTTAAGTCCAATTCATATCTTTACAGCTTTATCAGCTTGGTAACAGAGTTCTATTAAATGAATTTACAAAGTTATGTGAGTAATGCTAAGATGTACCATACTTTTCACGGTCTAAGTAGTATTACTGTAGCTGAGTTTACTCTAGAGCCATATGGCAATTCTGGAAAAGGAACGAAAGGGAGAGAGAGAGAGAGAGAGACCTATGTTGTGCTGGAAGTTTACCCGTAAGAATGAACTCATAGGTTACCTTGTTTTCTGGCTTCCCCTTGGGAAGCACAGGCAAAAATAGAAAGGAGGATTGAGATTAACTCTCTATGGGGTCACTGTGGGTGCCTGTCAGCACCTGGCCCCTTTGTCTCCTGGTTCTAGTAAATGTTCCCTTCTTTTGCCCCTTCAGGCTTAGGGGTGATAATAATGCCTTGTAATCTCTAGCCCTAAGGTATGACAATACCCCTTGCAAACACTCTTTGTAAATTGTTTTCTCATTAAACTCCTCTTAAATTACCCTATTTGACTACCTTATCTCATTGCTACTGAGACACTAATCGATAGTCATAAGAGACTGAATGTACTTGTTTCAAGAGCTTCTACAATTTTATTCATATGTAAATTTTACTCATATTGAAAGTATTTTTGGCTTTAACCCGCGAATGAAATTGTTAACAAAATGACCCTTTTCAGTTCTTCTGGTGGAAAAAAAGGAAATTACTAGAAGAGGCCCAAAAGAATTTGTGCCAACTGGGACCCCACATTTATCTGTTAATCAGCAAATCATTTGAAAAGAAAATAAGCGTGAATACTGAAAAATAGCAGAAGTGATAAGACAATTACATTATATGACCTTCTTAAATATACTTCAGTATCATACAGGATATGATTTATTTCCTTGTATTTGTGGATAAATCTCAACTTCGGAATGCTCCAAACCGCAGGACTCAATTCTCTTCTCTATTTCATTCATTCCTTTTGATATGTCAACCAGTCTCATAACTTTAAATATTGTCTGAACTCTCACTTCTGCATGGTATGGAGTGGGTAGCAGAACACCAGCATTCTACCAAGAACAACTATGATAGCCAAAAAAAAAAAAAAAATCAGAAATCATCTTTGTGAAGCCAGCAGAGAACTGCAGAGGCAACAAGAACTGAAAATGTCAAAACTTGGGAAAGGTAAGAGCTCCCTAGAAGTCAGCTGACTTTCTTAGCCATTTATTTTGGCCCACTTGTCAGTTCTGAGCAAATAAGAGGCTTAGAATTAAGCCTTTGTATCTATAGGGGGCCATTTCTAGGGGAAAGAGAAACTAGCAGAGATTGGGCAGAGACTTGGAGGAACTTCATGCACATGGACAGTTATCTCTTCAGGACAGTTTTTAAACCCCAGTGATGAATGGGGCAAGAGACCCCAAGCATAAGCAGAAAGGCTCTGAAAGCGGAGGAGAGATTTCAGCAGCCTCACAAGACCAAGATTAGAATTGGGGGCCTGACAAGAGAGAGGATCATGGGTCAGCCAGAGATAAACTGAGCCTATGAGGGCCACAAGCCAGCCTGACCATGGTATTCGCTTAGGCAAGGATGGGTGAATTGTCTCTGGAGGAACATAGCACCATCTGCAGCTTCTGCCATGTATGGGTTTTTTTTACATCCATCATATCTAGCATTCAACCAAACATTTCTAAAAATTCCAAAAGAAAATACCACATCATTTTAAAAGAGAGAGGAAAAAAACAGAGTCAATAGAAACAAATCCTTAGAGGATCTAGATATTGGAATTAGGTGAAAAAATATTTTTAAATAACTGAATGCATCTATAGAGATTATTCTTTAAAAGGTATCACCAGCCTAGATATCTGCCCCAGACTCCAGACTTACATATGGACACATCTACTTCACATCTTCAGTTATATGGCTAACACATACTTCAGACCTAACATGTACAAAATAAGACTCCTGATCCTCAAAAGTCACTTGTTCCATAGTCATTCCCGTTTCAGTAAGCTACAACTCTGTCTTTCCAACTGTACAAGTCAAAAACTTGGAAATCATTTTTAAATCTCCTCTTTCTCTCATATCCCACATTAAATACTTCAGAATATACTATTTGCTTTTTTTCAGAATATACCTACAATTCTACCATGTTTTGCTATCCTCATTGCTATTTCCTTGGTCTGAACTACGGTTATCTCTTGCTTGTATAAGTGCAATAGTCCCCTTCTCATCTCCTGTATCTGTCCTTGACCTCTATGGACTATTCTCAGTGCAGGAGCTAGGATTACCCACTTGATACAGAAGTCAGGTTATGTAACACCTCTGCTCAAAAAAACTCCAAAGATTGCCTGTATGAGGAGTTCCATTATGATGTAGTAACAAACAACCCCAAATTCTCAGTGCCTTAAAATATCAAAGCCTCATTTCTTATTGCCATTATCTGCCTATTATAGGTGAGAGGAACACTATACTTCATTTCTTTTCATCTTGGACACCCCAGGACCCAGATTATTATAGGAGTCACCAACTGTAAAGTTGTCAGTAGCAGTTCAGAAGAAAGTAAAGGAAGGTGAGGCCCACGTGGGTTCTCCAGAGTAATAATGTCCCTGCTGCTCACATTCCATTGGCCAAAGCCAGTCACATGGCAAACCAAAGCCTGTAAGGTCTACAGCCCTCTACATTATCTTCTTCCTGTGTTATCTTAGCTCTATCATCACATCTTATTACTCTTCCCCTCACTTATGCTGCTCCAGTCACATTAGTCTTTTTGATGTTCCTCAAACATACTACACATGCTCCTGACTTAGAACTTGCTGTACCTTCTGCTTGGAACAGTTTCCTTCCAGAAATCCCTTCCCTGGTTCTTTTAGATCTTTGTTCAAAGACGTCTTCTCACAAGGCCTTCCCTTACCATTCTATTTTAAATTTTACCTCTTAATACTCACTCTATCACTCCCTATTCTTTATTTTTCTTTATAAGACTTACCATCATGAAATACTATATTTTTCTTCTTTATTGCCTGTCTACCTCACTAGAATATAAGCTTCATGAAAGCAGGAGTTTCTTTTTCAGCTAGCTTATCCCCAGTACCTACAGGAATGCCTGACTCATAATGGATGCTAAATAAATATTTGTTCCATAAATATCATGTACCATCTTATTTTTATAGGATTTTAAAATGTACAAACCATTCTGATATACCTCATCTCATTTAATATTTATAACCACCTAGAGAAGTACTAGCATGTGAATATATCAAAAAAAAACTGCCTTAATAAGATGCTAAATGTTTAACTTGGGCAACTGTAGTCTGAAATACTCACTGATAATCACCAAGTTTAATATAATGAAGAGTGTGCGAGAGAGATGGCTCAAATCGTCTACTGAAATGTAAACATTTTACTGCCTGCACATCTCTAATAAGAATTGATGTGGTGTGTCATCTGTAATTTAATCACCAGCATTACATCTTGATAGTAAACAAGGATCACTAGACTATTGCCTATAAAGTTAGATTACCACACACACAAAATATACACTGAATTTGGGTAGTATTTCAGGTGTGACACATGATGATAAATGGAAAGAATTCAAACTTAAAATAGCACTCTTATAGCTGATCCTATCAAGCCTCTAAATTTTAGTGCTTACTGCAGTGTATCACCAGTCAGTTCCAACCTTGCCCTGAATATCTGGACAGAGGAACAAATTAAGTCCTGAGTTTTATTTCTGGATTTAAAATCATTTTATTTATTTGGTGTGTTGTTTTCATTGACTTGAGGAATTTCATCAGAATTTATGACATAATGACAGTGGAAATAATTGATCTAAACAACTTTACTATCAAGAGAGTTGACACCTCTTTATAATTATAGATTGGAATACTTCAGTCTTTAAAATATTTTAAAGAAAATTTAGTTTTTTTAACTAAAGCAAATTTTGGGTGTACATTGTGTGTAAAGGCTTTTTGTTGATTTCATTGACACCCTGTAACAACAGAATAACAGAATCCATCTGAACACAGAAGCTAGACAAAAAATGAGAAACACACACGCATACACACACACACACACACACGCACACACACACACCACCAGAGATTTACCAAGTTACCGTTGTCTTCTGAGGAGTTAATGATTTGTTTCATTGTTTTACTGTTACACACAGTTTATTTTTCAGCTATTTAAAACTATACTGCTATATATATGACATTAAGCACTTGGTATAAGAGAAGTCAGTGGCTTATAGTCTATATAGGCCACAATTTTATATGCAAATTAATAAATAAGAAATTAAGCAAAATATTGACCCTTGAATTGAGTGAGAAATTAAACTATTATAAGAATATACTGCACATTGAAGGCTCCCCTTATGATTCTTTTATATCTGGGATTTTGCTGCTCTGATGCTGTGTGAGCATCAGGACCATGGACAGCATCATGGGTTTCCATAGGAATACATGTTTCTATAATAGAAATTAATAGTGGATTCTTTTTTTTTATGCAACATGCTTTATTCCCCCAATATTATCTTTTTAACATCTTTATGGGAGTATAATTGCTTTACAATGTTGTGTTAGTTTCTGCTGTATAACAAAGTGAATCAGCTATATGTATACATATATCCCCATATCTCCTCCCTCTTGCGTCTCCCTCCCACCCTCCCACCCTCCCTATCTCACCTTTCTAGTTGGTCACAAAGCACCGAGCTGATCTCCCTGTGCTATGTAGCTGAATAGTGGATTCTTAAAAATGCATTATAAGCAATGTCATTTGATATTTGTTCCATTACTATAAATTAAAAATCAGTTATTATTAAAAGCCTTTACAAATTCACAAAGGACATTTGAGTGCCAACACAGCAATTTCTTTCTTGAAGGGATGTCAAACCACATTTAACATGTTCCCATATACAGCAATGATCAAATAACCACTTTTAGAGGAAGATTATTTGATTTTCAAAAAAAGGAAAATCTGGATCATCAATTGTTTGCTAATTTGCTTTGAGGGAAGAAGAGTAGAGAGCAGGGGGTCACACAACATTTCTTCTGATTTCCTCACTTTCTTTTCATTGTAGTAGCATAAACATGTTCTTACACATAAAATGATCTCAGATCACTTCTCAAATTGTGCATCTATTACACTTTTTCTTATATTGATCTTATGAAGCACTCTTCTGGTCTTGGTTCAAACAAGAAAAGTGAACTTGTTCTGAACTTACAGAATCAGGCATTCAAATCACAAGTCCCAGGTAGGGAAGCTGATGTTTGATAATCTTCACTGCAGAGCTGGTGGTGTTTGCTTGAGAGCATGTTAGCATTAATGTATTTGTCCTCACATTTAATTCAAAGCATCTTACACAGACACCATTAATGGTATTTTGCTAGCACTTTCAAATGACTTCTAATGTAATTTAAATCAATTCAATTTAGCAGCCATTTATTGTGCAAAGATCTGTACTTTGTGTGTTTTAGGTGATACAAAAGCATGGTCCCTATCCTAAAGGATATTTTTATCTATTGAGGAAAATGGATGTAGGCATCACTCACATTACATAAGGGAGATTATAAAAAGTGCTATAATGGAGGCTCAACATATTCTTTAACATATAGACTCAACATAGAGGATCAGAGAGGAGACGGATTCGATGGGAATTTTTTAAAAAGGAAAAGTTTCAAGGAACTGATCAAAGATTTAAAGGAAAAATAAGATTTCAACAGCCACAGATATTGAGGTTGGAAGAATGAGTTAGGATAAACAGATTCCAAGTTTGACATATGGAATGAAGGTGAGAAAGAGTGGTGTATAGAATGTAAGGGAAACAACAAGTCATTCTGTATAGGTCACAAGATGTATCTTGTATTCTGGAAAATACACCTGGAGAGATAAATTGGGCCAGACAAGGGTAAGTGTCAAACACTCAACTAGAGTTGTAGTTCTAGTCCTTAGACAATGCAGTTATTAGTGGTTTTGAAGAAGGACATTATGATTATAAAAATAAAAAGCCTAGCATTGCATGATGGATGAATTGGGGAGTCAGGAGAAAATTTTGATGTGGAAGCTGTCTGTGATTTTTAACTCTAAGAGATTGAGAGGACAACACTGCAATATTCAGATGTAAAGAATGTTAGAGGAATGAGTATAGACAGGAAAATGGTGACCAGTTTCAGACTTTGTGAGTTTCAAATTGTAGCCTAACCTAATGTCTCTGTAAAGATAACTAGTGGGCATTAAAAAATAATTATCTCCAGGGGGAAATAATTTATCACAAATGTTTTTAGATAAATGTTGTTTGTTTCTCAAGAAAAGAAAAAGTTTGTACCATTTCTAGAACTTGCCAATAGAATTTACCAATAAAAAATAATTATTTATAGTAGATATTTTGGTAGAAACTTTTTTAAAAGCTACTTTTTTCTTTTCAGAAAAGTGATACAGTTTCCATTGTAAAATTTTGGAAAATTCATATTAAAAGGTAAACAAAAAATTGCACTTTATTCCATATCTCAGAGACAATGATTATTGCTCTTTTGGGTAAGGTGTTCAAGTCTTTGCCCATGAGTGTGTGTGTGTGGGTGGGGCATGGGGGGGAATGCACCTGTACATGTGTTTAAAATAAAATAGGAACATAGAATTTTGTGATCCGATTTATTCACTTAATGTATTATTAGCATTTTTCATGACATTAAATAACCTTCTATAGCCTCATGTTTAAAACTTAATAGACTTGGGACTTCACTGGTAGCACAGTGGTTAAGAATCTGCCTGCCAATGCAGGGGACAAGGTTTCAAGCCCTGATCCAGGAGGATCCAACATGCCGCGGAGCAACTAAGCCCGTGCGCCACAACTACTGAGCCTGTGCTCTAGAGCCCACGAGCCACAACTACTGAGCCTGCATGCCACAGCTGCTGAAGCTCGCATGCCTACAGCCCGTGCTCCGAAACAAGAGAAGCCACTGCAATGAGAAGCCTGAGCACCGCAATGAAGAGTAGCCCACGCTCAATACAACTAGAGAAAACCTGCATGCAGCAATGAAGACCCAATGAAGCCAAAAATAAATAAAGTAATTAATTTTTTAAAAAGCAATAGACTTGCCAGGGAAGTTTTAGATTTACAGAAAAATTGAGCAGAAAATACAGAGGATTCCCTTATACATACATCTCCCCCACATACACAGTTTCATGTTATTATCTTGCTTTAATATGGTATATTTGTTATATTCAATGGATAAATATTGATATATTATCATTAACTAAAGTCTAGAGTTTACATTTAGTGTCCAGCCTTTATGCTGTGTTCTGTGGATTTTTACAAATTCACAGTGTCATATATTCATCAGTACAGTATCATACAGAATACTTTCACTGTCCTTAAAATCCCCTGTGCTCCACTTATTCATCCTTCTCTACTCTTCCTTCAATCTTTTTTACTGTATCAATAATTTTGCCTTTTCCAGATTGTGCTATAGTTGGAATTATGTATCCTTTTCAGACTGGCACTTAGCAATAGGTATTTAAGTTTCCTCTATCTCTTCTCATGGCTGGATAGCTTGGTTCTCTTTATCACTGAGTAATACTCCATTATGTAGATGCACCACTGCTTGTTTGTACATTCACCTATTTAAAGATATCTTGGTTAATTCAAATTTTGGCAATTATGAATAAAGCTACTATGAACTTTTGCATACAAGTTTTTATGTGGACATAAGTTTTCAATGCATTTGGATAAATTCCTAGAAGCATGATTGCTGAATCATATGGTAAGACTATATTTAGCATTGTAAGAAACTGCTAACCTGTCTTCCAAAGTGACTGTACCATTTTGCAGTCCCGTCAGAAATGAATGAGAGTTCCTGTTGCTCCACATCCTACTCAGCACTTGGAGTTGAGAGTGTTTTTGGATTTTAGCCCTGCTAATAGATGTGTAGTTGCGTTTCATGTTGTTTTAATTTGTATTTTCCTAATGCCATCTTCTCATATGCTTATATGCCATCTATATATCTTCTTTGATGAGGTGTATATTCAGATTTTTGTCCAGTTTTTGAAGGGTTTTTGTTTTCTTATTGTTGAGTTTTAATTGCTCTTTGTAAATGTTGGATACAAGTCATTCATCAGATACGTGTTTTGCAAATATTTTCTCCCACTGTGTCTCACCTTTTCATTCTCTTAACATTGCCTTTCACATAGCAGAAATTTTTAATTTTAATGAGGTCCAACTTATCAATTTTTCTTTCATGGATTGAGCTTTTCATCTTGTATCTAAAAACTCATTGTCAAACTCCAGGTTACTTATTTTCTCCTAGCGAAATTTTCTCCTACAGCCTCATTTTTAATGATTTAAAAATATTCCAAAACTAACTTCAAAGCTTTATTTTTGGTCATTTAAATTGTTTCCAATTTTCCATGAGTATAAACAACACTGTGATGAATATCCTTTCAGCTACATTTTTGGGCACATCCACAATTATTTCTTTTAAATTAATTCCTAGAAGTAGAATTTCTGAGAAATTGAGGGTTGGCTTATCAATATTTTGTCCAACTTCCTCCCTGAATGTTTTCTTATACTGCAAAAGCTAAAAAGCTATCATTTACTTCTCCAGAACCCAATTCAGCTAGAATTCTGGGTGTCATTCAGATTCTGCTATGAGATGTACTTTTGTGAATCTTGAATTCAGAACTGGGAAGAGAAAACAAGCTTGAGTCACCCACTAGTGAAATCACAGGTGACATAGCAAAAGTGATAAGATTCTGGAACCAACACCAACAGCAGCCTTTTCTCACTTTGACATATCATGTCAGTGGCTTGTTTTGGTGACCAGTCCTACATGAGAGCAAGCTGGGCTTGAGCAATGTTTCCCTTGCTCTTATTAAGGATGTTAGTCAGAGATTTTCTGTTTTATTCGTGTCAGCATTGATATGTCTGCATGCAATACCTGGAACAGTGCCAATGTCTTGGAACCATGAGAGCATCCAGTCTAGTATAACAAGCCCACATGCTGAGAAAAAAAGAGGAGGGAGATGGAAAGAACATGGGTCTTTAGTGCTGTTGTTGAGTGGCTGGATTAATCCACTTTGAAACAAGTCTACCTCAAAACATCTTGGTATATGATATAAAAAGTATCCTTATTGTTAAGGTCACTTTTACTTCGCTTTTCTGTTGCCCAGAGTCAAAAGTAACTGAAACAAATGGTTACATAATTTATAGTGTTACCATTATAAAAACTATGCTTCCATTAAAACCTATATTTCAAAAGTTATTTAACAATAGATCTTCACGATCTATTGTTAAAAAACTTTTATGCTGTTATTGCAGTGTGTTAAGTGATCTTTACACCTCCTTGATATTATTATCATCCCCTTTTTATAGATGAGGAAAATGAGACTGAGACAGGACAAAGGATTTGCTTGTGTTCAGACATGGGAATGCAGATATCTTTTCAAGACAGTGATTTCATTTCAGTTGAATATATACCCACAAGTGTAATTGCTGGATCATACAGTAGTTCTATTTTTAATTCTTGGAGGAACCTCTCATTGTTTTTCCATAATGGCTGAACCAATTTACATTCCCATAAGCAGTGCACAAGGGTTCCCTTTTCTTCACATTCTCACCAACACTTCTCTTGCTTTTTTGACAGTAGCCATTCTAACAGGGGTGAGATGGTACCTCATGTGGTTTTGGCTATGACACCAAAAGCACAAGTAACAAAAGAAAAAACCAACAAGTAGGACTACATCAAAACAAATACAAATTTTTATCATAGTTTTATAGGCTTGTTTCTTCTTGGTGAAGAATCATTGAAAAACTTTGATGTGCTTATCTCTAAAAAGCAAACGTAATGTGGGCAATTATTTGGGAATAATATTCATTATGTGAATTACAGTGATGCCTATTTTTTCATAACAAAATATCTGCTTAAAAATTTTTGGCCGCTGCCACGTCAGCCACGCTTGGTGCCAACAGATTCGCTCCACTCACCGTGCAGAGCTGATGGTCCCACCACGCTTGCCACCACCACTGCCGGCACGACAGAGTAAAGGAACATGAGGGCCTGGAATCTGCTCATGTTCCCATCAGTGCTTCCCCATTAACTATAAAGATCCAAGGTCTAAAGCATCCAATGTCCCAGAAAAAGACTGATTAAAGTAACTTCTTGGGTGGACCTTGAAGATGGCAGAAAACATGTGGAAATCACCTTCCTCCCCACAGATACATCAAAAATACATCTACATGTGGAACAACTCCTACAGAACATCTACTGAACGCTGGCAGAAGACCTCAGACTACCCAAAAGATGCCTGAGGGCAACCTACACAGAGAGGTGGGGGCAAGACCAAAGCTGAACCCCAGGAGCTGTGCGAACAAAGAAGAGAAAGGAAAATTTCTCCATGCAGCCTCAGAAGCAGCAGATTAAATCCCCACAATCAACTTGATGTACCCTGCATCTGTGGAATACCTGAATAGACAACAAATCAACACAAAATTGAGGCAGTGGAATTTGGGAGCAACTGTAGACTTGGGGTTTGCTGTCTGCAAAGGACTTGTTCCTGATTTTTATGTTTATCTTAGTAGAGATTTTAGTGCTTGTTATCATTGGTGGATTTGTTTATTGGTTTGGCTGCTCTCTTTATTTTTTATTACTTTTTTATTTTAATATTTTTTTATTTTAATTATTTTGTTTTATTTTATTTTTTCTTTCTTTTTTTCTCCCTTTTCTTTTTAGCCATGTGGCTGACAGGGTCTTGGTGCTCCGGCCTGGTGTCAGGCCTGAGCCTCTGAGGTGGGGGAGCCGAGTTCAGGACCTCCCGGCCCCACATATTATCAATCTGCAAGAGCACTCCCAGAGATCTCCATCTCAACACTAAGACCCAGCTCTACCCAACGGCCAGCAAGCTCCAATGCTACACACCCCATGCCAAACAGTTAGGAAGACAGGAACACAACCCCACCAATTAGCAGAGAGGCTGCCTAAAATCATGCTAAGTTCACAGACACTGCAAAACACACCATTGGATCCAGCCCCATTCACCAGAACACAGGCACCAGTCCCTTCCACCAGGAAGCCTACACAAGCCACTGAACCAATCTTAGCCACTGGGGGAAGGCACCAAAAACAACAGGAAATACAAACCTGCAGCCTGAAAAAAGGAGACCCCAAACACAGTAACTGAAACAAAATGGGAAGACAGAGAAATATGCAGCAGATGAAGGAGCAAGGTAAAAACCCACTAGACCAAACAAATGAAGAGGAAATAAGCAGTCTACCTGAAAAAGAATTTAGAGTATTGATAGTCAAGATGATCCAAAATCCTGGAAATAGAATGGAGAAAATACAAGAAATGTTTAACAAGGAATTAGAAGAACTAAAGAGCAAACAAACAATGATGAACAATACAATAAATGAAATTAAAAATTCTCTAGATGGGGTTAATAGCAGAATAACTGAGGGAGAAGAACAGATAAGAGACCTGGAAGATAAAATAATGGAAATAATTACTGCAGAGCAGAATAAAGAAAAAAGAATGGAAAGAACTGAGGACAGTCTTAGAGACCTATGGGACAACATTAAACACAACAACATTCGAATTACAGGGGTCCCAGAAGAAGAAGAGAAAAACAAAGGGACAGAAAATATTTGAAGATATTATAGTTGAAAACTTCCTTAACATGGGAAAGGAAATAGTCAATCAAGTCCAGGAAGTGCAGAGAGTCCCATACAGGATAAATCCAAGGAGAAACACACCAAGACACATACTAATCAAGCTATCAAAAATTAAATACAAAGAAAGAATATTAAAAGCAGCAAGGGAAAAGCAACAAATAACATACAAGGGAATCCCCATAAGGTTAACAGTTGATCTTTCAGCAGAAACTCTGCAAGCCAGAAGGGAGTGGCAGGACATATTTAAAGTGATGAAAGGGAAAAACCTACAACCAAGATTACTCTACCCAGCAAGGATCTCATTCAGATTCGATGCAAATATTAAAACCTTTACAGACAAGCAAAAGCTAAGAGAATTCAGCACCACCAAACCAGCTTTACAACAAATGCTAAAGGAACTTCTCTAGGCAGGAAACACAAGAGAAGGAAAAGTCCTACAATAACAAACCCAAAACAATTTAGAAAATGGTAATAGGAACATACATATCGATAACTACCTTAAATGTAAATTGATTAACTTCTCCCACCAAAAGACATAGACTGGCTGAATAGATACAAAAATAAGACCCATATATATGCTGTCTATAAGAGACCCACTTCAGACCTAGGCACACATACAGACTGAAAGTGAGCAGATGAAAAAAGATATTCCATGCAAATGGAAATCAAAAGAAAGCTGGAGTAGTAATTCTCATATCAGACAAAATAGACTTTAAAATAAAGACTATTACAAGAGACAAAGAAGGACACTACATAATGATCAAGGGATCAATCCAAGAAGATATAACAATTGAAAATATTTATGCACCCAACATAGGAGCAACTCAGTACATAAGGCAAATGCTAACAGCCATAAAAGGGGAAATCAACAGTAACACAATCATAGTAACGAACTTTAACACCCCACTTTCACCAATGGACAGATCATGCAAAATGAAAATAAATAAGGACACACAAGCCTTAAATAATGCATTAAACAAGATGGACATAATTGATAATTATAGGACATTCCATCCAACAGAATACACTGTCTTCTCAAGTGCTCATGGAACATTCTCTACGATAGATCATATCTTGGGTCACAAATCAAGCCCTGGTAAATTTAAGAAAATTGAAATCATATCAAGTATCTTTTCCAACCATGATGCTATGAGACTAGATATCAATTACAGAAAGAACTGTAAAAAATACAAACACATGGAGGCAAACAATACCCTACTAAATAATCAAAAGATCACTGAAGAATTCAAAGAGGAAATCAAAAAATACCTAGAAACAAATGACAATGAAAACAGGACAACCCAAAACCTATGGGATGCAGCAAAAGCAGTTCTAAGAGGGAAGTTTATACCAAAACAATCCTATCTCAAGAAACAAGAAACATCTCAAATAAACAACCAAACCTTACACCTAAACCAATTAGAGAAAGAAGAACAAAAAAATCCCAAAGTGAGCAGAAGGAAAGAAATCATAAAGATCAGATCAGAAATAAATGAAAAAGGAATGAAGGAAACAATAGCAAAGATCAATAAAACTAAAAGCTGGTTCTTTGAGAAAATAAACAAAATTAATAAACCATTAGCCAGACTCATCAAGAAAAAAAGGGAGAAGACTCAAATCAATAGAATTAGAAACGAAAAAGGGGAAGTAACAACTGACATTGAAAAAATACAAAGAATCATAAGGGATTACTACAAGCAATTCTATGCCAATAAAGTGTACAATCTGCAACAAATGGACAAATTCTTAGAAAAGCACAACCTTCTAAGACTGAACCAGGAAGAAAAGGAAACTATAAGCAGACCAATCACAAGCACTGAAATTGAAACTGTGATTAAAAATCTTCCAACAAACAAAAGCTCAGGACCAGATGGCTTCACAGGACAGTTCTATCAAATATTTAGAGAAGAGTTGACACCTATCCTTCTCAAACTCTTCCAAAATATAGCAGAGGGAGGAACACCCCAAACTCATTCTATGAGGCCACCATCACCCTGATACCAAAATCAGACAAAGAGGTCACAAAAAAAGAAAACTACAGACCAATATCACTTATGAACATAGATGCAAAAATCCTCAGCAAAATACTAGCAAACAGAATCCAACAGCACATTAAAAGATCATATACCATGATCAAGTGTGGTTTATCCCAGGAATGCAAGGATTCTTCAATATACACACATCAATCAATGTGCTACACCATATTAAAAAACTGAAAGATAAAAACCAAATGATAATCTCAATAGACTCAGAAAAAGTTTTTGACAAAATTCAATACCCTTTATGATCACTACTCTGCAGAATGTAGGCATAGAGGGAAGGTACCACAACATAATAAAAGCCATATACGACAAACCCACAGCAAACATCATTCTCAATGGTGAAAAGCTGAAAGCATTTCCTCTAAGATCAGGAACAAGACAAGGTTGTCCACTCTCACCACTATTATTCAACATAGTTTTGGAAGTCCTAGCCATGGCCATCAGAGAAGAAAAAGAAATAAACGGAATACAGATTGGAAAAGAAGAAGTAAAACTGTCACTGTTTTACATAGAGAATCCTAAAGCTGTCACCAGAAAACTACTAGAGCTAATCAATGAATTTGGTAAAGTTGCAGGTTACAAAATTAATGCACAGAAATCTCTTGCATTCCTATATATTAATGATGAAAAACCTGAAAGAGAAAGTAAGGAAACATTCCTCTTCACCACAGAAACAAAAAGAATAAAATACCTAGGAATAAACCTACTTAAGGAGACAAAAGACGTGTATGCAGAAAACTGTAAGACGCTGATGAAAGAAATTAAAGATGATGCAAACAGATGGAAAGATATACCATGTTCTTGGATTGGAAGAATCAACATTGTGAAAATGACTATATTACCCAAAGCAATCTACAGATTCAACACAATCCCCATCAAACTACCAATGGCATTTTTCACAGAACTAGAACAAAAAAGTTCACAATTTTTATGGAAACACAAAAGACCCTGAATAGCCAAAGCAATATTGAGAAAGAAAACTGGAGCTGGAGGAATCAGGCTCCCAGACTTCAGACTATACTACAAAGCTACAGTAATCAAGACAGTATGGTACTGGCACAAAAACAGAAATATAGATCAAGGGAACAGGATGGAAAGCGCAGAGATAAAGCCATGCACATATGGTCACCTTATCTTTGATAAAGGAGGCAAGAATATACAAGGAAGAAAAGACAGCCTCTTCAATATGTGGTGCTGGGAAAACGGGACAGCTACATGTAAAAGAATGAAATTACAACACTTCCCCACACCATACACAAAAATAAACTCAAAATGGATTAAAGACCTAAATGTAAGGCCAGACACTATAAAACTCTTAGAGGAAAACATAGGTAGAACACTCTATGACATAAATCACAGGAAGATCCTTTCTGACCCACCTCCTAGAGTAATGGAAATAAAAACAAAAATAAACAAATGGGACTCTAATGAAACTTAAAAGCTTTTGCACAGCAAAGGAACCCATAAACAAGACAAAAAGACAACCCTCAGAATGGGAGAAAATATTTGCAAATGAAACAACTGACAAAAGATTAATCTCCAAAATTTACAAGCAGCTCATGCAGCTCAATATCAAAAACACAAACAACCAAATCCAAAAATGGGCAGAAGACCTAAACAAACATTTCTCCAAAGAAGATATACAGATTGCCAACAAACACATGAAAGAATGCTCAACATCATTAATCAGTAGAGAAATGCAACTCAAAACTACAATGAGGTATCATCTCACACCAGTCAGAAGGGCCATCATCCAAAAATCTAGAAACAATAAATGCTGGAGAGGGTGTGGAGAAAAGGGAACCCTCTTGCACTACTGCTGGGAATGTGAATCGGTACAGCCACTATGGAGAACAGTATGGAGGTTCCTTAAAAAACTACAAATAGAACTACCATATGACCCAGCAATCCCACTACTGGGCATATACCATGAGAAAACCATAATTGAAAAAGAGTCATGTACCACAATGTTCATTGCAGCTCTGTTTACAATAGCCAGGACATGGAAGCAACCTTAGTGTCCATTGACAGATGAATGGATAAAGAAGATGTGGCACATATATACAGTGGAATATTACTCAGCCATAAAAAGAAATGAAATTGAGTTATTTGTAGTGAGGTGAATGGATCTAGAGTCTGTCATACAGAGTGAAGTAAGTCAGAAAGAGAAAAACAAATACGTGTAGTATTCTAACACGTATGTATGGAATCTAAAATTTAAAAAAAAAGGTTCTGAAAAAGCTAGGGGCAGGACAGGAATAAAGATGCAGACCTAAAGAATGGACTTAAGGACATGGAGAGGAGGAAGGGGAAGCTGGGATGAAGTGAGAGAGTGGCATGGACATATATACACTACCAAATGTAAAATAGATAGCTAGTGGGAAGCAGCCACATAGCACAGGGAGATCAGCTTGGTGCTTTGTGATCACCTAGAGGGGTGGGATAGGGAGGGTGGGAGGGAGATGCAAGAGGGAGGAGATATGGGGATATACGTATATGTATAGCTGATTCACTTTATTATAAAAAAGAAACTAATACACCATTGTAAAGCTATTATACTCCAATGAAGCTGTTAAAAATTTAAAAATCCAGTCTTAAAATAGGAAGGCTATTGTGACAGTGTCAATAAGTAAATATGTTAATTTATAAATGGAGAAAGGTAAATCTGAAAGCTGAATATACTAGGAACATTTGCTTTCTAGTTCTGTCTCTGCTCTATGGATGTTCAAACTATGTGAGGGGTGCAGAGTGGGGATCGAATCACCACTGTCTTCTGCCAATGGGGGAACCTTCTAAAATACATCTTCTAATAGAACTTTCTGCGATAATGGAAATGTTCTCTATCTGCTCTGCACTGTCCTGTAAGGGTATAGCCACAAGCCACCTGTGGCTGTTGAGCTCTTGAAGTGTGGCTTTTGTGACTGAGGAACTGGATTTTCCATTTTATTTGATTTTCATTCATTTTCATTTAAATAGCCACGTTTAGCTAGTGGTTACTGCACTGGGCAGTGCAGCTCTACAAGATGTATTCAGTATCATTTGAGCAAGAAATTGCACTGTTGCTTTCATGCTGGGAAGTCGACGGCCCTGGAAGATGCCCAGCCTGTGAGAAGAGCACAGCTCTAGAATTTTTCATTAGAAAATGGCCTCAGACTTGCCTGTATCAAGTACCTATGTAGTGTACTCTCTTGATCAATGTTTCCCTTGATCAATGTTCCTCTTCCTCAAAGTAAAATGATAAAGGTCAATTTTCTACTCTTCAGGTGGGAAATGGTAAAAAACAAACTAGTTAATAATTAAAATTTTTCCAAAAGTTACTGATGACTCTATAGGTTTCTGTAGAAGAGAATAAATCTTTTTATATAAAACACATTAAGAAGACAAGAATATTAAATGTTTATAATCATTTACACTTGGGAAAACCTTTTCTTCAAAACCATGACTATACTGAACATTTCTGCCATAACGATATAGAAATGTTGAACTGAAAAGATTTAATGTAACATTACAGATAACTCTCAGCGAGGGCCTGAGGCATTTATGGCAAGTCAATGGCAAAGGTATTGCTTCCTACTTGGGGACAATGAGGTCATCAGAGGAGTGTTTGACCCATGTCTTCATGTTCAAAGTATTGTTTTAGGTGGCATAGGGAAAGAAAAAAACACAACTCTTGAAGGCAGAAGGCCAAAAAGGTAAATGCGAATCTGTGGTCTCACTTTGAAATGCTTCCCTAAAAGCCTGTTCTAATGAGCCAAGCAACGATAGCTGGCCTCCACGCCTCCTGCATGCATAGCAGACATTGCTAATGAAATGTACTTTTTTTTTCCTGGTGATGGTCTCAGCACAGGGCCGCACTAACAGTCTATGGGGATTGGCGCTTGACCTGAAACCTATTTTCCAACTCCTGCGCTTCTGTGCATATCTTGGTCTTTCTGAAGTGTGTCATAAAAGTAGCAAGGTCTCATTATGTGTTAAATTGTGGGTGAAAATCTCTCTGGAGAATCTGGGTACACTTTATCAAAACACTTCAGAAGCAAAGTTTTATTGTTGTTTTCCACAAGTTGTTTCTAAGCAGGCATCCCACCCAAGCTCTAGAAACAGCAGGCATTGTAGTTGAATCAAGGAATTTCTAACCAATGGGGAGGGGGGTGTCGATCTATGAAGTGAGGTTTTCAGAATCAGTAAAACAGAAATGTTTTTGCTCTTAAATCTCTGGTGCCTGTAAGCTTGGGGAACTTCAAGGTAATATTACTATAACAATTTTTTTTTACAGAAGAAGTGGTAATTGAAATTTGCTACATACAAGGATAACTAAAACTCCATCATTTCACACTCTCCCATCCATGCCTGAGGATACTTGGGGGTAAATAGATTTCTTGGAAGCAGCCACTGACTATGGCTAAATTACATCTTACCAAGTAAACTCATTGGCTTTTTAATTACTCTGCTGATGTCTACATGCTGTAGCTACTATCTCACACTGAAATGATATTGATTTGATTTTTAACTCTGATGCACTAAGGAAAAAAAGGCAGAGAGTGTATTTTCTTATTTTTTGGTCTGTACTTCCTTACTTAGGAGCCAATTTTTTAAAGTACAGGTATTTGTTTATTTTTCAAAAATCTGTCTCTACTGTAAGTTGTCAACGTCTGATATTTGCTTTAGATGGTTCTGTTTGTGTACAAACAGTGGAGTGAGAGTCACGTGACCACTGTCCTCTATAGAATCTTCACAAAAACAAGAGGCACATCTCCAGACAGCAGAAACCAAATGTTTAAGAAAAGAAAACATTCACAGGTATAAGTACCCATGCACAAAATTATATTAGGATATAAAACCAAGGGAAAAGGATGTTGTCCTCATTCGGTATGGAGTCCTTTAAAATTTTGCAGCAATTTAAGCACAATTTAAATAGTTGATTTTCTTTAAAATAAGAAGTAATTTTATCTCAGGTTGACAGCATTAGAAATATAGTACTGTTTGCTCTTGGAAGTCACCCTATAACTGCCGTTCACATGCTTGTCAGGTGCCCTTTGAAATAGTTTCTGATCATCTTTGCTGAGAACTTCATTTCCTTTTTGGTGGCCTATTTAGTCATGATGTAGTGTGCTGGCAAAGCAAAACGGGGAATTAGAGGCAACTAATTGCATAATTAAAGTCAAAAACCTCAGGTAATTTGGGTCAACTAGGGTTCTGGGTGTCAATTATCCAGACAGTTATCTCAACCCTTCATTCCAATAGAGTGACCCTATTTGTTGATTATCCTTAATTAATAATAGTACCAGATCTATTAGTTATAACTTTTTAATTTGCTTCTATATGTTATATATCATTCTAACTCTTCAGGTTTCAGTTTCAAAAAAGCCAAATTCTTGGATATTGACCATCATGATGTCATATAATTGAATAATAAATAATTTCATGTCAACTAATTGCCTGTTTATTACCCGAGTCTTATGCACAATGAAGCAGAGAGTCCTAGAAAGAACCACAACCCTCTCAATACTCAGGTCAAGTTTTTGTTGCACAGCCGTTAACAAGCTGGGTTCAAAACTGAGGTTTTTCTCCCTCATTATAGCATAAAAGTCCCTTCACAATCTAGCCCCAATTTACCTCACATGCTGCATATCCCACCAATCCCCTGCCCTCAAGAATCTGAAGCCCAGTTATTCATGAGAAGCTTTGCACTATTTTCTAAACAATTCATGCTCATGTCTGACTCTGTGCTTTAGCAGCTTGGACCACTCTCCCCCGCAGTAAACTTGTACTGATGCCTTGACACCAAAGCTTCTGTGAATCTCCCTTTTTCTGCTCCCTTCGGACTTTGTCCATATCTCTGTTATCTGGCTTAACACACTTACCGTTCAAGTAGTCAAGTCCCTCTCCTCTACTTCACTGTGAACATGTCAAAGGACACAAAGCAGTGGCTAACTCTGGGGAAACATCTGATGAGGAAGCCTAGGATGAAAAGATGATCTAAGGATGGTGGAACACGAGTCCTTGGGGAACAGCAAGGAACTGGGCTATTTGGCACTCTAGGGTTCTTGCATTTGCTTCATGCTGAACATGAGCTATCTACTGAACCCTGGGCTGTGCAGTGCAGGTATTTCTCCAACATTCTAGTTAGAGCTTAATCACAAGACTCTCTGTAAATTAGACCATTCATACACAGGCACAGCGAACTGAAAAGTGACATGAAGGAATCCATACCTGTTTAGAATGAGCATTATTTAAGCAAAGGGGAGGAAAAGTATGAGTTGAACTCTAAAAAATGAAACCTTGAGCCCAAACTAATTCATCTAATGTAGACCTACTGCTTTGTACCAGAGGTGAAAACAAGCTAGATCCTGTGAAATAGAGTTTCTCTCCTTCCTTGGTTCCTGGGGTACCAGCGAGCAGCTAGAGCACTTGTTACTGAGACACTTCTCCACTTGAGTTCTACTGTGAGACTTTATACAACTTACTGTTTTTCTACATTTTTGATAGAATTTATTTAACAGAATGGTAACAGGGGAAAAATATAATCCACTAATCACATTTTTGTGATTTCTTTTGCAGTATGAATTATATATCTTCATGATTCAGATGGCTATATCTCCTATGGCATCAATCTATGTGGACTACATCACAAGGTACTTCGAATGCAGGTAAATTTCCCTGTAACATAAATTAAAGAAATTAAAGAATATGTAGCATGAGCTAATTCAAAAGAAGTTACATATGATTTTATTTGTCTGCTACATGGAAATAAGGAATGTACGTCATTACACAGGATACTTCCAGAATTGAATTATGACTCACTTAAACAGCCTCTCATTAAAAGCGAATTGCAAAATATAAGGATGACGTGGAAAGTTTGGGTGCTCTTCCTGTCTGTATTTGGGGTCCAATATTCAGCCATTATTTTCTCTTCCTCTCAGTAAGACAAGTTCTAAAAATTAAGTGCTGTATGAGCCGTTACATAATTGTCCTTTTACAACTGGCAGAGACACTACCCCCCAGTACATTCCTCTGTGAAGTAACTCGGGTTACCTTGGCTATGAAAAGCAGCTCAATCGAAGCACATTCCACTCTGCAGCCAAAAGGCCAACAAAGAAATACAGAGTCCTGGGAGGGTCCCTATAGCAAATTAAAATTCAAGGATTCTTTATGAAGTGTTGAAGGTTTCCAGTCAGCTAGATGATATTGGCGAAGATCAGCACAAATTGTTTAGAAAAATAATGCAGAATGTTCTTTAGGCTATTACAGAGTTAGGGTGTTTCTGATGTGACAGATTTTAGGATTTCATTGGTGTTTCAGGTATTCATCTAACCCCAACACTTAACAGCTTAAAATGAGAACCATTTGTCATTTCTCATCATTTTGTGGGTTGATTGGTTGGCTCTTCGCTGATCTTGGCTGGGCTCTCTGTGCAGTTACAGCTGGTCTGGGTTGGAAATCCCAAAGTGGCCTCACTCACATGTCTGGTAGTTAGTGATGACTGTTGGTTGGCGTAACCAGAACTCTTTAATTTCACGGTTCTACCCAACCTGGTGGTCTCAGGGTTCCCAGGAGGTGAAGGCAGACTCTTCAAAATATCTTGAGACCTAGGCTCTGGAACTCATACAATTGTCACTTTTGCTACATTCTATTGGTCAAAGCAATTTACAAGGCCAGCCCAGATTCGACAGGGTGGAGAAATAAACTCTACCTCACAGTAGTACGAGCAGCAGCATTCCATTACAAAGGGGCAGGGACACAGGTCGGCGTGATTCATTAGAGGCCATTATTATAACGATCTACTACAATAGGAAATTTCATAAATGGAGTTGATCTTTATTGTGTTAGGTAAAAACAGTTTCTACCCACCCCTCCAAAAGGAATGTTAGTTCTGATTTCAGAAAGAACTAATACGAAATAAGAGACTAAACTTTATGTATGTGCTTTGTCTGCAATTTTCTGAAATCCACATTTAAACCATGTTACTTAAAACTTGCTCCCAATGTACTAGAATGGTTCCACCTACACTGAGGAGAACGTAAGATGCTGTGGAATGATATTTTATACCATGAGTTACAGAAACCTATTTCCCTGGACAAGAATATTCAGATGGCATCAGCCTTAGATGATGACAGGGGATGTGATGTGGAGACATTTTACCATAAAGAATAAACTGAAGGTAGAGGAGACAAACTTCCAAAATTCAAAGTTTTAATGATTTTTCCTATATAATATTTATTTATAATGTTTAACTTTAAGAGGATGGATTTTTAATAAATTATCCAAAAAGTCTAGTAAAGAGCCTTAAAATGATAGAGAAGAGGTGCAGTTTTTGTGCCCACCTTTTGTGGTATCAACAGTTACATGTATCATGACAAGAAAATAATCGTTAAAACAATTAACTGACCTAACTTCTGCAATGCAGAAATGATCAGGCTTTCTTTAAGTAAAAAGTAACTGATAGACTACTGTACAGAGCACACAGTAACACATTTTAGAGACGGTCACTTAAGTAAGATGAAACCATGTCTACCGAGTTTCTAAATTATGTGACTTTACTAATATAATATATAACACTCAAACAATATTGCATTTTACACAGACCAATTATAAATCCTTTTAAAATAGACTAATACATTAATCTCCTCGTTTTAAAGCATCAAATATAGTTTTATATATACTTTTCAACTTTAAAACAATAGAAAAACAACTAATTCTAGTTAATCATGGGAATGTCCTTCTTTAACTTTTGGTGACATGAAAGGAAACAGGTTGCTGGTAGTTAACACTTAAATTCGTATTTGATTTGCCTTATTTTCAATTTTCTTCATGTCAAATGTCAAATAATTATACATTCCACATCATCAGCTAGAATAATAATCTCACTTTTCAATTGTTCAGTTATTCAGGAAACCAATTTTTATTGGGTACCACTCTTAAAAAACACTGTGTTCAGACCATAGGACAATGCAAGATAAACATCACCATGCCAGAGTTGGCATAGCTACATTGTGTTTAAAACTGCTCACTAACATTTTTTCATCTTTAACACCAAAGTTTAATTGAGAAATTCAACTGAGTTGAGTTGTGAAACTGAATTCAGTTGCTACTTTCCTATTATAATCCCGTACTCTCAAAGATATATTTCCTATGCTCCTTTCCCTCCATTTTCTTTCCTAAAAGTCAAATCTTAAAGGACAGTTCAAGCCTGAAATTTGGTAATAATCAATCAGATTAGAGACCTGCTGTGCCATTTTTAAAGAAATAACCGATGCAGAACTCATGGAACAACTTTGTGGGTTGCAAATTATTTTCTGTGAAAATAATTTGTTCCCCCAAAAAAGTGGTTTTATACATACACACCCGATGTTACTGGTCACCACTTTCTTCCACCACGCCTGAGACATCACCACAATACCAGCTTTAAGTAGTGGCCACAATTCCTTTATAAGGTCCTCTTAGGGTTTTATATAAAGCTAGGAATAAAATCTGTGTGCACAGGACTACATTTTTATCTCTGCAAGTTTAAACGGCCTATGAAGGAAAACTCAGACTCAATATCGTGATTTAAATAACTGAATTAGCCAGGCAACACACACACACACACACACACACACACACACACACACCCCAATTGTGTCATTTAATAAGGGCTTGGTATTGTTTTAATTAAGCAAAGCAGAGTTTATGAAGCCTGACCGCTATACAGAGACTAAATGCGGGGGGGGGGGTGTGACACGATTTTAGGGATACTAAAATACTTATTTAACCAAAGAATATTAAAATGTTCACCCAAAAAAGGGGAGATATCGTCCCCAAAGTCACTAGGCACAGGATGCTATCCTTCGTTCATGTAACCTACATAGTTAGCAGAACCCCAGAATTTCTAACTTTCAGGATGTGAGACTAAGGAAAGTGAAACTACAACTAATTCAAAATAAGGCAAAGCAAAGGGAAGCCTTGTGCAGTTGAAGCCAGAGCAAGATACCCAAACTCTGGGAGAAACGCAGAGGGTGATAAAGCAGAGATACCAAAGGTAAATGTCCATGTACACTAATTCATTTACAGCCAGCCCCGTGCGCCAAAGATGTGTCTTTCCCTCTGCAAACCTCACATCTTCTCCAACACTCGCAAGGCTGGACCCCACCTCCATGATGCCAACCTGCTCCCAACCTGCTTGGCCACATAGGCCCATTAGCTCCAGATCAGCAGCAACAGGTGTCAGAGCCTGTCACTCAGTCCATGACCCTTCTAACTAGTTGCACATGTCAGGGCACTCCATCCCTTCGTCCTCTGTGCATTGTTGATTGTTCAGCTCCAGCCTAGTTGGTCTCCCCCATGCCCATGACCACACCGTGTTCATTCCCCTTCCCAGCCCCATGCTACAGTTTTATCTCCCTTGATCCAAATCCAGCCTTTCCTTTAAAGTCCAGATCAAGGACCCTCAGTCCCATAAGCCTTCCCCAGCCATCTGAGACTCTGATGCTTTCCCTCCCTATTCTGAGCTCTGTCAGTGCTTTCAGTCAGAGTCAGACCATTAACACTTGAGTTGCTTCATGACTACTAGACTAGCTTGAACTTCTGTGATTGTAACTTCTGAGGCATGGGGCTGTGACCTCCACCACACCTGACACAGGCCCACCTCCAAAGAAACTATTTGTTAAACATTTATTGATAAATGTTTAAAGTGACTCTTGATAAAACGACTCTTAGCCTGTATTTCAGTTTCTATGTCAACTCCAATTTCCCCTTCAAAGAACCCTTCATGATTAGAGCAATGAGGTTTAGAATCAGACTTCTTATTTTCTACCCAGGTGTATATAAATAGCTAGTCACAAACTTAAATAATAACAGTGTTGCCATGAAAGCTGTCATTATCACCAATTAAATAAATGTTTACAATGCATATACATACCTATATGCTCTAAAGGGTTAATGTTCATTGAGGGGGTTTTATAGTTCATTAATTGATATATTGCACAGTTTTATCTAAATTGTTAGTGTCCTGCTTAGTCAATTGAAACATACTGCTTTAACATTAAGGCTGCAATACAGACCTCAATTTCTAGTGTATATTCTATTCAAAAATGTAAGTCCATGCCACTCTCTCACTTTGTCACAGCTTACCCTTCCCCCTCCCCATATCCTCAAGTCCATGCTCTAGTAGGTCTGTGTCTTTATTCCCGTCTTACCCCTAGGTTCTTCATGACCATTTTTTTCCCCTTGGATTCCATACATATGTGTTAGCATTGTAAAGCAATTATACTTTAATAAAGATGTTAAAAAAAATGTAAGTCCTTCTGCACAGAGCAGAGAGAATTGCCTTTGAGATATTTGCAACTCACTATGCCACATGCTCAAAAACAGGGACCACAGATCCAGTCCAATGACTAACATAAATAACAAACGTTGCAATAAAATACACTAGTCAGAAGGGTATACAGTTGGGAATTGAAGCTATATGACTTCCTTAGTAACAGCTCTGACTTTCATTTTAGATTGAGTGTCACATCCACATTCTCAAATATTTTTATTTTTAAGAAAGAAGAAGCTACTGGGGAAAATGGGAACGAAGGGGGAGTTAATTAGAATAGCCAGATGATTGTCAATAGAAGGTAAGTCATATTTCAGTAAGCTAAGTTTTTAGTCTGAAAAAGAAGCCATGGCATTTTATATTAAGACTTAATCATGGGGCTTCCCTGGTGGCTCAGTGGTTGAAAGTCCACCTGCCGATGCAGGGGACACGGGTTCGTGCCCCGGTCTGGGAAGATCCCACATGCCACGGAGGGGCTGGGCCCGTGAGCCATGGCCACTGAGCTTGTACGTCTGGAGCCTGTGCTCCACAATGGGAGAGGCCACAACAGTGAGAGGCCCGTGTACCGCAAAAAAAAAAAAAAAAAAAAAAAGACAATCGTGAGCCAATGAGCATTGCAGTGAGAGTAATGGTTCAGAGGGGGTAAGGTTTTGTTCTTCCAATTATATAATAGAAATAAAAAGTGGATTCATTTAACTTAACTTACAGTATGTGCATTGTCTCCTAACCTTTAGAAATACTACTCATTCAAATACTCTCACCTTCTCTTACTACCCACAGTTTGGGTCTGCAAAGAAAACTCATATGAGGGTGGCTCAGCTAATTGTATCAGTTTCTAGTTAATTTATCATTATATTATCTGGTGAGACTTCCAAAGACATCATTAATTAGGTATCATGCAACTAAACTAGTATAACCATTAAGCAGATCAGAAAATAAACATGTTGTAGAATCACTGATATTTTCATATTAATACGTAGAAAATCTCAGTTTCCTTACAAACCCAAATTCTCTAATAACCATCTACAAGAGGACAAAGCTTAAAAATATATACATACATTTCATTGCTCATCAGGCATGCTGCTTACTATTTTTAATCTACCCTAATTTCTTTTAAATCCTGGGAAATAACTCAGATTTAGCAAGTAAGTGAACAGACCCATAAACACTAAGAAGGAGTTCCAAAGAACGCTTAGGACACAGAAGGTGAGATTTGAATAGAATTTGAAAAGAAGCAAAAGGCCAGAGAAAAAGTCAAAGGACATGAGACAGTGAGTTCTTCCAAAATGGAGAGAATAACTTGTCTGGAGCACTTTGGTCTCCCCTGAAGAGAATTCTGAGAGTAGTGGCCAAGGAAG